>NC_091020.1:32995000-33595000 GCF_041296385.1 Aphelocoma coerulescens
AGATCTAAACTTTAAGCGTTCGCTCTGTCTTTCAAAGTTTATCTTTGCCGCGGCGTTTGATCATCGGTGCCCCGACGGGATGGGCCGCGGGGAGGGGGTGGGGGGAGCGGCCAGCTGCGGGTTACCCCCACGCAAAACCCTTCCCGTGGCCTGCAGCCCCTGCCCTGATGAATATTTGATCAGATGGTAATGAGAGCGTGGCTGGGCCGCTCCGACCCGCCGTTCCGCCCTTCCCGACAGCGGCATCCCGCAGAATCTGTTTGGCTTCTCTCCTTCCCGAGCAGAGCGGCCGTTTCCCAAATTTCGCCTAAATACTCGTTCCAGGGAAATCTGGCCCTTTTCTGGCTGTGGCCGAGCAGAGCTCACGCCTGCCCGCAGTGCCTGATCTTCCCGTCCCGCCCAGCATCCACCTCCCCGGCCAAACTCTGGAGTATCCCCTTGGCCCGGCCGCAGCCACCCGGGAAGCTCCCAAGGGCAGGACCCCCTCCGTGGGGAAGGGAGGGCAGTGTCAGGGGCACCTTGTGCTGGTGGCCTTCGAAGGAACGGAGCTGCCGTGGGCGGCAGCTGGAGGCCAGCGGTGCTGCTGCGGTGTCACGTCGGGGGCTGCCGGAGGAGCGGGTGGCCCTTCTGTCGCCTTCCCTCCCTGCTCCGGGCCCGTCCCTGCGAAGAAGCCGAGGGCTAGCAGCCCCCAGGGGTTCTCCCAGGTCGGGCAGGTCCCCTGGACGGCTTTTGCTCGGAGCCCCCTTGCCCCGCTCCCCTCCCCGCGAGGGCTGTGGGGTCTGGGTGCGGGGCCAGCCGGGGCGGCAGAGCGGGATGAAGGACGATTTCTTAAATTGTATTTCAGTGCGGGGTCTTTCCGGGTTAATGAGCTGACATCATGATTAAAGCTGACCATTTGTAATGTGTCGCGACCCTGTTGAAAAGCACTGAAAAGGTTAATGTGGTAAAACAGGACAGCACCTGCCCCTCAGAGGGAGAGGAGGAGCTGGAACACTTTTCCTAATCAATTAGTCCATTAATGAGTCTATCAAGTAGTTAAGTAGTTAAAGATTATGCCGCTGGTCTGGGTAACAGTCGTCATCTCGCTATACCTAATTATATTATAAGTACTTTATTCAATATACCAGACATAATATGGTGACTCGGAGTTAATGAAAATGTCATTTTAAAACGTCTTGACATTTGTCTCTATTGATTTGTATATTTCCATCTCATTCTTTGCTTTCCCCGATCTGATTTTTTTTTTTTTTTTTTTTTTTGGAGGGGGGTTATATTTCTGGAGAGAGGGCATGACCGCACTGTGGGGGGAGGAATCAACAGCTGGAGCCTGCAGAGACCCCCTCCCCACCCCGCTCGGGCAAGCCGGGGTTAAAAGCCCGATGCCACGGCCCCTGCCAAGGCCAAGGATATTGCACCTGGACACGGATGCGACCAAACCCACCAGGATTTCCGAGCTGCAACAGCGCTTCCCACGCGCTCCCCTCCGCGGAAGCCTCCCCGGCCGTACCGGGGGCTGCAGCAGCCCGGACGGGGACGGCTGCGGGCTCGGGGACAGCCCCCACCCACAGACACGAGTGTCCGCAGGGGAAGGAGGGCCGCCCAGGGAGGGGTTTGTCCCTTTGGAGTGGCGGCACAGGGGAAATGGAGGCGGGGAGGGTGGCAGGGTCTGCCCGGGGGCAAGGAAAGCGTGGGACTGGGGTCGTGGGGCAGAGCTCGGGGATCGGGCTGGTGCCTTCCACACGGGCCCCGTTACCGGGGCTCCTTTCTGCGGCTTTCCGGGGAGGGAAGCAGGCACCGATCCCACGCCGGCGGGAGGCCCCAGCTCCCGGCTCCAGGCAGCCATCGGGGCTCGGTCTCTGCCTGGCACCTCCGGGGAAAGGGGGCTCCAGGCCCCAAAACTGCGGGCCTGGGGAGTCTCTCGGGCTCCCAAACGCGGCTCCGTCCTCTCCAGGGAAGGTGAGGAATCCCGGTGAAGCCCCTGCCCTCGGCCCCACGTTCCCTTTGGGACAGGTGCGACACAACAGCTGCCACCTGCAGGTTTCCCCTTCCGAGGGCAGGAGCGGCAGGGGAAGAGCTGCGATGGCTGTGATTTGTACCCACCCCCGTGGGGAAGAGCCCCTGACTCCTGACAAAGTTTATTTGGAAATGCAGCGGCACTTCCCCTCCCTCACTGCTCCCCACGGCTTCCAGAGCCTGGGATGAAAAAGCAGGAGGCATTTCGTGGGACATTCGTTACCGCAGCGCGCAGCTCAAATCCCGGATTCTGGAAGGTTTCCCAGTGCCGCCGAGCAGGCAACACACCGTGACAAGTTTTTTCCCTCCTCTAATGAAGAGAAGGGTAAAGATCCCCGGATATGCACGAGGTGTTTATCCCGACACCCCCGCCCCCGGCCGGCATATGCCATTCAGCCCACGTCGCTGTTGCCCACTCGAGGTGGAGGGCAGGAGGGATGGCGGGCGGCCAGCAGCCCTCCCCCGGGGCCGCGGGGTCAGCCTAGCCTCCGGGGACGGCGGCGAGGACCCGGCGGGGGTTCCCCCCTCCAGCTCCGGTGCACCCCCTCCCGCGCCTCCCCATTCCCGGACCCCGCGGGTTTCCAAACTTTCCGTGTCCGCCGCCGCCGTGATTGGCGCGGCGGAGGCCACCTCCATGCAAATGAAGCCCCGCCGCCCGCCGCCCGCAGATCAATAGGGACGCGGGGGAAGGAGCATGCATTCCGCCTGGGCCGGCGCGGGGAGAGCCGGCCGCCGCACGCCCCAAGCGCCCCCCGAAACACCCCCCCCGACGGCTCCCCGCAGGCTGCCGGGGCACCCCCCTCCCGCGCACTCCGAGCCCCTCTAAAGCGAGAGCTTCCCTCCTCTGCTTTCTTATGAACCCAGGATGAGCAGCAAAGAAGACCCGAGTAAGTGCTGTCCGGCGGCTGCTCCCATCTCCAGTTTCACCATCCAGTCCATCCTGGGCAGCGGCAGCGCCGATCCCCCCCGGGAGGCCGGCGACAGGGCACCCGCCTGGCCCGCCCGCGCCCGGACCCTCTCCCTGTCCTCGGAGGACGAGGAGCCGGAGGAGAGCTGGAAGCACCGCGGCTGCTTCTGCCCCGACGCTCAGGGCCCCGCCGAGGCGTGCCACAAGCACCAGCCCCTCAGCTTCACCTGTCTCGGTGAGTACCCGGAGGGATGGGACGGGGCGGACGGGCCCCGCCGGGAAGGGCCCCGGAGGGCTCGGCCCCGGTCCGGCCCCTGCCGGGAAGAGGGAGGCGGGGGCACGTCGCACCTTCTCTGCTTTCGGGGCACAGAGTATTTGCGCCGTCCGTGGGTGAAGCGGGGAGGAAGGAACTCCAGGAAAAATGGGGTGGCTTTATTTTTTTTCTTTTCCACCCCACTCGGCGTTGATTTCCCCGAGGGATGCAGTGCGATGGATAACGCTCGTTTTCTTAGATTCTGATTATTTACAGCGCTCGGGCAGAGGGAAGAACGATGTTTATTTTTTTAGCATTATTTCTGAATAAACGGTCTGTGAAATGCGATGCTGTAAAGTAAAATTTGCCGGCTCGTGTCGGATAGGAAGCCTGGTACTCAGCTGCTTTCACTGTGGCACGCACACCTACCTGCCCTTCCATCCATCCATCCATCCATCCATCCATCCATCCATCCATCCATCCATCCATCCATCCATCCATCCATCCATGTGATGGAGGGACATGGATAACCAGGAGGGGATGCCTTCCCCCGGCGTCGGTTGTGTGTTCCGCCGAGAGCAGAGGCTGCGGGTTCCTGCCCGGGGGTCTCGCCTCGGTGCTTTTTCCCTCTGGGGCGGGGGGCTCGGCCGTCGGGGGTCCCGGTGCCGGCCACCGTGCGACCCCCGCGCTGTCGCTCTGTTGCAGGCAGCGCCAAGGGGAGCGGAGCGGCGGCGGCGGGCAGCGGGGAGCGGGGACCCTTCCTCTCGCCCCCCCAGCAGGACTGTAAGGACGAGAAGGAGAAGCCGCTGGGACCCTCCTCGCCTTCCTGCGGGGACAGGCAGCGCGACGGCGGGGACCGGCAGGCCGGCGCCGCCAAGAAGAAGACGCGCACGGTGTTCAGCCGCTCGCAGGTCTATCAGCTGGAGTCCACCTTCGACATGAAGCGCTACCTGAGCAGCTCGGAGCGGGCCTGCCTGGCCTCCAGCCTGCAGCTCACCGAGACCCAGGTGAAGACCTGGTTCCAGAACCGCAGGAACAAGTGGAAACGGCAGCTCTCGGCCGAGCTGGAGGCAGCCAACATGGCCCACGCCTCGGCGCAGACTCTGGTGGGGATGCCGCTGGTGTTCAGAGACAATTCCCTCCTCCGAGTGCCGGTGCCCCGGTCCATCGCCTTCCCCGCCCCTCTCTACTACCCCGGCAGCAATCTCTCGGCCTTACCGCTCTACAACCTCTACAACAAGATCGACTACTGAGCCCCGCGCCTCCCGCTCCGCGCCCGCTCCGTCGGGACCCGCACCGGGAGCGGGGCCGGGGCTGCCGCGGGGGCTCCGTGCGGGGTCTCGGGCCGCCCCCGCGGCGGGGACACAGCACCGAAACTGATGGGAGGGACGGGCAAACGGAGAGCCCGGGGCGCCCGGGGCACCCCCGCTCTCCCCTCCTGCTATCCTGCCACTTGAAAAGAAAAGAAAAAAAAATTAATTAAAAAAAGCGTTATTTCAGATCTGTAAATATTTTTAAAGAAAGTAAGAAAGAAAAAAAAAATTAAACCGTTTTAAGCCTCTTTTGTGAATTTGCCACCTCGGTCGCGTGTCCCCGAGGGGGACCCCGGCACCGGGGGTGCCCCGCAGCCGGGCCGGGATGGGCCCGCGGGCCCCGGGATCGATGCACGGGAGAGCGAAACGACTTGTAACGCCGAGAGTTTATTTTCTGGCATTTTTGCTCCTTATCTCGTTTCCTGCAGGGAATCCCAGCCGGGCCTGACCGTCTGCCTGTGCCTGTGCGGGGGCTCGCTGCCCTGCTCTCGGCTGGGAGATGAGGGGTATTTCCCGAAAAGTTTCGTAAACGGGGACCTTTTTCCTGGTTTTCGGAGTGTTTTGGTAGAAGCCGCGGTGATGGGCTCGGTGCTACCGGGGACTGGTCCCGGCTCTCTGCGCCCCGCGTTCGCACTGGGCATCCTCGACGGCTCCCCACGGGACACGGCCTCGATCGGTCACTCAAAACAAGTAAATCCCGCGGCAAGTGGCAATTAAACTGCGGCCACCGGCTCCGAGGTACAGCCCGTACCGAGCGCGGGGGGTGCAACAGCAACGAGGACGGAGAAAAATAAATCCCCGAAAAACAGAGAAATTAAATATCCGAAGGGATAAATAAGGCGTTTTTCAGTGGGGGGAAGGAGAACGCTCTCCCTGCGCTCCACAGCCGGTGTTTGAGCCACAGACCCCTTGTCCCGGGGTATCGGCAGCCGGGGTGGGGGGACTCAGCCCCGCTCCGTCGCTCCGCCTTTCGGACTCCGTTTTTTAGGGGAAATAACTCGTATTTCGGGTTATCCCGTTAACACTGCCAAAACACAGCAGCAGCCTCTCTTCCCCTGCGGCACCAACCCGCGCGGTTCCCTCGGGGGCATCTGCCGGGACCCTTCGTTACCAGCCAGGACAGGACGGGGAGAAAGCTCCGACCCCACAAGCCGCCACTGCCCCGGGAGAGGCGAACTACAACTCCCGGCACGCCCCGCGGCGGCGGGCGCGCGGCGCACGCCGGGGACGCAGCGCCACGCGCGTTCGAACCGGCCAATCGCGGGTGGGGGCGGCAGTGCGCGCGCGCGGGCGGTGGCGGAGGCTGAGGCTGAGGTGAGGCCGGCACCGGGACCAGGATCCAGGACTGGGGATCCAGGGTTGAGGGTCCAGGACTGGGGATTTGGGGATCGGGATTGGGACCCTGGGGGCATCCTAACTTGTCCGTCCTGGCCGCGCGTTCGTTGCCCGGTGCGGTCCCGTCCCCTCCGGTTCGCAGGCCCTTCCTTCACTCTCTTCCCTCCCGCAGCGTCTCACGCATCCCTCTCACGCCGCTCTTCACCGGGACCCGGCTCGGGGAGCGACCGAAGCCTCGGGGCTGCCGTAATTCCGAAAGCTTTTCCTTGGCGGTCCGTGGAGCAGCGGGAGGAGCTCGTTCAGCATGAAAACGGTACTTTGAGTTTCGTGTTTTCTGTGTAAAAGCGCGGGCTGGGAGTCCCGAGGCTTTCACCGGAGCGTTCTTTGTTCCAGCAACTCCGTCCAGCTGAGTGACACCTCTGCCAAGAGGAGCTATAAAAGCACAGATTTCTTGCTTGTTCACTAAAAATGATTTTTTTTTTCTTTTTTTCAAAACTGAACCTCGTAGTTAAGTCAGAATCGCTATTTCAGCAGTGTGTGCTTTCTCTGTAATGTTTAAAAGTTTTTTCTTGTGATGCCTCAGCATTTTACCAGAACTTTCTTGTTTGAGGTGGGCACGACACTTTGGTTTGGCAATCCTGGTTGTGGAGCAGCTGTTTTTGTGACATTGTGGAGCTCTTGGTCTGCTTTATTTTTTTTACCATGTGTAAGAGGCAGGATATACTTAAATTCTAATGCTGTGCACTTTGTCCTGGATTAAAAATACCTTTGGGACATCCTTCCAGGTTTCTGATGTAAGTAGCTTTGCTGCCTGGAGTTGCTCTTTGGCTGGTTAATAATTTGTACCAGGCCTCAATTAATACAATAACTTGTACCTCACATCCTTGTGTTTTGTTGTTTGAGTTTTCTGGCCTAGGGAGACAAGGCAATAAGCTTCTCCAGTCTAATTTTCCCAGTTGCTCTGAATTCCTATAGACTTGGTCTATAGAATTCCTATAGACTTGGTCTGTGGACCTCCACCTGAGATGTCCTCAGCAGGTGCTGGCTGAATTCCAAGTAGTGTTCCCATGGAAAGATGTGTGGCAAAACCTCAAGCCTCTCTTTTTCCAAGTATTCCCAAAGCAGAGCTAAAAAGAAACTCTTCTATTATTAAAAGTGTTTTCCCCTCCCTCACTTCATGTTTAATTAGCAGAAATAGCACTTTATGTTGACACAGTGAGTGTTTTTTTGTGTTACTCGAAGGATGTCTTACAGAGCAAAGCTCCCACTCAGGAAATCTCTCCAGTGTAGGAATGTGTGTTCCTCACTTTATTACACACCTTGATGATTGTTTAGTTACTGACAAGCACTGAACTGGAATCACTGTGCCTAAATTTGCACCTTGTCATTGGTTCATCTGCTCCTTGTCTCCTGATTTATTCTCAGAGGTGCAATCTCTGCAGTTATACATACAAATTCAGGGGTGAAAAGTACAAAAAATCTGAGCTGATTCACTGCTCTGCCCCTTTAGCAGAAGGCAAATGTGCTGTTGAGGCCTTGAGAAGCCTTGAAAAGAAGCTGTGGTTGTTTTGTTTCTTGTGTTGTTTTGTTGTGTAACCAACAGCTTCTTCTTTTAGTGTTTGTATGGTCTAAACTGTTTTCCAGCTGAAATTTGCAGTTCATAGCTTCTGCTGTCCTTGGAATTTTTCAACAAACTAGTCCTGGAATGGGAGAGCTGTATTTGCCTTTGGAGTCATTGATCTTTCATTGAATTGTTGATATTTTTTCCTGGTCACATCCCAGTTCCATGGTCACTCCACATTTCAGCACCCCACAAAACATAACTTTCCTTTCTTTACCTGCCCTTTGGATTCTAGGAGAGGGGGGGGTGGAATTCTTAAAGCTTTTTGTAGCAAATATTTCATAGCACTTGTGAAAGTCTCAAGGTCTGAAAGTTGCACAGTGCCCAGAACTACATAAAAGATGATCCTGTTGCAATTCTTGGAAGTATATGAGGGTCATACCAGTCCAGGAGCAAATCAGCACTTCTTTGAGTTTTCAAATCCAATTCTGTTCTGCTTTGTATTTCTTAGAGCAAGTTCTTGATGTTCACACAACTTATAAATATTTAGTTCAAAAAACACAGTCACACACTCAGCAGAGTGAGGGAAATACATTTGTAAGTAACAATATCTAAGCTTAGAGATTATAATAATGATCATAATATTTTGTGCTGTTTATTCATGTTGCATTTGATACTTAAAAGCTCTCTGTAGAGAATGGCATTTGTTGAGGTTTTGGACAGTGATTGGCATCTTGAATTTTAGAGTTTGTGAGAAATTTGGGTGTTCTGAACCTGTTCTGTGTAAAAGTCAGTAAAGTTTTCAGGTCTGCTTTGGGCTGCCTTTCAGAGGGCTCAGTCTTGTTCCCCTTCTAGGCCTGTGTTCTTGTAGTCACTAAAATTGCATCTGTGCCTTACTGTCTGCAGATGACAGGATCAAACGAGTTCAAACTCAACCAAACTCCAGATGATGGGATTTCATCAGTAAAGTTTAGTCCAAACACATCTCAGTTTCTGCTTGTTTCATCCTGGGACACGACTGTTCGGCTCTATGATGTTCCTGCCAACACCATGAGACTCAAATATCAGCATTCAGGAGCTGTCCTGGACTGTGCTTTTTATGTAAGTGTGTGGGGGGTTTTTTAATTATTATTTTACAAGTGTAGAGTGCCCAAGGTATGAGAAATTGTCAGTCCCTGAAATTAAAGAGGGGGGCCTACCTATGCTTTTTTTCACTGAATATTTTGTCACGTGACTGATGCTGTGCTGTGGACCAACACTCAGGCTCTCAAATGATGTCTCCCTTCTAAATGAGTTTTAGGATTACACTGCACTTAGATGGAACTTAGGTTGTCAGTCATTTAAAATATGAAGAAAAGGAAATGATTTGGTATAGCCTCTAATTGCCTTTTTAAAATTTACTTTAGTTTTACTTTTAAACAAAAGAAATTCATATCGCTCAAAGCACTTAAACATTTTGCAAAGCTTCCATCTGTTTAAATCTGGGTCAGACCTTACCATTTGTGTCTTAATTCCCATCTTCCCAAAACTCTTGGAAGTAAGTCCTTTGTTATGACTTTAGGATATCGAATGCAAAGCAGCCATGGAAACATAATAAGGTAAATTTTATGCTTTATAGGATCCTACGCATGCCTGGAGTGGAGGGCTGGATCAGCAGCTGAAAATGCACGACTTAAACACGGACCAAGGTGAGCAGATTGAATTCTAAATGCTGTCAGCAACTGGCCTAAGCTTCAGATTTATGTACTTGAGCAGAATATGCTTCAGGTTCTTTAGATGGAGGATATTTAAGTATCTGGCAAAATAACCAGTGGCCTTAATAAGGACCGCCTAAAAAAAACCTGGAAGACTTTGGCAGCTTGCCAGACAGTTTGGTAGCTGCTTGTAGGATGCCTTGAATTGATTTTCTGATGATAATCCTGCTCTGCCATAGGCTGCAGTGGCTCAGTTAGGGGGAATTAGCCAAGCTGTACTAAAACTGAGCATGTTGTTTTTCAGAGTGTTTTGGATGTATTTAGAATGATCTTTCATGGCAGACGATACAGAGAGCTTTTGCTTTTGTCAAGCATGGCCTTGTACTACAGTTTTTTTCTAAGAAAACATTGCTTGAAAGTAACAGTTCCAGTGCCTCTTTGGTGCAAAATATGGAACTGGTTTGGTTCACTTTTTTGTTTGTTTCTAGAGTGCTAAAGAGAAAAGCAAATTTCAGCCAGTCACCAGCACCAGCCAATAGCCAGGGCTTGGCAAATGGGTATGTGCAGTAATGGGACCAAAAACCTCAAATAATTCTGCCATAGCTGACTTTCTACAAGTGTTTAATATTTTTATTAAGAGGTAATACTAATTGCTTATTAATATACACAAGCTTAAGTTGTTTTCTGTCTTAAGTGTGTTTGTCAGTGTGATACCAGTTGATGCTGAACATACTTTATACCTGTAAAGATCTCTCAGTGATTGCCTAAAATTCTTAAATGCTAAGCTCAAGGGACATAAGTTTAAATTTAACAATCCTGATCTTTGCAAAATTTATGCTTCTGAATGCTGAACTGTCAATGGCAGGGACTTCTGGCATAGAAATGCACCTTTAGGATGTCAGAAAATGCCTGTACTGCAGTAGTGTTCTTTTTTATTCTTTATTTCCTGCATTCTGACTGTTTGTAGGGTCAGTAAAGTTGCAGTATATTGTGTTTTTTTACAGAAAACCTTGTTGGTGCCCATGATGCTCCTATCAGGTGTGTGGAGTATTGCCCAGAAGTGAATGTCATGGTGACTGGCAGCTGGGATCAGACAGTGAAACTCTGGGATCCCAGAACTCCCTGTAATGCAGGAACCTTCTCCCAGCCTGAAAAGGTATGTGCTGCATGCTGCATTCCAGGTGGTAAATAATGCATCCTGGGACTGAAAAATCACATAGGACATTGTCTTGAGTGAATTTGTGAAGTTATGTTTAATGGTTTTTAAACTGGGTGAAAGTGTAGCATTTTAAAAGATTGGTATGGAGAATATATTGCCATTTCTAGGTGAAGGCTTAGAGCTTTTCTCAACGTACCTTAATTCTTGGTGCTTGTGCTGGACCAAATTCTTAGAATTGAAAATAAATTTGTAGGAAAACCAAACATCTTGGCTTAATTGTAATATGCACAGTTAAATATCCATAAATGTTAAGGTTTTAGATGCATCAGACCTTGGCAGTCCTAAGATCTGATTGTTTTGGGATGTGCACAGAGATGTATCTCTATAGGAGGCCATTTATGTTGCCTGAAATAATAAGTTGTTTTTTTACTTGTGTTCAAAAAATTGAACAGAATTGCTTGTATTGTGATTTACCTGTCTTTTATTAATGTCTAGTAAATTTGGATATTTTACTAATACTGAAATCTGTGCTAATGGGAGACTCAGAGAAGTAAGATAAAATGGGATGTCTTCAGCTTTTGCTAGTGGCTGTGTTAACTTCTCGTGCTGCTTACAGTGGTGTCATTGAAAAAATTAACAGGAATTCCATTTTTTTTTTCAGAGACTCCTAAACACAGGCTGGCTTGCTGGATAATTTTACATATGAATATTTTTCTGCCTGTACCTTTTTAAAATTTCATTTAGCACTGTGACATCGTATTGTCAAGTCCTAATTATGAGCCATCATTACCTTCCCTTTGGCCCTAAATAGCTCTTACTTTTATTCCAGCAGAGCTGGATCTACTTCTGGCGAGACCTTTGTGCAGAATAAAGTAATTGCATTATTTCTAGTTTTGATTTATAGATGTATGTAGCATGTAAAGAACTGTGATAAATTGCTGACAGAATATCATATAATGGACAGCCACAGTGAATCAAGCTGCTTATTGGTTCAGCAAGGTTCATTATGTCATTTTTTTAATGCTGCCTTTGATGAATGTGTACACCTACTCCACTGCATGACAACGGTTTCATTTGATTTATGGCTGTGTGGTGGAGAAAGAACACTCACTGTACAGGTGTGACATCAGTTTGTGAAGAAGATTTAAGATATTTAATGCTCGTTATGCCTTTGTTTCCCTGTATGTATACAAACACATTTTATATAGTGATTATTAATATTTCTGGGCCAATTTTTACATCAATAACGAAATTTACATCAATAATGAAAAACTGTAGTTAAAATGTGTAACTACTATATTGACTCAAAGTTTTCTTACCCTTTTTAGGCATAATTGGGATTATCAGAACTTTTGGGCAACTCTTGTGTGAACATTTAAGACTTTCCCCATCTTAAGATCTCAGTCTTTAGAGGAAAGTTCAATAATCACGTTTTAGAGAAGAATGCATGCTCCATGGATGAGGACTGGTTAAAGGAGTTTTTTAACCCCTATGTATGCATACACACCTGTCTGCTTAGTTTTTCTATAAGAAGTTAACTTTTTGGAAATGTATTTGTAGCAAATGAAAAGTTGTGTGTGATATTTCAGTGCAGTCTTACCAGAACCAGGCAGCTTTGTTGGGCTTCGTCAGAGAGGCAGAAAGTGAAACCAAATGAGTGAAATCGTACAAGCACTTGCCAAAATTAAATTGATTCCTTCTGGCAGGATACCAGATCTCTTACACTTTAAATTCCTGATCTGAGGAATACCCAAGATCTGTTTCCTGTGTATTTGGCTGCATTAGATCACTTGGAAAAAGCTCGTTCTCATAGTTTGCTCTTGTTAGCAGCTCAGTGACAGCTGTAGGTAGCTGGATTCCATCTGCTTATGTAGCAACAACTTGGGATTCATTCCATAGCACAGTTTTTTATGACTAAGCTTTTTTTCCTTTTTTTTTTCTTATTAACATATTACCATATGAACTGCATCCCAAGCAATGGTTGGAAGCAACAAGTCATGCACTAAATATTTTCCTGCGAAATTTGATAAGTCAAAATTAGAACCTCTGAGCCAAGTTTTGGAGTAGAGTTGAAGTTCCAAGCCATTATCTTTTTTATAATATGTCAAGCATATTGCTTTCTTCAATTTCACTTAGTTTTATTAAAGTATACAAAGTAATGTGGGGTTTTTTTAATGATTTCTTGGCAATTTATTTTGTTTTATTAACATGAAGCTCAACTCAAAGTATTCAGTTTATGAAGAAAAATACTTGGTTACCAGGTGAAGAAAAACAGAAGAATATGTGTGATGTGGTTTTGTAGGACTAAACTGCAGGATCATGAACTAGCAGTGGGAATGCAAACTGTGCATACCAAGCAAAGATTAATTCCAATATCCATCACTTCCCCTCCTGTTCCTTTGTGTAGGTTTTTCTTTTGCCATTAAATTTGGTAAATTTAATGCTTGGAATAATTTTTGAGCTTTTGAATGCTACATCAGGGTGTTCTCACTAACCAGCTGCACACTCCTGCTGCTCATCCTAAATTTGGGTTCTAAATTAAAGCTGAAGGGAATTCTGTTGCTGTGGATTCCATGGCGGGGTGTCACCAGTTGTGTTAGTGCTCATTGCTGACAGCTTATTCTGTACAAAGAGCAGGGGGTTTTCAGGCTAATCAGTCTTAAATACTGTAAATAACTTTTTTGGAAGGTCTACACCCTCTCTGTGTCTGGGGACAGACTGATTGTGGGGACAGCAGGTCGGAGAGTGCTGGTGTGGGATTTGAGGAACATGGGATATGTTCAGCAACGAAGAGAATCGAGCCTGAAATACCAGACCCGCTGCATCAGAGCATTCCCCAACAAACAGGTATGGGAGCCATGGCAGCAATCACATTTCTGCTAAATATTCTTCAGGAAAATGGTGGTTTATTTTCAACTTTATTTTTCAGTGGGGGTTTGTTTTGTAATCAAACTTTGGAAGGGGGGAGGCTTCCTGTGGCACGTTAATTCTTTTTAGTTCAGCTTAGCAATGTTTGCCAGTGACTTACCAGCATATTACGTTATCATTTTGTTCCTCCAGATTTGTCTCCTTTTTAGAAATAACCTGTTTAATGAATCACAATGATGACATGTAATTAAAAAGCATCCTTCCTCTCCCCAGTCACAATAGAAGAGAGAAAGCCAGAATTGGTGGTTTCTCAGCAGCTTTTATGCATTGTAGCCCTGGTTCTTGAACAGTCTATGAACAGGGGCAGGTTTAAAACTATGTGAATGTCATTTATATATTTTTCTTTTTTTCTCTCTGAGTCTGTGGTGTGCACTGCAGAACCCCTGATCCATTATGCAGGGAGAATTGTACAATTCAGGTGCTCCTGCAGCTGTTCTGTGCAAGTTAATGTGGTGTGTCTGTGGTATTTCTTTTTCAAGGATAGCAACAAGATTGGTTTTCTCTGCCAAACTAATTTGTAAGGGAATTTTCCCGTATACAGAGTGATAGTACAGGAATTGCAAGACCTAGTTACTTGTTCTTGAACTGGCATGAATGCTTTGTCCATTTTCAGTTCTAGTTATAGTAAAACAAGCTGATCTTCCAGATTGTATTGTATGATGGATTTTAAAGAGCCTTGTTATAGCTAGATATCATTGCAGTCCTATTTCTGAAAAGATCTATTATGGACTTAACTCAGAAGTGATAATAAAAGCATTTCAGGTTGCTCCAAGTCAGGACTGTAATTAACTGGATAACACAACTTGTAATCAAGTTTCACTGAAAATACTATTTCAGCTTGAGTGTTTAGTTGTTACTTTAAAGCTCTGAACTAATTTTAATGTAATGTAATTCTGAAACTAAATAGTCCTGTGAGTATCTCTCATATTTCAGATATTTAGGCCCTGGGGGGGTAGGTGAGTGAATACAAGGAGGTCTTATCTCTTAACCTTTTTTCCCCTAAGCACAAGCTTGTGTTTGGACCTGCAGAGGCAATTACAAGTCTCATTGTCAGCTTAAAACACGACGCAATGGGAATCTCTCTTAGAAAGCTTTTTTATTCCTTATCACTTTCTCAGAATTTAGAAGGCAATGAAATAAAATTGTATTGCAGTCTTTTCTCCAGTTGTAAACTTCTAAAACATGTAGCTCCAATTTTTTTTTTTCTCTCTTGTTAGGGTTATGTTTTAAGTTCTATTGAAGGTCGTGTAGCTGTGGAATATTTGGATCCAAGCCCAGAAATCCAGAAGAAGAAATATGCATTCAAATGTCACCGTTTGAAGGAGAATAATATTGAGCAGATTTATCCAGTTAATGCCATTTCTTTCCATAATGTCCACAACACATTTGCTACAGGTAAATACTCAATTCTTTGTAACACTTACATCAATTCCTTTAGTTTTGATGTAAACAGATCAGCCTTTACTTCATATGTCCTGACTTCTTAAGCATTTAAATCATATTTCATGCCATGAACAGGGTTTTAAAATTATTTGATGTAGTGAGAGTTCTTAACTCTTAATATTTTTTGCCCCAAAGACAAGCTTGTGTTTGGACCTGCAGATGTAATCACAATCTCACTGTCATCTTAAAATGATGGTGCAATGAGAATCTTTCTTAGAAAGTTTTTTTCTGCCTTACTCCTTTCTTAGAATGTAGAGGGCTATGAGATAAAATTGTACTGCAGTCTTTTCTCCAGTTAACTGCTTTAACAGGGATTTTGGGAAATGCTCATTGTGCTCTTTACTGAATGAATCAACCCTGTGTTTTTCCTGACAAAGTAATTACGAGTAGTTTTCTTTTTTTTCCTGTGCTGCATCTCCTCAGTTTTATTTTTTTCCCCTCAATTACAACTTACAAACGTTTTGTTTTTTTTTTTTTGAAACGCTGATTTCCAGGCGGCTCCGATGGCTTTGTGAATATCTGGGATCCGTTTAACAAGAAGCGGCTGTGCCAGTTCCATCGGTATCCCACCAGCATTGCCTCCCTGGCCTTCAGCAATGATGGAACCACCCTGGCCATAGCTTCCTCCTACATGTACGAAATGGATGACATCGAGCACCCCGAGGATGGCATCTACATCCGCCAAGTGACAGATGCAGAAACAAAGCCCAAGTGAGTGTCTGCTTCACCTGCAGTTGTGGCTCTCTGTGATGCCTTATCCTGGTCTTAAAATCAAGAGTCACACATGGTTAGAAGGGGAAAAGGGATTTTACCTTGGTGTTTATTTTAAGGATCCTTAGGTGTACACGTCCAGGTCATGTGCATCGAGATGCACCCCGCCGAGTCTATCTCTGTCCTTCTCTCTCTGTTCCCCCTCCCCAACATTGGGTATAACATTATAGGTTTTACTAATTAGCATATCTATCAAAGATTCCCCAATAAGAGGCTCAAGTGAGCCCCCCTCCCCAAGGAACCTTCCCCTGGATGGTTCTATCTTGGTTTACAGAATGTGTTCTGGAAAGGACCCTGGGGTCTGGGGCACACTGATCCCTGGCTACGAAGCTTCTAAAATGTTCAGTCTCTTAGCTTGACAAACAAGTCCAAGAATGTAGGCAAAGAGCACTAGGAATACAGAAGTTGTAAAAAGGTATAACAGGGGTATAAAAGAAAAGGCAAAAATCTTCATGGCATCATCTGAGCATCCACCCCAAGATTTATTAATTTTCCTAAATTCATGAATAGCATTATTGATGGCAGGAGATAGTGCAGCTTGACAGTAGGGCTGGGTTTGATGTTATCTCCTTCGCCCAAGCTTTCAATATCCGTAGGTTGATAGACGGCTGATGGATAAAATTGTGCCTGGTTGTTCAGTGGGAGAAGAATGTCAAACTCTTATCCTCTTTCAATAGGTGCTATTATATGAAGCTGTAGAGTTATTACGAGCTCATTGCTTCAGGAATTGAGTGAAGAATTCAAGAATAATTTATTGGAGTAAATGTTACCGTGTTTGGATATTTAAAACTTGGAATGAATGCAATCTGTCACACTGAGTATGCACCCAGCTGTCAGAGTGAGCAGTGAATTTAGATGCTGTTCTAGGAAGGTTGTATAAAATCAAGGAAAAGCTCTCTCAGTTCCTGGATGTTGGAGTTTGCTGCAGCCCTTTGATAACACACTTTCCTGTCATTGTTGCTGTCAAAACGAGGCAAACTGATTGATGGAGGTAAAAATTCCTGTTTCAACTCGCTTTGGCATGAATGTTACACAGAAAAATTGCCATCCCAGTGCAGATTTGTGCTGCTCTTAATGATGCTAGCACAGGAGCAGTTGGCTTTATTTTCAAATTCCAGTGCTTTATCACTGCTAGGTTTTTTCTCTTCTACTACTCAATCTGTCTTACACCTTATCAGGTTGTTTCCATTATTTAAATTGGCTGTGAAAACACATTCATAAATGATCAAATTTCTTGAGTTTAAAATCTCAAGACCTTTCCCTCCACTCCCCATTAAGTGACTTGTCTGTTGCTTTGAAGCAGCTGTTTTATACCTATGAAGATGAGATATTTATTATTGTATAACTTTCACATCTCTCACTTGGAGATACTTGTTTTAAAATAATTTTGATACTCCTAGAAAAATAAAGCCAGAACTATTTTAATTTTTTTTCCTTGATTTCCTCAAGTGGAAAAAAATCCAAATACAATAACTCAAAATTTTTTAAAAATCAGGCTGTACTTACATTTGAGTTGTTTTGTGTTGTATTTTTCAAAGTTGATAAGAGAATACTTGGCTGCTGTTGGTTTTCTAATAGTGAGAGTTGCTTCCAGGGTTTTTTCCTGTTCATTGCTAGTTAGAGTTGCTAATTCTGTAGATGCTTCATTCTGCTGTACAAGGAGGTTAATCTACAATTAAACAATATTTCCTCTTGGCCCTCCATTATTTTCTGAAACAGATGGTTCATCATTTCCTGGGCTGTTAAACACAGCAAGGTTAAGGTTAGACTCTTGGGAATCAGCTAGTTTTGAATCTTATTAGGCTGTAGAAGGAAAACTAATAAGAATACTCCTTAATATCATTTTGTGACTGTAAACAATTATTTATTAGCAAACAATTGATCCCAGAAGGGCAAATTGTTTGAGTCAGTAATGAGCTGAGAAAAGACAGAGCATATCTGTGTATTTGGAAAATAATTGTAACGTAATTGCAATGCATTTAGACAGGCATCTTTTTGGACCTGTTTCTATCTTTAAATGAATTTCTGAAAACATTAACAAGGTTTATATGCTTTTCTGACATTTACAAGTTGCTTGTGCCAACCTTAGGGCACTAAGAATGATGGGTATATTTTAGTGGTTCAGTAGTGTGAGTCATCTCTGGTTTATTCTAAAAATAAGTTACTTAGGACAGAGGACTGATGGTAGTTTCATAGAGATTTTTTTGCATATTAATTTGAGTCACAGTGTTTCTGCACAATGCATTCTTAGTGCATCAAGGTGGTGCCATATTATATTAAGATCACTTTTTTCATCATTAAACCATTATATCCTGTATCTTGGTACAAGTGAAAGCTGGCTTTCTGCAAGTTTCTGCTTTCCTGGGATGTTGAATGTTCTACCTGCTTATGATTCCTGTAAATATTCTTCCTAAAATAGAGTTTATTTTTTGCAGGTCTACTTAGACTACTGGTGATACTCCTTCTCTACAAGAGATGCTCACCTGCTCCTAAGAAGGCTCCACTAAAGCAGCTGAAGTGAGAAGAACAATCTTTGTACTCATGTTTTTTTTAATTAAGAAATGTTTGTGTCTTTATTGTAGTTTGTCTAAATCTGTCATTCCTTGCCTGCTTATAATGTTACTGAAACTGTTTTCTTTATCTGCTGTCTGTAGCTGAATTAGTTCAGTCCTGTAGATAACCTTTTAAAAAACTTAAACATTTTGTAGTATCTGATTATGAAAACTTTACTGCTTTCTTATTTGTTCAATAAATATCTATAGGTTTTTGAAAACAAATACTTTGTGTAGCAGCCTTTGCTGATTGTGAAACAAATGTTGAGACCAAACCCTTAAATTACAGAAGTTCTTGAGTTCTAGATCTTCCTGATGAAAAAATTTCTGAACCTTTTATCTTTTTCCAATGAGATGAACTGGGAAATAAAAAGAAGTGCTTTCTGTTGAGTATTACCACTAAAAGCTGTCTCACTCAACTGTTTGCAGAGCAGACTCAGACTGTTCTCCTGGTCACTTGGTCAGGTGTTACTACTTAAATACTTATTTTATAGTGAGTAGTAAGGAGGGACAGAAAAGCTGAGGCTTGAGGAAGGTGACTGAGGTGTGGGTATTTTGGATTGGAGGTTGGGTTCGTGCTTTACTTCCAACTTCTCTTCTATCAGTGCCTGTGTAACCAGTGGGAGCACTTTATTACCTGTAGGAAAACAAACTTGCTGACAACAGGAATGGTACCAGATCATTCCAGAGAAGGTGGTGATGGAGAGGAAACAGCTCTGTGTGTGCAGAAATCTGACAAACTTGAGCTGTTACCAGGTAGATGTGGTAAATGAGTTGTATGTGGAATATTTTGTAGTTTGTCATGAGCTAGATGTGGATTCTTTGGTAATAGAAACTGGTTTGGATAGGAAAAAATAAAGATGTCTTCCTGAGTTAAATATGAAGATTGCCCTCACCACAGTGTCATCCAGCCTCTGTTCTGGTGGTTGTGCACCACCCCTATACCTTGCAGTTTTAATTGGCTTTTTTGCAGTGAGGGTTACATGGCTGATGTTGGGCAGAGGTGGAGTTCTTAATGCCAGCTTAGGAAGTTGAGGTGTTTTATTATTTTTAGAGGACTGCTTTGCTAAAGAAGGCCAACTGGAGCCCAATCATGGGAGCTAGAGGTTTCTGTCAGAGTGACCAGCTAAGCAATAAAATGCTTGTGGAAAAAAAGGAGTGAGGATGTGTCTAAATAAAAAAAAAGTGTGAAGGCAGAATTAGGCTGGGACTAAGGAGAAGGTGGTTTAGTGATGATGTGGAGAAAGGAATATATGAAATGGAAAGAGGATAGAGTGGGGAGTTACAGGTGTAGGGCTGTGGGGAACAAAGTGAAATGAGAGCTAGAGAACATAGGGGAAAACAAACTGAGAATTAGGGGAATTCCAAATACTTTGGTTGACAAACATAACATAACTTGGAAATGATGCCACCTGTGCAACTTTTCAGTGCTAAGTATTGGGGGGAAAACCTGTTACTGTGCTGAGATCTGCATGTTTCTGTGGACAAAGTTAGCCCAGGATGTGTATGAGGGAATGGATTTGACTTACTGGTTTTGTTTTGGCTTAAAAACCAGAGGAGGATTCCGTGTGGTGAGTTGGTGTTTTATGTAAATGCTGGAAACAAACTGTAGAAAATAGTGAGACAACCAAGCAGAGTGGAGAAAATGAATGTTGAGGTGGTCAGGGCTACAGCTGTGTCCATGTGTTGGGTAGAAATACCACAGTGTGCAGTTGAAATACAGTTATTTCTTTTACAAGATTAATCTCCCTTTTATTAGCACTCTCCTAGAAATGCAGGTCAAGGCAGAGATTCAGAAGCTGGAGGAATCATGAAACAAGCCTTTTCTGACTTCTTTAACAAGCAGCTGAGCAAAGGGTATACTGACTCTTGATAGAGGAATTGAGAGCTAAAAAAGCTCCTTAAGTCACTGCTTTTTGGTGTTGAGGGCCGTGGAGAAAACATGGAGCCACAGCCATCACTGTAATAGAGTCATCAATCACCACTGACTGCTGGCAGCAGTGAATATCCAGGGTTGTCTCTCACAAGAGCCTCATAACACCGTGGTATTAGAAGCCAAGTGGCATCTGTGCCCTGAACGTCACAAAAGCAAGCTGTACTTCTTTCTGTTGGCCAGTCCTTCAGGATAATCAGTGTGTGGTTACTACTTGCAAGTCTGGAGCTCTGCTGCATCTCAAATGGGGTGTTTAGTGCTGGTGCTGCTGTAATTATAATAAATATTAAAAAATGTATTCTTCAGGTGCGTGTTTTGCCAAGTAAAACCAGTCAAGGCTGAGCTCTGAGCCCCCAACAAAGACTGAAGGAATGCTGTTGAGGATGACTTTATAAAGCTGTGTAGGTATTGCCAACTCCATCTTAATTTCCTCCTACTTTTGTAGGTATCCAGTAGTTTCCACTGCCTTGAAAATGGATTTTCTGTAGTTGGAGTCATGTAGTCCCCAAGCTCAGCAGTCATTCCACTGCTGCATCTGTTACGATGGGTGCCCAAAAGCTGGGTGTTTCTACTACTGGATTCTTTTGCAAATTTGGCCTAAATGACACATCTCCCATGAGGGATTGGTATCAGTGGTGTGGAGCAGAACTCATTTCTTTGGACTAGCAGACATCTCCTCTGGTGATTACACCATTAGCTGCTCTCATGTTGTTTGGTATAATCACAACCACCAAGGCAGTCATTTTTTAGTCAATATGCAGCTGATATGACTTCTGCTCTTCCAGCAATGTGACATTTGCTCTGAAAAGTGTCAGGATTCTTTGTTTCAAATGCTCTTAGACACACAGAATGTAGAAATGAAGAGTCAAAGACAAGACTTGCCCAGATATTCCTATAACTGATATGCTAAAGGCTCTCTCTGTGAAATGTCTCTTTTCTTAAGGCTGTATGTTCAGTTTTTCACTGTATCAGACATTTTCCTGTAGCATGAAAAGCACATATGAATGTGCTAAAATGTGTGATAGCAACATGGGGGAGGTAATAGGTCTTCAGAGTCTCCCGTGATTACCTGCAAAGTGGAAGGGAATAAACTGTTCTCCATGTCCACTGGGACGAGTCATAATGAGCTTAAATTGCAGCAGAGATTAGTGTAGACATTAGGAGAAACTTTCTAAGTGTAAGGATGGTTAAGTCCAGGAATAAATGGCCTGGAGAAGCTGCAGTGTCTCCATCTGTGGAGTTTCTCAGGCACAGGTTAGTGCAGTGGCTGCCAGGAATGGTGGGATTTTAACTGGTTCCATCTTTGGGCAGGGAAGATAAGGCAGTATTGATTGTACTTGTGCTTGTTCTGCTCTCCAGCTTCCCCTGGCAGTGGGATCTGATCTTCCAGAGTTGTGGGAGCAGTGCTTGGGAAAAAGCTCTGCAGCCCTTATGGCACCTTCCAGTACCTAAAGGGGGGCTGACAGGAGGGATGGAGGGGGACTTTGGACAAGGGCCTGGAGTGATAGGACAAGGGGAATGGCTTTAAACTGACAGAGGGCAGGGTTAGATGGGATTTTGGGAAGGAATTGTTCCCTGTGAGGGCGGTGAGGCCCTGGCACAGGGTGCCCAGAGCCGCTGTGGCTGCCCCCAGATCCCTGGAAGTGCCCAAGGCCAGGTTGGACGGGGCTTGGAGCAGCCTGGGATAGTGGAAGGTGTCCCTGCCCATGGCAGGGGGTGGGACTGGCTGACCTTTAATGTCCCTTCCAATCCAAACCATTCTGTGATTCTCCAATCACACTTCTTAAAATCAGTGTACACATTCATTTTGTAGGCATTTCTCAACTTGGGTTAATTCTGAATTAGGGTTGATTTCTGAATGAGGGTTAATCAAGAGTAGCTGGCTTTTATTTGCTATACAAATACTTTGTTTAGATCAGCCTTATCCTAACTTTAAGCTTGCACCCAGCTTCACCATCAGTAGCACTGAAGGACTCAGCAGAGCAGCATAGTTGTGCATTTTAATGTGTTCTGCACTTGCAGAGCCCCTCTGAATCCTCTTCTGGGAAAAACAGAGCCAGGTAGCCTCAAGTAGAAACAAAGCAATAATTTATTCACTCAGGCCCAAGATTTCCTGATAATTAAACTAAGCACGGGTTGCTTTTCCCTGCTTGTGTTTGCTGCAAGCCACCCCTGCTCTGCAGCCACAACAACGCAACAAAGGCACCGATTGCCTCATTCCCAGCTTGGCACGGGGGCATTGTCAGAGGTGATTCTGGCTGTAGAATTTGTTCCCTAAATAGATAAGGCAGACAAAGGTGGAGAGAGAAGAAATATTCTCATTCCACAGATGTCAACAAAGGCACAGAATAAGGAAGTGAATTTCCTTGTCACAGAGCAAAGGCAGGACTTGAACAGATGTCTTGATTCCTAGTGCATGTAATTGGTTTAATTTTTTGCCTCTGCTCTAGACTTACTGTGGGGAGTTATTTCAGTTAATCTTTTTTAGTCCTGTGATGTAATTTTTTTGGTCAATTGAACAGCCAGGCCTTCTGTGTAAAGGTAAATGAGATCAAATTGGTAAAAGAGAGTTAAGTCTATCTTTTTAAAATGCAATTTCTTCTTCTACACTGATCCAGTATACACTGTTGTGTGGATACTTAGTAGTGCTACATGGCAAGAGAGATTGCAGTAGAATGCATAGATTGCCTTTCCTCTAGTGAGGGAGAGATGTGACAGGAAGAAAGTCGAAAGTGCAAGCATTATTAGAGGTTGTGCTTTTAAAAATAATAAAATGTACCATTGTGTTTCTACATAGTATTATCTAGGCAGGAAGAATTTAGGTCCTGCAAATCAAGGACAATCAAGAAGTATTAAGTAGAGAATTTGTAACTTGTTTTGTAAAGCCAAAAAAAAATTGGCACAGCTGTACCCTGTGCAGCAGATGAGAGTGGAGACATAAAAAAAAAATTTAAAAAAAATGTTATTTACCATGTTGCACACCCTCAGTTGTACACCAGCAGTTTCTGATGTGTCTTATTGATGAATCAGTTTTTTTGTCCCAGAGATTTCACTTTCTGGGGAGCTGCAGTGCTGCATGTGCACATCTGTGGGTTGCAGGGTGCTCAGACCTTGCTGCGGAGCTGTGGAGAAGCTGCAGGTGTGTTTTCCCTGGGAGCAAACACAGGGTATTTGTGAATGGGAATGGCCTCCCTGTTCCCAGTCCCTGTTTGCTTTAATACATACATAGTCCCTGTTTGTAATTTTTCACTTGCTGGTGATAATCCCTACTGTCCTCTGGATCACTTAAAGATGCAGAGTCACCTGGTGGCACAGACTGTAATAAAACAGTGTAAGTATCTCCTGAATTTGCAAACTGTTTTGAGAACATGACCTTGGCTATTTCTCTTGCACCTATATTTTTAGTGTTGAGGTTATTTGATTCTTCATGTGAAGGCTTTGTGTGGCCTGCGAACACACAGGCTCTGGAAGGTGGTGCTGCCTGGGCAGGGAGATAAGTGCCCAGTCTCCATCAGAGAATATTAATTTCTGCTAATGAGATTTTGGAAGGGAACATTTTAACATTTAACATTTGCAAATAAACTTTTCAAAAGAAACGTCTGGATTAGGTGCAAACCCCTCAGCCTTATACCATAGATTGAGTGGCAGGAATATATCAGGGCTGACATATTTCTCTGTTCCTCTTTATTTGTTTTTAGGATTATAGCCCTTGGTGTGAAAAAACCAGTGCTTAAATCCTTGATTTTTTCCCTTGGTTGTAATGGAGTCACTGTTCTTTCCTTGTCATCTGCAATGCTCAGATGCTTTTAATCAAATCCTCAGGATCTAAATTATTAACCATCTTTTTGGGATTGCATTTTTTATTCCTAATTATACGCAAAAGATATATATCATGAAATATGCAGCATGTAATTGTGATTAAAGCGTGCAGCCTCCCAAAAGATGGGCCTAACAGTTTGATGTACCCAAGATTTAATTAGGCAGATAATGGGGTTAGAGAGGAGATTTGTAAGGATGGGGTGGGGATGGAAATATTTGGAGTGATACTTTTTTTTTGATGGTGGTGGAAATCAATATGGAGGCAAATGCTAATAAAGTCATGTTTCTTTCCTGATCTCCACTTGTGTTGTCTTTTTTGTCTTGGTCTTGAGATTGTCCACGAAAAACTGAATTTATCTGCATATGGAACAAGTAATTCAATGAGTTGTAGAATTTCCTACATCTTTTGGTTGCTCTTTCTTGAGAAATCAAGTTTTGTCTTAAACCACAATAACTTTTCCCAGGTAGATTTCCTGGGCACATTATTAAAGGCTGTCTCCTTTGCTTGGCTGCCTGCTTTCATGAGGGATGCAGGAATTTGATAGCTTTGAGACCTCCTTCCTCTGTCAAGCTGGGTTGTAATTGGTCTCTCAGTTCCCAAGTTATTAGGGGGATGAGAGGAGAAGGGGATGGGCAGACAGACACAGCCAATTTCTTTGCACCAATCTCATTTCCGTAGGGAACTGGAATAAAAAAAATCAATTAAGGTTAAAGACCCTCCAGTACCCTCCTTCAATTACTTGGTCAGAACAATCCTTTAGCTGAAGTATCCATGATACACAATATCCTCCTCAGCCTGTGCAGGATTAAACCTCTTTGGGCCATTGTTTGGAGTGCCCAAGTGCAGGATAAACCCCTGGATTTCCCTTCAACATTAGCTGAGCTCATGGAGCCAGTGCCAGGATTCCCCTGCTGCAGTTTGCAGGGATGCTGGTTCCTCTTCCAGCATCAGGAGTTTCCTACAAGCTGCATTACCCCAAAGGCACGTGGTCCCATCCTGCTTTTGTTTCAGCATCAAATGGCCTTAGTGCTGCTTATTAGCCAATTTCTTCTCTCCTCTTGTGAGGGGTTGTCTTATTTTTTAACACATTCTGGAAATCTCACTGGTCTCCACATAATTCTGTTTACTCTCCCTCCCCATCTCACTGGTAATTTGAGTTTAAATATTTTAACGTTTCATCTTCTACTCCTGCAATCAGAAATAATTCAAATGTAACTTCTAAGTGGCACAGGCATGTCAAGAGGTTGAATGGAACCATCACCATTTTACAAGTCATTTTCTGGACTGTCTTCTAAATCACCATCAAAATCCCAAACTAAAACAAAAAATAAAAAACCCCAAACAAACAGGTTTTTTTGCAGTTCTTGGTTTTCTGCAAACCAAGCCTGTGTGAACAGTCTGAAATGTTTATGATCTCAGAAGTAGCAAAAATCATCAGTTTTCTGCAATCCTGCTTTACCCAGTGGAGATGTCCAGATTCAACACTTTGGGGCTCTAGTGCCCTTTTCTTCCTCTTATTTCAGTATTTGTTTTGCTAACAGCTTGCTCTGCTGTGGAGCTGGTTGTTGTAAAGAAAAAAACCCCTTGTTTGCCTAGAATCTCTATAGTGAGGGATTTTGTTTGTGTAGAGAGAAGGAAATGAAGGATGGAAATGTTAATAGAGGAAGCACACATGTTTCAGATGATGTATTATATGTATCCCCTTGTTTCTTGTTTTATGTCTCTGCATTTTTCATTTCTCCAAGGATGTTTTATTAAAAAAAACCAAAAAAACCCAAAACAAAAAAAGAAGTGATGATTTTCCTGTGCATCAACTTGAAGACATTTTGGTGGGACTTCGTTCCAACATCACTTCAGTTATTTAGTTCCTCATGGAGAGGTGTGGAACCAGGATTCCAACCCTGACCAAAACCTTTGCAACTCAAGGGAGTTGAATTTAATTTCAATTTACTGCCTTGCTGTAAGGCTGAGAGACAATTCCTCTGGCTAAACTCAGGGAGGAAAACCTTGTTTGTCCCGGCCCAGGATCAACCTCTGCATCAAAATGGTGGTAAATAAGGTTTTCTAGATTTTATTTGTAACTGCAGCATCAGAATCACCTTTACAGACAAAGAAATATTTTTTTAAAGATTTTAAACTCCTAAAAGAGAGGCTGTGGTTTGTGTCACTTGCATGTAATGCATTATCATGGCCGTTATTAATTCCCCCAGTAACTCTTTACTTTTAGAAAAAAATTGCATTGCAGGACAGCAAGTATCAGCCAGCAGGTATGGTTATTTTTTTTTTTTTAGCTTCTAATGCAGCAGCCTTTCATCCCTCTCTATAAGATTTACCTTTAACCTAAAATCTTTCACCCGTTATCTATAATGTATAATTATAAATACATTGTAGTCTAGAGTAAGTACAATTAAAAAGGGTAATTCGTTTCCCTCCCTCTCTCCCATCCTCCCACCCAAGTCCTTAGGTTTAATTTTCATGATTATGTTAGATTATGAGTCATTTTAAATCATGGTATCCAGTAGAGACTAGTCCTACTCTGCAGCTCTTTTCAACAGTTGTTTATGGTAGTTTCAGCCTCTTTCTGCCTCTCTGAGGCTCTTTATTTTTAAAGCAAGGCAGACAAGGCCTAAAATTATTCCATTAAAGAGGTGCAATTTTTGTAATGGGACTTAGAGTGCTCTGCAGAAGTGCAGGCAAGTTTCTTCAATATCCTGAGCATTATTCGCTCATTTAGTTAAATGATGTTTCTAATTCCCTGGTAATTACATGTAATGAGGCACTCTTTCTCTTCTTGATGAGACTTTAGCTTAATATGAGATGTCGTATTTTTTCTTTTTTTTTTTTTTTTTTTTTTTTAGGGATAATTACCCTTCCCAGGAAAAGCAGGGGGTTTGTTGTGCAGAATATATAGCAAATTATTTTATTTCCTGCCATCTTGACTGCCAGTAAATTATAAAATTAAGTTTCAGTGGAGCATTAGCACCATTTTGGAAAGGCTTGAGATTTTTTTTTTTTTTCCTTATTCATGTATTGATGTCCTTTGGGACTGTTGAGCTATTATTCATAGAATAGATGTTTTTCTGCCAATTCCTAGTATTAGATGGTATTGAAGCAGCAACATAGGTTTAATTTTTTTGCCTGGATAATATCCAATACAGAATGGTCTAGTTAGGTGCTTTTTCTATCAGGTAATTATCTTTATAAAGTTTTACTAACACTTTACCCCCCTTCCTTGGTGACTAATTAAATTTATTTTTTTGCATGTTGTAATATTAAATGCTAGGGGTCTTTTTGTTTTCAGTTCTGGATGACTGCTCTTTCTTGCACAAGATAGAATTTAGGGCACTGGAATGAATGAAAAGCTGTAGGATACATAAAGTTAACAACAATAATGCAGCATTTAACTTCAGTAAAAATTAAATCAATGGTGATTTTAATTACTCTTAGTTTCCTACATTTTGTCACTGTAATTTCCTTCCTGTTATTCTCATGAGGTGATTCTTGTCTGCTTTTTTTTTTTAATTTTTTTTTTAAATTCAAAATACTGTAAAAAATATGAATGGAATACCATCTGGGAGTCAAATTGTATAAGGGAGATCTCTGCATTAGGAGCTGAATTGGCATTTAAAAAGCCATTTAAATGTCTAATTCTTACAGGAGATCCAGGGATGAGCTTATCTCCCCTACCTTCAGCTCTCTAAAATCCAGGTGTTTGGTCTAAATGAAGAAGGCACCAGGCTCCCCCGTTTCCAGCGTTTGATGCATTCTTAAGTAACAGCTGTTTGTGCAAGACACATCTGCTCTGTAAGAGGAAAGGAACTAAAGTCAAACTCCAGTGGTGTGGGGGAAAGCATCGTTGTCCAGCAGGGGTGGCTGGAGAGGCAACGAGAGAAAGGAAGGTGATGTTTGTTATCGAAGTCTTGAGTGACTTCATTTCTTCTCTTTGGAGGAGACGTTTTTGCAGCCAGCTGGGAAGATTTACCCTGCTCATCTTGGCAGGAAGAGAAGGCCATGGAAGAAGCTTTACAAATATGAAGGTGTATATTCCTATATGTGAATATATTGCATTTACACCCTTTGAAGTTGATCACACTATTTACATGCTTTAAAAAATGTTAATTTAAGGGTTTGGTAGGGTCAGCATCTGAACCTGTAGTGATCAAAGGATTAAGCCTTGAAACCAGTGGGCTCTTTTATCAGCAATGCACTTTTCCTGTCTAAGAAACCACAGTGCTGCAATGTTCTAAATATAAAGGCACATCTTCATGATAAAACCAAGATTTTGAGAGGCTAAAGTGCAATCAGCGGTAGAAAATAAATGTCATAAATAACTTTTTGATCCCAAATACTGTGACCCCAATTCTATAGAAAGAAGCTGGAAAAATATGACTGCATCTCACTCTTTATTTCATCTTAAGCAATTTGACATCAATCAAATGACTATAGAGGCAAAGGCATGAACGTTTATTTCCCAGCCCACAGGATTGCTGTCAAATTGCAATTTTCAAAATTGAAAGAGTTGTTAAGCTAGATTTTCTCCATTTTCATCCTAGTTCTTTCCCTCAAACTTTCAGAAATGTGCCTCTCAATTTTGCAGTGTGCTATCCTACAATGTGCGAGGAAATTAAGGAGCTCCTGAAAAAATTCCTTACCATGCAGTGGTAAAGTCTCATTTTCCTGTCTGCAACTCAGTGTATAAATCTAGAGGAAGACTACATCAAAGAACAGGGAATGAATGAAATTTGAGCATTAAGATAATGCCCTAGTGAGGTTGGCAGCTAAAAGGAACAAGTTTGGTACATTGATGCAACATGATTTAAAACTCTCTGGCCAGGACTGGTTGCCTCCAGCCTGCTGCAACTCAAAGTTTATCAGATCCTCAGACCTGCTAAGGAGGGGAACCTGCTGCTTTGTGGGTGTGAGCTTGGGGTAAAATCTTCTCCTCAATATTAGAGGGAGGCAGCACATTAAAAGCTTTTGAAACAACAAAAGTTGGAAGTTGGTTGAGATCTGTGGTCCCATTATCCAGAAAGCTACAGAAACCCACTCTCATTAAGTTTCCCTAAATTTCTGAAAGCCAAAGCTGCTGGATAGCCTTGAGCAGGTCAACATGTCCCTCATCTTTAAAATCAACAATAATGTTCTACTCACGTCTTCCAGCTGCTGCAGTCTGGTGGGAACTTCAAAGCCTGCCTAATATATGCAATTTTCTCTTAAGAACAACAAAAAGCTTCTAGTGGAGAGAGTGCCTGTCTCAGCTGTGCTGACCCACATTCAGCTCTGAACTCTGCTAAAGGGATTCCAGCTTCTTTCTAAGATGCTGCCACAACTGTTGGGGTGTGGGGCTGTTCTGAGGTATCAGGTGTGATGCAGGAGATAATGATCAGCTCCACAACGGGTTCACTCCCATACTTAAATAAGAAAAAATTATTAGGCTTGTATAATTAGGCCCTGGGATGCACCTGGAGAGCAGGAGAGGCGTGAAGGTAAGTGAGACTGATACAGGAGTCTGATCTTATCAGTGCCTGATTTGCTATTTTTCGAATACTGTTCTTCCCCATTGTTTGGATTTTCCATTTTCATCTCTTAGTCTTCCTATTTGTTTAGCTCTAGGAATTTAACTGATGAAGGAAAAAAGTGAAAGTGAGTGGGAGTGGAGAATAGGAAACCCAGTCTATTCCAGTTGCTCAGATTGTACATTTTATACCATAACGAGATAATGTCATGTTGTGAAGCTTCGGGATAAAACCCTGCAAAATCACGTCAGTTTGAGTTTATTCCAGGGCTTAAAGCTTGGCAGGTGTCACCACGTTAAACTGGTCTAGCTTGCCAATACACAGGCATTCAGATATGTACATCAAACAGTTTTGGACAGATAGTGCTGGAGAATTATTCCCTGTTCTTGCGTGGAAATGGTGATAAAGAGACTCAAACTCCCAGCTCGTGCTGTGTGGCTCGGGGTGGAGCTGAGCAGGCTGCCAGGGTGGCTGCTCTTTGTGCCTGCCAGATGTGAGACCGGGAGCAGCTGTTTGGAGAAGGGTCCATCCCTCAGGAGAAGTGTCCATCCCCCAGGAGAAAGGTCCACTCTCCAGGACAGGGAGGGGAAGCCCAGCCCTGATCCAGGTGAGCCTTTCAGCCTGGGCTGGGCTGTCTGTGAGGAGGAGGAAGGTGCAGCTGGCTGGATTTTGCTCTGCTGCTGGATGTGTCCAACAGCCTCGGACGCTGCTGGTCATGGGAGCATCGGTCAGTGCATGGAAACCTGTCTGCCAGGACTGGCCCAACTCCAACACTGCTTTTACAGGGGCTAATTAGGAGCCACCAGATTAAATTCCCTGTGACTTCATTAGTATCTCTAAGCCAATGGCCTGCAGGCAAACCCCCTGTGAGTAAATCAGAGAAGTAACCATTTGTTGATGTTTCTGTCTGTCAGCCCCAGACATGGGCCTGTGTCCTGCTGGTTCTGTGGCTCTGTCACATGCACTTACACCACTGCACATAGTTCAGATTGTTACAAATGCCTTTATCCATTCCCATTGACATTTTAAACAAACGGTGATATATTTAGTACAATAATTACAGTTATTTGATTACCTTTCTTTTAGCCTGAAGTAGAAGGCAACTGACAGATGTGAATACCTCCGAGACCAATACTCTGTAATAAACTAACATTATTTATTACAAGATGCATTTTATTAATAGGAATTGGCAGTAATTAATTCAGTAAAGTTGATGTTACTAATAATTACATGTAATTCATGAAATATTTATGAAAGAAAAGTGTGTATAAAAATGACGCAGAGGTCATTTAGCTAATTAGTTAATAAATGTCACCAACATTTCTAGGGAGTCTCTCTAATTCTGAACAGTTTCAGCTTTTTCATAGGGAAATACTTTTTGAAACACTTTGTTTTTGTGCATGACATCCTGAGATGGAAGTCAACATTTCTGGTTATTGTTTTGAGCCAATGTATGTGCTGTTTCCTTTGCTAATCCACTTTGGCCTCTTTCCTTGTTCATAGTGAAAGATCCTAATTAGAGATAGCACGAGCTCAATCTAATTTAGGTTATCAGTGAGTTGCGGTGTCTCCCAGTTTAAGGATATATGAATATATCTCTGTCTTTTTAACTTGATTCCACTGACTTTCCATGGAATCAAATAACCATCATCCAAATTAATAGCTGACATCTGAACTGGAAAAATCTTAATGTCATTTCTGCCCGGATTGAATTCGATGGCAGAAGAGCCCATTGGCCTTCTGAGCTGCAGGATCAGACCCTGGGCTGCTCCATGGTCGTGGCTGGAACAGTGATACTGCACTGGTTTTTGGGAGACTTTGCCATGGGATGTGCTGGTGATATTTGTAGAGGAAGGTGCAGAAAGAGGTTCTCTGGTCAAATAGGGTGTCCTGACTAAGACAGGCTGTGGAGAGCCTCATCTGTTTCAGACTGTCTTTGGTTAGTGCTGGTTTTTCAGAGATGTTCAGACAGCATTTGAAGCACTATGAGTCAGAGAATCCACATCTTCTTGTCATCTTCAAACCTGGCTGGATCTGGCTTCAGTTTCTTGCTGCAAGTCTTTGTCAAACACAAATTACTGGGCCCAAGGAAGAGTTTTGCTGTATGAAATTCCATGTTGCCTTCAGAAGAAAGGCAGATTGGTGATCTAATCATGTTCTTGTCCATGAGTCTGTGAGAGCCACCTTTGCACTTCCCTCATTCTGGCATTGCTCTCTGTTCAGTCATAGAACAACCTCCAGCACTCTGCCTTTTGGCAGAGGAGGGAATTGCTCAAGGCTTCAGGGATGAGGAGGTGAAGAGAATGTTGTGCTCACTGCCCTAAATCCAGGAGTGAGGAGTGGTGACCAAGGGCTGATGTCGCTTCTACACACTGCTCTGTGGGTGGGTTCAATGGCTCTGGAGCAACTCTGAGCAGGGAGGTGGACACACAGCTTCCCTAAATCAGGGAGGAGATGTCTTGTAGTTGAGTCTTCCCTGAATATCTGTTCTCTGCTGCACTGACAAGGAACTCAGCCAACCATTGCCACGAGGTCCTTAAAAGCAAAGCTGTGTGTGGAGCCACAATTCCTCTTGTCTTGTGAGTGGGAAACTGCTGAGCACTGAGGAGACTTTGGTTCTGGGAGCTCATTCCTCAAGTTTGCCATTCACAACAACAAAATATGCCTTGGACCACCTGTCTATTAAGTGCCAGGCTCAGGCACTTCCAAATGCCATCATTTTGTACACTAATAAACTGCTATTTACAGAATTACACACTGATTATCTCGGGTCCACTTTCTTTACCAGGAACAAGCATGAATCTATAAACAATATAAAAAATAAATATATAAATAACGTCAAAACAATAACATGGCCCCCATGAGTTATGCATTGGAACAGAATGATTGTATTTAGCAATGAGAGAGGTGATCTTAACCTCGTGGTCCCTACTGAGGTGCCCCTGTCCCTGGCTGATGGCATTCCCCATGGAAAACACATGCCTGTGTGGTGTTGAAGAGGATGAGCCAGAGCCATATCAATCTCTTGGTCTTCCCCCACTAAATCCATCTCAGCTCATTAGTAAATGACCAGGTTTGGCCTTGCGTTACTATAAAGCCTAAGTGAATAGGGAAACAATTTTCTGAGATTATTTGAATTGCCTGCCTTGGAAAATAAAAATGAAAAAGCTCTTGTTATTTTCAATTAATAAACAGACTCTCAGGAAGAAATGAACTTCAGCAGCAAGCAGAAGGAATGGCAAAACAAGGGAAGGGAAATATGCACAGGAGAGGTTGTTGTACAGGATATGTAGAAAGCCACAGCCCCTCTCCCTGCTCTGTGAACCCTCTGAGCCTTTACTCAGCTCCAAACCATCCTCCTGATGGGCAATTGCCCTGGGAAAAAAAACAGAGAAATCTTGAATTGCCTTGAATATCCTTCCTAACAGGCAACTGGTCCTGATAGAACAATTTGAAACTCTCTGTCTCCTTATCTTCTGTCGACATCATTTTTCAGAAGGGGCAACAGGACCAAATTAAATCGTTGTGCTGCAGACAGTCTGTCTGATTGCCTTGTGGCTGTTGCCCATTTTGAAGATTTCCTTGAGCAGTTTAAAACTAAGACAAGAGGAAAGTTCATGTATGCTTGAGCACACATATGCACACAACCCCACTTACTCAATTATGAGGTGCATTTACAGCCTAAGAAATTCAGACTCCAGTTGTTCTATGCCATGGCCAGTTCTTGATGGTTGAAAATGTCAGGAAGCCCCCTCTTCCCCACATTTTTTTTTTCCCCCAAATCCAGACTAGGAACTTGAAAGAAAGAAAAGAATAAGATGTATATAAATTAGTTTAATCCAAATATTGTTTGTGGAAAGGAGCGCAGGGAGGTGTGAGTGGCTGTGCTTGTATCTGATTTGTTGCATTCACTTAAGGCAGGAGCAGAAGGCTTGGTTGTCTTTTGTCTCTGGTAGTTTTTGAGTCTTCCTCTCATGTCTGAAGCCCAGCTTGTCTGCAGAAGGTTCGATTTTTGACTGAGATGCAGCTGCTAGGGCTGAACAGACATGGTGAGCACGGTGGAAAGGGAAGAGGCTGGGAAATGAGATGTGCTGTAAGCAGCAAATGGATTTGAAGAACCTGATTGCTGTATAACAAAAGAAGCCTCTGGGATATATTTCACTTACTGGTGGGCAGGAGAGAGCTGTGTTCTTGGGACATCTTTCTAAGGGCTGCAATGCACAGTCATCGCCTTTGGAATGTGTCCGAGTGCCGCTCAGAATCCCGATGGCTCTGGGCGGCATTAAATCAAGGTGGGTGTCGCTTTACATCTCATTGCGAATGCTCCTCCTGCAGCACGGGGCTGCGCGGAGCATTCCTGGTCAAGCAGAGACTTCTGCCCCAGGGGGAGGTTTCATCCTTAGGAAGAAAGGAGGAAAACCTTCTCTCCTCCCCTGCTCTGTGGGTTATTGGGTGTATCACCAACGAATGCCCCAAAATCTCTTCCGCGAGAACTCTGTGTTGTGCTCAAGGGATCCAAGTCACATCCCCTTGTGTGTCTCTGTACTGAGGACATGAACATGGAAAGGGATGAGCTGTGTCTTCAGGATGGAGCAATTCCCCATGGATAGAGCAGTTTCAGTCAGCAATTAATGCTGCTGGCTCCTACTTCAGATCCTGAGCTTCTGTAATTGCCCCATCTCCACGGAGTCCAGGACAATGCTCTCTCTGCATTCCTGCTCAAGTCTTGCTTCTCTGCTTCTTTTGTCTCAGAAACTCACAAACCAGCGGGTGAAATCCTCCCAGCTAACTCTATAGGGACAATATAAATACCTGGGGAAGGAATATTTCATAATTTCTATGTTGGGAGCTAACTTGACCTAGTATTTATTCTTAAATTAATATAACCCACAAGTGTTATCAGTAAAGAAGCAAACGTGAAAGACTGGTAATTTTTTTTTCAACAGAAAATTAATATCTGTAAAATGTATTATTTGCATGTTATTAAATGTGCAGATAATCTATATATATTTAAAAAATTAATGGTTTCTAAAAGGAAAGACAGCACAGACAGGGCTCTTCACCATCCCAGACACAATTTTGCTCTTCCTGAGGATCCAGCCCCTGTTTTTGTGTTGTTGTCTCATGCTTGCCCAGCCAAGGTCCCAACACTGAGTTTTCACAGGCAAAGAAGGCATGGTGGAATTTAAAAAAGACTGAGGGAAGTCAGGACAACAAAACCATGCTCTTCTCTAGGAAAACTTGGTGGAAACCCTAAAAGGTGTTAAATTGATTTAATCCTTGCCATGTTTTATTTGGCTGTGGTTGGTTTTGGCATAAGAAATGAGTTCTGCTATTTTAGCCAGCATTTCTGAACATAGTCTTGAACAGAGGTGTTTTTAGAGATGATTTTAGAAAAAGCTGCTTTAAAAAGACAAAAGCTCTCCTGTACAGTAGAATAGAAACTTTTCTAAAGCCCTTTCCCCCTCTCCTTCTTCTTGAAAACACATCTGTAACCATTAGTTGGGTGTCATGTTTCCTGATGAGGGTATTTTCTCCCTTTGCATCCCCTCCTAGGGGGGTGAGGGCTGCAGCCTCTCCAGCCCTGCTGCTCATGAATCATGTCAGTCCAGAGGGCTCCAGGATTTGCAACTCCCTTCCTGCTGCAAATTTTTGGAGAGGCTTCCAGTCTAGGGAAGGATCCATTCATTGATGGCACCATTAGATTAGGAACTAATTAGAAGTACTTAGAACCAGAAGTCCTGTGTTGTGTTTTACTCAGAAAGCAATTTATCTTGTCACTGCTCAAATGCCATAACGTAATAAGGAATAGTCCAAAACTTGCAGAAATAGCAGAAGCCCAGATAAGACAAGCAGCTATAGCAGAAGAGATACTTTCTTGTAATATCCCCTGCTAATACAAGTTCAATAAAAGTTATGACACTGGAAACTTTATTCATTCCCTTCTAAATATGTGAATTCTGTGTGTACTAAGCTTGCTGCTTAAGGATGCTTAGCGAAAACTGATTAAAATTTGAAACATGCAAAAATATTTTCCCCAGAGACCAATTTCCTGTTGGAATCATTAACTTTGATAGTGAAGCATTCAGTCTCATAGAACCCTATAAACAAAAGGTGAAAAATATTTAGTAAGATACTAGAAGAAAGAACAAGATCAGGAAGGTGGCGAGTTCTGGATTTGGGTTTTCTGTCGTTGAAGCCCAATAATTTATGGAGATTTTCCTTTTTAAACTCCATTTCTTTTCTACAAGCCCAGTTCTGTGGATGTGTGTGCCCAGAACGATGCCCTGTGTCTCAAGCTGTTTGTGTTGATGGCAGTGACACCTGCATTTGTAGATGACCTTTCATTTGCTGCCGTTTTCATTCCAGAACATGTAAGTAAAAATCAGATTTCCTATGAAATATATGGTGTACAGAGATGTTCTTTAGTACATTTCCAGAGCACTGGGTTCCTACCTGTTTCTAACCAGAAAGGTAAATGTTTAGATTTCCCTTCCTGCTTGTTTAAATATTTAATTACCATGATTGTGTAGCCTAACTGAATAGAGAACAATTTTCTGTGATTATTTGAACTGCCTGCTTTGTCATCTCCACCTTCAAAACTACAAAATGCTAAACCCAAGTTTGGGTTAATGAAAGCTCTCTTGTAGTTGTTAAACATTTTGCTGCTGAACTATTTGGTGACAGTTTTTCCTGGGGAAAAGCACCCTTCCTTTTGAGCAGTCAGGATGGGCATTCATTGTGTTCTATCTGGACTTTTAATGGCTCTTCCCATGCCTTGCATTTGTCAATATTGGCTGTCACTGCTGTTGTGTAGTCAGTTTATCTCCTTATTAGACTTCTTTGAGATTTCTCTGAACTTCATCAGTGCAAATCACTTTCTAAGCCATGACAATATTTTGCTCCTTGCCTCCCATAGCGTTTTACAACAACTTCTTAGTGCTTTGGAGACAAATTTGTTGTCAAAAGCCATGAGCTGAGTTTTTGCCTTGCTTCCTTCAAGCTCTTAATATTATGTAGAAACAGCAGGCTCTCTAAAGGAAAGTTTTGTGATTTTTTTATAATTCCTTTTGGATGTGAGAAGGTCTTACACTGATGGTTTAACACTACTGGGCAACTACACAGTGCATGTTTGGGTGTTCAAAAATCATGGAATTGTTTAGGTTGAAAGACCTCTGAGACCACTGAGTCCAACCATTAACCCAGCACTGCCAAGGCCACCACTAACCCATGTCCCCAAGGGCCACATCCACATGTTTATTCAACTCTTCCATGGTTGGTGACCCCACCACTGCTCTGGGCAGGCTTTTGCAGTGCTTGACAACAGTTTCTGTGAAGAAATTTTCCTTAATATCCAACCTGAAACTCCCCTGTGCAATCATTCCCTCTCCTCCTGTCCCTGTTCCCTGGCAGCAGAGCCCGACCCCCCCAGCTGCCCCCTCCTGTCAGGGACTTGTGCAGAGCCACAAGGTCCCCCCTGAGCCTCCTTTGCTCCAGCCTGAGCCCCTTTCCCAGCTCCCTCAGCCGCTCCTGGGGCTCCAGACCCTTCACCAGCTCTGCTGCCCTTTGCCTTTTTTCTGTCTCTGTGTCCCCAAAAAGAAGCATCTTACCCATTGTTATGAAGTCAGATTACACTTGGCAGGGAGTCAGATTACAGCTGGGGGAGAGGTGGATATTTGAAGTAGTTTTCTGAGCAATGCTACAAATCACCCCTCAGAACAGCACACTTCTCTCTGAGATGTTTTTGGTAGGTTACCAAATGAAGCCAATTTCCTTTCAGATGCAAATCTGCTTGCTCGTCTAAAACTGCATGGATTTGCAAAGTTATGTTTCTAAAGCAAAGAAAATTTCAGCAAACTCCCAAATGAAAAAAACCTTCTCTTTATCCAGATTAATCTGTATGAATTACTTGTATGAGGAGAGACTCAATAGGGCTTTTAATGAAACCAAACTTCAGAATTCCTCATGGCACCCCCAAGCTAAAGATTTTTAGGTGAATTGCTGTGGCTTTCTGTTCAGTATATGATTTCCATATTGTTTGACATGTTTTCACTTGACATCAGATTAGCCAACAGGTTAAATATTGTGGTTTCAAAGTGTTAATTTAGCATGCTTGCAAATTAGAATTTTAACATATTTGGAATTTTGATGAGACTAAAAGGCAAATTGTAATGTTTAAAGCAGCTGATTTTAGGTGCAGTTCAGCAATTAAGTTAATTTTGAGCTTTCTGATGCTGAGAAGGCCACTCAGGGCTGATAATAGCTTATTTTCTCAGATGGAGATTGAGGAGCTGACTACAAACTTTCAAACGAACACATGTGCTTGATTTGTCTATTTGTATTCAAGTTTACCTTTTCTGGTTGTCAGTAACACTACCCCACCTGCCCTATACAGCCTGTAGTGCTCAAACCTATTTGGAAAATCATGTGAATAGGGATTTGCATCATTACAATTTCCTTTCCATTTAGGAAGCATCTGCTATATCTTTAAAAGTAACAGGTTTGAAGAGGCCACAGGCTGTGAAATAGACTAAACCATTATTAAAATGAAACAAAAACTTTAAAAAAAAGCTAGCTGGACCTAATTCAACAGCAGTTTCAACATTTTTTTTTTTTTTTTACTCTTTTTACCTTGAAAAGGTTAAAAGCATTTGGGTCCTTGTGGAAAATGTAATTGCATTTCAGCCTTGTTTATGTGTGAATCTAAAGAATACTGATAATCTGCCACGTGAAAAAGTTCTGTTCTTCTGCTAGCAGGCAATCCTTCTTGTTCCTAACAGGTCTTTCTATTAAGTAAACAGTTAAGGCCTAATTGGAGCTTTTATCTGTACCATGTCACACTAACTGATCAACCACTGCTAGCAGTCATATAAATGTTATTTTAAGTACCTCAGCTGTACAGATCCAAGTACTGCCAGGAATGAGGGAAAACCTCAGCTGCAATTTTTCTTCATAACAAATAAAAAGCAAAGTTCTGTGAAGATGTGCTCGAGCAGGTTAAGTTAACAATATTATCTTGCTAACCTTCATGCATATGATTTCCATGGGCAGCTGGAGGTTTTGTCAGGGGAATTGACTTATCCCAGGACATTTCTGTCTCTAATTAGGTTTTCTGTTCTTTTGAAGGTGGGCAGCGCCATCGTGATGCTGCTTCTTTGCCGTTTAGCTCAAAGGGAAGCTCTGAAACAAAATACTTCAGCCAGACTTGGTCCTTTAATCTGCCTACGTGATCACCAGGAGCCCTACACGACAAAAACATCCAGCTTCCATGATTTTCCTGAAGTGGGACACAGTCTCCTCCCCAAGTTCTCTCTGTTTCTCTGCCCAAGCCCAGCTTTGAAGGAAAAGAAAACAAACCCTGTTTTAAGAATTGTTTTACACAAGCAGGATATTTTGTTTATGTGTTTGTTTGCTCCACTTCCTAGTCAGTGCCTGGAAGTTTGACTTTGGCTTCTCCTGAGTCCCATTGCACACATCCCAAATGGAAAGAAAAAATATAACTGCTTTCCAAAACCACTCAGCACTGGGTTGTTCTCGCTTTCAGTGGCAGCAGGTTTTAGCCAGGGCAAAGGGAATCCCATCCCAATCTGTATTAGGAAACAGGGTCCAGAGAACACTTGAGTTGCTTTTGAAAAGTTACAGCCTGGATTTTCAGGCACAGTTCCTTTTATTGTTTTTGCTTCTCTCTACACATCCCCTTATCCAGAAAGAGAAACTTTATTTTTTCCTGGTAGTATTGCTGGTCTGTACTGGCTGGCAGACACCACAGAGCTGCTGTAAGTAGGGTTGTTGCTATGCTCATTAGAAAATTGTGTTTCAGGTGTTTCAAATGGGATTTTGGATCCTGCAATCTTGAACACTGGTCTTGGGAGAAGAACCTGACTTTGAAACAGTGATAGCAACTCCCTCCTTGAACATCAGGCCTTTTAAAATTCCCTTCCATCTGGCACTGTCAAATTAATGGGCCTCTAGAAAATAGGTCATTGAGCTCCTTCCTTGTCTCAAGCAGAACTGAATATATCCCAGTCATTTGGAAGAAGGAAAGATGAATGCTGTGTTCCTGAAGCTCACCTCCCTAGAGCTGAGCATCCCGATGGTCAGCTCATGGAGTGCAGCGTGTGCTAAGAGCAAGGACACGGCCCGCTGTGGGATGATGGAACATGGCAGTGGTGGGGTTGGAGCTTCAGTGGGGCTTTTTTGCCTGGTGATGGTACTTCAGTCATGTTTTGTTGGCAGCAGTGCTGGCCTGTGACTCAAATTCCTTCAGGAACACTTAGAGGTTTGGTCTCTGCTGCTGTGGCCAAAGCTCCAGTCCCTGTGGTGGAGATTTGACCTTCCCAAAAACGGAGGAATCACTGAGATGTGACAGAGGGACTGCTGAGCTTTTGCTGGACCGAGAGGAATGGCTGGACTGGCTCATCCTTCACATCAGCAAAGGAACCAGGATGCTTGGCTGGGCTGGGGCTAACTGTGGTCGTGCAACCCCCCTGAACGCGCTGTCTGCAACACGGGCATGCGGAGCTGCACGGGAGGGTTCGTACCCACACACATTAAATTCCTCTTTACTCATCCTTTCCTTTCCAAGACTGCTTTGATAAGGGGATTCCTTTTTCTCCTCTAGACTTTTGCTGAGGCTGGGGAGGTATCCCCTTTCAGGGAGGCTGTCTGACGCTCAGAGCATCACCCTGCTCCATTGTTTGCAGGAGCACGATGAAACTTTTGTGCCCTTGGTTGAGCTCATGCCCTGCGGCCCCGGGCGGATCATTCTCCCTGCAATTAGTATTCATGGTTAGCTAAGCACAACTTCTACAACACATCTGCCCTGCTTTGAAGGTTAAGTTACATGGTTTCAAAGTGGCCAGAGGAAAGGTTCCTATATGAAGAAGATATCTGGGAATATCCATTGTCTTTTTGTGTGTTTAATGCTTGCATTTCAGGTAGGATTTCCCTGCTATTTATTCAGTGCTTTCTAATTTAGCACACGATAAGGCAGGACAGAGGGTAAGAACACAGTGATTTTAAAATTTTCCATTGAATTTTGTTCTAGGTTTCCAGTTGCTTTCTTGGATTTGGGAGAGGAGGTGGTACTTTTACTTCTTCAGAAAATTTGCATGTGTCATTTTTAAAGTTTTTGCGTTTTTGCAAATGTAGCAAACACTTTTCTTTTTTCCAATACTCTGTGTACAGAGACCTCCGTATATTCGACCTTCAGAGAAGCATCACAGATTCATAGAATGACTTGGGTTGGAAGAGACCTTAAAAAAATATTCTGAATGATGATATGGCCAACATGTTGCATAAATGCCTCCTGTGCTAAAAATATCTCCAGGTCCAAAATTCTCCTTGTGTCTCCTGTGAAGACAACCTGAGAGAAAGGAAGGCTCCAGGGAGACCTTAGAGCCCCTTCCAGTACCTAAAGAGACTCCAAAAGAGCTGGAAAGAGACTGTGGACAAGGGCCTGGAATGGCAGGGCAAGGGGGAATGAGTTTAAGCTGAAAGTGGGTAAATTTAGATGGACTGAAAAGAGCAACAACCTTTGCTGGCAACACAGTCTCTTTATTGCAGTCACTGGGTTTGGGAAAAGATCTCAAAGTGTAAAAGAATTTTTTGTTGCCATGCTTGAATTCATCTCTGAAATAAATTGTTTTAAGGGATCAAATTATTGGGATATTTAATTTTGGCTGGGGCTTGTCAGTGTGTACATGGCCCTCAAAAGAAATTTGTTCCCTTAAGAGATAAACTTTTCAAAAAGGATTATTCTATTGGCCTGTGTGGTAAAAGGATGGTTTACCTGGGTTTTGAATGGAGAGTTGAGTCCACTGTGACCAAAATATCAGTGAAAGTGTATCACAGGTGATCACTTTTTCTAATGTAAATCATTTAACATCAGTCATTTTCCTCTGTTGCTAATGCCATTAGTTATTTTAGAGGTAAAAAATAAAAGGATGTTTTACCTACCTTTTTTCTAAATTTTGCTAGCTACCCATAGCTTAACTTAATGATTTGTATAAGTGATAGTAATTGCTGAAACTACAGTTGAGTATTATTAGCTATAAAATGAACATGGTTATATGTCCAACACAACTAGCAAGGAACAGAAATGCAGTTGTATCCAAGAGAAAATAATTACAGCAATAATCAGTGTAATTCATGATAATGGCTGAATTGAATTTCACACCATAGCTCCAAGCACTTACATTTAATGAATGTAGTTTGTGCTTGTTTACTAAAAAGGTTTTTAGCAGAAAATCGATAATGTAACTTCAGTGTTTCTAATTGCAAATGCAATTTTTTTTAAAAAGTAGTGGTTCAATAAGGATTTTGTAGGGAAAATTAAGGTATGTGAGTGCAGCAAATGCTGTTACTTTAATTAGGCTACCTGTACATTAGTGCTATAGTTCCTTAATATTTATTTATTACTCCATATTGATTAAAATTGGTTTGCATTCCGTTTTTAAGACTAGTTAATGTAATGAACATTGAAACTTTGCAGCAGGCGCTGGCTGTGACTAAGCAGATCATTTCTAATGGGACTGTCCTCACAAAAGGGTGTTTTTACCTTAAAAGCACTATCATACCAGCAAGGTGATACAGGTCTGTCTACAAAGGTGTGCTTTCTATGGGTTGAATACAAAGGAGTTGCTCGTCCTTCACGTGGAATGGCAGGATGAATAAAGTGGTTGGAGATTGGTGGTATAATTATAACTGCTTAATTGGTCCAAGTGTATTCTTGGCCTCATTTGTGGTGAGGAAAACTGCTGGGTTTTAAAATGAAAAGGAAGCTGAGGAATGCAATGCCAGGTGAAATTTCAGTTCCCTGGCCTCGGGATCTGTGCTGTGGTCTCCTAGAGCGGGTTGCAGGAGGTACATAGAGGTTATTGAGATGTACAACTCCAACAAGGATAACCATAAATAATCCCAGAGACAGATTTATGGGATTAAACCCCACAGTGCTACTTTTACTGAAGTCAACAGCAAATCTCCCACTCTGTTGACTGGTGGATCACGATGACTGGTGCACATCTGAGGCTGGGCAGCACAAAGGAGGTGGGAGTGAAGGCAGAGCATTCAGAAAACAGAAGAGAGAAGGAGCAATCAGAGGTGGGGTTTCTGGAGCTCAGCTACCTGCAAACACAGGTTGCTTTTACCTCTAGGCTCTTGGAGACAAAGTCCTACATTGATGAGGAAAGGGGGAAGAACTGTGAATCCCTCCTGAATTTTCTCATACAAGTAATTGAACCACCTTTATAGTCTGCAGGGAGGGTCAAAAATCATGGTTAGTGGAGATGTTTTATCTTAAAATCATAGAACCACAGAATGGTTTGGGTTGGAAGGGACCTCTAAAGGTCATCTGGTCCAACCTCCCTGCCATAAGAAGGGACATCTTCACAGTGATGAGAAGGAAGTCATTAAGTCATGGATCTTCCAAATCCAAGGTGACCTTCCAGCTGGAGGGATGTCACTGCCCCACCAGCAGCAATAATATTGTAACTGGACTTAAACTGTGGCAGCGAATGAGTTGCAATTCACCAGGGAAATATTAAGTGGTACGGAAGGGTTTAAAAAAATAAACCCTGATCACTCAAGATGTGTGCTCTGATTATTTTCTGCGGCTGCCTGCCCTCAGTGCTAGAACCAGCACTGCATTTTCTGCTGGGTTCAGTCAGGCATTTTACTCTACAAAAACAACTAGCTCCTTTCCAACCAATGATTACTCGTAATTATGCTTTCCCCTGCCATTATTCTAATAGACTGTCATGCTGCACAGAGGAGGCGTTTGGAGGCTGCTTTTATGGATGGACTGTTGGAACACTTAATATAGCTCTATTTTTGAATTATCAGGTTCTATCCTTTTGAAGTCTGTGTTAGTGGAACTCCTATTTATGAAATGTGCTGTGCTTAAAGGTTTGCTATTGATGAAGAGGTCCAACAGAGGCCTTTATCGTAAGTACTGTAGCATTCTCCCCGAGAAATAAATAGCCTTGCTAAAAGGTATGTTGTGTACCAAGGTTGCAAATTATCAGCCAAGCACCTTATAACTGTATACTTCAAAAATACCTTTCTGCTTTCTGTTTGTTCTCCTTTTTCTACAACATGACCAGTGATTTTAAAAACCACAGAAGCAAAAAAAAACCCAGAAACCCAATCTGTTGGCTCTTTAATTGGACAGCATGTGCTCAGTGTAACTCTTTAGTATACATATATACCTGGATAGAAGGTGCTGTTTACAGGTGTGTCATTCTCTGAGTTTGGGGGAGTTTTCAGCTCCCACTCAGAGAGTGATTCCAACCACTGATTTATTGCAGAATTTCATCACTGTGGCAGCCCCACCAAAGCTGTGAGCTGAGCATTACTGCCCAGTTATCTAGGACAGGGTAATGAGAACCCTGCCATACGTACAGAAAAGATGAAACAAGGGAATCAGGTATTTTTAGTCCCTAAGTGTTTACAGTCAAAGTCCAGGTGGGAGGGATCTTTGCACCTTCATTTTTGATTTGAAGTTACTGGGAACTCAGTGGTGCAAGGTACTACCTGTTCTTCCTCCCTTTCGAAATCAGCTCCTGAACCCTCTCTTTAATTCTGCCACTGCTCTATATCTTCAGATCTTTGGACCTAAAGACAAAGTGTGCTGATGATATGATATACATTGATTTCTCTATCTGCTGCTGAGTTGTATCCTGTTTAAGACCAGAATGAACTTGATGTCAATAGAATTAATTTCAAAAATTGAAAGGAGATCATAATTTTTTTTGTTACTCACTTTTCTATTATCACAACATGGTAATTTCTGTGGGAGCTACTACATCCAAACATACCTTTCCTCTCCTTGGGAGCCCATTCTTAGGCTGTGTTTGCAGACCTGGAATGTGTGCCAGGACTGTGGACCACAGTTCCTGGCGTGCTCCTGGATCTGGAGCTGGCAGGACACCCAGCACGCTGGGATGTGTCCCACAGAGTGGGGTAATCCTCAGAGGGGATGGTGTGGGGACAAGGCAAGAAGGTGGGGAAGGATCTGGAGCCCCAGGAGCGGCTGAGGGAGCTGGGAAAGGGGCTCAGGCTGGAGCAAAGGAGGCTCAGGGGGGACCTTGTGGCTCTGCACAAGTCCCTGACAGGAGGGGGCAGCCGGGGGGGTCGGGCTCTGCTCCCAGGGAACAGGGACAGGAGGAGAGGAAATGGCCTCAAGATGAGCGAGAAGAGGTTTAGATTGGATTTAGGAAAATTTTCTTCACCACAAGGACGGTGAAGACTCAGAACAGCCTGCCTAGAGCAGTGGTGGAGTCCCCATCCCTGGAGGGATTTAAAAGCCATGTGGATGTGGCCCTTGGGGACATGGGTTAGTGGTGGCCTGGGCAGTGCTGGAGGAATGGCTGGACTCAATGATTCTGGGGGACTTTTCCAACCCAAAGGATTCTGTAATCCTATGATTTTACAACAAGAGCAACACTGAGGGAAGCAGTGGATGCATGAAACGAGGAGGGTGCCGTGTGGAGGGGGTTTCCATTTAACACAACAAATAAGGCAAGTCTTGCTCTAAAGTGTTTATCTGGAGTTTTTCCTTTGGAGCCATAATGTATCAGAACCCTGACTTTGCACTCCCACATTCATCTTTGCTTATGTATTTTACCCTTACCGACGGCTTTCCCCTTAAGCCCGTCTCTTTGCCTGTGGATTTGACAGATGACAGCTACTCTTTGGGATGTTGGATGGCGTTTGTATGGCTATGATGCCAGGAGCATTCTGAGCGCTGGTGTTGCATATTTATTGATCTCCATATTCCCAATAATCTGATGCACGTCACATTTGACAACATTATGTGGCGAGGTCAGCTGTATGGGGCTAATGAAACTGTTTCAAAGATGGATGTTGTTTTCCACAACATTAACCTTGCAAATAGCTGTCACTAGTGCATTTCACTATGGGGCTTGGCGTTTGAGAACCTCCCTTTTTTTATTGTTGATGTTAACATTAAACAAAACCTGGAGCCATTAAATCTCAGTATTTATATACAATAGGAAACATGGACGACATGGCATCACTCCAAATGAAAATCTTATTAACAGCACACGGTGCTTGTGGCAAAGTCCTGAACAATCTGAAAATTGGTTTGGCTGTCTGAAATGTTTGACAGATTGGCTAAGGATGATGTAAAAGGACTGAACAGGGAACAGCTGAATTCTAAGGATTAAAGTGGCAAATAGAAAGCCCTGATGTAATCAAAAAGCACATTGCACTTTCATATTTTACTGCGATATTACTCTGCTCACCAGGAGCTTATTACATCCAGGGCAATATAAAATTTAGATTACCTTTTTATTTTAAAATTATTTCACTAGCATGTGTAATGTGACGAGGAAGCAGTCAGTTTCTAAAAAGGTCTCTTGAAGTTCTTTTTTCCTTAAAAAATACTGCTATGGTGATTTCAATATTTAATTGTAGGTTTTCTGCTGTCATGCTGAGGCACTTCAAAACAGGAGTCCTAAGGGCGATAAAAATAATCCTTGGAGGCCCCTTTTCCATATTACAGTGTTTGAGAACAGTTGTAGCAACTCTTTTTCGATGTCATACTGCATCTTTTGTAATGTAAATTTGGCACGTACTTACAAAGCACAGTTCCAAATATGATTTTGATAGGCAAGCAGTTTAGAAAGGTTTGTGTTGGCCATCTGAGCTGCAAAGTACCACATATATTTACAGTGTCTTCTGGGACTTCAGGCCTTTTTTAAGTGAGAAGGAAAAAAACTCAACCTTCATCCCGCTCTGGAAACTCATGATTGAGTTTTAATATTTTAAAGAGTGGTCGGCAAATGCTAATAATAAAACCCATTGACAGAGGGCAAAATCCTGACCCGTGCACAGAGTAAAGGTCAGATGATGGTGATAAGGACAGCTGAATGTGCCCTCACAAGGTCGTTGAGGTGACTTGGGCTGGAGCTGTTGCAAGGTCTCTGTGGAGCAATAGCTGCTGAGGCTGCTCTGCAGCTCCTGGTGCAGCCCTCAAACATAAGGCAATAGTTTTGTTGTTTAAACTTGCTTTAATAAAGTCATGGACACTCATGCAGGCTCTGCCTGGAGGTGAGATGTGCCCCTGAGAAAGGTAGTGGTGGATGTTCAAATCATCAGCTGGTAAAGGCACCAGAGGGGCATCTCCCCGTTGAGCTTCATCACGTTCAGATCATGCCCTTAAATCATGGGAGCCTAGATTGGTTTGGGCTGGAAGGGACCTTAAAGCTCATCTTGTTCCACCCCCTGCCATGGGCAGGGACACCTTCCACTCTCCCAGGCTGCTCCCAGCCCCAGTGTCCATCCTGGCCTTGGGCACTGCCAGGGATCCAGGGGCAGCCCCAGCTGCTCTGGGCACCCTGTGCCAGGGCCTGCCCACCCTCCCTGGGAACAATTCCTTCCCAACATCCCATTAAATCCACCCACTTTCAGCTTAAAGCCATTCCCCTTTCTCCTATCACTTCATGTTCTTGCAAGAAGTCCCTCTCCAGCTCTCTTGTATCTCCCTTTACATTCTGGAAAGTGTTTCAAGGTCTCAAATGAACCCCTCCAAATTAAAGGGTCAAAATTTTCAACTGAGAAGGGAAAGACTTAAGGCAACTTAAAAAAAAATGCTGTCTAGTCTGAGTTTATAATAGGTTGTGATTCACTGAGCTTATTGTAAATTGATCAAAAGTTAAATGTTGTCCCTTAGCTGGACTTTCTGAGCACTCGGAGTGGAGAGAGGAAGCTTTGGGGGGTACCACATGGGTCAGGATGAGAGCTTCTGCTGTCTGGAGGCATCTTGTGATGAAAAATCTAGAAAGGTTAAGGCAGATGCTTAATTTTTAAACCAAAAAGTCAATGAAGTGCAAATTACCCCAGTAAACTACTTTCTGTCTCTATAGAAACTTCCAGATAAAATGTTATTTGGGCTTGTTTTGAGAATTATCTCAAGACGTGGTCAGAAAGGAAGAGGAAGGCACTTTTTATTTCATATTTATTTTGTAGTACAACTTCTAATAGGCAACTTGCTTCTTAAAGATTTGTTAAGGAGGCAAATATTCACAGGTCATACAAAGAAGGTCTCTTCCCTCAATTTCTGGGCAGGTTCTTTGGTGTCTGCATTATTTATTTAGTGACTTAGGATAAAGTCATGGAGAGTTTCTCCAAAAGTAGAATCTAATGCCAAGTGAATGTTGTAGGGGGAGTTAAAACAGATGATTTATATTTATAACATCACGTAGTAATGCTTAACATTGTTAATTGAAAAAACATCCTCCTGTAGTAATTCTCAGGTTGTGCAGTATCATTATCACATGAAACTGTGTAAAAATGTACTAAGTACATTTCTCTAACATGATTTCTGATATTTCTAAGTTCACACGCTATAAAATATTAAGTGGTCACCAAAAATGAATCTATTGAAAAAACCCCTTTTTACTCTAAAAACTAATGAGCTATGATTTCTTTTTATTTGTCTTTTGGGTTTAAAGCCTCCAGATCTAATTTTCAAGCTCTTTTCTGAATCCAAGAGAGTTAGTTTGTTTCCTAAAGAAAACAGGGAGAGGTCAGCAGACCCTCTCACAAATACAAAGGCTCTGGGGGCTCAGACTAAGATTTCAAGTGATTATGACACAAACAGCTTTAACTGTCAGCAATGCTTTAGAGTTTTTTAAAAATATAAAATCTTTTTAAAGATGTTAGCTTAACAGCTAGGTCTCCTTGCTGTAAAAATACACATTTCTGGACATGGAGGCAAGATTCTACCACAATGAGGAATCTGTCTAATGCTCCCAATCCATCCTGAAATTTGGATCAAGGACCACGTTTTTCCTTGGCTTTACCATTATGACCTGGGATAATTTTTTCCCCTCTTATTTTCTGTGAGGTACAAATTTTCCAGCTTGCAGCTGAAGCCTGGATGTGCCCCTGCACATTTTGGCTGTGTTGGTAAAGCACACAAAGGTAGGGCAAGGCCAGAATGACCGCTCAGGTGTGGAGGATCGGGTCTCTGCTTTCAGAGGGCTCATTTGGTCTTGGCTGCCATATGAGCAGAGCTGAGAGTTGTATCTCTGTCTGTAATAAGGTGCTGTAATGCTCTGCCACTTCATCCTTAAAATCTGAGAAGTACCTGGCCTTAATATCACTAATGTCTCCAAAATAGTGCTTAGTTGGGGCTTCGGGGGTGGAATGAGTCCAGTTCTGGCCTCTGGACAGGATCAAATTTGATCCTTAGGGAACCTCATCTTTGCCTCAGAGCTGCAAAGTGCTGTGCACTCTACCCTGATTGTTCAGAAACTTGCAGAAATGAGCCCACATAAAGCATTAAAGAACTTCAGAGCCCTGTGTTTGATTGCGTGGAGTTAGAGAGAGGAAAGATGTGAATAGCAGCCACAAGACCTGGGCCAGAGACCTGAATTAATGGGGAGCTCTACGCAGAAGCTCCTACCTGCTGCGAGAAGTGAAAATGCTGCTGGGGTGAGGATTTCAGGGTTTGCACCAGAGTCCTTGAGATCCCTTCATAAACTAATTGTTTATAAAGGCAGGATTCATTAGTTACCTGTCTAAAAAATTAGGTGGGAACTGCTGTTTATGCTCAAGCACAACTGCGTGCATCCTGCCCTTTGCAACATCTCCTTGGCATCATCTCAAGGATGCTCATCGGATATCCACTCATGGATGCTCAGACCTGCTTTTCTCCTGGGCCCTGGCTCCAGGATCAGGGCCTGGCAGTCAGGTGAGAGCCTGATTCCATCTCTGATGGGAGAGGATTTTCTTGCTTTGCAATGTGTCAGGGAATCAGGGCTGGATTGGATATCAGGAAATTTTTTTTTTTACTGAAAAGGCTGTCGAGCAGCAGAACAAGCTCACCAGTCAGGTGTTAAGGCTGGGGATGAGGAAGGAGAAAAGAGGGAGGCAGGAGATTGTGGGAGAGACTTGCCAAGAAGTCAAAGTCACCTTTCCAAGAAGGACAATATAATGCAAAGGATTACAGCACTGCCTCTCTGGTGCTGCTTTCTTGCTCTGGTACCACTTTGGGTCTACACTCGCAGTGGGTGCTCCCAGGCACCTGGAGCACACCAGGGTGCCACAAGAGATGCCTGCCCCTCCCAGGATGGGACATGGGCATGCAGAGATGAGCAGGATGGATCCATGGCTGGTGATAGTTCCAGTGTCCCCGGTGGGGGCTCACACTGAGACCCATCAAGGCAGACCAGGGCTTCCCAACCACCTGCCTCCTGCCATGGAAATGCAAAACATTTGTGCATTGTTGGGTTTGGTTTTGCAGCATTCAACCTGTTTATAGTCAGCAAGTGCAGCAAACGGGTTCTTAAGTGCAGGTTGAAGGGCTTGATGAAATACAGAACACCTCAAAAAGACAACCTAAATTTTTGCCATTTTAAACTTTGTATGGCTGGCGTGCTGGAGCAGCCCCCCAGGTTAATGAGCCGCCAGTTTAAACAGCAATTGAAGAAGTCGGTTATAAATACAGGGCAGTTTGCTTTTTGCCTTCCTGTTGCTTTCCCGGGCTTCCGAAGGCCTTCCACTGATGGAGAGCTTTTAATTTCACATTTTGGCCCCCACCACAGGTGATAAACAAAGGTTTCCCATTGCTGTGACTCGGATCAGTGCTGTAGCCTCAGCGTCAATCCCGCTGCCTGTAATTACACACAAAAGGTTACCGGGATCCACGGCTAATTTGCAGCCTCTGTTTAGCAGAATTTAATAGCAGGTATTACTGGTGCAGCAGTAATTAAGGACCTTTGTCAATAAGACGGAATAGATGGCCACACTTTGTTGTAATCATTGGACTTTTGAGAACCCAGAGGAGTGAAAAGCAGTGAGAGGAGCAATCCATTTCACGAATAACATGGCTGTCCTTTCACCCCCCCCACCCCCCCGCCTTCTGAAACCAGCAATGGAATAATAATTCCCCCAAGCAATGAAAGTACAGGAATAAAAGTACTTACCCTCCAGCCTGTGATTTTTTTTTTTTTTTAACTTTTTATTTACTCTACTGTGCTTTTTATTCGCTTCGGGCTGCATTTGATGAAGTATTGTTTAAACAGTGCTGAGCAAAATGGATATAGGGAGATGGAAAATAGAAAGAGGAGGAATTTTAACCAGGTGGATATATGCATTTGCCTTTAAGGTGGATGGCGTTGGGTTTATCAATTATTTCCTCTGGATTTTTAAAAAAAGAGAAAGAAATGACAAAAACAAGTGGCTCGGTGAAGAGGTGGAGAGAGTCATTTAGAGCTGTCTCTGCACAGAGACGTTCAGCTGTAAATGGGTCGCAAACAACGAGCGAGGAGTGAAGTTGGTGCAGCGTTGTGGCCCCCTCCTGCCCCCCCTCCAGCACTAATGTAGCCGTGAATGGGCTGGCACTGGTTCGAGAGCCCCAGCACACACACACACACACGCACAGAGCCTGGCCAGGCTGCTGGGCTGGGGAGCTGCCAGCCTGGGGGGACACAATTCAAAGAGTGCTTTAAGGTGTACACTCCTCTCGGTAATTGGTGAAGAAGCTGCATTTCACTCCCTGCTTTTAATAGCGGTTGGAGTAGTGGCTCTTTATGAAGGCTCTTTTTTAAAGCAGCTTTAACTATACCCTTTCTGTCAGTAATGTCTGAAAAACTTCTACCTTTAATCATTCCTGGATCAGGCAGCAAACAAGCAGCTCCTTTTCCTTTTTCAATTACATGCTGGATATTCAGCACACATATAAAAAAGGAAAAAAAAAAAAAAAAAAACAACTAGGCATCTTGAGCCTATCATGTATTAAATGCAGCTCTTTCCTGCTGCATTAAAATAACACCAAGGATCTGGCTTCAGCCAACAAAAGCCAGAAATATAAAGTTAAAGCTGCAGTGCTCTTTTTTATCTGCTCCATTGTGAGAAGGCATTGTAGCACTCTTAAAACACTGGGACATTTTTCCATACCTATGGGCGATGATACTTAGCTAAGAGATCCTGACCTTTGTGATTCTGAGACCCATGGCAAATTTTTTACAGCATCTTATGGATGGGTTCTGCTTGATGCTGTTCCTGTGAGGTATGGCTTATTTAATTTTTTTTTTTTGTCACTGCTGTTTCAAGAAGGGAGCCAGGAAACGGCAAACTGGTGCTTTGGCTGAATTTGTTTTGAAAGTCCCCATCTTGATGGACATCCCCCTCTTAATGAGTTCACTTATATAAGATCAGGCAAACGGCCCTTAGTGGACACTTGCCCACAATAAAAAAAAGAGGATGATTCCATGGAAGAGCCAAGCTTAAAATATGAAGGAGATTGAAGGTCAGTGTTGGTATGAACCAAGAAAATCATGAGAGAAATACCAGGGCTAGTAATTGTGTTCAGTATTTTTGAGCCAACAGCATTGTATCATAGCTCATATTTATTTTTTCTCCCAACAGAAGATCAACAAGCTGTGGAAAATGCAGAGAAAATTCCGGAATGTGTAGAGAGAAGGGGAAATTGATGGATACAGCCTTTTGGTGGATGAAGTTTGCAGCAGTGTGTTGCAGTCTCTTTTGGAAAAGGTGGCAGTCTTGATGGAATGAAAGTAGAAGAGAAACTCTTCGAAGGTGAAGTGTTTAGTAACTGCTCTGATGACACCAAGCTGGAGAATCATGTACAGATTTTTCCTTCTGATCAATGCTGGTTTAGTCTGCAATAGATAAAAATAAAGAGAAAATGTCAGCAGACAAGAATATTGGTGCAGGATGATGGTGCCCTACTGCTACCCAAATGTCCAAGGCTAATCCAGGACATTTATTTTCCAAGCAGGAGCCATTGATCTGGAAAGATATTTGTCATTGCTTTGTAGGGCAACCCTGCAGATAAGTATACACACAGATATGAGATCTTGTGGTGGTGAGCTGGAGTAGCTCAACTGACTCCTGTTTGATGGGGATCCAAAGTAATCTGGGTTGATGACTGTGAGGAGTCTGAAGGAACAGTGCCTATTTCTGACCTTGAGAAGTTGCCCCTGTGGAGCAAATGGAATCTAGGTGCAAAGGGCAGAAAAGGGCCAGATGTATCCCAAGATGATCAGAAGGGTGGAGCAAACCTGATCTGTCCAGGACTGTTCTTCTTCTGCAGCTTTGACAGGAGGAGCCAGAAGGCTAAAGGTAAATATGAAGGTCTGAGGTTCAAAGGTTAGTTCTGCTCCTTAAGGGAAAATGTATCTCCTGCAAGAACAGTTGAAGGTCCTTGTTCAATAGGTCACACTCTTTAACCTTTCTTCTTTTTGGTCATTTGATAGCCAAGCCACTTCCCTATCAATGCAGAGCATGTTACATACAATTTCCATGGATTCAATCCTGTATGCTAGAAATGACAACATGGATTTAATGGAAGGATCAGTCCAAGGTAAATTCATTTATGGTCTGTGAACAAAGTCTGATCTCATTCCTCCTTCGTCTCGCTGCTCTTCCCACCTGGCTTGCCCCCAGTAATGGTTGATGTGAAAGGCAAGAGCCTGGGGCTGACCCTGTTGTTCCTCCAGGTGTGTTCCTGGTTCATCTCCAGCCTCCATCACCACTGAAGTCCAGTGCAGCATCAACTGGACCCATAAAACTCCCACTCCTGGCTGTTGTACCAACTTCCCCATTTTTTGCATTTCAAGGTGTTGATGTGCCCCACCACCCTCACAGGGAAGAATTTTTTCCTAATATCCCATCTAACCCTGCCCTCTGGCAGTGGGAAGCCATTCCCCCTTGTCCTGTCCCTCCATGCCCTAGACTCAAGTCTCTCTCCAGCTCTCTTGGAGCCCCTTTAGGCACTGCAAGGAGATCTAAGGTGTCCTTCAGCTTTCCCAGCCTGTCCTCATAGCAGAGATGCTCCAGCACCCTGAGCATCTCTGTGTCTGCCTCTGGACTTGCTCCAAGAGGTCCATATCCCCATTTTCCAGTGGGAATTTCACAAGTGAATGTCACAAATTACATTTTTCCACAGTTTCTCAGAGAGTTTTGCCTGTGAGGGTTTGTGTTCATGCATGGGTCATTCATTCTGACTGAAATAGGTGCAAAACTTCTGAAAGAGCGGAACCTCTGGGGGAAAAAATCCTATCTGGGACTATCTACTCTGAATGTCCTCAACTGCTCTTAATACAGGTGGGAATGGAAAATTAACTTTGCAAGCTTTGTCCTTAAAAACATATCAATCGACTTGAGTTTAAAGAGGGATGTGTTCCCCCCTGAGATGTCTGAGATGTGTAAAACCCACAATGCAAGCAGGGACTGAACTGAGGGGCTCAGTTGAGAACTGATTTTGGAGAGGGTTGAATTTTGGGTGGCTCAGGTCTTTTACATTTGCCTGAATTTACCAACGGGAGAGGAATCATCAATTTGGCCAGTAATTCTGCACTAACACTGTGCTCTAGCTGGTTTTCAGCTTTCAGAGTGTTTTGTTATTCTTCATTGTGTTTCCCAGATGGAAATGACACTGTCAGCTAATTTATAAGGGTGGTTTGTGTCTAACCATGGAGGGAGATTCCAGTTTTGCTCCTTTTTGCAATGTGCTGGGAAGCTGTGATCAAATCTGCCCCTCAACCCACTGGTCTTGTCCATGCAAGGTTGTTTTTTTTCTCCCCCAAATCCTGCATTTTTAATATAAATAAAAAATTTGATCTCTGCCACTGGGAAACTGCATCCCATTTTTTTTCCTAACAGAAAAATGGGAATAGGTTTCCTTTAACTAGTGGAAGGGTCTAGACTCTAAAAAGGTTTTTATTATTGTGTGCCCGGGGTCCTTAGTTTTAGACATTTATCTTGTGGCAAACCAGTAGGGAACTAGAAAGGCAGTATTTTGCAACTCCTAGACCCCCAGCTCTAAATAATGACTCCAAGCTGAAATTGAAGCAGGTGCATCATCTTCTTCATTGTGTCACTTTTAGCACAGACATTATACTTTATGGGCTTCCACTATCCAAATAGTTTGTGCAACGGACCCTAAAAATGGTGATGCATCAATCAATCAGTCGAGGTTTATTGCTCCAACTTTCTTTACAGGAGGCTTCTAAGCCATATTATAATGCACAAAAAGGAGCCCAGCAGAATACAAATGCCCTGGAATGAAGCCCCATTTCTGTGTGCTCCCTTGCAGGGCTGGAGCTGCACTCTGAGGAATATCCCAGGGCATCAGTCACAGCCAGCCAAATGCATCCCTGGTGGAGCCTCATCGACTGTGCCCGGCCAGGCTGGCTCAGGGGGATGGGTTCAGCTGGCCCTGGTGGCTTGCACAAGCTCCTGGGTGGGACATGGTGTTAAAGAGGACTGAAAATCACAGTGGTTTGGCTGGACTGGTTTTAATGCCTGTTCATACCAGGGCTGAGGGGTCTTCACCCATCAGCAGGATGTTTTTATATCCTAAATGTGGGATGGGTGACCTGCACCCTCTGCTCCTGACCCCTGGGATTTCAGCCCACACCATGTACAGCAGTTCCTATTGGGTTCCTCTTGCTCTTTCCAGTTTTTTGCCTCCTTTAGTGTGGAAATACCTCACAGGCTTTCCATAAACATTGTGTGTGGACATTAGTTTTGCCATCAGCAAGGACAGATACATCCATGGTGACACTGAAATAAATGCAGATATGGGTACAGCCTGCTTTATGGAAACATGACTGAAATCCAGGAATATTACACCGTTAGTGCAAGTGAACGAGTTATGGGTTATGACTTGGTTATTGCATGGAAACTTTGCAGTCCAGGCCTCAGGCTCCGATGTAAATGCCTTGGTTTGAGCTGGCTGTGGTTATGTGAGGTGATTGGATCCGTGTTAGTGCTTTCATCAGACACACAGACAAATAAATCTTGCCTTGAAGCTGTATGCTGACATCTGCATAACTTCCTTTTATTGCCCAGTTCTCCCACAGTTCCAAAGAGTAACTTAGGAAAGAAGATTTAGGAAAAAAAAGTGATCATGTTGAGATGGAAAAAAAGAATTTGGCACCTGAATATAAAATTCTGTAGGTTATATTATATTGTATGTGCAATACACAGTTCAGTACTTTGGGTTCTTTTAAAGAGGACCAAAATTTGTGTAATGTTGTAGTAAAAGCTGTTTGTAAATATGCAACCAGCAGTTATTCTGCAAAACACAATATTTTCTAATACTTGTCCCTTCCCCAAATCCTCATGCTGCTCATATGAGCTCACGGAGTTTATTATAGTATTTGTAGTAGAAATCTCTAATTTGATAATTCTCTACTGAGTTTAATGAGCCTGAAAAGTGACATTTAGAGCTAGTTTTCTCTTTGTGCTTTGAAAAATGAAATACAAGTTATCTGTTAAATGAGATAATTACAGTGCTACTTTGCTAAAGGCACATATTAGTGATTTTTAGCTTGTTTCGCTTAATTAGAGCTTTACAAAATGGAGAGTGCCAACCTGTTAACAGACCTGTTGGAACAGTCACTGAGACTGTGAAATAAAACCAGTTGTTCTAAACAAGTCACAAAAAGACATTGATGAAATGGCTGGCAGCTCAGGCAGAAATTTAAGCCTTGGCTGCATTAGAGCAAATGTAATAATAGCAGCAAGTAACCCATATTTTTAATTTTACTGATCTTTCTGCAATAATTATAAGGAACTTTTAATGTCTGTAATTAGAATGTTAGAGATAGGGTGACTTAGACCAGTGCTGCACTGTGAAAAATTGGATACTTACCATAATTGAAAATTAATCACTTTTCATTACCAGGAAGGGATGCAGTTATTACTTTGAGTGGACTGAAATGCATCATATGAATTATGGGCAAACAAATTCATGTGGTTGAAGTTGGTGAGTTTGAGGCCAGTCTGTGCCAGGAGTACCCCTGCTGACGTAATATGTTGGATAATGAAAATTGGGATGTATTTGTTTGACTGGTAATTGCAGCCCAGAATTTTCGCTTTTCTGGAAGTTCTGATGGAGAGGATCACTGGAATTTATCAGTCATCCCTCCAGTGCTGTTGTTTTAAACTTTAGCTGGGCAGACTCACCCACAAAGCCAGATGTAATCCAACAAATTTATGCAGCTCTGCCAGAAGCCTCTGAGCAGGTTTGAGCAGTGAGGGAGGGAATAACCTGTGAGGTTTGTTCTGTGGGCAGGAATGAATTGTGGATCATTACCTGTTAGCTGACCCATGCAGTGGTTGTGCAGAAAAGCTGCCTTTCCCTGCATACCATGGGAGCTTATGGAAAGGCAGCTCCTCATCCCACATAAACACTGAAATCTCTGGAGTTCAGGAAAGTTTGGTCATTCTGGCAGATCCACTGCGGAGAAGGCAAGTTATTTTTCTGTTTAGTTGAAAAGGATCTCATGTATTTCTTTTCAACCAGCTCTGCTCTTGTGCTGTGTGTCTTCTGACACCAGATTTATGACTTTAACCACCATGTGTGGCCCCCTCAGCACCCTGTGGTGCCTCTGCATTTAAAAGGTGGCATTTTATGCTCAAAAGATGATGTGAAAATGTCACCATCCTGCTCCACAATTCTTCTCTATGTGTGTCTGTCACTGGTTCCAGCTGCCAAATGCAAGGGCAGCAGGCAAACAAAACCTGCTCCAGGCATTATGTTGTAAGTTGGAAATTGTCTTTTGCCCAGATTGGGATTTCTCAAGCCCCACCTAATTTTAGGAGCGATGAATGAGCACAACTGTGAGAGAGATGTTTCCCTTGTGCTTGGCTCTAATAGCTTTGTTCTGGCTGCAGCAGAAAGGTGAAATAGAAGCTCTGGCTGTCCCTGTGTCTCCATGTGCACAGCTGCACTGTCCTGGCTCTGCACCTTCCTCTCCTGTCATTAGCCTGAGCAAGGATGTGGCTGCTCATGACTGGGTGATTGATGTCAAATGTAGTAGCAACATTAAATTTGTCTGAAATGGACAAAGAAAAGCATTATTCACTGTAAAAATCTTGTCTAAAGTTCCCATCTAGCCAGAGCTGCTCCTAAATTATATTTGTATGAATTTTAAAATGTTTTTTTGAATTTCTTGGCCCATGATTGTTCCCAAGGTCACGAAATCAGAAAGCGGGGAACTGAGGCTTGTGGTGAAAAATGTGCCTGTAATATATCTTCATATTTGCAAATGTATTTTATTGCTGTCCATATCCTGTGAGAAAAATCCAATGTTCTTAAAAGACAAGCACTGCTTGTTATAGAGACACTTATTAATGTTTATTAGAAACTCATTTCACTAACATCCATGGCTTTATTGGAAGTTCCTTAAGTAGCAAATCCAATTTCCTTTCTTATGCTTGTGCTTACTTAATTAACATCAAAAATTGAATGAGGCAAAACAAAGTTTGATATTCATTTTAATAAGTTATATAAAGTTAGCATAATCTCATTGAGGCCATTCTTCATCGCTCCAACTGCAGACACGAAGTGCCTTTGCAGCCGTTTGGGGTTTTACATCATATAGGTTAGATAACCTAGCAACTAATGAGAGAGCCAGGAGAGAAAGGAATTAATTTTCAAATAAACCCTTTATAGGCTGCGTTCTGGGGAGGCAGGAAACCTTCATGTGTGCTGGGCAGGGAGCTGAGGATGCTTGAACATAGAAAAGGGCTGGGTCCTAATGCTGGGAGGAGGTGTCTGGCAGGAAACCTTCAGAACCATGCAGGAGCCACAGGTTCTGATGGCTGTGAGGGCAGAAAGCTGGGCTCAACCTTCAGAACCATGCAGGAGCCACAGGTTCTGATGGCTATGAGGGCAGAAAGCAGGGCTCAACCTTCAGAAAACCATGCAGGAACCACAGTTCTGGTGGCTATGAGGGCAGAAAGCAGGGCTCAACCTTCAGAAAACCATGCAGGAACCACAGGTTCTGATGGCTATGAGGGCAGAAAGCAGGGCTCAACCTTCAGAACCATGCAGGAACCACAAGTTCTGATGGCTGTGAGGGCAGAAAGCAGGGATCTCCAGGACTTTTCCAACAACACCACCTTTTGTGTGTGCACCATCCCACCCCGCAGTGAGTTCAGCCCCACACGTGCACCAGCTTATGGCTGCTGCTGCTGCACTCCTATAAAAATATCCCCCCAATCATGTGATGTCTGTTGACCTTAGAACAAGCGTTATCATATTGGAAAGTAATGATAAAAAAATCCCCTACTACAGTAAAGCTATTATAAGCTGGAGTGTTTGTGCCATTACTGGGGAATATGGTATTGATTTTTTAATAAATTATGCCATAACCTACATTTTTGCCTTAGGTTAAAATTTAACACCAGAAGCAGAGGAAAGGTACAATGCATGGATATCAGAACAAGTTTTACTCCACTCCAGGCTTCAGCACACACTTGAAAATCAAGAGTGGTGGGGCCTTGGCACCATCCTTTGTGATGTTCCCTCTCCCCCAGCTCCTGGGCAGGACTGAGGACACCGAGGAGCAGCTGTGTAACCCCAAGTAGGTTTGACTGCTCTGCTGCCCCATTTCTCTTCCAGGCTGTGGAAGGTTCCAAAGGAAATTGTGACTGTTCCTTGGAATACTGTTTCTCCGGTAGTGCTGAATATCAACAAGAAACATCTCAGAAGTAATTTTATGGAAGCAAAAGAAAGAAAACCAACCCTATAACCATTGTGATATTTTGATATTTAAGTGAAACATTTTTTGTGGGAAAGTAGATGAGGGTTTTCTTTCTAACTTTCATTTTTCAAATTTCTTCTTAATTTTGGAAAGAAAAATCAATGTCCTCGATGTTTCATCTTTTTTTCAAGGAAGGGAGGTAAAATATTTAAGAGAGAAAGGAATGTCTACACTATTTGTTAGTAGCTAAATAAAAATATCCATGTAAATCTTGATCTGTATCACAGGTAATTATGCAGGTAAAGGGGGGTGAAACCCAAGAGTGTTTCTAGAAGGGCTTTCAGTGCAAACCAAAAGCAGCTCTGTGTGTATCAACATTCAGCTCAGAGAGAGAAGGAGAGAGGGACAGACCTTTCTGCTTTGGATGGAGACCTGCTACTCCCGAGTTGTAACCTCTACAACTATTTCAAAAGCTATTTTTGCCTCCCATTTTCACCCAATTAGCATCAAACAGCAGCTCTTTTCCTCATCGTTCACAGGAGTCCTGGCAATGGGATGTTTTCCAGGAGCTTCTGAGGTTATTGCTCCTTTACACAGATGTGCCATTGCATGGGACAAAGGTGCCATAAGAAGTTAGGAAATGATTGCTCAAAATGATAGAATAAATATTTTGATGCAGGTATTGTGTTTATGCTTTCCCTCTTCCTGTAACAGGCAAAACTGAGGTGTGTAAATGCCATCACTGTGAATTTCTCATCCCTGCAGATGCCCGAACTTGCAGCAGAAAGTTCATCAGTGTCAGCAGTTCAGATCCCTAAGCCCAGTCTCCACTGCCCAAGGAGACCAGGATACCTTGAAGTGGAAATTAGTGAGGGATGCATCCAAATCTACCACAAATACCCCCGTGATGGGAATGTGCAGTAGGGTGAGCTGTTGGGAAAGCAGCTGAGCACAGAAAGGGAGTGAGGGGTCCAGGAGAAGGACACTTCCAGAGAAAGAGCTAATGGGTAGAACGGAGATGGACTCACCAGCCCCACAAGTGAAGGCATATTTCCTGTGACACAGATATCTCATTAATGCTCTACTGACAAGGGGATGAACTCTCCAGGATAACAGTCCCAGCAATCTGCAATCACAAGTGTGTTTGTCCACCTACAACCTGAGTTTGTGCATCATCTCTACACAGATGCTTGGAGACTGCTGTGGAAAATTTGCTCCCTCAAAGCAGAAATAAACTCGGACAATTTTTAGATACTTACAAAAATATCCTCTAAGTAAAAAATTTAAAAGTCCCCATTAGTATTAAACATTTCCTTTTCATGCTGTCAGTGCTGCCACAGAAAGAGAAATGTACCTCAGCTTGGCTCAAGCTTAAATTCCCTCTCTTCTTGTACTCTTTAAATAGCAGATTGTCAGCTTAAGAAACTTGTTGCTGGTGGTGACTGAGATTCATGATCTATCTGAAAGAACTGGGAACTTAATGGCTGTTTTTCATATCCTGATAACCACATTGTACTCTAATCCCCTGGCTTCTAGTTTTGAATTCATTTGGATGCATTGTGCTGGCTGTTTCAGCTTTCAAACCCCATGGGGCCCGGTTTTGTGTTCCTCCCAGTGCTAAACCTGGCTTTAGTGGAGCTGCTCCTGACTTCCTCCTCTTGTGGAAGAGGGGATGGAGGGGCTGCTGCCTTTAATGAAATCGAACAGCTGTGACCAAAGCCAGGATTTTTCTCTTTAAGATACATGACCACTTGTGGAGCTGTGCTACCTTGAAATACCTGGATAGAATATCTGAGACATAACACTCTAAAATTAAAAATCGTGTTTGAGAATTCATACTAATTATAAAGGAGCATCTGAAGCCAAACAAACAAAAAAAAAATCAATGAACTTACTGGTCCTTCCTCAGTTAAGTAACATAATTTGTCCAATTTGTTTTGTGTCTCTAAGTGAGGAACCTTTTACTCACTTTGATTCATGGACAGAGGTTAGAAAATGGTACAGTAGAAAGGAAATTAACATTTAACCTGCCTGCCTGCATATCCGAGCTTATGTCTCAATGTGGTGCAGCTGTGAGTAAATTCTCCCAATAAACCAGACACACTGTCTGTACTATTCATACAGCTACTTGTGCCTTCAGGAAAGCTCAGACAGTTTTCTGGCTATTAGAGACCAAATTAGGAAAAATAAACTGAGCAGGATGTGTTGCTACTTGACATAAATCTGTATATTTTTAGTTCAGATGTAAGGGGTTACATTATTAGCCAACACACATCACAGACCTAAACCCTGACAGTGCCTGTGAAAAAGGCTTATTTACAGTCTGGAAACTTTGGGGGTTTTTTTCAGAATACAGTTATTTAAGAAGAGGCAATGATAGAGCAAAACTGGCATTACTCCATGTGATTGTGCAAATTAAACTCAAACTCTTCTTAATCCCAGTTTAGGATCAGACCTATCAGACCTAAGCAGACTTGAGGCCTTCTACATGTTCTTCCATCCCTCCTAAAAGCACATTATAACAGGATTGACTACAGCTCAGAGATGAAATGAAAAATATACTCAATAACATCACCTAATATTTAGTTTATGTAATGACTGAGGTTTTTCTTCAACAAATGGCACATGGGAGATTTGGAATCAGAAAAAGAGCTGCATCAGTTGCTGAGAGAGTGGCTAAGGGTTTAAAATAAAAGTGCAGAACACATTTCTGATTTCATCAGGAAGCCTGAGGATCCTTCATGATGCTCCTCAATCTCATTGGCACTTCACTATGGCCTGTCAAACGTGTCTGCACCACAGGCATGGTAAAGGTCAGCCCAAGGCATCTGAAGAACACCAGACACCTTCCAGTGTCTTGATTTTTGTTGGTTTGTTTTTTTTATTCTTGGGAGAACAAAGAGGGATTGTCAGCCAAACATTTTGCAAGGCAAAGCAGAAAATTGAACAAAAATCATGAATGCAGCTTCTTTCCTTGCAAGCTGCAGTTTGCCATCCCCACTGCAGAAACTTGTGGCTTTGGATTTTCCACTGTCATGCTGGAGGTACAGCTTTATTTATTTATTTGTGGCCACCATTGCCAAGGAAGCAATTGCAATACCACATATCCTCGATTCTGGCATCTGAGAGACAATCACACAAGAAAAAGGAGGAAGAAGAGCAGTTATAAAAGAGGAAAGCTGGTGTTTACACTCAGTGATGTGCACCCTGAGTAATCAGCTGTGATGGGGAAAAAACAGCAGAAAAGGCTTGTAACAGTTTAATGGGTGTTTTGAGGGAAATATTACGGGTTTTTTCGAGGTTTGCCAGAGTGAGACTGTGTTTAATAAGCAGGATGATTAGGGTCTTTTTATATTCATGTTTTTGCCCCCTTCCAGGTAATGTCAGCTTAATCACAGAGTAACAAAGGCAGGTTCACAAAATCTTATTTGCTTGGAAATCTGAGAGCTGACTGCCTGGGAAGCTGGGGAGGATAAAGGAACATATTGCTCCTGCAGAGCATTTCTGAGAATGGCTGCAAGGTGGGACAGGTACCAGTCACAGCTGCAAGCAGAGATGCTCCTTAGAGATTAAAACCCACAGGGGCTTGAATTTACCTGAATATCTGTCCAATTTTGTGGCCTTCACTGTCCTCCTTGGCTGTACTGCTGAGTTCTGTGCCATATTAACCACGTGCTTTCAGAGATTAGGATGAAGAACTTGGTCCCAGTCCCTGACAAAGTATTTTTGCATTACTGCAACAACATGTGACAGCCTTAAAATTAGGACAACCATCCCATTAAGGGACTCCCTGCATGTCTCTGATGGAAAAGGTTGTGGTCATCCCTCAGGTTGTTGTCTTTGGATGCAGATTTGTCCTCTAGGCTGAGCTCTTCAGGTGCTGAATTCCTCACCTGCTGTTGGCCACTGTGAGTTGGGTGAGCTGGAGTTGTTTGAGGAGCAGGTCTGTGCCAGCACATGGATTGAAATGAGTTCAGGAACAATCCCACGAGCAGGACACCTTCAGATCTGCAGGGTGTTGGCTGTGGCAAGCAGGGCCACAAGCCAGGGTGAATTCTCCCTTGTCACCTTGAATGAGGTGTGTGGGTCCCTCCCCACCACTGTTGGGAGTGGAGGGAAGAGATTTTGTATCTCTTTGTACGTTTTTGGGGTAGTGCTTGATATTCTGGGTGCAGACTCTTACTGGTATTTATGGACTCAATTGCTACAGAAATACTTTGAGGATGTGGAATGCAGAAAACAAAAAAACATAAGATAATGTGAAGATACAAGACAGTGGCAGCACCTTCTACTGTACAAACACATTTCTGTTTCAAATGGGTTTTGGTTTTGTTCCTTTGTAACTATTATTAGAACTAATTTTAAGATAGTAGCTTCCAGTGCCTTTTTCAGAGAGAGACGTGGAGTAAAGTACCTGTCTGTGGCAGAAAAGGAAAAAAAAGAGAGCTAGAGAATGGAGAATAATGGTGTTTGAACCAAAAGGAAAACCGCTGTGTATGTGCTGTTAGATGCAGCTTTTTTGTTTGCACTTCATTTGATTATCAGTATTTTCAGCCATCTCACGCATTAATACATCTCTGCAGGGAGGGGTAGGGTTCATAGCCTTTTCAAAGCAGCACTAATGAGTGCCTTTAACTTAATAAAATGATCATTTGCCAACTACTTACCATAATGTGAACTAGATGCTTTCAGTCCAGAGATTAAAAGGAGTTTTCTTTGCAAATGCACTGTAGTTGCTGCTACTGCATAAGTCGTATACAGATACAGATATATATATAATCTTCATTGGTTATTGTTTTTGAAATCTTGAGATCTCTTAAAATAGGTTGGAAGGAGTTGTTAGAGTCTATATTGTTTCAATAATATATGGATTATCACTCTCTAAATACGCAATGACATAAAAGGCAATAATGCCTTTTATGGATCCCATGTGGCCTATTACACTAATGATCCATGAATAATGGGGTCACGGGATGAGTTTTGAACAGTGCCTTTCTTTGTTGGTTGTTTTTCTCATTTATTTACCCAGGAAAATTCAGTTTTAAGTATCTGCTTTTCAGCAAGGTCCTACCATTTACTGAGTTTTCATGTGGGTTAATGGGTGCCAGAGAGGTCAAGTGACTTCCCAAAGGTTACACAATGAGTCACTGAATTTGTCTGGGATAAAATACAAGAACCTCTGAGTTTTCTGCCTCTTGCTCTGACTGATGCTGAAGCAGAGAGGTTTCGGATCAGCATGACCTCTGATAAACCTCTGCTCCTGCTTTGAGGAGCAATAACAGCTTGGTGCTCAGTGGAGAAATCTGAAGCTCCTGGAGCAACATTTCCCATATTTCTCAGGGAAACAGCCGGAAGGAGCAGAAGTGATGCAAACAAGCTGCTTTGGTCCCTGTGACAGAGATTCTGTCTTAAATAAAACTAAACAACACAGAGTTAAATAAACACATGGAAGCCCAAACCCACAGTTTACCCAATGCTAATCCAAAACAAGAGAGTTTGTTTAGAACTCTTTATATTTCCTACCTTCCTACAGCGGTGTTCCTTTCACTCCAGCTGGAAAACCTCCACATGATTCGTCTTGCTTAAGGAATAGGAGTTACCTCCTCCCAAGGTGAACCCTGGCACTGCTCCTCCAGGCCCTTTGGAGGTGGGGGGTCAGTTGCAGAGGGCGAGGTGTGTCCTGGAGAGCATCACCAGCTTGTTCTGGATGTATTGCTGGAGATAATGAGCACAATTCACTGTTCTACCAACCCTGCTCTGGCCTCCGACCTCCTTCTCAAGCCTCTTCCAGGAGGAGAAGGATTCTTGTGCTGAGCTGAGCTTGGGCAGGTCTCTTACCTGGCTATGCCCATGTTTGCTCAGCTGCAAAAATGAGCCACCTCTCGGTGCCTTGTCCCTCCTGATTTTGTGTGTATACAGAGCTCTGCAGCTTCAAAGCGTTCATCATTATAATTTTTATTATTACTAACTACAGAATATTATTTCATGCATTTAATACAGTATAAAGCAATTACAGAATGTAAGGGACTACGGAAATACAGAAAGATCTGCCTGGAATAATAATTTGATTCTGAAACTTTGTTGCTTAAAGACTTCAGGGTAAAATTGTAGTACAACATATGAGCTTTTAATGAAATGACTCCCATTACTTCAAGCCTAAATGGACAAAACCTACATAACACATGGAAAATTTCCATTTAATAAGCAAATAATTTGTACTAGGGTATAGTTGTCAAATTCTAATTCATCAAACAGTGTTCAGCAATGAGCTGGAAGTGTTTTTAGCATGCGTGCTTCCATATTTATCCACCTCTGAGCTGGAAATCCTATCAGTTGTTTATCTGAAAACACATCAGGTGAATGCTGTTGCTCGTAGGTGTAGAAACATTGCAGAATATTCCTGAGAAATCAGGCAAGGCATCTCTGATCCGACTACATTTCAGTGTTGCTGGCATCTGGTGTTGTCTGGGGGGTGGCTGGAGCGTACTCAGGGAAAGGGGCTGAGGCCACCGGGCGTGTTTGAGCTGTTTCAGCATGGAACGAGGTCACGATTAATTATTTAATGTCGCTTATCATTCCTTAAGCTGTGCCTAGGCTGTGTAAATGCTCTGCTTTTTGCTTGTTTTGCCTGGGCTCGGAGCGAGCTGAGGCTGCTGCTCTCTGGAAGAGCTGAGCCTGCAACCATCTTCCTTAAAAATGGATTTTAGACCCGCAGCGCTGAGGAGAAGTTGCACAAAGCCTCGCTGACAGCCCGTTGCACACGCTGATCAAGGCACTGCCTTTAAAGCAGTTTGCCTTATAATTATATCTTTACAGCTAACTGGGCTATCCAAATGATTTTCCCCTCTCCCCCTCCCCAGCTCTACTGACCTGTGGCTAATGAGATTTGTGTTTCGATTAGTTGTAGAACATAAATTAACTAATCAATGAGAATGGATTCACATCCTTTCTTGTAAAAGAGTTCTGCTGCAGTGATCTGTATTTAATATTCAAATCAATTTCAAATTCTCAGGATGATTCTGCTAATATGGCAGGCTGGGACTCGCAGCATCTGCATCCTTGCCACAGCCTGTAAATATGGGATGTTTATGGAATCGCCCACTGACCTCCAAAGCCTTCTCTGGTCTCATTGATTTACTATTTCACTTAATAGTGATGATGAGAAGCTTAGGGGCTGGCAATGAAGTGGGAAAGGCATGGGAGAGAGCATTTTCCCTTCATTTACAAGGGTGTTAAGACTAAGCAGAAGTCCCAGGACTTTGAAAAATGCTCTTTGATTTTACTCTGAACATTTTGGGTCCATTTTATTCCACCTCAAATTTCCCCTGTTCTAGGGATGAGTTTAAAATATGGTTATTACCAAAAAGCAGTTTTCTAAGGATGAGGTTCTTTCGTTTGCTTTCAAGGTAGAGAGAACTTTATCTTTTGCCTTGCTGTAATTGTCTCATCTGTACAATTAACCAGCATCTTGGCATAAAATGTGAAAATTTGTACAGTCTTCAAAGCATCTGTGGCCTTTATGGTACAAGTTCTGTTAGTACTGAAGCCACAGAAAATTAAATGTTCCCCAAAGAAATTCCAGATGTGTTTTAGTCTAATAGGGTCATTATACAGTAAATTAAAAAGCAGGGTAAATGGAACTGTAAAATTTAAATTAGTCTAAAACCACATCTCTTTGCTTTGAACATTCATTTGTGGGGTTGCATTTGCAATAAATGTGAATTAGGCAGCTGCAATAACTGTTAATCATATATTTATAAAATAGTAATGAGGAAATGAATAGCAGAGTAAGACAGCTGCACATTTCTCTAATAGTATGTCAACTGTGAGCATAATAAGATGTAGAAAATTGTTTGGTGTTATGCTGATAATGCAGCTGAATGTAAGAGATCACTTCAACCTCTTAACTTTACAGGAAATTATATATAAAATCCATAAAAAGCCATAATAATACATTAGGCCTCTGAATTGTAGTCAATGTTTTTCTTTGCTTTGATTTTTCTGAAATGGGCCATACTTTTCCCAAAGTAATCTGCCAAAGATCACTGAGGCTTTTGTTTCAGCCTGCACTTTATTCACCATCTTGCAGTTTCATTTAAAAGATAGTGCTTCTGAGAGCCAAGAGTGATCTAACTTCCCTGCTCCAGAAATGCTCCCACATCCCTTTCCTTGGAAAATTTTTTCCAGGTCTTGAGCATCCCACCTCTGAGCCCCGATGGGGTTATCACTGCTGAAAGCAATGATTCAGTTCAGAACCCCACACAAGGCATAGCAAGATGGGAAATTTAAATTTAACATATATATATATATAATAGAGAATTTATATTTTTTGCATATTTATTTCTCTCAAATATATCTCTCTCTTTATATATACATATATATATATATGTATATATATTTGGTGACACGACCTAAGGGCATCTGCCTGTCTTTCCCAGCCATGGTAAAATTATAAAGAGGTCAAGATAATTGCAAAAAACCAGTCAAACCACCTAAAGCCAAGGAATAAATTGAAATCTTTGAACTGCCCTTTAGCTCTGCTGCTTGTGCCAGCAGACATCACAGCCTGCCCTCATGCCAGGTGCTGCTCGCAGATTTTAACCAGCCTTAATTGAATTTTGCAACAAGATTGGGGTGAAGAGGAGAATTACAAAGCTAACAGGAAAAAAATTAGGCAAGTGCTGGGCTGCGAACTGCCAGGCAGGGAATAGGTGCTAAATGTGTAATGGGAAGGCTGCCATAGGAAATGTCACTTATCAAAGTGGCAGGACTTTGCAGGGAAAAGCAAGGGAAAAAAATGAGGGACCTAGTCCCAGCACTGGCTGATTCTGCTGGGAATAGTCCCTAGGATTTAATAAGCTGTTTACTTGGATGTGGCTTTGGAAGTTGGGTTAAAACCCCTCAGTTTTAACCCACAGCTGCAGGTGCTGGGTAGAGCTCAGCAAGGAGCCTGGGGGTGCCTGATCCCCACAGCAGCACCACAGGGTAGCAAACAAACCCAAGTTTCATGGCAAAACCCCATGGAATACATGGTGAAATCATGTGTGAGCTGACTGTAAATTGTGTGATTCTGCTGTAAATAGTTTTGTCTGCTTTTACCACTAATGTTTCTTGCAGTACCATGTTGTGACGTATTTTTGAATGACACAACCAGCCCCCTCTAATTTTTTAAAATACAGGGAGAAAGGGAGACTGAAGATCTTTTAATCATCAATTTCCCAGACTAAAAGCCTTTCAGAACACAGAACTCATGACAGACTTGAAAAGTCAGTCAGTGAAGGAGGAATGAACCCTCTCTGGGCAGAAAAGACTTTTCAATTAGTCCTGTGTGTTTAAGGGTGAGGTGAGGGGCCACCAGAGGTCTGGGTGGCCTGGCCAAGGTCAGGAGCTGTGCAGCACCATCAGCTCTGTTGAGCTTCTAGAAAACCTTTCAGGTCACTCACTGGACATAACCTTTAGCCTTCATCAAGCTGTTGCCTTTATACACAGGGATTTTATTTTATTTTATTTTATTTTATTTTATTTTATTTTATTTTATTTTATTTTATTTTATTTTATTTTATTTTATTTTATTTTATTTTATTTTATTTTATTTTATTTTATTTTCAGTTGGGAGATGGCACAAATCTTTTTGGCCATCTTAAAAACTATAAAACTATTGCACAGTGACCAGATAGGAACAAAAAGTGTCCTTGGTGTAACCTTATCAAAGGAAATATTGTTCATACAACATCACCACATTATGCTGGGCTCTCAGGAGAGGCAGAAAGAGGGACACAGGATACAGATGGAGACATAGATACAGAGATGCATTCAGGTCGAATTCATCCTATAAAATTTTGGCCTTTTACATGCCAAAACAAAGCAAAAAATTGTTCTTATTAAATATAAATTAAAGGGTAAGCAATGGAAAATGGCTTGTTTTCAAATCTTTCCTTTTTTCTTCCTTCTTTGAAACAGACAGTTCAATTCTCCAGGAGAAGCAAAGTTCAAGCTCTCATTTCCCACTGTACATTTCTGTGTTAGTGCCTCACAAAATAGCAGTTCATTTCTGGAAATCCTATTACTGTCCACACTCAAGCAGCAACTTTAACAGATACATCTGTTACCTGGCAGCTTCTTCCTACACAACTCCCACCTCTGAGAGTTAAAGCTTATAGTTTTAAAAGGAAAATTGAAATAGCCCAATTTTGAACAATGAACATTTTGGGGACTGGGGGAGAAAAAGAGCACATGCCACTGTCAGCTACAAGAGCCTCATCTCGCCTTACTTTCGGGTCTGGGCAGATAGAGAAAACAGAGTGGTGCATTATCATTATCTCAGAGATGCTTATTTGGTGTGTGGACACTCAACCAAAGAACTAATGCAATCAGAAAGTTAAAATATATGGGCTGGAAATACAAATTCATTAGACGTACACAAAACGTATGCTGCAGTGGATCTGTCATTTAAATTAGATTTTGACAATTATATGGATGGTCTGGTTGAGATGATATACGATTTGCTCACTTTATGCCATGATTTAATTATTGCAAAAGACGTGTGGAGTTAGGACCCTGTGGTTCTCTCATGGCCCTGAGCTGAAGTGGGGCTGGTCCATCTGTCATACTTGGTGCTTGCTGCCTGGAAGATTTTTGTGTGTTTATATATATATATATGTGAAAAATATATTATTTTATTTTTTTTCCATGAAATTAGTATGTGCTTGCACCCAGTGGAACTGATGCAGATCTTTCCACTGACCTCAGCAGGGTTGGGCCTCACTCCTTCCCTGCACATTGCCCTCAAGATGCTCCTCATGGAAACCACATATTTTGCCATTCAGGATCCAAAGCAGGACCAGGTCTCTCCCCAGGCTGCTCCCAGCCAAGCCCAGGTGCCTTTTGCCTGTGCATGAGCATAGCCATCCTTTTCCTTCCCATCCTGGGCCAGGAGAAGAACGTGCTGGGTCTCCATCCCCTCTCTCAGCTTGGGATGCTGCGGTGGTGCTGAGCTCAGCTGGACCATTCCCAGTTTCTGGAAACATCTTCTCCCTCCCCACCATCCTTCCAAGAGACATCATCAGTGACACCCTGCCAGTTACTGGTGTGTCATGGTGAAAGTGTGGCCAGCCCCATGTGAGGATCTCCAGATGTTCCTCTGAATCCTGAATGGAATCTTTGCTCTGCTGGAAACCTTGCTGGTACCAAGAGCGTCTCAGCTCCTCCTCACACCATCCTTGCTCTTGCCTGACATTTAGCAGTATTTATTCATATTTATTCATTTATTCATATTTTAAACATGCATAAAAAATGCAGCATCAGGCACGAGCATTTAGGCAGACAAACGATGGTGACTTCTCTGTCTGCACGTTGAACACATATTAAAAGCCCCCAACTATTAAAAGGGAAGCATGATTTGATAACTTCTTACAAATGCAGTAAATGCCACTTCTTACAAATGAACACTAGCAATCAATTTAATTTCTCAAATAAAATGATTAAATTGCTGTTATTGTGGGATCATTATTTTATTGCTAAAACCTTTTAAAATGTTAATTATTGTGCCCCTTCAAAAGCTTTCATCTTGCCTGACTTTGCTCTTGTACGAAAAAGTGTCTCCTGGTTGTGACTTGCAAAATGAATGAAAATTCATGCTCTACCTTTCCTCTCTCTCTTTTTTTTTTAACACCTGCAACTGTTCTCCTTGGCTGTAATATTTATATGAATTTAAGTTTAATTTTTCTCTGCTTTCATCTTCTGAATTAGTCAGTATAAAGCATAGATCACTCCTTCTCTGCTGCTTTCCTGTTTATTTGCTTTAACAATAGATTCATTAACTAGATTTTGGTGCTCAAGCTATGCGGACACATCCATTTCAAAGGAGGCTTTAATGGCATTTCATATTTTTCTACATTAAGGAAGATTAAAGTATATTACAATACCCTTTACTGCTCTATTTTCTTCATTTTAGAAGTGGTCAGTTTTTAAATTTTTTTCCCTCTTTCTTTCATCTGCAGTGTTCAATAAATTGTCCAGGCCTTTCAGATGATAGTTCCAGCAAATTGAGTTCCATATTACAACTCTGAACCATTGTTTAGCCCATCATCAGTCAGATAAAGCACTCCTATTCACACAGGACATCAAAAGAACAAATATATGTTCAAAGTGGCTAAAAAGATTACTGTGACTTGGATATATCATTTTGTTAATTGTTAGTGATTATTCTACTGGTTTAGAGGTGGTGAATTTGCTGACTCTGAGCTCGTGCTTGTGATGTAATCAGAGGGGAATATATAGATATTCACGGCTGGAAATGACACCATTCAAAAAGGGTCAGGTCTATCATCTTCTAATAGCTGAAGGTGGACTAATAGCAACATTTTAATAAGAAGGAAGATGCAGGCTGATGTCCTCATTTCACGTGGGTGGAAAGGCGTGAAGTGCTCTGGGGAATTTCAGGCGCACCAGTGCTCGGATCAATCTGAGGGTGGTGGTGGGTGCTGAGCCAAGCTCAGCCCTGGCTGGGCTGTGCCTGGACCTGCCCCAGTGAGAACTGGGGCTCTTTGCTGGGTGGGAATGGCTGAAGTGAGTGCATTTGGGTCCTGGTCCTGCAGAGAGTGCTTTGGTTTGTGTGTGTTTAATGCTTTGCGCTCTGAGCAATCCCCCAGAAATCGCTGGTGATATCTTAGTGCCTCCCAGCACTGGTGGTACCACACTGATCTATTGTGGCTGCCCCCACAGCTCCAGGTGTGATGGGGAGGTGTTTTAGAGGTGGGAGAGAGAGATATAAAACCTGAGACCCTCCAAGGTCCAGGGGTGACCAACTCCCAGGCTGGAGAGAAACACTCGAGCATCTGTCTCTGAGTTAAGGTCCCAGAGAAGGCAGCAGAGAAGGAAAAAAAAATAACCCCACCTGGCACTCATGTTTTCCTCTTCAACCACTGACACTTCAGCATCTCAATAAAAAGATGCATATTTGCAGGATATAAAATGAGCACTTTGCAGATTTCTGCACTTCAAAGGTAATTTTGGGAATCTTGCAAATGCCAAAAGCTTAAGGATGAAATTTTGATTGCTGGCTGCATTTCTTTGGTTGTGTGTTTTACCCTGCACTGGGTAAAATGGAAAGGCAGTACTAAGAATGCCTGAGCATATGAGAGGCTGGAAGACAGATTTTACAACAGAACAATTGCAGGGTGTAGGTTTTAGGCAATAAGCAGGTAGCCTCGTTCTCTCAAAAGAAGAAAGAAAATAATGGAAAACTGTAACATTCATTTGGAGGCCTCAAAGGCATAAAAAACCCAATTCCAACTGTTATAGGTCCCTGCAGGAGTCTACAAAGGAACTAAGCTTTTTAAGTAAGAAAACTAGATTTTGGCCCAGAGGGCCCTGTCATTGCTGCTTAATAGATGAAACTCTTTTGATACAAATATGCTGTTTACTTCTCAGCTTCAGCTTTCATAAAATATAACCTTTTTATGATTTACGACCCCTGAAAAAGTGCAGGATGGATTTTTAGCTCTGAATTGGTTGAATGTCAACAAGAAAAATATAGATAACATATAGAAATAGCAGGGTGTTAATGCCACACAAAATGATGAAATTATTTTTGTTTAGAAAAGTTAAGTTTGTTCTTAAAGTTCTTCCTGAGTAAAACTGAGGAAAGGGTTTGCTGGTAAAGCCAGGGGAGGCCTTGCATAGTGCAAAATGGTATGGAAGGTTTGGATTAGATACTGGGAAGGAATTGTGCCCTGTGAGGGTGGGCAGGCCCTGGCACAGGGTGCCCAGAGCAGCTGGGGCTGCCCCTGGATCCCTGGCAGTGCCCAGAGCCAGGTTGGATGGGGCTTGGAGCAGCCTGGGACAGTGGGAGGTGTCCCTGCCCATGGCTGGGACTGGATGAGCTTTAAGGTCCCTTCCAACCCAAACCATTCAGAGTTTCTCTGCTTCCTTTTTGCTTTAAGACAGCATTTGTTCATCTGGAAATTGCAAAAGAAATGACATAGAATTGAGATGTGGCTTCAGCGGGGGACAAACTGTTCAATGTGGTTGGTGACTCCTCTGGTATTGGCCCAAACTAAGTTTTGCTCAAGTTACTACTTCAGATTAATTATTTTAATGGGAAATTAAAGTTTAAAGACCTGTTCCAAAGCTAAATTTTTATAAAGACTCTTATTATTTGTAGTGATTATTAAAATAAAACTGAAATGATCAGAAGTGATGTAATCTCCCTTCTTTATTTGCCCAAGTTTTTTTTTTCCCTCTTGACAACCATATTGATGCCTATGGACAAGCTGTAATATATAGATATGTTTTATTATATTGGTCAGTGATTAAAAAGAAACACAAATAAAGTGTTGGTGTTGTGAAATGGAAAAGAAAGTACTAGAGCTTTGAAAACTGAGACACAAATGTAAAGTTGAGAGAGTAGCTGTTGCCAAGAGAATTGCACATATTTTTTTTCACTGTTTTCCTCTTTGTGTTATCTTTTTTGCAGCTTCTTTGCTTGGCATTAACAATGTACTTGTTTTTCAGGTGGCTTTTCTCATGTTGTTTGTGAACCTGCGGAACAACACAAAAAAAAGTTGATTTTTCTGGATGCTTGGGGAAATAGCCTGATCCCAGACAAATTGCCCAGGAAGTCTCAGAAATGACTTAGCCTGCCACAGAGGCAAGGTTGTAAAAATTGAAAAGGTTTTCACTTTTGACTCTTCCAACTATTGCAGAAAGAGACATTTGCTGGTGTATGGTCTCTGAAAACTGTCACCAAGCACATTAAAATAACAAAAATATCCATCTGTGAACCCTCACACATCCAGCTTTCCTGCCCTGCTCTGTGACAGAGAATTAATCAGCCAGGGTGTGCATGGTGTGCTCAGCAATGGTGGCTGGTACCCAGAAGCTGCAGGGCTTTTACAGAAAATATTCACAGGTGTTGCTGCTGGAAAACACAACATTCCACTGCTCTGGAAGCTCCCTGCTCGTGTATTACAGAAAAGAGGGAAGGAAACTGAAATGGGTAGAAAGGTGTGGGAAGGTAGAAAGGTGGGGTGTTCTCTGTCCTTCACAGCTGCTAACACAGCTCTGGAAGCTTTTCAAGGGGTCTGAGGACAGGAAAACCACCTGGAGCTCTGATTCCCCAGCTCTTTGTGCAGCCTGATGGACTGGAAGGACCTGCAACAGCCAGACCAAGGCTTCCAGGACAAGATGTTCTGCCTGAGACTTGTAGGTGTCCATGGGACATCTGGGATCCTGTCCTGGAGCAGGGAACCTCTCTTAGTTACAACTCTGAGTTATGAGGCTTGACTTTTCTATGAGTGGTTGAAATAAGCAGGATGAGCTGAGTCTTCTCCTTTATTGATTTCTGTAAAGCCTGGAAGGTTTTAAGCACATGGCTGAAGTTTAGTGTGTGGTTTAAATGCTTACCTGGATGCCTCTGTTCATTTCCCCATTAGTCAATCAGTCAATATCTGCACAGAACTTCGAAAAATGCCATGGAGGAGGAGGAGGAAGGGAGGCAGACAAAGCTGGGCATCAGCCAGATGTTCAGAGTTACCTGGGAACACAGACAAGGCAAACATTTGCCTGAGGGGACCTCTGAAAGCACCAAATCAAAGAAATGCTGCGGGTCTGTAGTTGGGTCTTGGAGATGGGAAATACCGAAAACTTCAGCTAAAACGAATTTAGAAACATTAATTTCCATTAAGAACACTTTCTGAACTTTTCACTGCAGCTGTTTCTCATGGATTGCTCTCTTCTTTAAGTGTATATACAAATGAAAATAAGTAAGTTTATTCTATTCTATTCTATTCTATTCTATTCTATTCTATTCTATTCTATTCTATTCTATTCTATTTTCTATTCTATTCTATTCTATTCTATTCTCACTGGAGAGGTGCTGGTGACATATTTTTAACTGCAGCAGTGCATCTGATCTGCCCCCGTGCCTTTGTTACCTGGACAGACATATTCATGGGACATTACAGTCAGCAGCAATATGTATGAGCTTGGATTGCATTCAGCCTGGAAACGACCCACACCATGAACTCTATCAGCAGTATATTTTCATACCTATCAGCCTTGGAGCTGTGAAAACAAGAGGGAATTCAGCAGCAGGGTGGTTTGTACCTGCATGGGTAAGAGAAGGATAGAAAATATTACCTGTTCCTTTCAGGGTTAGTCCTGTCCCTGCTCTCAGCCTTCCTCAGTCACCTCCCTTCCATGTCTTCCTCACACACAGATTGAGGATCTTTTTTAAAGTTGTTTGGGAGCTGTTTATGAGGATTGGGATTTTAGGAACATGTAGTTTGCTTGCAGTTATCCACGTGAAAGTGCAGAATTTGGCCATTGCAAGATTTTTCGATGGATGTGCTGTAACCAGGATCACACATTGTTCCCAGTACACCCTCAGCTCATCCACAAGCTGATGGCAGAAAGCAGATTTAACTGCCATGCACAATCCCAAAGCCTGTAGGGGATCAGGCAGTGTTAGAGTGTTTCTCTTTGATGCAAGTTTCAGGTACAAATCATAATATTGGCAGGTGCAGCAAGTGACCCTCCCCTGGGTTTGCATGAAAGACTTGCAGGAAAATTTACTGAATCACAGCAAAGTTACCACCTTTGTTGTCATTAGGACCTCATCCACAGCCACTTCAACCTACTTTTCCCAAAGTGCTTTCCTGGATCATCAAATAACCAGCTGATTCTAAAATTCACACCAAAACGATGTTTCACCTCTCCTTCAGTCCTCCATTTTTCCTTTTCTGGTGTATAGCAATTTTTACCCCATTATTTCAAGGCTGCTTTCAATTGGGAAAAATTTCTTCTTAATAAGGATTCAGCTAAAACCTCACATCTTAAATCTGAATGCCAAATGACAAATCTGGTGCTGTGATTCATTGGCACTGGGGGTGTTCATTTTACTTGGGGAGCTCATTTAGCTGAAGGCTCTGTGCTTATGTCCTGCTCAATGGCCTTTGGAGAAAGAGAATTTACTTTACTTGTCTACTTTGAAGATTTCTGCTAGAAATTTGGTAGTGTTTCATTTTCAGGTAGAAAAGCAAAGAACTACTCAGATATTCTCTTGAAGCTGTTCTGAAAAGTGGCTCATAATGACAGAATCATAAAGGTCACACGCTATTTTCTTTCCATAAATCTGGCAGTGGAAATATTACAGGTTTTCCTGGTCTTTATCCTCTCTCTTGTTGCAGTGAGGGTGTGAGATGGGTTTGGCTCCTGGGAAGAAATAAAGTGCAGAGCACAGGGAGCTGCTGCACCTCCTTTTCATTAGAGACTGGGACTGGGAATAGCAACTGGTGGGAGAGAAGGCTCATTCCAACACAGCTGGGTGAGGAGGATCCTCATAATTCATTGGAAAGGGCTCCTTAAACATCAAGGAACATGAAAGATGACAAACCCTTTGCAGCCAGGCAAACAAGGTGAACATAAAATTAGGTCTCGAATTTTTGGTCCTGAATTTTTGGTGCTGAAATTTATTTTCTACTGAAATAAACTGGAAGTTATAGAAGTGTGTGATCTGCTAAACCTGGGAAGTTCTAAGCAATACTCTTGGAGACACATAAAAACCAACAAAATGACTTTCACAGAATCACAGAATGGTTTGGGTTGGAAGGGACATTAAAGATCATCCAGTCCCACCCCTGCCATGGGCAGGGACACCTTCCACTATCCCAGGTTGCTCCAAGCCCCGTCCAAGCTGGCTCTGGGCACTGCCAGGGATCCAGGGGCAGCCCCAGCTGCTCTGGGCACCCTGTGCCAGGGCCTGCCCACCCTCCCAGGGAACAATTCCTTCCCAATATCCCATCCATCCCTGCCCTCTGGCAGTGGGAAGCCATTCCCTGTGTCCTGTCCCTCCAGCCCTTGTCCAAAGCTCCTCTCCAGCTCTGTTGAAACCCCTTTAGGTGCTGGAATATGCTAAAAAGTCTCCCTGTATGGCTTCTGGATCAAACTGAGGTAAGCAACGAGTCCATCTCTGTCTTTTCATGGACTATGGCTTTTTTTGAAAAAATAAAGGAAAATGAACTTTGAAAATGCTGCTCTTGCTATCTGTCAAAAGGCCATATATAATCAGCCAGGCTCCTTGTTCTGGAATAATGTCTGTTTTTCCCTGGCTTCGAGACAGTTTATTAATAACAAGAGATGGTGTTTACAAGGGACTGAGCGTGGAACCAGGGTGGGGTTTAAATTTCGAACATGATAATGACCCCTCAGCAACTCCCAGCTTAGAGACCCAAACACAACACTCAGAGTGTCTTGTGCAGTCCAGGTTCGTGCCCTGCCCAGAGCAGCTCGGAGCAGCACTGGAGAGGATGTCCATGGGTGGGAGGGGACAGCCCAGGAGGGTTGGTTGTTCTGCAAGAGCTGCTTGGGATTATTTCTCCAGACAGACAACTTCTAAATCTGGTGTTTGCCTGAGTGTTGAGACTACATTTGAGGCTGGTTGTGTTTATGTGAGTGAGTGTGAGCAAATGGCTTTTGGCAGGAGGACAAGCCCCCTTTGTCCCAGACACAAACCTGGCCAGAACCTGGGGTTTCTTCACACGTGCTTCATAGCCAAGACTGTGAAATCTGACAGATTTATAAATTTACTGGTCAGAGATGGAACTGGGTCAGTATTTAAAGGTAGTAAGTGAGATTGATCCTATAAAACACAGCATAGTTTGCATTTTTAGGACAAGATGACTTTTTTTTTAAGCTGTGGCCTTGTTACGAGTCAATTGAGCTTAGAATCCAGTTTATTCAAGTCCTTCTGTGGGGAGTCAACATCCATGCTGTTCATGTGGACAAAGAGCTGCATTAATGTGGAATCTGAATTGATATTTCTGGGACTGTGATATCTGATGTGACACACAAGCACGAATGGAGATCAGCATTTTGTTTTGGAGGAGTTGTCCTATTTTTGTCCATTGTTTTTGCTTTTTCTGTATTTCTCAGCTGTCGTGTTTGTGGGTTTTATATGTTTAAATTCTCTCATTTGCTTAAATTTATGTTCATACATATTTATATTTATGCTTTTTATATATATTTATTTGCTTGTACTTATATTTATGCCCAAGAATGCATAGGTTTGTAAAAGAGAACGTTTTTGACCCAACACAATAATGCCTACAATTCACAGACCTCTCTGTAAAGAGGTATTTACTAATATGGGGCAGTACCTAAACACCTGGGGGAAAAAAATGATGTGTTAGAGTCATCCCAAGGGAATCACACTTATTTAATACCAACAGAGAATTTGGTCAATTTTTTTCACGGCTGTTTTTGAGCCAAAGAAAACATCCCAAAATGTTTGCTCATGGAAGAAGTCCAGGTGAACTGCACAATCTGTCTGAGGGTTTTTCTTGGTTTTGCTTTATGTTGTTGGGGATCAGTTACATCACCAGGTCACAGGACAGGCTTTAGTGGTGCTGTAGATCCAGTAAAACTCTGTTAAAATCCCTGTGAACTAAACATTTGCAACACAGCCAAAGATGTGTCTGGTTAGTATTATTTTTTTCAACTATTTCTCTGCATTTGTGAAAATTAAACAATCCTTTAATATGAAATCATGGTTAAAACTTAATGAAATTGGTATGTATTACCCACGTTTCACCACTACAAGTCCATTCCTGATAATGAACTACTAGAAAGTGTAAGACTCTTCTGTTGATTGTTTGTTGGCCTGGGGAACACAAGCAAGGTCAGCCTTAGCTCAATCCCCTGCACAATTACCCCGCCTGGTGTCACTAATTGGCATTTTAATGAAGAGACCATGAGTAGGTTTTACTCCACGCCAAAGCTGGAAGCATGGTTTCATCAGAGATGGTGCCACAGCGGTGCCCTTTCACATGCCAGCATTTCCTGCTTACCAAGGTAAAAACCAATTCCTGCACAATAATAATTTAAACCCTTCCAGTTTGTCTGTGGCTCTCACTCTGACGGTGCAATGGGGCATTCATAAATGAGATTGAAGCAGTCAATGGCTTGCAGATCTCTCCCATTCCTTTGCACTGATATCCTGGAAATCTCGAATTTATTTAAGGCAATTTCAGGGCTCGCTTGTAGAGTAGCTGGAAATGCTGCTGTGGCAAAACTGACAAATAGGTTACCCTGAGAATTTCCAGTTCTCTTCTGCTGCTGTTATTTCCTGTTGGGCTGAGACCTACAATCACTTGCCCATGTGAGTAACAAGCATCTTGCATATATTTACTCTCTTGGAAGCATTTGCAGTTTGAGTAAATCTGGAGTAACTGCAGCTCAGGCAGGATTTTTATTCTCTTTGCAGGGGAAGTGCTTAATTGTGGGCCTGAATCTGGGCCTTACAGTAGAAACGATGTCTATATAGAGGAAATGCTGAGATGAGTAATAAAGAGCAATCTTCCTGTGAGTAAATAAAAATTACAAAAGGAAACAATAATCAATACATTTTACAGTTCAAGAGTTCAGCACATGCTGTTTCAGTGCAGTACAATGGATGGGCAGCCTCTGTGGATTATGAATTCCCACATTTATGTGGAAACAGAAGTAAATAACTGAAACAAGAGTCATGTTGCAAGAATGTAAAACCAAGCTGGACTTAATGGTGTGCTATATTTAAAAGAGTGATGTGATCCAAGGAGTATTCACTTTATCTTTTCTTTCAAGCTTGGCTGCCTGCAACCTGCCAGGACCAGCTAATTCAAAAGAAAGCATTTTTCTCTATTTCAATCGCCAATAAAATGCAATATGCACTCCACTTTGTTGCCCTGAGTCCCAGAGCCTGGTGTTACCAAACATAAATGTGTTAATGATGTAAATAAACTGCTTTTCTCCTTTGAGCTGGAAGAGCCATTGCTTGGATCAGGTAGGGAAGAAGGGCAGGGCAATGCAGTGGTGCAAAACACTCTTGCAATTCTTGTTTTGGAGGGAACAGATGGCTGAAACCTTCTTACCATCTTGTAAAACCTTTTCTCTTTATGAGTCAGGTGTAGAAAGACCATCAAAAGCCTGGTTTTAGATCACTTATTAAAAACCAGATTTTGTGCATATTTCATCACCTCTCCTCCTTCCCTGCTTCTCCCTCTTCTCCTGCTGCTCAAGCTGCTGTTGCTGCAATTATCAACCAGGGACTGACCTCCAGCTTTGGTCCCTTCCATCTCTCCATCAGAAAAGTGACTTGATGAGGCCATCAGTGATTCCTCTAAGCAAGAATGATCTTGCAGAGGGTTTGAAATGGTTAATTGGCTTCCAGTCTTGCTGCCAAGAGATCTCTTGGGCTGGCAACATGCAAAGGGTCCACTCATCCCCAGGAGGAAAGCAGGGCAGGTTGGACCTCATGTCACCTGGGAATGGAGGGATGCAGGTGCCAGTTTCTCCCAGTGAGGAGCCAATGTTCAACAGCATTTTGGGCTGGAAAGGCTGGGCAGTAAGCCTGGCTTTTGTACTATCAAAAATCTCATTAGCACAGGGTTGCAGGCACCTTGCAAGAGAAGAGGTGAAACCCTGGTTTGGTTAAAATGTTCCTGTTCTCAGGGATGGATCAGTTTTTGCTCTGGGAGATGGTCTGGTTCCAAAGTGAGGAGTCTCATGCATAATGTGGATTTTGATTTGATGAAACAGGTCCCATTTTCCAGGTTAGCACTTGTTTTATCCTAGAAAGGCTGTATCTCCTCATACATTAATGGTCTAGGCTTGTACATCATGTCCATGTGATAATGCAAAGCAGGACATTTTACATGAAAAAATTCTGACATAGATGTACTTTGTAAAACCTATATTAAAAAAGCTGTAATTTAGAAAAATGGTTCTTGCAGTGTCATGATAAGAATGAACAATTTTGAATAAAAAAAAAACCACAAAAAGGATAAATTTTGAGTGCTTGGCTTTGTCAGACAAATACTATCCTTATAATCTTCATCAAAATCAATCTTATAGAGATAGTAACAGTTGTGCCCTTGTTCTAATACAGCAGAGCCATTTTGTTAATTCCCCTGTATTTTGTGAGGTACATGGAAAATAAATTTTATGAGCAGGTGCTCCCTTACTTTATATGGGAAGTATTAAATTTGATACCACTTTCCTTTAATAAGCCCAGATAATGGCACAAAATCTGAATCTATTATCACAAGGAAGAAAGTAACAAGGACAGCAAACGAAACAAATGTAATTTTTTCTTATTACAACACTCGTATTTCAAACTTGTGGAGCGTCTGTGCTTTACTTTGTAATAACTACTGTGACTGCATAATACGAGGATAGATATTGTTAAAAATAATAATAAAAAAAAATCACTGATAGCCTATTCAGGGCTGTGTCTTTGTGTTCTCATGGCAGCCCATCTCTTTGAGTAGGTTGAGTTGAACAACTACCCAGCAGGTGAAAAAAATATTCTGCTACCAGCATATTGCAATCTTTCATTAAATGGTTACCAAATAATCCTATGGAGTGGTGAGCCAGGAATGTGTTCCTACCTGCTGGCAGATATCTTTGCAAAGTGTGAGGCACCAGCATTGTGTGGATATAGAATGATGCTTTGCAATAAAACCCTGTGCATTTCCTCGGGTTCCCTTTCTCCCCCAGCAGCTGTAACATGCCATGAAAATCAGCCAGCAGAACTAACACAAATGACATAATAAACATGCAGGCAATGATTTTTTTTTTCCCAGTGCATACAATATTAGCCATTAGCCTGCAAGCAATGCTGTTGCATTCATATTTAGGGTAATTTTCACACCAATATGGTAAATGCAAGCCAGATCTCTCACCAGAATGAAAGTGGTTTAATGGCTGAGTTCAGGCAAAGAAAAGAACTCTGACAATCATCACCAGATTTTGCTGTCAGGAGTGACATAAATTTGTGTCCTATAATTTTTTTAATGGGAAATTAACAAAGCTCCTTCATCTGAAGTGAATGGAACTTACTTGAAATTAAAAATTAAATACAAGAGGTTTTGTGCATGAAATTTACTGATACATACCAGCAGTTTCTTCTCTGTAGTTCCAAGAGGTGCTATTTACTAAAGTCTTTCATTTTAATTTCCTAAGAAAAAAATCAATAAAAATGTTAACTCAAGTGATAAAAGGTACAGTTTGCTCCTGAGGTGCATAAGATTTGTGCCAAAGAGTCTGCAGAGCACCCTATAAAGTCCTTCTGTGCTGCTACTTTGTATCTTGATGGAGTGCAGTGCTTGACAAGGTTACTTGAGGTGATCCCAAATTCTCTCTCCTATACCCAGATAAACCCTCTTCAGCCACACATCCCTGCTGGAAACTGGACTCCAAATCTTGGTGTGGTAACCCCACTCCTACTGTTCTGGTTGGGCTCTGGGATCAATCCCAGTTTAGCTGTGGCAAAAATGTTCATCTTTCTTTCCTAAATTTCACATCCACAAAGCTTCCACCACCCACTCTCTGCAGGACAGCAATGGGAAGCTGGATGCCCTGAAATGAGGATGACATTGATACATTCAGCCATCCATCCAAACCCTCACAACCCAACTCTTTCCATACCTAGAAAGAACAAATCCATCAAGAAATATGGGCAACAGAGAAAACAAAAGAAAAAAGAAAAAAGCCTTTGCTTAGAATTTGAACATAAAATTTTCCACATTAGGGGCTGAGTTATTACCTCTCAAAAAACCAGCATTCATAATGGAAATCCTGACAGAGCTGGGTGAGTGGCACAGCTATAATTAACTCTACATTCAGAGGCCTTTCATTAATATTTTAAGGATTTTTAAATTAAAATAATTGTATTAGTTTATGGAAAGTACTCTCTCCCTCAAGTTGTCTCATACAACAAATACTCAAAATGCACTCTTATTTTCCTTTCTCTTGCTTTTTAATTCCCATCTGCAGAGCAGTTCTCATCTTTTTCTTCCTTTTCTTCCATTGCTAGATCCCCATAGTTTCTCCCCAGCCTCAAACATGAAGCTTTTGCCCTTGGATTTTGAGTATTTTCAAGTTTTGGAAGCTCTGTGGGGCAAACCCCCTATTTCTGTTCTCGGAGCTCAGAAGCTCAGCCTGGTTGTGCACAGCTGCCCTTCCATCCCTGCCTCCACCAACACGTGTCAGCTCTGCTCTGGGGGATTTCTGGGCAAAGAAATGTCTTGGATTTGCTCACAATGCTTGGAGAACCTTTATCCATGACAACTCTTTCCTTCTCAGTTCACTTGGTGGAGAAATAATAGGGTTTATGGGGTGTTGACTGGGTGGGATTTTCCAGGATGCTCTCAAACCTTGGAAAAAAACTCTCCTCCAGTCCTCTTTGGCAAGGCCTAAAGCTCAAGTGGCCCACTAGAGAAACAGATCTGCTAATGAGAGCTGGCCCTGGCACAGAAAACTTGTGGTTGTCCCATCCTTGGGAGTGTCCAAGGCCAGGTTGGATGGGGCTTGGAGCAACCTGGGACAGTGGAAGGTGTCTCTGCCCATGGCAGGGGGTGGGGCTGGATGGGCTTTAAGGTCCTTTCCATTCCAAATCCTTCTATGATTTTATGAACAGCAACTATTAAAAGATGTTGATTGTATTTTAAATAATCCTGAATATTTCCTACCCACCAGTCTATGAAAATCATTATTTTCAGCTTGAAGTTTGCCATTTTTACTAATTCAAATAAAACTGGAATTCAGAATATGCCCTTAATATTTCACTTATAAACCAGAGCATATTGATCATGCTTGGTGCAGATGAAATAAGGTTTTCTGTGAGGAATGATAATTTGTTTTGGAAAGAAATGTTCATGCAGGCAGAGTCTTCAGCAAACTCTGCATTCGACTTTACAGTATATCACTAAAATGGTGCTAAAACAACATCACTGCTGACATGTAGGTGGGCAGGTGAAATGGTCACAGGCACGTAATAAATTGTACCAGCATATAATAAACCTATTTCTCATGTACCTACAACCTGTATAACTTCCCATCCAGATAATACTTCAGTGCATGATAATTTATTGAGAGACTGCATTTCTCATACATGAAACGATTTGTACACAAGAAGAAGCCCAATGTGAATAATTTAACCAACCACTCTGAACTGAGAGAAAGCAGAGTCTGCAAAACAAATGAGACCCCATACAGATGCTTCTATTGACTTATACTTGAATTTCATCTTTATTTTATTTCAGCTCTACCTTGGGATTTTTTTTTTTCTGTAATCCTCTGTCCGGAATATGACACGGGTAACTTTTGAGCAGGCTCATCATTTGAATAATCAGCCATTTAGTGACATGTCTAGCTCTGTTTAATGACTGAATCTGTAAAAGTATGACCTCAAGCACTGGTTAACTTTAAAATAGCTGTGCCCACTGCATGACATAGCCAACAGGAAGCCATTAGAGCTCCAGCAATTACCATTTACATCCATCGACGAAGTCCCTATTTTATTTTAATCTGCTTAAGTACATTTTCTGCACGAGGTTAAAATATAAATCCCTTCTCCTGAACAAGACTGGTTTTCTGGCTGACTTGAGAGCACAATTTACAACTGATTTAATTTGTTCTTCACAAACATTCCTAATGACATTACCCTGGTGCATATACTGACTGCCTCCTCTTATTCCATTAACTCCCAAATCGGGTTTAAAGACCATATTGATGCTAGATGTTATTATGGGTGATTATCAAAACAACAGACAATGGGGCAAAGTGTTTACTAACTGGTTTATATATAATTTCTGTAATAACTACAACAGATGGTAATGCTACAAACAATAAATCAAGCTTTTCACTGCTGAAATAAATTGGCAGCCTGCAGTACAGAAATGCTGTATGTAACTATATACAGATGCTTCAGTCATCAACTGTATTGTTCATCTTATTAGAAAATGGGTCTGTTACTGCTATTACAGGAAATCTTTCCATTTGCAATTACAAATGTATATTTTCAATTGAAATTGGTTTTAACTGCCAAACTGGTTTAAGTATACTTTAACCTTTAATTACAAATAGAGTTATCACGTACTGCCAAACTGGTTTGAGGCATTTGTTTGTGTCTGTGGAAGTTCCACCTCAAATCAGGTTTCCACTCCCATAAATATATTTCTTCCCTTCAAGAATCCTTTGGCCAAAAGGCATTGGCAGTAACTTCAGGAGTTAATTCAATATTAGCAGCATAAAAGGATGTTTTATCCGACAGTGCTTAAAACAGCATCAAACCTGCAATTAATTCCATTCACTTTGGTTTGTAGTAATTTATCAAAACATTTGCGTTCCTACGATGCCTTCTTTCTAGCTCCTTTCTGGGGAGCTCCCTCCATGTCTCTGTACTCATGTCACCATCTTCTGGTGTCTCCTGGGCTGCAGGGAGACACCTCCAGTGTCCTTGGGATGGAAGTTCTGGTCCTCAAATCTGGGAGGAAATGTTGAGGCAAGCTTGAGGGGTCTGCTGCAGGAACATTGGCCCAGTCAGAAATGAGAATTTTATTACAAATGAGAATTTCACTACAAGAATGGGTAGGATTTTTAGTGTCTTTCCCCATTTTATGGCTCCTCTGAATTGTTCTTTGCATAAAGGTAGGGCTGTGAAAAGAAGATGGAAAGAGTGAACACGTCATGTTTTCCCAGGCAGGGTTGTAACTGTGAGCTGATTGAGAGCTGAGCCCTTCAGGTGCCTAATTCACACTGATTTTAATTGGACTTTAACACCACCCACTCCTGAGAGGGTGACTTAAAACACTCTAAGCATCTACCTACATATTTAGGGATTTATTTCTGTTTACAAGCATAGGTGCTGTCCTGTATTGATCACTCACAAACTTTTGGTCTAGATTCTGCTCCCTGATCTCCAGTGTAGCTCCATGCAATGATCTCCAGACATCCCAGATTTGAATATTGGAGCTCTCATTAAAAAATCCTTTAAGAAATTGGGTCTTGAGGGTTATAGAAATGTGATGCATCTCAAAGAAACCTGAGGTTTCATGTCACAGAGAGATAAAAAGGTAAAAGCACCCCAAAAACTTGTGTGTATTGAACATTGTGCAAGAGGTGGGACACACAACAAGACACAATGTTCAAAATAAATAACGATTCAGGGATGACCTGTGACTGAAACATGTTTCTTTTTTCCCCAAATAACCACATAATAATTTCAAGGAGTGAATTAATCCACGAAAGTCATGCTTGTTTTATGAGCAATTTAATGACAAGAAGATAATTGACATTTGAATTAACTTTTCAGGAGTAGTGAGAATAACATATTAGCTTTTCCACGTAATTTTTGGCCTACCTGTGATCTCACTGCTATCAGTTGTGTTGGCCTCAAGAGACATCTGCATAAAAGAAGTAAAAATGCCACTTCACTGGCTGATCTCTTTGTAAGTATGAACAGTTTTATTCCTAATTCTGATGGGGTGAGATATAACTGAAGTGAACTGCCCCAGATCAGATTTGGTTGCTGACAGATAGTGAGTCCCTGAAATGAACTGTAAATACCTGTAATGTTTTTGGTAAATCCATCTTTTAAGGTTGCTTTTGCCTGGGGCCTGCACAGTGGCCTGGCTGCTGGAGGTTGCTGCTGTTTGAAGAGGATTTTTGTGTGACAGCACAAAGTTATCTTTAGGATAACTCCACTGGAAAGCACAGAAGCACAGGATCATCTCCTAGAATCACAGAATGGTTTGGGTTGGAAGGGACCTTAAAGCCCATCCAGCCCCACCCCTGCCATGGGCAAGGACACCTTCCACTGTCCCAGGTTGCTCCAAGCCCCATCCAACCTGGCCTTGGACACTTGCAGGGATGGAGCAGCCACAGCTTGTCTGGAAAACATGTTCCACCCTCTGAGATTCAAAGACCCAGCACAGCCCCCTCCCTCTGCCCTTGGTTCTGTGCATGTGAGCTCAGCGCTGCGCCAGCCCGAGTGATGCAAATTATATCTGCTGTATAGAATAAAGATTAAAAACTGCATTCCCGGCCTTATAAAGTTCTTTAATTAGAATCCTGCAAAGGATTAGCAATCTGATTATTTGCTAATTGCTTTTCCATATTTTTTCAGGGCCTCACAAAGCATTGGGGATACCAAAGAGCAAACAGTGCTTTAAGGGCACAGTACAATGTGACAACAGTGATAGATATGCTAATTTCTTCATTCACTCCACTTCACTTCTTTTATTCTTTCCAATTAAAGCAAATGCTACTGAAACTGTAATTAAGCTAGTGCCGTAGCCCTGATTGCCTGCTGTTTTAATGAAACCCTATTGATTTTTCTTTTATTTCTAATGGCCACACATTGCGTTCGATGGTCAAACACATGGATGTTACAATGCACGGCCAAACTTAATTTTTGTTCTCTAAAAGGGTGGCCTTATCAGGGAGAATATCAAACGAGCTATTTGTGTGAGGTCTCTATAGTTTTTCCTCTATCTGCCTGAAGAGATGTACTCTGAGCAAACATATTACCATTAAAAAGAAATGAGTTACATTTTGTGGAGAATAAAAATTGCTATTAGTCTCCTGTAGTTGCCATAAGTTGCTCACACACATTTAGCATATTCATGATTCCCAGAATACTTTTAAGCTTTATTATTTTTTATAAAAAAACCTGTCTGGGAGAGATCATGGGGAACATTATATTCACTCCTCTAGATATAATAAATCACACCAGCAATTTAAGATATAACAGGTTATGAGGACCTTCTGATTTGTTGATAATTTTATGGAGGAATTCATTTTCACTGGTAAATCTCACTGAATTATTTTCTAGTTTGCCTGGAAGTAGTGAAAAAGACAAGGAAAAGAAAAACTCTCTTAAAGTCCCATAAAGCACATAGCATAGCTTGAAATTTATTATTCCTCAGCTGGATTATTCAGCCAGAGAATTAGATATTTAACTGGGTACAGCTTTTCTGTGGCTTCATATCTGTACTTAGGAGCCAGTGTGCACTGAAAGAAGGCACCAAGTCTTACTGCAAACGAATTTATCCAAAATCGTGTAACACACCACAGCAGACACTCACTGCGTTCTCTAGGCACATCCACAGGAAGAGTGAAGATTTGAATTCATAAACCATGAATTTATGTGACCCTGTTCCAGTTTTGATTGAGGAAAATAAATTGTAATAAGGAAAAATAAGGAAACGTGGTTTCCGACCATTCCTTATCTAAAAATATTTCGTGGCTGCTGCGGAAGATAAAGTGTAATCACATCCAGGATGCACAAAGTCAGCAGTCAGCTCAGCAAATGCACAAAACGTGCACTAGCTGAGGCCCTGATCCATCCTTGTATGTGCTGAAAGGGACACAAGGTTGTTTTTTTCCCCCTTTGTTCAACTTTAATCAAATATTCACATTTTTTCCTGGACCAAGGCCACAGACTTCTGGCGGTACAGGCAGCACTCCTTACAACCCCTTAACCAGGGTGTCTAGATCCCAAATGGTGTGTTAGGGGACTGGTGATCTGTGGGGGAAGCACCACAACAAGTAAGAAACTGGGATAGAACTTGCTTCCCACACAGAGGGTGACTGCACCTGGTTTGTCAAAATCCTACAATTATTAAGGTTGGAAAAGACCTCCAAGATTACCAAGTCCAGCCTTTAACCAAATACCACCATTCCCACTAATCCACCCCATAATGTTCCTGATTGTTTCATGGGAAAGTGCCTATAAAATGCTGTAGTAATGGACACAGCTGACGCTGGAAATGTTGTATTCTGAATTCCAGTTTTATTTAAATTAGTAAAAACAGCAAACTTCAAGCTAGAAATAATAGATTGGTGGGTAAGAAATAGCCAGTAACATTTAAAATACAAGCAACATCTTTGCAAGGTTGCTGTTCATAAAATCATTGAATGGTTTGGGTGGGAAGGGACCTTAAATCCCATCCAGTTCCACCCCTGCCATGGGCAGGGACACCTCCCACTGTCCCAGGTTGTTCCAAGCCCCGTCCAACCTGGCCCTGGGCACTGCCAGGGATCCAGGGGCAGCCCCAGCTGCTCTGGGCACCCTGTGCCAGGGCCTGCCCACCCTCCCAGGGCACAATTCCTTCCCAGTATCCCATCCATGTCTGCCCTCCTTCAGCTTAAGGCCATTTAAGGTCTCTGTGATTCACCCCAAAACCAGCAGAAGGATTTGGAGCAGTGTGGAAAGGCTTTGATGGCACAGGTGGAGATCAGCCAGACCAAACTCCATGTAAATGCAGTGTATATGTAAAAATTCCCAGTTCACCCAGTTGAGGCTGCACCACAGAGCCAGTCCTTGCTGGTCTGTCTTGGCTTGCCTGTTGTTCAGCTGTGCACATGGCACAGGAAGTCTTTCTGCAGCACTAAGCTCGCTTCCAGGAATGAGAAAAATGCGGATTAAAAGGTGATTTAAAGTTTTTATTGATACAGTTGCATTCCAAATTTCAGCCACGTCTTGCAGGAAGCTTGGCTCTGGGCCACAACTCCGACACCAGCACAATTTCAGGTAAGCAAACTGAAGATGTGAAACAGGAAAATGTATTTTCTCCCCATTAGCCAAGAATTCTTGCCTCCCTTATTTCCCAGCCTTCCTCTGCTACAATTCTGAATCACCTTCTGTTTGTGACCACTGAATGCTAAATACACTTTTATTTTACCTGTAGGCACTAAATTTTTCAAAAGCCTCACACTGCTATTAGCCTGCCAGCAAACCAGGAACATCAGCTCTTTTTAATTAGATTTTCTAACTGTGATGTTCATTCAACAAGGGATAAATTCCCTTTAGTGGAAGTTGCCGAGTGCACTTTGACTTGTTAGCTCTGGAGAAGTGAAAATCATAAATAAAGTCTGACAGGGAGAAGGTAACAGTAGGAACAGTGGAAAATAAGACACCATCATGTCACTACTCAGCCCTGTCAACTGTTACGCTAATCAGGATAGAATTAAAAACACATTTTCTGCCAAGGTGTTTCACAGCCAAACCGGTTAAATACATATTTTAACAAAATTGAAATCATATTATACAGAGATTTGTGGTTTCCAGCTCTGTGAGTGAGTGCTGAAAGTGTGATGAAATAACAAAATTGCAGCCTAATAATCTATAGAATAATATTGTCAACTAATGGATTATAATAAAATAAAAGCTATTATTAGGGTAAAACATTATAACCAAAAAAAAAAAAAATCCAACTTTTATTTGTAGCACCTCCCCCTTAATGGTTTCAAGCATTTCGAAAGGTAATTTAAACAAGTACATTGTGTCCTTATTGAAACTGTTTCATCTCGCTAGCTGCCGAAAATGGCTTTAACCATCTCTCTGAACAAAAGCTCGCTAATAAGACAACAAAAAGCCTACAAAAGCACTGGCTCAGCATCACTGCAGAAAGGCAACTAAAGGCAGCCTGCAAATGGTCTGTTTCTTTTTTCTTGCATGTAATTAGATGAATTAAAAGGACAAAGTAGTTAATGTTACTGTTGTCCGAGGCCCCCGGTTCCTTTCATACCGCCCGCTCTAGACAGGAGCCCGTGGCTCTCGCTCCAGCAATGTGGTGAAGAATGTTGGCAATAAGTAAAATTAACAAGCTTAATCTGTGAAGAATCTGGCCTGAGTCATAGATGAAATGTATCTCTAGCAACGAAAGGCTAGTAATTCCTGGTCTCCTTTTATATGCCTAATAAAACTTACAATAAATTAATTGCATTTTAGTTTGCAGCGCTGGCTCTATTAATCAGGGCTGAGACGTGTAGTCAAGTTACAATAGAAAGAACTCAACTGGGTGCATTTCAGTTATGCAATTAGGGCCCATTGGCCCGGCTCTAATTAGGCCAGGGATGTTGATATTTCAAGTACTGTTTTATCATTAGGTTTCATTTCCTTGGAACATCCTCAATGGCCAAGTAGTGAGAAGGGTGGAGGATAGTATAAGCATGGGTCATCAGAAAGTCATTAATGGGAGTTAGGGAGGGAAGATCTGACATTAATACCTCGCCTTTTGAAATGTTGAGCTGTCTCTGGGAGACTCAGGGCCCCTCCATCTCGCAGAGGGATCAGTGGCACTGGAGAGCAGCTGGATCAGGCTCCTGGGAAAGGACCTCCCTTAGGGGTGATGCTGAAGTTCAATTCTTAGCTGCTACACTGACATGCCCTGACAGCAGGTACTGCAGGGAGGGCTGACCCTGACACAGAGGGGTTTTTTGTTACCCCCTGCAGGCTGCTGGGCTCAAACCCAAAAACCCCCACCCATTTCTGGCCAGCAGTGGAGAGAGGGATCCCGAGGAAGGCTCTTTAGGGTAAGTCTTGGATTGGCCATCCCCACTCTGCTTCCTCCAGGCATGGGATGCTCTCAGTTATTGGCTCCACCATGGCCACTGAGGATGATGTGCTGGAGGTGGTTCACCCTCCACCAGCACCCACGAGCTGTGAACAGGAAGTTTCCTCTGTTTAGCACACGTGTAGTTGTGGTCCCTGCATGGATAAATGCAAACGGTGAAGGAGAGATAAAAACAGAGGAGGGGAGAAGAAAAAGAAGATCTATCAGTCCTCAGTTGTGCTTTTCTTGCCAAACTCCAGCTTAAAGCTGTAACTCCAAACAATACTTTGCCTGTTTGTAAAATATTACTTTGTTTCATTATGAAAAAAGAAATTGCATAATTAAATTCATTACATCCAATTACTATATGATTCATCTGGCGGCTTAATGAAGCTTCACATGATACTAACAAGATAAAGCAAAAGAATAACATTTTATGAGACTGCAGGCATTCTGTGTACAGCAGACTGGGCAGTTTATGAGCTCAGTACAGTGCATTTCCTAATAGTGTGCATTGTACCAGTTCCAGTAGGGAAGCTATTCCTTGGCCCTGTCACATCTCACCCACCTCACCCCAAAAATTTGCTAAAAAACTTCAGCTTTCTCTTTTTATGTCCATTCCTGGATCTCTCTTTTGGATGTTGCCAAATTTTACCCAGGAGGACTCTAGGATGCAAGGAGCAAGCTTAGTAGGATCATAATAAAAAAAAAAAAAAATCTGGGCCACACTACAGCTGTCAGAAGGCAACACATTTGGGATGTAAAAGAGCTGGTTTGGTTTTGAACCAGTGACCCAAAGGTGAATTACCTCAGTGTCTCCATTGATAGGTATATAAATATTTTAAATACGATTTTGCAGAAGTGTAAAACTGCCTTTTCTTTCAAAGTACATTATCAGCCTAAAGAAGTCTATCAACTCTGTCCTCCCAATAATTTATGATCTAATAAAAGGCTTCTGTCTTTGGAAAAACTGTCAAAACCCCATAGTTTTATCTTTTGGGAATGAGATCTGTCAATATAGTGAAGACTTGTCTTTCAAATGTGTGTTTAAAACTATTTGAAAAGTTCACAATTTTGAAATTAGTCAATAACACAGGAAAGCGAAAATTAAAGACATTCAACCTCCTTTTTCTTCCATGTATGAGTGCCCTTCAGCTTTTCTCATTACCTTTTAGTATTTCTGGACAACTATTGATATTCAATGGGAATATAAATGGGCTTGAAAATCATAAATTGTGAAAAATAGGTTTTGGAGACATCAGAAAAGTTTGAGAAAAATGACATTTGCTTACGTGGGAGAACAACAGGAATGCTTTCACTGTGCTATTGAAGGATGTGGCTGACATCTCTTGAACAGGAGGCTTTGACTTGTTTCTAATTTCAGCCTTCTCAACCAAACAAACCTTGAAAACCCAGGGAAAAGGGAACAGTGAGTTCCAGCATAATTAAGAACCCCAGCTTTATTACTACTGGCAATTTATTCTGGGGAGCAGTCGGTGTTGTGCTTGCTAGTTACTTTTGGAAAACAATGTGCTGAAAGCTATCAATGAGGGATTTAAAAATCTTTCCTCTAAATCAAAATTTATCAGCCCGTGACATAAAAACTGAAATATTTCCTGTGGCTATGCCTTCATCATCTCCTAATTTCTTTAATTAATGTGAGAAAAAGCATATCTGCCTCTGGGCAAGTTTAGTTTTGGTCATTTGTCTTACCTTCTCTAAGTAGGAATGGCTCATGTAGGCACACAGGGTGGAAAGGGCTGCGAGTGCAAAAGGGATAAAACACTGTGATGGGAAGCTGGCAGAACCTGTGTCTTACCTGCAGTTCCACTAAGCATGATCTGCTGCCCCCAGGACCAAATCCTGCCCCACCTGAAGATTTCTGCCACATCCTTGGGGATTTGTGCAACATCCTTTGCCCTCCTGCACTGCTGGACGAAGGTGACCCTCCCTTTGTCCTACCTGTGAGCAATCCTGCTTGTGTGGGGGTAATTATGCCATTTTAAGCTATTTCAGCTTTTCCTCATGCTGGGTGATGAAGTGGAGCTTCTATCTGAGGGGGTCTGTGCAGCGTGGCTTGCAGGGGCTAGCTGGAGGGGACAGCACGGGATGAAGTGTCAGTCCTGCAGCCACCCTGTGCTGCTGCTGGGGTCATTCCTGTCCCTGTGGTCCTCAGCCGTGGCCATCACCGGGTGAGGATGGGCTTGCTGAGGCCACAGCTCTCCCCAGCAGTGCTACAGCAATCTCCCAGAGGTCTCAAGCCCATGGCTGTATCACCACAGCTCTTTCCTCAGCCCCATCAGAGCACTTCACCTTGTAAGGGGTTATTGCGACATTCCAGCAAACCTGCACAGTCATCCCCTCAAAGCCCCTGGAAGCAGGGAGGCTTTTGCTCCATTTTTCTGATGTTTCCCACATCAAAGGAGCCTGGTTGGGTTAAAACACATGTGTGCAATGCAATATCAGTGCTAGATCCGGCCACAAACACAGCTGATGGGCAGAACAAGGGCTGGAGTGTCTACGGCCATTAAAAACACATTATGCTCCTCCATTCAAAACAAGATAACAATACAAATTGTCCAGGTCTTTAACCAGTTGCCATGAGTGACAGCCACGAATAGCTGCTGGGATATCTGGAGAGAGTTTTCTCTCTATCTTTACAAGGAGCAATCAAAGGTGCTTCTTATTTCTGGGGTGGAAAAGTGAATCCAGGGAGCTATCAGATAACTGAGGTTCTTCCTCCCCTCCCGGAGCAGCTGCTGCTTACAACCACCTCGTCATGTAATTGTAAAATGAGCATGGTAAACACGATGCATAATTAAGCAATGAAGTGCAGAGAACCTTTAGAAAATGTACCAAAGGCATAAATGGAGAGCAGGATGAGATTTCTGCCAGCAGTGAATATCTTTATTAAAAGGTTGTAGTTTCTGGAAATTATTGTTTAACCAAATTATCAATGTGAATTAAATCAGGCTTTGGGGAAACTTCTAATTCATACAATAGATCAGGTGTTGTTTAAATGTTGTTTATACTGTGTGGGAAAAACCAGCAGCATCACATAGTCATTAGGAAAAGTCTTGGTTTTGGGGGAAAAACCCTGGTTTCATGATGAAAATTATGAATAATCTAATGCAAAGCTCCCTAGAAACATGTCTCCTGCATCTACACATATTTTCTGTGTGGTTCTTTTTAAAAGAATTTGTTGCAGAGGAAGGATCTGAAACAAACAGCAAACATTGCAGTGGGTTTAGCTACATCATTAGCTACAAATGTCCATTAAATCAAGTGTGAAACCCCAGTAACAGCACCATCATGTAGAAGTAGCTTGAAATCAGCATAGGTGGTGAAGAAACTGTACCTAGACATGGAGCTTGACATGGCAAAAAATACACAGGGATTATTATAAAGTGTACATAAAGATTCTTCTGCAGAAACTCCTCCCAGTATGATTTTCCAAATACTTTGATTTCTGCTGGAAAACCCTCAGTGTTTGCTTCTGGATTGATTCACATCGCCCAAGTCTTGACTGCACTGCGCAGATGAACACCTGGGGCCAAGTCTGTGAAGGACAAATCCAAATTTCCACACAGAGGAGTGATCTGACTTCACATTCTGGCACAGGAGAACACAGAAAAGGCACCAACCAGGCTGTTCTCTGCTCTCATCTTTCTTGGATGTTGTTCATGAGATATTTGCTGATAAAAGGACACACTGCTGCAGTCGTCCTCCTTTGCTGATCTGGGATTTCATTTTTCTGTCTTCCCTTCAAAAAAACATCCACACCCAAGGTATCTCTGTTGGAAAGAGCAGAGATTTAGTCTTGGTTTCTTTAGCTGTGCCACTCTGTGGAAAAATTGTGGAAAGGCTTATGGCCTCCAGGGGAAAGGTGAAGCTGGGACACAAAAAGAGAGAGTGAGGAGAGAAATGTACCCAAAACAATAAAAACATGTATTGCTCATCAACTGAATGTTTGTACTTTTCACTAATCAGTCCATTAAAAATGGGACTTATTTGTGATAAGGGTGGTAACTATCTGACACTGAGATAACTCCAATTACCAATAATTACGCTTGCAGCAATTATTTGGAGAGGTTACTAATCAAAGATGATGCAAACTAAGATGGTGATACTCATTTTCCAGAAACATTTTTCACAGCACAAGCTTGCCTGACTTTTGCTTTGCATCTTCTGGAATCATCTTGACATTGACCTGAGTTCTTAGGAAAAAGGAAATCTCCACAAAAATATCACAAGAGGGTAGCAAAAACTTATCAGAGAACAGAAATCCACTCTCTCCAGCGTAGGATGCTCAGTTAATTCAAATTCCCAAGAGATGACTCATACCAGCTTCAGCCTAGGCCCTTCTTCCACGAAAATACTTTACATTTCTATGATCTGTGTGGCACAGCAATCTTTTTATTGTGCATAATGAAAGAGTTTTGTCACAAGGATGGGTTTATCTATGAATCTCAGTCAGCCTCAACCTCAAATCTCTTCAAAGTTTGCCAGGTCCTGTGGATTACCAAACTGTACTTCTGGCTTCTCGCAGTAATTGTGAAATGGTTGCCAAGACGATGTATAATCAGAATATTTGTACTTTAAAGGCAGCTTTCTGTGTTAAGAAGTTAAACTGTTCCCAAGAAATTCTTCTCCATCTTCAGATGGAAGGCCAGACCTGTGAAATAGCTGCCTCCCTTCTCTCCTGTCCTTCATGCCATAATTATAAACCAAACCTTGCTGTACAAACAGCCAGTGCCTTAAAGAAAGCAGCACAAGGAACTTCATTTCTTCACATCTCACTGCTTTCCAACATGATACATAAGCTGCAGTGAGGCCAAAACACAGCTATGGGGAGAAAAAAAATGACTGCAGCATTGGAAGATGTCCCAGAGGGGATTCCCACTCCAAAGCGGATTTATTCCTCCTGTAGTGGCTGCTACCACAGCACCATTTTTACAGCCCTGTGCTGGTTTCCCAATTGGACTCCACAGGTTCTGCAATTATATGGAGTAATTGAGCCAAAACGAGACTGCCTGCCTTTATTTAAGGGAGCAAGAGGAATACCAAGGGAGGAAAGCACGGCTCCCATGGAAAAACGTTGGCAGAGGGATGGGGGGATTTGCCTGGGGAGTGACAAGGATGCATGGAGCAGTTTTCCATTGCTTTGCCCTTCACCACCCAGAAGGTTTCTGAGCAGGAAACCACCAACTTCGGTGAATCCAGTAGTATGTTCTAAAATGCAACAAGAAAAAGAAACCAAACCAACAGCAATTATTCATCAAGAAAGTTCATTGTTTAAGGTGGAAAAGTGCAAGTTCTTCAAGGGGTGAAGTTGCATGGCTTAAAAATCCTTTAGCTGCTAAGAAATCAGCCCACAGCCCTCTGTGCCACACAAGGATGTAGCTTTTGGGGACCTTCTTCATGTATACCCAGTATCTTGGAAAATCAGATTTGTGTCCCACATGGTATTATCTGTGAAAATTCACCTTTGAAATCAGGAAATAGGTTATTATTTGGCTGCTAGGATTCAACAGTTCAAAAGGTGATTTTTTTCCCCCACAGTTCTTGAAGCTTCTCATGAGTTTTCACTTACTGTCTTTCATCATTTTGAAATTGAAATGATTGTGCTTTGAGCAAGAATTCACCTCAGCAAAAGGGAACAATCTTTATGATATTCTGTGTCCTGAAATATGGGGAGGAATAGTTCAGGTGTAATAAATTTTACTGCCAGGTAACACTTTATACATAAAGAACACATATTTGCCAGTGAAAAAATTTTAAAGTAAGGACCAATTAATTTTCATAGAAAGAATATTTTCCATATAAAAGAACCTTTCATCTACTTTACAGTTCATTGCATTTTACTGGATCTAATTTATATTTGCAAAGTAAAATTAAATTTTCCTTTTATATGAAAAAAAGAAATTATACTGAAAACCTAGGGCATTAAAATATTCTCTCCATGAATGTAATTATGCAATGCAAAATAGAAAAGCCAACATTCTTCAGTCTGTGAAATTATGCAGGTATTTATTTAATTGCCAAATAAGATTCTGTTGAGGGGAGGACCAAAGAAAAGAAGAGCTGTCTGGCATGGGAATGACATCTGCCATGTTTGCCTTGCAAAAGAATGGTCTGTGTAAGGCTAATTTTAAGTAATATTATTGTGACAATAATATTTATACTGGCAAGACTGTGTGTTGAAGCAGGTCAAAGGCAGAAATTTTGCTGCTGCTGGCTCTGTGTGGGAGCTGAGGGCACACCAGGGCATCTTTCTCTGGGTGTCCACCAAGGTAATCCCCATGAGATGAGTCCTCATGTGACTTCTGGCTGCCATTACACTGCCCTGGTGACAAAATGTCTTAAACATGATGGACTCTTATCTGGGAGATAATTACCCCAATCGTCAGAAATATGCTTTAACTTTAGGAAATATAAATCACTTTAATTTGGCAGCTGCAAAAGAAAAGGTGTAATTGAAGGTCAGCAGCAAAAATCGTAAAAGCTTGATCTGAATTTTAAAGCTGAGAATTTAAAAAAAAATCAGTGTTCAAACACGGGAGAAAAAGAGGAAAGCAGGTTTTTTCCCTTGTAGCATGGATGTGAAATACTCAGAACCACACTGAGCAGGCTGAAGTCAGTCAGGTTTCCAGCTCACATTGCTTACTGTAGGTTTCAGCTCAAGCTTTAAATCTATTGCTGATGTGATTTAAAGGGGAAAAGCCATGAGGAGCTCTGGAAGTCTGTGTTGGAGCCCAGCCTGCTGACACTGTCAGAAATTTGGGGGTTGCCACCAGTGAGGTCAAATACTTATTTTAGAGCTCTCTGGTCCTTCTGTCTATGATTTTAGCTGTCAGCAAATGGCTTTGTGAGTTTTATGTATCCTTTACTTCTATGCACAGCAGAGAGGTTTTGCCAGTGAGACTACCTGGGGCAGGAACAGAAACACTGATGGGAAAGGAAGGAGTTTGCAATTACATATATTTATGTTCCTTTAATCAGCTTGTTTTTTTAAAGGATAAATAGCAACAGGACACTGGGAAGTCACTTGCAGATGGGAACGAAGGACAGTGGCCACCTGGTGAAGGATTTTGAGAGATAGTTCAGTTCTAGATGGAAAATGGCACTTATTTAACTGACAGGGTGCATCTTTAGATTAAATGTTAGGAAATTCATGACCGTGAGGGTGGTTAGACAGGGGCACAGGGTGCCCAGAGAAGCTGTGGCTGCCCCTGGATCCCTGGAAGTGTCCAAGGCCAGGTTGGTTGGGACTTGGGAGCAACCTGGGGTAGTGGAAGGTGTCCCTGCCCATGGCAGAGGGTGAGAAAGGATGGGATTTAAGGTCCCTTAACTTTTCTATGATTTGGAGATAAACCCCAGCTTTTCTTAAGCTCAGACTCATGGTAAAAAGATGCTGCCATTGTGGAAGAAGGACTGCACTGACCCACCCAAAAGACCATGGGACACAAAGATATGCTGTGCCATAAATATTCATACAAACTGTGAAGGTGTTCTGTACAGGTTTGTGGTCTTATCCATATAAACCTGAGAATCACCATTGTTTAAGCTAAAAAACTAAATCAAAAGACAAACAACCCCCTCACAAGGCATGGGAGCACTTCATGCATCACAGACCAAGGATCCCCAGCCTTGGGGAAGAGACAAGCAAGGGATAACCATTCTGGGGCTGGTTCCCAAAGAGGTCCCATGTCTCATAGCTGATGTCTCAAAGCCTGAAGCTCCCCTTGTGCTTTGCTCCTCTCCGCATTTGAGCACTGCAGGTTGAAGGATCCCACCAGGAAAAGACACCTCCTTCCTCACAATGCAGGCATAACCCTGTCTCACACACACAGAGCCTTCCCAAAGAGACAATTTTAAATCGGACTGAGAAGGCAAATTCTGCTTTTATCAGCCAGGCAAAATTTGCCTGAGTTCCCTTTTTGGGCACATAATTGCTGTTTGCCACCTCCTGGCTCCCACTCCCTGCAAACTGCGGATTTCCTCTCTCTTTTGTCATCCACTGGTTCCACTGGCAGGGTTGAGCAGAGCAGTAAACAGATGAGGTATTATTTACTTGTGCCTGTGCCAGCAGCACATAATTCAGGCTGGACAGACTGCAGCAATTATGATGCATTTTTCATTCACTCAAATGAATCAATCACTTGCTTCACTCGTGAACAAGAAGTAACAAAACAAAACAAAAGTTTAAAAAAAATCAAATCCAAATACTTGCTTGTGGGGCAAAACATGGAGAGACAGTTTATTTTTTTAAGGCCAACACTTACACAAAATTATCTTATATAATTAACAGCTCTGGGTAATAACCATTCTGCAAACAAATGTGTATCTACTGAAATGAACAGATTAATCATTATCATTTAGCACTTACAGGATAATAACAGGGTGTAAAAACTATCAAAAAAGGGAATACTTGAAAATCTACCAGAAAGTAGCACCTCCAGAATAAAATGAATGTGAAAAATAGAAAGAGGGAAAGAGAAAAAATTTTAAACATGCAAAACTCCAGTGTCTCTGCAGCTTGGTTCATGCTTGAAATTACTTGATGGTATTTGGTGCTGTATGCAGAGAGTAACCATTGCTTGTGCCAAAAAGGGGACACAAATTTAAAAGATAATGAAGGAAGAAAAGGGATTTGACTGTGTCTAGCTGTGGGTGTCCAGAAGTTTGTGTGCACAGGTGACACAGTGACACACCATCTTCCCTTCAAAGCCATCTGGGATCCCTCCCCACACCCCAGTGCAGCTGAGAGTCATTCTGACCTGAGCACGTGCAGCTTGTCCAGCTTCACACAGGAAAACTGTGAGCAAAATCCATTTCTCCTGCACCTCTGTTCTTGCTGTCACTGTAAGATTCCCCCACCTTTCCGGGAGGAAAGAAATGAGCCACAACCCCGATTAGCTAATTTCTGAAATAACTCTAATTTAGGCTTAAAGGCTCTGAGGCCATAATGGGGCTGCATTATGAATCTGATTGTCTGAAGTTAACGCTCTCTTTTTATTCATTTGTCTAGTAATTTATTTGTAAAAAGTAAGCAAACTGAAATGAGCAGGCAATCAGCTGCCCTGACACACTATTTTACCCAAGGGTATTCTCCAGGAACGGAGGCAGACTATTTCAGCCATACAATGTAATATTTATACCTCCATCATGAGAAGAACTCATGACCTTACTCCTAGATGTAATGAAAAGGTATATATTAAAAAAATAACCCTCTCTTTATAATGAAAGACGTTGCAATACCCCAAACTCTAATACAAGTGGACAGAGATATTTTGAGGCATTGCAGGATGTATTCCATTGGAGAAATATTCATCAGCCAGTCTCTATGTACCGAAGAGCACCCGCACAGAGCAGTTTTTGGGGGAGTTTCCTTACATTTGGGCAGCTGTGAATTCAACTTTTCTGTGCTGTTTGTACTGAGACATATCAGCCCGACCTTTTTTACACAGATCCTCACTTTTTGTATAATTTGTGAGCAGGCAAAAGCAGTCATTGATGAGAAGCATCTCTTCTTTCTCAAACCCAACCAGGCAGCAGGAAAAAAATACCTCGTGGCTTCCCTGTCCTCTCAGAGTCACTAATCAGGAATAACTGGATAAATGGGGCAGGCTGTGGGCAGTCCAAAAGATGAAGAAAAAGCAGAGAGGAAATTTTCTCTTGGGAGGAGCTTTTTGAGAGCTTCCTCTCTCACTGCTGCAGCGGCAGGATGGGGGGAGATCCTGGCCGGGGTGCTACAAACAGCAGGGGAGTTTTAATTGTCCAGGGCAAGAAGAAATCTTCCAAGGATTCTCCTATTATGCAGGGTAGGCCTTGTAAAAACACCCTGCAGAAGATACTCTCATGACTATACTGGGAGTAGAACTAACTCTTGCAAAATGCAGTATTTTGCCCTCAGCCCCATGCAAATTCAGTTGGGTTTCTCCTGAAGGAGGTGATAATAGCTAGAAACAGAATTTGGGGCACGATGCATGAGTCTGTAAAGGTCTGAGAGTGGTGGGTAAGCACCAAACATGGAGTTCTGCTTGTATGAAATTAATAATAATAATAATAACAACAACAACAACGACAATAATAAAATAATAATAAAAAACAGAGGTTCCAGGCACAAACCAGGAGTGAACTGCAGCTGTGCTCCCTCCTCCATCCCTGTGCACAGCCCAGAGCCCTGCCCAGGCTCATGGACACATCTTTTAGGGTAATTCCAGGGCAGAAGTAAAAAGCACATAATAAGATGAAAGACAGTCTGCACCCGTGTTTCTCCTTGCTGGAGCCACGACCACTGAAAAGAGAATATTGTTCCTGTAACAAAGGTGGATATTGTGAACCCAAGCAGATGATGATGAACATTGGCAAGAGAGTTCCTGTATCAGCCAGCAGGAAGGCTAAATTATACCAGGGAAAAATTAGGATTAAAATAGCTATATGATTAATTTCCTATTTCACCTGGAATAAATAAACCTTTACCTCAGTAACTATTGTTATAATAGCTGGGCTGGTATGCTGGTATCTGCTAAAGAGCTAACATATTTAGTTTTATTGTTTTGTCAAAATATTAAGAATATCAATATATCTCCATAATTCAGTGTTATACAAAGAAGCATTTTTGTGCCATATATAGCAAAGATTGTATTATACTTTTGAGATCATAGGTAATGATGACAAAGTGATCTGTGTTCAATTTCAGCATTAATGTCTGGTTTGAACAAAGCCTGAAATATGGTCTGGGAGCTAAGAGGCTTTAATATTAAGATCTTTAACTGTAATTTATGTGACAGAAGATAGGGTTTAGCATAATAAAATGTAATGGGCTCCTCGAATGAAGAGGACTAAGAGACAATTGAAAACAAGGTAAAAATGGTAAATTATAAATAACAGTAAATTTACCTTTATGTTGTTACTTCATTTATTTTTGATTTGTTAGACAGGCTCTGTAATTTTTCATTTTGCTACATTTGGAACCAGGCATTTCTGCACCTCAGGAATAATGGGTTGAAGGCACAGCAATACTGTTGGGCCACTCTTAAGAAAACTGTATTAGGGCTCCAAACAGAAAACCTCTTTTCCTCCAAAATTTGTAATTTACCTGTAAAAATTCAGCTTGAGTTGAATTTCAGCACATAAATGTGCTCACGTGGTGAGCAAATGCACTTGTTCATTTTACCTCCAAAATCAGTTTGGGTTTTTTTGAAGTTGCTTAAGTGTAAAAAATGAAGAACATCTGTAACATTTTTCAACATTTGTTGGAAATCAGGGTGTTGAAAGGAAAATAACTTTAATAATGAGCTGCTCTTTTTGCAAGGTGTATTTTGCAAATTGTTTGTGGATGGGGACAACTGTCTGGAGTTTCTCCCCGTTACATCTGTGATTCTGCACAGGGAGCACCACACACTGAAATGGAAAGTGGGCCTTAAGAATTTATCTGAAAGATTACTGGAATGGATGGAAACCTCTCCATTTTTAAACATCTCTCTCTGGGCCAGGCCTTGTGAGCCCTGCAATGCCATGTCTGGAAGAAATAAAGTAAATCAGCAAAAACAATCTGATCTGTGTTGCTTCTTGTGTTCTGTTCCAGCTCTGGGACTTCTACCAGTCCAGCATCCTTTATCCTTTCTTTCTGTAGGGACAGTGGCTAAAAGGGCAGCCTGTTCCTGCAGTCTGCTTTGAAGATGGCCAAATTCAGTCTCTGTGTGTCTCCTTTTTTTGCAGTAGCTCAATAGTGGGGGGTTTTTTTAAGTCTGTGGAAATTAAAATAATTTTTCTCCTCTAGATTTCTGTCTAATTCCTGCCCTTTCTGAGGTTTAACTCTTGGTTAAGTCCCCAGGTTTGGGGTTGCACTCCCAAAGCCTTGTTTCATCCCTTTGCAAGTCCCATCTACTTTTTTTCTCCCAATGTGTAATTTTATATTACTGATCTACAAGAAAATTGTTCATGCTGCTCATGGTCAAAGACAGAGGCTCCTGGTGCCAAAGACTTGGGGTTTTCTCTTTCCTCATATTTTAGATTTTTGTCTTGGTCTGGTCCAAAATTGGTGATAGGGAGAAATAAGACTGTGTCCGTGTGGTATTTGTAAAGAAACAAAGTGTTTGTTAAAAGTAGATGGTTTTATTTTTTTTTTTCCCAATGGCTGCATTCCATAAAAGCTCTCCAGGGAAAATGCAAATCTTACAGGGAATGTAATGTTTACTTTCATTGCAGCAAAATAACCAGCAGTAAAAACATGAGAGAAAGCAGGGAGGTGAAGCAGATCCTTGTGTAGAACAATTAGAGAAGACAGTGACCCAATAATATTCACAGTCCTGGATAAGGATCCTCCTCCTCCAGGGCTTGGACCAGTGCAGAACAGAAGTGGTGGTTCCTGCCCCACATACCCCAGGGAGCAGCTTGGGTCATTTCCATGGACACGAAGAGGGAAGAGCTCAGTGATTCCTGAGGGCAGCTTCACCCCTACATTTTATGTTACAAATTATTTATATACCTGGTACAGGGCAATGGCCTCATAATATCCTTTTGTGTACAACTGGCCTGATCTAGAGACCATGGAAATATTTGGAAAGCCTCCTCTTGTTTTCTATATAAACTGGAGTGGAGCCTCACAGAAGCAGAAATCAAGCCTGAGATTAGTTCAAAGGAAAGTCTGTGGCATTTCAAAGAGGTAACCCTGATGAAATATGAATCAAAATAAATACAAGGTTTTAATAATAATTAATAAAACATGCTGTGAATACCTTATAAATGAGTGATACATAATGAATGAGTCATACAAATGTATTCATTAGCTAAAATTATCATACATAATAATTACATTTTCTGAAAAATTTATGATGGGGGAAAGTCTTTCCTTGGATATATTTGTGGAGCTTTTGCTAACTTCAGTGCAGACACACGTGTGTACTCAAGGCTGGAACGTGGCCCTGAGTGTGTGGGTATTGTCACATTAATAATTCTGGGAAGGTACTTCCATGCTCTAAGAAGTATATAAATTCCTCCTGCTGTATTTCTTATTTAAAAACCATGCTGTGTGTTAAATGAAATTCTGTAGCCCAAGGAATCTTTGCTGCAAACCTCTGCGTAAGTGAAAACTACAGGAAACATGATTAATAGGAATTTTTTTGTTTTGTTTTGATTGACTTTTCTTAGACTTCAGCTGTCCACATATGAAGGCACATAACAGCCATGAGCATATTGCTTAGCCAAGTGTTTTATTAAATTTGCCTCTGGAGTGAGTGAGGGCTCTGTTTAGGAGTTCTTTGACTTCTGTGGGGTGCAGAGCTCCAGAGCTGATCCCAGGGATGATCAGTGCTTCTGCAGCTTTTCCTGGCCATGACTTCCAGATGGTTCAGAGGGGTAATGAATAGTAAAAGAGACTGTCAGGTATTTTATCATATGAAAATCTGCTTCTGTGCTTGGAATATTGTCTAAAATCGAGCTCTTGTCCAGGAAAGTTGTGCATAGGTGCTGCTGCCATTAGAAAGGATGTCTGCCTGAACTGACTTTCAGATCAAACTAAAAAAATCTATACATTGAACTAAATTCTCAGATAGGCCCAGCAACTGCCATCATGGTTTTCTGCCAGTCCCCTCTGGTGCCTGGCTCTCTCTATCTGTGTGATCAAGGGACCTGTCTCCCCAGTGCTGAATTTTCTCCAGCTCCTTGTGAGAGCTTATTCTCCTAGGCATGCCTACAAAGAGGATGCCTTCCCTCCCTGGGAGAACTGGCAATATCAGATAGGTGTGCAGCATTCAAAAGTTAAGCAGAAATGGGGAGGAGATCAAAGGTTATCAACAGCAGCGAGCTTTGATGAAGATTGTAGAGGAGAAAAGTAAAGGCTGATTTCAGGACATGGCCATTGTATTCAGTTCCAGTTACAAAATAGGGGAATTTGAGGATCAGATATGCAAGTGCAGGTGGTGGAGGACTGTAGCAACACAGTCAAAGAGTTTGAAAGAAATCCAAAGATTTTTTTTTAGAACAAAATACTTATAATTTATTCACCTGGGAAATGATATTCCTTTCCTGTCTTATCAACAGATCACATTTCTGCTCCTGTGAAATCTGACCCCGGGCTGGAAGGCACAAGATAGTGCAGATGGAAGGATTTTGCTTTGCTTCCCCAAAATGAGAGACGTGCCCTCCCTGTGCTGCAGCCAAATGATCCCACAGCCCTGGGCCAGAGAGCCCGAGTGATGCGAGGGAAGATCCCCAACGCCTTTCCAGCGAGACGTGTAAAATCCACACCACACATTTCTCGGGATCGTTTCAGCAGACTGGACAATTACTGCTCCAGATTAATAAGTGTGTTTTAAACACAACGACACGTGTCTAAAATAAACACGCTTTCCTTATTAATTGCGGAAATTTGCCGTGACACCGTAGCAGAGTGGCTCTGGCGTAACAGGTTTTAGGATTTGATTACAGCACCATCTACTGGGTATGGAACTTCTCCTTTCCCCAAAGCCTTTCCTTTGCAGTAAAAGTCAAGAATCACTTTCACAAGATGATTCAAGGGAAAAAAAAAAGTCATTTCATTAAGGTCTAAACTCCAGGGCTCTTGAAATCATTAGCTTCAGAGGGATTCAGCTCTTTCTGGTGATGCTCACCTAGAATCATATTTAAATAACCATCTTGGACTCGGTGATGAAAAACAGATCTAAAGAGTGAGACAGCATGTTTGCCTCAATACCTTTCTTGTAATTATAACAGAGGATCATGCATTTAACTAACAAGGGCGTTACAGCGCTGAGTGGGTGTGCCTAGGCAGGTAGGAGTGAGCAAATAAATGTGATGTCCTCAGGCAAACCACTGAATGGCAGCAGAAAGCATTGAATTAATTTAAAGAAAGGAATTTTACTTAAGGGATTAATCAGTTAGACTTAACTCATAACATGTAATAGGAATCCCTTGTATTACTTGCAAAAAAATTGATTTCCTCCCGGAGAGGGATATGTTCAAAAGCTGATTAGTGGAAGTAGTGTTTAGAATATTTGCATTCCCCAATGATTGTTAATTTTGCACATAATCCAGACTCCCACTGACTTTTACACAGCTGTGAGTGTTCTGGACAGAACCCTGCTATCATCTGAGGAGGGCTGGATGCCATCTGTCAGTACCACGGTCCTTCTGCGGCAACTGCTCAAGGGGTGCTGCTCAACACAAGCCTCTAATGCAAAACCTTCTGTAGTAGATGGCACTCTGTGCCCATAAACTGATTTCTTGTACCCTTTCCCTGGGGAATTTTGGGGAAAGAATGACATATAGCTGTTACTAGCGGAGCTGGCAACAGTAGGAGCTGATCCAGGAAGTTCCGTCCTCTTGGAGTCTTGGTCCTTGGGGCAAAATTTGGTTTCTTGAACCACCAGGGTGGCAGGTGTGGCATCCAAAAGCACCCCACAGCCCTTCTGCTCTCCATTCCCAATTGCTATTGCCTATAAACACTGGCCATGGCACCGTGCTGTGCTGTGATGGATGAACAAGTACAAAAAGTCCCCTCCTGAGTGACCTTGTTCTCCATCTCATCGAGTCAGGTGCCACTTTTAACCTGGGACTGTGGAACTATATGAACAAACCCCAAAAGGTTGTCTAAGTCCAAAAGGGCAGCTCATTTGCCCTTTTCATACACTGGTACTTGATTAATTCTTCCCTGAGCTATTCTGTGGTGTTGGAAGACAAGTTCACACTTCCTAATGGAAAAATACCAAACCAAAACAGAAATAAACTAAATTCTACTTTGAAATCACACTTATGTGGGGAAATACAAAATCCTGTCCAGGTAAGAAAATGAAATCCTGTGCACTGTGCAGTAATATGTGGGAGTTGGGAATGAGCTCTCACTGCTACATCATGGGATTATTTTTGTTCATATCAGAATAGCCAGGAATAGCTCTGCCAGCTGTCTGAGGCAAAGAACAACTGTGAAAGGTGGCCTGAGCAGCATCCTCAGCACTGTCACCTTTCCCTCAGCATCTGATGCTGGGGGGCAGCTGGAGGAGCTGCGAGACACCCTCACCTCTCAGCAAATCCAAGCATGCAAGCCTAGCATAGGATTACTGATGGTCTCAGCTGGGTGCACTTCTGAAAAACCATCCAAGGCATCTCCTTTGACTGAACAGGACTCCAGATGTCCCTCAGTTTCTACCAGAACATTTCACCAGATGTCTAAACCTTAATTTCTGCGGTTAAACTTGTTTATTATTTCACTAAACACATCAAGTATTTAGTTTTTATTTCACATCAAGTTTCTCATCTTCCTATTTTTCTGTGAAAGGCTTCAACATGTCTGAAGGCTGTTAAATATTTCTGCTTGGTCTATTGAATTTCTGTGGTTTCACTCTGATGAAAATCCCATGTGAAATTGTATTCTTTGCATAAGATGACCTAATAGCTCATGTAAGATTCTTTTAGGGTGAATGAAGGATGAACTCATCCCCAATCCAAGCTTTTTGTGGTTGTGCTCATGAGGGAGAAGCTGGAAGATCAAGCTTCAGGTTTTGAAAATGTTCACATGCAAATCTTTGGCATATTCCAGTGAAAAACATTTTATATTTGTACAAGTATGAACACAGCAGTTGGACCAAGTTATTTATTGTTGAGACCTATGACACATATATCATTAATTTTGTCTTTGTTCTATTAGTAAGGGGTTTTTTTCCTTGCACATTTGATTAGTGGAGGTCTCTACTGGATAGGGCAGTGGTGCAGCAGGACTTTGGTTTGGGGTACTAAATTGTAGAAATTTGTTTATTTTAGTTAATACCAGCATATTTTGTTATTGGGTGCTAAAGCCTGAATGCTGTATTGCAGGATCCTTCTGAAGTCCATCTGTTCCAAAAGGCTTATGAGCCAGTTTGGAAGTAAATTGTTAATTCCACTTTGATCATAGTAAAGGAGAGCTTTTGCTTGCCAAAAACAATGTTTAGATGTCCTTTGCTTTTTGGTAGTCTGCTGTGGCAGACAATGGAGTAACCCCAGGGGGAATACAAAGGAAGTATGGCATGATAAAAGTGATGGTAAAAGGAGTTTTTATCTGTCTATTTATCCATGATCTACCCACCTGTAGATTCACTGCAATTCATTTCTTACTACTTTGCTTGCTATTTTTAAGCATTTAATATTTATATTTAGTATTAGAATTCATCTAGTGCTACAATAATTCTCCTAATTCTTGCTGTCCTCTGAGGCATACGGGGAGCTGAAGGAAAATCTGGGAGAGCTGAAGGGAAATCTGGGAGAGCTGAGCCTTTCCTGAAAGGCCTTTTAGCTTGATGGAGAGCAAAGGGCTGAGGGTGATTGTGTGGATGAGGATGGTACCTGTGGTGACAAATGGCAATTCCCTCACGTTTGGCCGCCTCGCCCGACAGGGACTTCACACTTGTTATTTTCAGGATTATTTTGTCCCGCGTTCCACCTGGCAATAGATCCTCTCTGAAAGGTATTATAACACGTTTTTCTCAGAGGAGACTGAAGCCAGTGGAGGAAATGGGGCTACCTGATGAAATATCCTGCTTAGTTCAACTGGTGGTAGAATGTTTAAATCCAGCACCTCCAGAATGGAACATCTACATTTGTGAGAAGAAAGTGGCCTTGCCTGTGCCTTCAGAGAGGTGTGTAAAGGAATGATGTTTGATCTGAGGCAATCCCATGAAAAATATTCAGGACCATGGGAAGACAAAATGCCTCTTTCCATATGTATGAGCTTTACTAAGCTAGCAATCCACAGTTTAAAGAACTTTTTTAAATTTAATAAAGAGGTTATTTTAAACTTAGATCTGCAAAACACTCATACCTCCAGCACATTGCCTCAGTGAAATATCCCTCTACATGAAAATATAGACAGTTAGTTTTTTCTTCCAAAGTGAAACACTGCAAGGTCTTTCATTACTGGTTTATTATGCTTTCTGTATCTTTGCTCATTTTTCACCAGTATTGCATTAAGTATTGATATTGATTTCTTGTAAATGGTACTGAAATGGATGGCTCACAGTTTTTGTTATTGTTCTGTAGCACTTGTATGTAATTTATTACAGCTGCAATGGAACCTGCCCCTTGCTGCCAGGGTTTAAATTAAATGTGCCATGTTTTGGCCCCTAGTAGTCACATACATTTCTCATTTTGGATCTGAAAGCGTTATGTGTGGAGCAACTTTTTTAATTACTTCCTTGATATTATTTAAAAAGTTTATTTCAATAATTTTGGTAATTAATATGTAATACATTGGTTGAATTAATGGCATTTTTCTTTTCCATTACAGAGACTAATTGCTGACCTGTAAAAATAACATGGAGTAGCTGGTAGTCATGACTGGCTTTCCTCTTTCTGGGAGAAAAATGGGAAATCAGCTCATAACATTTTCAGTGAGTGTTGGATCTAAGTCTTTACTTGTGCATGGACTCCCCAAAAGGTCATAATGAAAGAAAAGGGTATTGATGATGAGGAGGGACATCCCAGCTGCAAGGACATTTCTTTGGACCACACTTTAATGCAGTGGACTTAGTTTTGGCCCAAAACTTGACTTGGAACCATCAATTAACTTGATTTTATGAGAATGAAGCTGCAGCACTGACAAAAATGAAGTAAAGCAAAGAAAGTCCCCACACCAACTATCTCTCTACATGTGGTTCCTTCATGGAGGGATTGTAGAGAAAATAATATTGGGAGAATACCAGTGGTTTTAACAAAAAAACCCCAACTGATAGAATGATAGAACAGTATCAACACATTGATGCTGAGAGACACTTTTTGTATATTTCCCAGTTTTATTTGCTGCTATTTCATTAGAAATAGAAGTTGCTCTTCTGGCAGGGAGTGAACATTTGTGACTCTGCCCATGGACAAACTTCTGCTCTAGGATTTTGGAAGGATTGGGATGAAGGAAGGGGATTTAGTGCTTTGTTTAAGGGTCCCTTTCCTCCTCTTGCTGGCTTTCTGTAGGTGCATCTCTGGCTCTGGGCTGTGGGTGTTCCAAGGCCATTAGTGTTGCTGTCATGGAATTGCACTGGTGTAAAGCACTTTTTGCTTGTAACTCATTCCAGAAGTAATTTATAATGAAACGAGGAGCTTTTCACACAAGATTAACTGAAACTCTTTACAAAAAGTCTTAGTTCCAGTTCACTGAATAAATCCAATTGCCATTTCACAAGCTCTTCTGGGGCATTTCTTCCCCTTGATTTGGGACAACGTCCCTTGCTCTTCCCCTGACAGCTCTAAATAGTTCTGTCCCACTCAGTTCCCTCTGCTCATCCTGGAGAGAGGCTGGACTCCACAGGCCTTTTTAAGGGAGTTCTTTGAAGCAAAACAGGAATATTTTCACATCAATCACATTTCAAAAAATTCAACGTTTATGCAACAAAGAGGCTGAAGTCACTGTTTTTAAGGCTGATGTGAACACAAAGAGGACACAGCCATAATTCTCAGGGAACACAAGGTTTTGGCAAGGCAGGGGATTGCTGCTCCACCACCCTGTGTGTGCTGGGAAGGGCTCTCATGAAATGACACTGCATTTACTAAAAAAATCTTTAAGGCACAGAATCATAGAATAGTTTGCATTGGAAGAGACTTTTAGAGCTTATCTAATCCTCCCCTTGCCATGGCAGGGACACCTTCCACTATCCCAGGCTGCTCCAAGCCCTGTCCAGCCTGGCCTTGGGCACTGCCAGGAATCCAGGGGCAGCCACAGCTGCTCTGGGCACCCTGTGCCAAGGCCTGCCCACCCTCACAGGAAAGAAATTTCTTTCTAATATCCCATCTATCCCTGCCCTCTGGCTGTGGGAAGCCATTCCCCTTGTCCTGTCACTGCAGACCCTTGTCCAGTGTCCCTCTCCAGCTCTCCTGGAGCCCCTTTAGGCACCCCAGGTCTGAGAACTGGAAGGTGCTGTCGTGATATGGGGAATATCTCCCCTGCCAATCTTTCCCCCCCACTCCTCATGTCTCTCTGTTGTTTCACCCTAAATAAAAGCCTATTTACACAGCACCACTCCATGTGTAACATATCAAATAATGTGCCAAAAATTCTCTGCTTGATAATGACACAAATTGCTTTTACTGGGCCTTAGACCCTGGTTGTCAAATCACAGCAAGGCAGTCTCCAACTTGTGATTAATTTTAGCCACTCTATTCACACATTTTTGTTGCACTTATACGATTTGTAGGAAACCTTGAGTTGAAGAAAGTAAGTGGATTTATTGAGAAGATAAAGAAGAAAAAGTCATCTCCTTCTTTAAGTGTTTTTCCCTAAAAGGCAAATCAGCAACCCAGGGGGCTTGGTTTACCTGTTAGAATGAATTGCTTGTAATTTTTGCTTTATGTTAGCTCGTTCAAGTCCCCTGGGAGCAACAGGTCCAGACCCCAGAGCTCATATTGCAACAGTGATGATGTGTTTTGCAGCTGGAAAAGCCTGAGCGTCAGAGGTGTTAATCTGATCTATCAGTATTGGTGTCCCACATCTCAGCCCCGGTGCAGGAAATTAAAGAGTGAGATCTGCAAGGGAACTATTTCATAATGCTTTAAACAAATGAACTCCTTAACATTTTATGATCTCTGGAAGATTGTTTTGTTGGTAGCAATGCTGTCTGCAGTGGAAAACATTTGCTGGAAAAGCAGTGGCATGGCAGCCACAGCCCAGAAAAACGGCACTGGGGACACTTACTTGAGCTTTATCATTACTGGGTAAATTACTCAATCTTTGTCAATTTGGGCTGAGTTGCACGGGAAGAACTGTCCCAAATCTAGGACTGCAGCTTGCTTTATATGGAGAAATCACTCTCTTCACCCAGTCTTCCTCCCAGGTGTCACCAGGAGCATTTTGCTGATGTGGGCAGTTCACAAACCAAGTAACCTTCTACATTTTCTCCCCTGCTTGGTTCAGAGGGGTTTGTGATGATACCTGACCATTAAAGCTCTTTGCTGGTTTATGCTATTTAGAATCTTGTCCCTTTCTTTTATACCATTTCCAGGAAATTTCAATTCCCTTGCCTGCCCCTTTGCCACCCTCTGAACCGCAGAGGGGTGGAGGGAGACATCCAGCCCTGAATCAGCAGGCTGCAGCTCTCTCTGTGTCTGCAGAGAAATAAATGCAGCCTGTGCTCGGCGAGAGGCTCCCAGCTAACACCTCCCGTTCATTTCCCAGTCCCCCCAAGAGAAGAAAGGCACATAAAAAGGAAGCAGGAATTCCTCAAGGATAACGGTAATGTACCCTCTCCACAAATTACCAGCAGACCTTTCCAGGAGCTGATCGCCTATAAAAATCTTCAGAGGAGTCATTACAGTCATTGAGCTGCTGGGGGTTTATGACTCCTACTCCCCAGAAGGCCAGGCAGGGGTGCCCTGATGCAAACCCACGCTGGAGGGGCTGGCAGATGGCTCAGGTGCAGAGGGCACCCTGCAGGCAGTGGGTCTTCCCAGCTGGGCAGGGATGGAGCTGTAAAACCCCCAACATCCATGCCTGGAGAGCTGTGAGGGACTCAGAAGCTGCAAGTGTGAGCCTTCCCCCCCTCGAGCAGGAATGGGCTGAGAGCTGCCATCAGCGTGGTGTTGCATGGACAGCAAGGAGGAGTTCTGCCAGGTTTTTACCCCAAAGCTCCAGGGGGGATTTGTCCTTCCTCCTCACGCCCCTGCTGCTCAGCTGTGCCTGTGGCTTGGGGCTGGTGCCTGCCAGACAAGGTGTGTGGCAAACAGTGGGGACCTTCTTGCTGTGTCTGACTCCCTGACAGGAGAGTGCAACCAGGTGGGGGTCAGGCTCTGCTCCCAGGGAACAAGGGATAGGACAAGAGGAAATGGCCCCAAGTTGCACCATGGAAGGTTTAGATTGGATATGAGGGAAATTTTTTTCACTGAAAGGGTTGTCAAGCACTGGATCAAGCTGCCCAGGGAAGGGGTGGAGTCACCAGCCCTGGAAGTGTTCAAAAACCATGGAAATGGGGCACTTGTGGACATTTTCTAGTGGGGGACATGGCAGTGCTGGGTTGCGGTTGGACCGCACAAGTGTGTGTCTGCAAAATTCCCAAATTCAGTCCAATTTTGGATAGGACTCATTTATCTTTTATTTGTATGTTCTTCAAATCTCTGAAGGTGAAAAAAGATTGTTCTGGGAATGAGCTGGTGATGTCTCCCCTTTTCCTGGCTCTTTGTGGAGGTGAGAGACGAACTGGTTAAAAGAAAAGAGAATATTTCAGATGAACCACAGCAGATATGTTGGACATAGCTGACCATCTGTGTGTATTGGCTATTGCTGTTCTATTTGTTATACAATCAATGAAAATCAAACTAAAAATTCTGATTGAACACAAGCTCTATGGCAGAATAGAGATTAACTTTCTGTATTTTCTGCAGAGGAGTTACTGGTACTATCCTTGCTGTTAGACTCCATTTTATTTCCTATCGACACTGCAATGTAAAAAAGCTTAGCTCAGGAATGATCTACGTAAAGAATTTTAAAATTTAATAGTATTTTTGTCATTTGCCATCCAACACTTGCCCTTTTTTTTTTTTTTTTGCAATGGTGTCTGTGCAGCTCTTGACTCTTTGTGTACCTTTCTGGTTTTATTTGCTAGCAGGGAGCTATCACTGGTGTGAGAATACCACAAAATCGAATCATATGGAAAAATATACTCCAACCAGCACAGGTTAACAAACAGGTTAACAAACAACTTGTGAGCCCAAGTAGGTTTATCAGAGTTAATTTTTCTTCCAGTTACAAAGACAGAAGGAAATTCAAGTATTTAGAATAGAAAACAAATCTTCAAGTATAGTACCCACATAAAATCCTGAGCAAATGTTTACTGACTACAACACCTGGAACAATTAAGATGGTGCAGTGGAGCAGGGTTTGATTTAAGAGGGGGAGCCTTGCAGATGTGTGCTGAGCACAATCCCCGTGTCCTCCAAAGCACAGAACAGCTCCAGCCCCCATCCCTCCGCTGCTCTTCTTGAACTAATCTTGCACTTACAGATAATTGAAGCTCTCCACTGAAGGGAATGGGATGGAAAAAGGTGGCGATTTAGCAGCTGTGTTTGCTGCACTTATTTTGACTCACTTTTACTCCGGCGTGTGTCGAATATGGGTCAGACCTTTCACTGCCCAGCAGTGCAGGGAAACCTGCATTCCATTAAGGAAGGGTGTGCAAGTGGTGGTGCTTCATCCATTTTTCTGGCCAGATGCATTAGGTGATTATTTATAAAGATCTATATAGATATAAAAGTCCTTATTCAAAGTTATTTTTAGATTCATGCGTCTAAAGAAAAGCAAAATTACACTTTTCTCTGAGCTCCTTTCACATTTTCCTTCTTTTTCTTGGTACCACCTTGGCCAACAGGGAGGTGCCTTATGGAGGTTTGTGAGGGCAGTGCAGGACAGGACTGGCAGAAGGCCCCTTTCATTCCCTGTGGGAATGCAGCACACACAGCCTTTTACAGGAGCAGCTCCTTAAGGTCCTCGCCATGCGTCAGAAGGCAGCTGGATGTGAAAATAAACCTCACCCACTGACAGTCCATGGAAAGGAGGAAATGCAAACATTATGTTTGTCCTACAAAACTGAGCTAAGCCATGCCAGGACAGCAGAAGGTGCTGATCTCAAAAAATCCTCTTTATCTGTGTTCATAATTTTATGTGTGTCTCTTGAGCTGCCCCTTCTTCCCCTTCCTTGAGGCAGCCTGGAGAAACCAGGATGCTCTCAGTGCTGTCAGTTCAGGTTTTAGCAGATCACATAAAAAGAAACAATTTCACAACTGAAGAATTTAATTTGAGGATTCCTTGCCTGTGTGAGGTTCTGCTCTTTGGGATGGGGAGCTGATGTTACCTGACTAACCCTTGCTTGGTGGGTAAGTGGTGAAGCTGCACATCCAGCACCAAATCCCAGCTGTATCAGACAAAAAAACCCAAACCACCTTGCAATGGGTTTTAGCAACTGTGGTACAGGCAAGGTGACAGTGGGGAAAGGACTAAGTCTGATGAAATTATTATGATTTTATAAATGGCTTTCAAAATTCCAAACGGCTTCTCAAGGATTGATTTTTCTGTCAAGACATTGGACAAGATTTAATAAATCATTATATTCATGGGAACCCTACAGTCAAACAAACCCTAATAGATATGTATGTATGCATATATGAAATAAAAAATAATTTTTAAAAAATAGCTTTCTTTATCCTATTGGTGGAAAACAATCTTGTTGAAGAAACCATTTAGGACAGTGGGTTTTTTTCCATATGACCTCCATCATGTGCTTGGAAAAGGATATGACAGGTATTTTGCAGACTTGGCTTTGCATGCCAAGCATAATAATCTGCATAAAATCTGCACAAGATCAGATTAGATTGAAGCCTTTTGGAAATTTAGTCTTCCTCCAGCCTAGCATGTGCTTGGGGTAATTAGCTCTAAGATCCCAAAGACGTTGGAAAGACTAATTAAATAAAACTCAGCAAAACACTATATATTATAGCAATCTATTTTATATTTTTATGTAGATCTATCTGAAATATATAGAAGGAAAAAAAGGTATAAGCTGTCTGATAAAAACACTGTTCCAATTAAGCAATAAGTATTACTTCACTGCATTTACCTTACATTGTCTGCAGACTTGTCATTGACAAATTTGGGTAAGAAATTTGTGAATCTCTTATTTTTCCCACAGAGTATTCCCAGGAATAATCCCTGGCCCATGAAACGTTTGCCTGTAGGGAGCACCTGGCAACTTGAAATTTAAGGTGTGCAGGTTATTCTTGACTGGACATATCTGCTATATCAGATTGCTGGTTCAGTGTCCTCTAGCCAGGTTTGCAAAGCAAACTCCTTCCTTTACACAGGTGCTAACTGTGTTCTCCATGGGAGGGAAGAGGGAGTAGAAAATCAGGAAGCCAGAAGAGGGAAACCAGGAGGGAGTAAACTCTGTTTGTGTTCAGGAGATTAGTCACATTTTTTTGGCTCGCTACTCAATTTTGTTCCACCATATTCCTCACAGAGGATTAGATTTTCTAGCTGATGACAGTATTTTTTTAGAAAACTAATGTCTTCAATGTATCCTCTCTGGAAGTCTTGCTTGGTCTAAATATCGATTGGATTTTACTACCAGCCAAGGTCAGAAACCAAAGAGGTTCTTGCTGCAGCCAGCTGTATATTAATCTCAATATCAACTAAGTACCTAAACTGTTATTGGAATTTGATGATCAATTACATCTTTGAAAAGTACTTAGTATGACATTTGTTGGACTTCCATATTTCGTGTTATACAGTCACACCTGATGGTTCAATAACTGGAAAAATACCAGCAAAGGACCTCGTCAGTTCTTTGTGCAGACAGTATCTGCTTTCTAAGTCACATTTCCTGCTTTTACCCACATTAATAGGCATTACACACCATTAGAAGGTTTCCTGGCTGCTCATTTGCAGTTCTCTCATTAGAGAACACGCTGCTGTTACACATATTTAGGCATACAAACACACAAAACCTTCCTTCCAGAAGAATATTTCATAATTCTTCACCCTGCAGCCTTTACATTTGGAAATGCCACCATTAAATTCAACTGCAATGACTCAGTCTGTTCCTCTGCCATTAAATGCTCTGCTCTATTCTCTGGGAGTGTGGGGGGGTATTTGCTCAACCTGGCCACAGTGAGGAATGGTTGTCACAGGTTTTCTTTGTGTTCTAAGTTAAATGAGTGTTGTAGAAGTACAATGATAGAATCATAGAATGATTTGGGTTGGAAGGGACTTTAAAGCTCTTCCAGTGCCACCCCCTGCCATGGGCAGGGACACCTTCCACTATCCCAGGCTGCTCCAAGCCCCATCCAACCTGGCCTTGGGCACTGCCAGGGATGGAGCACCCGCAGCTTCTCTCTCCAAAGCCCATCCTCCAAAAGCTTTTAAATATTTACCAGTCCATTTCCTTCCTCACTTGGTTCCTGCGATAAGTTTCACTGAATTAAATTAACTTGAAGAAAAATTTCCAGGAATCAAATCAACAGACAATACCCACAAGTTGTAGCACAGGGCTGAGGCTGTCACAAGTATTTGTACACATTTAGGCCAACATCTTGTGTCAGATCTGAAAACTACACCAGAATGAAAGAACAGTTCTCAGCACACTCTTAACATTTCTCTTTTCTCTGTCTCTCTCCCCATTTATTAAATGGCGAAACAGGGAAAAAAATCACAGAAGTCAGTAAATTGTAGATAGATTTAAAATTCATGGCTTGATTTAGCAGCCAGCCACAAACACGGTCCTCACTTTCTGTGGGGCTTGGGGATTTTTGTTGTTTTATTTTTTTCCTTTTTTGTTTGTTTATTTGAGGGGGTTTTTTGTGTATTTTTTCTTTTGTTTACTTGAACCAGTCTGGTATTTCTCTATTTTAACTCCTAGTAAAGAAAGACCAGTAACAAGAGTAATGCAGAAGATTTGCTTATTTTAAGCATCATCTGCAATGACATAATTAAAAAAAAAATCATCATCACTACAACTGCAAGGACCTTCCAATTTTCAAGCACATAAAACGTGATAAGTGAACTCCTCTCTTCTGAAATATGCGTTGCACCCTCTGAACGAGCTGGAAAGAAAGCAGAAAGGATGGATTTATCAGGCATCAAGTTCAGCCATCCAGATGTTGCCAAGCTCGTTTTTGTTGCTGGCTGTAGGTAATTTTGAAATGGTTTGTAAATTTAATTGACCATGTAAGAAGTGTGCACAGGCCGTGCACAATCAGCAGCGTTGCCAGGATTAGCAGCTCTATTTCTTAGCTAAGCAGGTCTAATGTGCTTTATTGGAAGCAAAATACACCCTGAGGCATTTTAAACACAGCAGTCAGGTAGGGTGAGACTCAGTGCAGTGAATATGTTTGGAGTAGGTCAGAAATTGAAGTGCTTTTGGGCTGTCAGCCACACCAGTTAAACTGTGGGGAGAAATTATCTGACTGAGGTACCTGTTGTTGGTACCTCAGTGCCTCAGGAGAGAGTAAAGGAGAATCTGGGATATTTGCTGCTGGTGGGCAGGTACTTATGGTAGGTAATGCTACAAATCAAGGCCCAAAACCTCCTGCCAGCGGCTTCTTTTATACTTTGTGAGTGTTGTCATTTACGTGGCTCATTAAATGCTGTTATGTAACACTACAGTCTACATCTGACATTTAGAGGATCTCAAGTCTCATAATTAGATCACTTTAATCCACAGGTATTTATGGGATTCCTTAAATATAGTCAGGAATTAGAAAAGGAAGAGGAAAAACTCTGGGATTTTAGATTTTTCTTATTCATTCTTAGCTCTGTTCACAGCGTAGAGAGGTGCTAACCTAGGGGCTTTCTGCTGGCAAAAATTTTGGGAAGTTATGCATTGCAAAGTCTAGATAAAACCCAAGATGGCAGTCAGAAATGAGGTCTTTTGTTATTATTATTATTATTATTATTATTATTATTATTATTATTATTATTATTATTATATAATCTTTCAGGTTGATGTAATGCAAATATTTCCTCATCTTCTCCTGTTCTTGTTTTGCTTGGGATATTTGATCTTTTTTTTTTTCTTTTTATATATTTACCACTTTTCTGTAAACTATTCCAAAGATTTATGTCAGAGAGGCAATTTTCTTCCCAACAAGAGACTTATCTTTTTAGTCACAAAAGCAGGTCCCCAGAATATAGCTTATTGCAGCAGCACAGAAGAATAAGTCAAGAGTTATCACCAAGTATAGCCAATTCAAAAAAAAATTTTTTTTTCATCTTGAATTATTTTTCAGCTCCAAATCCAGTTTCTGAGTTACGGTTATGAGACTCCCAGCTCTAGGCTCAGTTCTAACTAAAAAATTTCAAGAAATCACAGAACTATTGTGTTGAAAACCCTTTCAGAAATTAAAGGAAAACATACAGCTGTTGAACTGATGCCTTGGAAATGCACCTTGTAGCCCTCATAAAATGGGTCTCCCATGAAATGTTAGCTCAAACTCACACAAATACTCAAATCACTCTTTGTTTGTTGCTGACCTGTATCTTTTAAGCTTAACCCACACTTGCAAAAGCCCAAAGGAGTTGTATTTGGAGTCTGGTTGTTCATGTACCTTTCTACCCTAACTCAACAAAAACAATCTTCGAGTAGGAGTGACTGCACCTCTCCTTTTTTCAGTAAATAGAGATTACTGTGCAATAGAAAATGATAACTGCACTTCACCAGGCTCTGATGATTGGCAGGTGGGTTTGTTCATCCCTCTGGCCCACTGGTGGGGAATGGTTTGGATGGTGTTGGGACACAGCTGCAGAGCACTTTGAAGAGCCAGGTATGGATTTTGCTAAATGTTTTCTTAACCAGGTAAACAGATTTACACAATTACTGTGACATTTCATAATAAATAACTAGGATATTTGTTAGACAATTTCAGGACACAGTCATGACTTTGAATAGCCCCGCTGGCTGATGGAAGTAGAAAAGGAAACTTGAATCCATTTGTTGAGAGTAAAAGTCCTGGCTCCTGGGTGCCAGGGGAAGGCAGGGAGATCCCAAAGGGATCCTGCTGGGCATTGTGCCCCTGAGCAGTGCCTGTGGCAGGTGTGGAGCACAGGGAGCTCTGCCAAGGGCCTGGGTGTGATGTGTAGCAGCAAGAACAGGAGTGCCAGCCTGTAGCTCCACTGCAATACAATCTTGGAAAGGAATGGCTTTTGGGAAAGGGAAGGCATCCAAGCAGGATTTAGGATATTAGCTACAGAGCTAATGGGAAAGATTCCATAGGTGTCACACATGTGAACAAGACACTGGAATTATTAATAAAAGTACCAGTTTGCAAGAAGAGCCACCTGTAGATTGAGGGATGTCATCAGACACCAAGTCAATTAATTAAGTCCAAAAATTAAGCCCGGGTAACTCTCCTTTGGAAATTCTACAATGTTTTGCTCGTTGTTTTGAGCAGACAGCACAATCTTCATTCTGCATTTGAACTCTGTGGGGAAAATTCTCAGGGATTTCAACAGAAAGCACCTTTTCATGTGCCTGAGGCAGCACCTGGACATCGAGGGGCATTCAAGGTGGGTTCATTCATATTTAGAAAGCCAGTAGGAGATCTCTGTGTTATTTAAGTCCAAATTAAGTCCTATTTTAAGCACTTTGACATGATCTGAGTGATGCAAAGGCCTTGTCATGGGCTTTCTGTTTGAGAGTAAATTTCACACTCAGTGAAATTATCATTATTATTATTATTATTATTATTATTACAACTATTACTGTTGTTGTTGCCATTAAAGTCTACTTTAGAGAAGCTAAAGCAAGCAACCCAAGCAGGTAGTACTAAAGCAATGAGAAATGGAAAGTCCTGGGAGTCTGAAGAATTACACAGGAATGGCTGTGCAAACCCTCATTCTGCACTACAAGAGGAGGCACTGGATGGCCCATGAGTCCTCCCTGATCCCACCACCAGCAGCTTCCTGAAAGAACTTTTCTTTCATAAATCCCTGATGTATCAGGCATCAGCCATTAACCAGGCAGGTCTGTTTTTTCCCTTTATCTAATACAGTATATTTATTACATTTTCCCAGTCTCTTTTGAGTGCTTCCTGAGTCAGAAGTGGCAGCATTCTGCAGATGAGGAGATGGCATTGTAGCATTTTCCACACTCATAAAGTCATCTACTTTTTTCCACTTTGTTGTATAAGTGTGCATCACCAAGGACATATTACCTCCTCTGAATTTTCTCCTGACTCAAAAATGCTGTTAACTTCCTTGTCAAACTCTTGTGAACCATTACTGTTTCTTTCAAAATGCATGTGTGCTTTCGACTTTTGTACTGAGAAAACACTTCCAGAAACTCTGCGCTCCTCAGTTTTGAGAGTCTTGGGATTTATCTTTTGCCTTAGAAGAAGTCCTCAAGGAATCCTTGATTCCTCATGAGATGTTGTCAATGTGAATCCCCAATAAGGGGTATCCAAAACCAATGCTGAGTTTAAGTGTAAGAGCAATCTTTGTGGGTCATGAATTTATTATCAGATATTCCCATTGACCACCCCTCAGTTTTGGTGTCTATCTGTACCCAAGACCAGGACTGATTCTCCCTCTCTTCCCCCCCTTTTTTCCCTCCCCCTTCCATTTTTCTTAATAATCTGAAAGTTGTGTTGTGGAGACAAGGACAGCTGATGTTCACAGTTGATCAAAAACTGGGCTACTTCTGTAAATAAGATAAAATCTTGTTTATTTGATAGGCACAGATTCTCATATGTGCATACATTCATTTTTTTTGTGGCCATCCTCTCTGAATAGCAAAAAGATGCTGCAACCAGACACATCTTCATGGGCATAGGTGAAACTATACACAGGAATAATCCAGCAGGTTCTGAACAAAATTTGGATTTTGAGGGAATGTGTCCATTGCTCCATCAAAGCAGCAGATGGTTATTCTTCAGTGGAGACGGGAGACAACAGCAAAATCCAGATCTGTCTTAAATTTCACAGACACTGGGCAAAGCTTTGATATCTCCTTTTTTCAGATCTCGCTGTAGACATTCTGGTTTAGGCCTTGTATTTTAGTTTTCCCTATCCCATGACAGGAAAAGGGGGAATGTCTTTAAACTGACAGAGGGCAGGGTTTTTTTTGGATATTAGAAATTGTGCCCTGTGAGGGTGGGGAGGCCCTGGCACAGGGTGCCCAGAGAAGCTGTGGCTGCCCCTGGATCCCTGGAAGTGTCCAAGGCCAGGTTGGATGAGGCTTGGAGCACCCTGGGATAGTGAGACATGGGACACAATGTGCAGTAGTGCTTGCTCCAAGCAGTGCTTTTCTTCCTTCTTTTACCCTCACCTCACTTTTAGTTCTCACTCTGTAAGAATAAAATAAATGCAACGCAACCAACATCAACAGGCCTAGAAATTCAAAGGCATTTTTAGCAATGGCAAAAAAATATTGAATAACTTCAGGTGATGCTTATGGTTCCTAAAAATGCAAGTATCAACTGGTAAGTTTTTGGAAAATTGAATATAAAATCGTAGAAAAATGCTTTATTTGATTCTCTGTTTATGGGAAATTCATTTTATTTGACTTTTTTATTTGTAATATCAACTATATTGCAGAGCAGAGTTTCTAGGTGCTCCCTTATGGTACCATTCTTCTAAATTATTAATGCCGTACTGTTGATATATTGTCAGCCTTGTACATACATTCTATGAAAATGAGTTTTACAGTAGGCTGGGATTTATAACAAAGCTTGACATATGCAGCTAATTCACCTAGACAGTCTTGTCAGTTTTAGGTTCATAAATAATTGATACTCGGGGCTTGGAGTTCAGCTACTGTTAGTGCTCCAGCTGTTAAATTTCAGCAGCATAATGGATGAATATTTGTTTATAATTTCTGTACATGGACCTGATGTCAGATCCCCGGTCTCATTTACATAGGTAGATTGAGATGTTGGAAGTGTAATGAGCACATGAAGATGATGAATTGTTTTCCTCAGTGCTGGTGCGTTTCTGTAAATGTTTGATTAGTTTTGAATGGATTACTGTTAGATTATCTGGTTCAGGGGTTAAAGTGAGCAGCTCTTTGCTCCCAAAGCTTTCGTGATCCCTTGCTGACAGATTTTAAAATTCATACAGTGATATTAGTGCTGCAAAAGCGAGGGGTATTCTTTGCAACAGATGTTTAGTAATTAAACATACGGTTTCCCTGTTTGGAAGTTGCTTGGGAAATTTAAATCAGAATGATTTGTTTACCATAGTTTGAGGGAATTACAGTTTCTAAGAAAATAATATACTTTTGCCCCTAAAGTGCTGGAGTTTTCCCCCCGACACTAATTAAAAATGAGCAAAACACACACATACCCTCACAGTAATTCAGATGTTTAACGCCTTGGCCGACAGATGCAAAGCCATTAAAAACAGAGGTTCTTCTCATTTTCTCCTTCCGTAAATTAATGAGCAATATTCAGAAAAACATTTTCAATTGGACGTCCCAAGCAGAGATGCTGAAGCAAACCAGATTTCCAACCATACCTTCCTGCTGGAGCCCAGCTGGGAGAAGCCGTGGGATGCGGACACGTGTCTCACACACCATTCCCGATGACGTAAAGGGTGCGAGCGAGGAGGGGGAGTTCAGTAAGGAGATGACATTGGAGAAACTCGGAATAAATGAAAACGAGGTGTTCCCTCATCTGTTGGGACTTGGCATGTGCCGCACAGCTAAAGGGTGGTGTGTTGAACCAGCAAATGTGGGCAGCAAACTGGGTTTGGCTTGCTGGGGGTTTATATAAAGATGGGAGGAAGAGGAGAGGGTCATCCCATCTCCCACGTGCTTCTCCCAGCCTTGGTGACACAGAGAATTAAGTACAAACTGAGCTATGGCGGGGAAAAGCCTGCGCTGCCCCCTCTGACCCTGCTCACTAAAACACAACCCTTTCTATTCCTGCCTTTCTCCCACTCCCCCCGCACCACCCTCCGAGCAAGCGGCCCTTGGACAAGAAGGTCTCGGGGAGCAGCTCCTTAATGAAAAGATTTAGTGGCCACAGCTCCGCGGAGCCGGGTCCCTCGCCCGCCGCCGCGCCGCGTTTTGTCAGCCCCGCGCACGGCTCCCCTGGCTTGTCTGGCAATCATGTTAGTGATTATATGGGTAATGAAACACGTGCTCTTTTTGTCTGTGGCTCTGATTAATCTGCTTTCTATTTAGCCGTGATTTATGGTGCTCAACTGTTGAGGTGAGCGCTGGCCCATCAGTTCCGCGGCCTATTACGGGCGCCGCGGTGGCGAAATGCCTGCGAGGCTTGAACTGTTTCTTGACAGCCAGGCTTCCCGCTACATTCCCTCCAATCTGTTTTGCTTCCTGGTGTGACCTTTCATACAGTAAAATACATTAGTTGAATAGCACAGTCTCATTAAAAGAGTGAATTAACCGAAGAGTCTTTTTAACTAAATGACAGCCAAAGGACTGAGTGCTAATAGCCACGGGCAGTTAGAAACTTAACTCATGAATCAGGCTGTTAATACTGCTCGCTGCCTGAAGCGCTAAGGGCACCACACTCTCTGCTTGCTCTCATAAGAAGAAAAGCTCATTACTTTCCTCCTGATGGGAGAGAAAGAGTGAGCGAGCAATAATAAAGCTTGAATTTTTCAATACTGTTAAAAATGGGGCTGACAGATTGCCGACAATAGGAGCAACGGGCTAGACACTGCAAAGAGAGCCACTGAATTAGCAATACCATATATCATACAATCTAATTAAATCAACCCCAAGAATGAAATTAGTTTTCTGTGAGTGAAATGGCCTTTGAAAGAGCGCTATTAAATGAACTGTAGAGCATTAATTAAATAATTCACAGTGAGGGATTTTGCATTTATACAAAAATTGTGCACTTAATTGTCCATGCTGTATTACAGATTTGGCCTTATGTTAACAATGTGTCTAAAGCACACTTATTGGAGCGTATCAGGAACAGCTTAACATAAATGCAGCTTATGAAGTTTTAAGAATTACCAAAGAAACTGAAGAAAAGAGGTAACAATAGCAAAAAAAGATACACACAAAGTCAACCACTTTTTCACGTTAATCCTGCGCACGTGTGACAACTTGTTACGTTTTTTTTTTTCCCCAGTGGAGTGACATTAGGGCTTCTGAGCTTTAATTAAACAGAAACTGCAACTTCTCATGATTTAGCAAAAAGAAGCACCTTTAAAGTGCCTCAAAATAGCATATGCATGAAAATAGCAGGGGAAAACAGACATTTTGCTTTGGAAGAAGAAAAGACAAAGTCTTTGGTCCTCAAGTTTTCGGTAAGACGAACAATAAAAAACCAAATAAGGGCCATGAAATCAATTCAGTTTTTTATTTTGCATCTCTGTCACACTATAACTTCCATTAAGAAATATGCCATTTTGAACCCAAAACCTTTGATTTGGAAACGATGAAAATGAAATATTTTTTTAAAAGTCTGCCACCTGGGGAGAGAGGGAATGAAATTAAAAAACTTGATGATGCTTTTGTCCCTTCAAATCCCCATGTTTTCATACACATATTATGGTTTGGAAACAACATTATGCTCAATGTTATGCAATTTCCTACCAAAAAGAAGCCTTGGCTGTCAAATACACTTAGAAAATGTGTATCTATATTAGATACACTGTTATGAGCATTTATAGCTTTTCCTCTGCTCCCTTTTATTTTCATGCAAATTTGTGAGGTTACTTTAAAATGTGAAAAAAATCTACCCTTCCATTTGGATACTTGCAAAAAAATTTAAGAATATGTAGGCTATTGGTATTTTGAGATGTTGGTCCTAATTCTTGTTCTTTTTCATCCTTGCAAATATAAGAAATACAAATAGAAAAGGCAGTCAGTGCTATATATTGAAATGGTATAAAAAATTCACATAACCAGGGTATACTTTTCCCCAATGCTTGCAAAACCAGACTTGCATTGCTCAATAATTAATTTACTTAAATTTATTTATGTATTATTGCGTTTTCTTATTTATTTTTAATTTTGCTTTCTGAAAGGACCAAATGAAATCCTCTAATGCTCCAAACGGTGACCACTTCATTTACTGTGTGGGAAAATGAAAATATTCTTCAGTCATAACGAGATCCAATCAAATTAACTTCCTAAATTAAAACACAAGAAGCTGGGAGTGTTATCTACATACTCTCTGTCTTCTTACCAGCCTCAGATTTTATCAGTGGTTTCCTCAATCAGAAAAACATTGTGTTTCAGTAGTCATTTACTAATAGCATAAATTTGAAGATGGCAAGAAAACTGTGATAGTCAGTGAAGCCATGGAAGGCAGCATCTGCACCTGGCCATCAATTTTAAATAGAAGATGGAGGTGACTGACTTGGATGACCAATAATATTTTATAGCATATTCCTGTGTTTGGTTCCACTTTGAGACCAAATCCCTGTGAAGGGTGAGGGGTAACAGGACCTGGAAGTTATATATAGGGCACGTGAGTACTCCCAGTATGACACAGAGCTGTCAGAAGGAGATTTTCTAAGAGAAAGTGGAATTAAATGGACTGACAACTTGCTGGCCTTCAGCATTGTGTGGTCCCATGCAGGCAAATGTGCTGGTGGAGATGGTTTGAGCATCTGTGTTCCCTGGGTGAAAACAGAAGTTCTGCCTCTGTCACCTCTGTGAGGTGAGAGGGAGAGAACCAACCTGCGCCAGTTCCAAAGGGTTTTTATCCTGTAGGCCAATCCTCATGGTGGCTATCCATGGACTGCTTGGCCAGGAGATCCAAAGAGAGGCAGCAGCGTGGGGAAGGGGCTGGAGCAGCAGGAGCAGCTGAGGGAGCTGGGTGGGGCTCAGCCTGGAGAAAAGGAGGCTCAGGTGGCTCACAGCCATCTCTTGCTTGCTATGTTAAGAAGTCACATCCTGAAATGTGGCAGCAGTGGTCACTGCAGGTATGAATTGGTGATGCCCAGTGAAGTCAAAGGTACCTGAGCTGATAGGGACATGTCCTCTCACAGGTACAGAGGAGCTGCAGGTATCTGAAATTGTTTAACTGGGCTTAACCTCAAATTTACACCAGGCTGCAATTTCTTGTGCTGCACCAGCTCCTGCTGAGTAGTCTTTCACTGAAAACATTTTCTTAAATGACACTGAAAGGCTACAGTGACAAATCATTGTAGTTTCATATTTCCATTTATTTTATTCTGAGATTTGGTATTGATATAAAACCACCGTGAACCTGTTAATGATATTTCTTGTGCTGTAATGTCAAACTATTCAATCAGTCGCATCATTACCTTTCATATTAAGCATATTTAGTTTATTCAGTTGTAACAAAGCATTTCAAGCACTAAAGGTCTTCTTTCCCAAAAGTACTCACTCATTTGAATTTCATTTCATATCATCTCTAAAAATGTGTCTTTTGTCTTGATTTTAAATGAAAGCCAAAGGAACAAATGCTTTATTACCTAGCTGAGAAAACCTGAAGGTTTGTTCCTCAAAATAGGCAACTGAAAACATTTGGGCTGTTTCATTGTAAAGCTAACAGAAGGCTGAACTTTTCAGGTAGTTCCTATAGAAATTTCACAAAGGCTTGGAAGGGCTGGAGGCTTTTGTGAAATTGGTGGAATTGCCAATTAGATGTCTGGATCACAGTGCAGGCAAGGCAAGATGTAGTTTCCAGTTGGGAAATGACACTGCACTTGATCTTAGTGAAGGGACTGAGAAGCACTGAATTAACTTTATATATCCATATATACAAGCCTAGCTGGCTGCTGGAACTTACTGGGGGTTGCAGAACTTACTGGGGGTTCCTTTGGCACAAAAAGGGAACAAAAAACATTTATTTGTGAAAGTGTGTTTTTGAAGTGGCTTTACAGGTTTGGGTATAAAGTAAGGAAACGGCAACACTTGGATTTTTGAACTTTAGTTATGAGCATTATAAAAAACTGCATATGACTACAGTTATAAGGACTGGTAAATGCAAAATCCACTAACACACCTCTAAGACACTAGAAACTGAAACAAAAGTAAGGCACACTAAGCAGCAAGAAAGTTCTGGACAAGGAAGTTTGATTAATCCTCAGGCAAATGTCTGACTTCCTGCAGTTCCTCTGAATTTAGGTCTATTGGGCTGTGCCTCCTGCCTCAGGGAAGCAGGGACAGAACTGGCATTGCACACCTTTATTGCTGCTTCTGCTTAATATCAACATCCAAGACAGTCATCACTCAAACCAAAATGAAGTTCCAAAAGATTTTGGTACAACTGAAAAAGCCAGAGGTTTATGGCTCTGTGTCTCACCTGCTGCATTATCTATAAACTATTCCTTGTTGGAAATGAACTCCTAGTCAGCATGGCAGAGGACCAGTGTGTTATATATCAATATATAATGTAAGAATGTGTCATTCAATATGCTGCAAAACTTGCTATTAAGAATTAATCATTCTCCTCCTTGAGCAGTTCTCTTCAATGCACTCCAAAAAGTTGCCATTTCTGAACATATTCCCGGTCAGGAAAGTCATCTGCTCTCCTGGGGTGTGGGTCAGAAGAAAACTGATTATGGGATTTTAATAGAGAATTTTGCAATAGCACAGTTTAGAAACAACTTTTTCCACTTAACAACTTGGAAGACTCTGACCAGTGGTCCATTTTGCCTGAAATTCAGATGGCAGCCGTAGGAGATGCTCCTCAAGGCAGATTATGGAGTCTGGGACAGTTTCTGTAGCTCAGGGCTCTCCTATTTCCCTGTCTTATACCCACTGGCTTAGGGATATCACAAGATAACACCCCAGGTAACTCTCCTTAGTTTATTCACGAGGTTTTTGTCCACCAACCCTTGCCTACTGCCTTCCTGACCCTGCTGGTGCTCTTCTTCTTCACAGTTCCCTGAAGGGAGGAATGCCAGAAGGTCACTACCAACTGCAGGCCACCACCATGGATTTAATTTAAACACATCAACCAGTTTAAAGATGTGCAGATGTTCATTGCTACCCTCAGGAGCTTCTGTGCCCTGCTTAAGGGATTTGGTAACACAGGTCTGTGAAAAGAAAAGCAGGAAAAATGTGTCCTGCGTGCTCTCAGGAAGAGGCAGGATGTTTGAAGCTGAAATATGGGAATGGACATGCATCTGGGCCATCTGCCCATCACCATACCCAGGAAACAGCTCATTTGGAGAGGATTTGGACCACATGGAACAGACAATGTCCCGTGGCAATCATTAGGTAGCCAAATGTCTCCTTAGGTTCCCTGGGAGAGATGAAAATAAAAATCAATACATGTATGATGAGACTGTTTAGAAAATTTGACTTAAAGGTACTTGTGCTCCTGGACTGGGTGCATTTTATGTGAAAACCCACTAATCTTAGGACATCTCTTCCTCAGGTGTCGCAGGTGGTTCCTTCTCAGACAATAACTTCATATGAATAAATGACTTGACAAAGGCCCCTCTGCCTATCGAGTTTTCCCAACCAATAATTTTTATCCCTTTCCATCAATGTTTGGGTTCTTGGAGGAATTCAGCCTATAACAAATGCGTTGTAGATGCTCTAACAGGAAAAGAACAGATGCAAGTTTAGTGAATATTGAGTTTTAAACTCGTCTCGCAGTGATTTGTGGCTGTGTCACCACAAATATTTTTCAATGTCATTGCCTAAGCCCTGGCTGTCACTAACATGGTCAGCTGGGGAATAGAAGGCCTAACACTATGATCTTGGTATTAATGGGAGCTGTTGAGAGTGGCAAAGGTGATAAAGCATTGTTTAGTTATTGGTGCCATACTTTTGCTGCAGGACATTATTATAAAACGTTGTGGTTTTTGTCAGATTTCAATCACCTCTCCAATAACATATTTAGAAACCACAAAAAATATCTTTGAGGTTTGTTTTTGGTTTTTTGGGGTATTTTTTTTGGTTTTTTTGCCTTTTTTATTGGGTTTCTTTGATTTTAAACTGTGACTGGAACTAAGTAAACTTAACATCTTAAAGAAAAAGGGATTTCAGACTGTCTCTAAAAACCAGTTTATTTTCAGTTTGGCTGTACTTATTTTTATGCAAATGATTCAGGTTGGATGCTTAACTCAAACTGGAAAAAAAAATGAATCCCTGTGTTCTGGGATGGATTGGCAGCTACTAAAGGGAATATAGTTCAGCTCCTATTCCAGACCTCTGGATATCTGGTAGGCTATCCTTCCTCCTGCTGGGCATGTATATTTTATACTAATGTTAATGGGAGTTATGTGTGGATATTCAGGAGAGAGAGCACACCCCATTTGGTAGGTAAATTTATGTGTCGCTCTTTTTCATTATTCCCTAGACCAGTGCAAGGAGAAATAGAGATATAAGATTTATAAAGCTTCCACAATATCCTGTTTTGCCAGATTGTATTCTAGCAAGGGCATGACAGGATTACTGGCCTCACCCTTGACACCAGAAGAGCACAAATTAATGACTCATTGTCACTGCCATTAAGAGTAGCCGTGCATGTTTTTAAGTTGTAATTTAAAACACCTGAAATCCAAGCTTTTATTGATGGCCAAGATTGCTCCATTTTAAACCTTCTGATGAACACATTCACTGTTACTTTACATGAGGCACAGTCCCTCTTCATATAAAAAGGATATAAAATTAGATTATGAGAGTTTATATAGCTTTTAAATATCAAGCTGTCAGGGCTTGAGCAGGTAGAAATATTATAATCAAAGAATGGTGAAGAAAGAGTTTATATTAGAGGGAGGATTTTTGAGTAAATTCATACCAAGTAGAATATAATGGAGAGAGGTTTTTTGCCAGTGCTTTGGCTCTGCTGACCTCCGTTTGCAGCAGAGATTAGCCTGATAAAGCCGACACAACCTCAATAAAACACTAACAATGGAAAGAAGTAAATAGAAATCATATTAAGCAGCAGCAATATTGCATGAATTGAAACAAAAATTTAGGTATAATAGCCTTGGTGGGTTTTAATATTGTTCCCAATCGCATCACAATATGAATCATATCATAGTGATTCTAAATAACATTTATCATCTTTAAATCTTCTCTCCTAGAAGACGACTCACATTATTTGAGAGGGTTTTTTTGAAGAGTTCATACATAATTAAATGTGCTGGAAGCAAAGGGTACAAAATGCCTTGAGAAGCAGCAACTTTCTGTTATATGTTCAATTAAATGCAACAATTACATATTTATTGTTATTTTGCTACCTTGCAGAAGTTAAATGAATAGAATAATAGAAAGGTATTGCAGGACAGAACTCAAATAAATCCAGGTGGGAAATTTTATTCAGTTTTCAATTACTGTGGCATTGCTAAATTCCGAGCACAATCTGTAGACCATGACAAAACGAAAAGAAGATTGGTCAAAAATGCATTTATAGGGGATTAGAGGCTAAATATAACAGAAAGATGGTTCAATTCATTTTTTCAGAAAATTATCTGTCCAAGGGACTACATCTTCATTTACAAAGAATTTTTTACAGTTTTTTACTGAAAGAGTGATAAAGTTCTAGAATCATCTGCCTGGGGAGGTGGTGGAGCCACCATCCCTGGATGTGTTTAAAAAAAGACTGGATGTGGCACTCAGTGCCATGGCTTAGTCAAGGTGGTCTTAGGGCATGGGTTGGACTTGAGGGTCTTGAAGGTCACTTCCAACCTGGTGGTTCTGTGATTCTGTGATTCAAAGAAAAGGTTCAATCCATCACATGGATGGACTTTGCTCTTCAGGGAACTCTGGGGTTCAAATTGCAGGGGTCCACTTCTCAGTGCTTCAGGACAGGCTTGAAATGGACTTGGAGGGCTCCAGACTTAAAGGGGAGAGGTAGGAGATGATGTCAAACCCCAAAATTTTCACCATCCCAGCTCCAAAATGGTGATGGTGGTGACATGTTCACTCCCAGCAATGTGAAAAGACATCCCATTGCTGGGAAGACACCAGTCTGTGTCTCCCTGAATAAGAGAAAGGTTTTTATCCACCCACAGAGCCATTTAGGAGGACTTAAATGCAAATATTGATGTTGAGGGTGAGGTCTTGGAAGTGGAGCAGGAGTTTGAGTTGGTTTTGTACAGAAAGCCTGGCTGGTGCCTCATGCACAGCTCTGGGTCATCTTGATGGCAGTGTCAGGAGGATTTTGCAGATGGGCTCTGGTTTGAATACTTTGGACATCAATAGTGACCTGGGGATAGCTGACATGAATTGAAAAATGAGAAATGTGGGATATTTATCCATTTAATATCTCTAAGCCTGATACTGATGCTACCTAACCAAGATCAAATAGACAGTGCAATCTGTCACCTGCAACTTATCACCTTTCACAGGCTAAGTCTAGCTGGCTAAATATCCAACTTTACTAATTAAAGGGCTAATTCAGAGGTCCTAAATAGGGGCCTATCTTTAGACTTTGTTTATCTATTTTTGTTCCAGGACATGGCAAAAAGAATCATAGAAGTTGTCTATGGGAAAAACAGAATAGCATTTCAGTATTGTACTTTGGTGATTTGAAAATACAAATTGTAGGCGTCCTTGACAGGGCAAAGAGTGGCCAGGCAGCATCCAGCAAGAAAAATTACATTATAAAATATAAGCACAGCATATATTTTTGGTATTTTATGGTATATTTCATTATATTTTGTGGTAGTGCATACAAATAATGATTTTCTATTTCAAGAAATTTAAGGACAGATTCATATATTTGCAAGAGAGGTTAATAAAATGCAACAACTCTATAAAGTGAACAATTAGATGGAATAAATAAAGCTAATTAAGAGTTAGTAATCAGCAATGAGAATAAGCTAAATTTCACTCGGATGGCTAATTAACAAAAAGTGAATTTGCCATTTTATATATTTAATTTAGGTCTCTATAAAATGTATTTTACATATCTAAAAATGAGAATCATATTTTTTATTCATGACTGGTCACAGACTATTGTTTAAGCTGGTTCTCTCTGGCATCCTGGCAAAACTCAAATGTGGAAACAGAAAAGGAAGGGCAGAAGAAAATGATCAGGTATGGCAGGAAGAGAGGAAACAGTCCATTGAAGAGGATGCAGAAGGAAGAACAAATGAGAGAGGAGAGTGACCAGTGAGCAGCATGGCAAAGTCCAGCCATGGACAAGATGCAGAAGTGTTTCAGGAGATCAAGAAGGAGCAAAATCAAAGAGTGGTGAGAAAATTAAGTCTTTGTCATCAGTCTTCAGAGAAAAGGGAAGGACATTTCTCTGAGCAATATCATGACTGGGTTTTCCTTTGGCCCACACAACACCTAAAAAAGGAGCTGCTATCTCTGTGAGTACACAGGACATTTTTCCTGGGACTCTAAGGTGTTAAATAGCAGAATTAATCTGCTCTTTGAAGGAGCATCACCTACCAGTAGGTTTCTGTCTAGGAAAGAGTGCAATTGCCAAACTGTGCTCTATCACCACATAGGTAGAAAGAGCAATTGCTCATTTACAATCCTGTTCACTCTGAGCAGCCCTGAATGGTAACTGGTCAAACCAGGTGAAATCCTCCTTGTTTTGGGAGCAGAAAAGGAACCCTGGGATGGTCAAGGAGATAACCCGTGCTTGAGTTTGGGTTCAATACCCTCAAGCTGCTGAGTCAGGAGTGAGACGATACCACGACCCCATCAAGAAATTTTGGATGTCCCAAGGATGAGAAACCAAGATCTCTATGTTTTGAAAATGAATTTGTTGGACTTGACAGGGCTGAGCTGGAAATGTGGGGAGTGGGAGCTCACAGTGGGCGTGGATTCAGCAAACACACACGTGCAGAGGTGCCCACTTTCACTCAGACACTCTGATTTAAAGCTGTGCCTTTTTTAATGGAAACCTAGGGCAGTGAAAGTGGCAGGCTGCTGTCCTGCCTTCTGTGCTTGTTGAGGAAAACAAATAGAGAGGAAAACATAGCATTTAGGAACAATTTATTTCTCCTATAAGAACAGTGAACAAGCTTTCTATTTTTGCCACAATTAAATAATTCTTGTTTCTGTTAAATTCTCTTGGTATTGATGTCTTTGCACTCGTAGGAGAAAAAATAAAATGCTTTTTTAACCCTGTGACTTTAAATCTTTGTTATTTATACTCAAAGTACCACTGTGCACTATTTTTAAGGTTATTTGAGACATTGTAGCAGCAAAAATTAAATATACTACTAACTTTTAACATTTTCCTTCTAATTTGGACACCTAAGCTGACCATTTCTAGTGTATGCATCAGTTCATTAATACAGGAAAATATGCTATCAAACAGATGATCAAATTTCATGTAAAATAAGCTCCAGCATTAAAACTGTTCCTGGTATTTTATGTGTAACTCTGTGGGTAGATATATTTCTTGCTACTAGAGCAAAACTGATTTGTGTGATGGTTCCCCATCATGAAATCACTTGGAAGGTTGTGAGATAAAATGTCGCTTAGGATAATGTAATTGGCCTTAAGGTACAGGAGTTGAATTATTTTCAGTGATTTATAATCTGGAAATTAAAGACTCACTCATTTTCTAATTTAATTCCATCTTCAATGGAAAAATGTTCACTCTGAACTAAATTGGCGAGTAATGTTGCTAATTCAAATGCAGATGCAATTTCGATTCTGGTAGCAGTTTGCTGTGATTGACGAGTCCCCAATGGATCATAATGATTCTTATCTCCCAATCTCACAAATTCTCTAGCAGTTGTGATAATAACTTCAGCTAAGGAGAAAAGGCAAAAAATAAATTCTCTGCTGCACTGTCAATTCAGGCTTTGCTTTTTTCCTGACATGGAATGGGGTTTATTTCAAATCTATTGCATTTTGGAGACAAATATGGATCCTCATTGCTAAATTCTGTGTCATCGTAAAACTGCAGTTTAATTGTTTACTGATACTGCTCTCACTTCCTTTTAAATCCTTCTAAAAAATATTTCAGATTTCTCATTGTTAATTAGCTTAAATTACATGTGGGGCAATTTGGTGGTAGGTGCAAAACATTGGGGAAATATCCAGCAATTAGGTACCATTAACAATATTTTACATTTTAAAATATTTGTCCCATTTAAAAATACACTAATATATCTTTTATTTTCTCAATTATTACACTAAAACTCAGCACAAGTTATGGTGATGCTGTAACTGTAAAAGTGGAATTTCCTTTGCCAGGGACAGGCTTGGGCTGGTTACAGATTTATTTATATTTCCACAATGAACTCACATTGATGGGACAGTGAGTCGGATGAAACAAATGTGAGGCCTTGCAAAGTAAATGGTAGAAAGGCTGTGGAAAAAGTAACTTGTAAGGGAATAATATAGCTAATTTCAGGGCATGATGGGGAATGTGAGGAAGGTTACTTCTTCTCATGCATATCTTAACATTTTTGAGGATTTATTCTTTCAAAGTCTTAATGATTTAATGGTCTTAATAATCTAACTCCTATAAAAGCGAGTGCCTGATATCTTTATTTCAGAAGAAAAATCTCTCTGGGGAAAATCCTGCTCTCCTCCTGCTCACCCACTTCTGCTGGGTTTGCTCTTCTGAGAGAAGCTGGCAGAAGAAAGGGTGAATGTAGGATAATTAAGAATGAGGCAATTAGATTCTCACCAGACCTGACACATCCTCACAATGGAAGACGTGAAGTTACAGGGAATCTCTTCCCTTGGAAAGTGAAACACAAAGAAGGGAAAGTGGAAGGTCTTGTGAGAAGTTCTCACCAGTGGTTGTGTGGGTGGGGATGGAGGTGCAGGTGAGATGTTCCCCCACCAGGTACCACGGCCTGGGTGACCTGGCAGTGACCTGGGGACTGCCACCAATCCAGCCAGGTGCAACCTCTCCTTGTGTGGGATCAGACACATCCCACACCCCCAGCACTGGAAAGATCGTGGAGAAGCAGCCTAACAAAGGGAAGACTTGCCCAGCTACACGTGCCCAGCCCATGGGACCAACTTATCTCTTATTTGCAGGAATACATATTTTTAATTAAATATTTGCAATAATATGTTTCATTATTAAATTACTTGTTTTTCCAGTGTAATAAAGGTTAAAATACAAGAGAAACCAAAATATAGTTTAAACGCAATTTTTCTACTGAAGGACTAGGAAGACACTGAGGACATTTGACTTGAACCAAATAAATCACTTTACTGAAAAGAGCATGGATCTTGATCTATTGCTCACCAAACTCAGCAGAGGTGAAAATGCCTCGTTTACTTGGGTTTTGTTTGCAATGATCAGGCTGAGAGTTAAAGTGATGGAGCTCTACCAGCTTTGCACCCTCTGGGCCAGGTTGTTTGTGTCATTAAAGTATTGACAGTGCTGAGGATCAGTGGAAGTGGAATATTGCTGAAAGATCAAAGAGTGCCCCTTTGAACACACTTTATTGCCTTTTTCATCTTATCAGCACTTGCCATTATTAACCTGAGGATTTCTGTCTGAGTGGGCTATAGAGGCAGGGGATATCAGGGGGAAGCAGTGGCAGGAGGAGGACAGCTAAGGTGTGGAAGAGATAAGATGATGTGTTCTTCCCTTTCACCCACACGCATTGCAGGTGCTCATATAAATATCCCGATAAAAGTCATATAGAGCAGAAAGTCCTCTTGGAGAAAAACAGCAAATGGTGCCATCTGCACAACCAATGGCACTGGCTGTGACCTGAGAGTGAATCAAACAGCACAGTCTGATGTTATCTGCCCACTTGCCTTTGCCTTGCACTGTGACGAGGGACTGTGCCATGGAAAATAAGTCTGGAACACTGCAAGGAGCTTTTAGTGCATAGTGGAAAAATACAGCCTGCTCAGTTCAAGGGAAAAAAAAAAGGAAAAAGTACCTGTCAGTGGATTTCAACACCCAGTGCAGCTGGTTTGGGTGGAATTGCATGCCAGATGTCTTTCTTTCATTCAAGGGTTGTAAGTTTTCCAGAATAAGATAAATATGTGCATTCTCCCTGCATTTTATGGAAATCTCCCTGCTTTATTTTTTTTTCAAGAAAAAATATAACTCCTAAATTGGAGCTTGGAATTATTCCCCTTGATCTATGAACTTGGCAGCAGAGGCAGAGCTGTTGTTCTTGCCCATGACAAGGATTTTCTTCATTGCACTCAAAAAATTTCTGAAACTTTTTTATTCAATTAGTTGCTTAATGAGTGGAAACATCCAGCAAAGACAATTTTTGTTGTCGTATTCATAATGCTGTAAAAGTAGAGCTTTCTCAGTGGGAGCAAGTTTAGATAAAACAGCAGAAACCACACAGGACGTTGGACTCAGTCTCTTCACTGGCTCTCCCTTACTGATAATACAGATTTTATGGGGTAGACCTGCTGGGTGGGACCATGGTGGGGCCATGTCCTGTGACAGGAGACCACCAGGACATGAATGTACCCATTACAGGTTGGACAATTTTCCTTCTCTACCTCCTTCATTGCCACTTCCCCCACTGAAAGCAGCCCCTGGGCAGCCCCTTCCAGGGTTGTCCTCAGGTGCTGGAAGGACACCTGGACTGGGGTGTCAGAGGGCTGCAGGATCCAGGGGTGCCCAGCCAAAGCCACTCCTGAGTGCCTGAACTCACAACTCTGAAGTCTGTACCTAAATAAGAGCTTTGAGATACCACCACCAGCATAACCTTGGAGGTCAAACAAGATGTGAATCTGATTTAGGGAGGGTTCATATGAACCAAAGAATCTCAGAGATTTATATTTGAGACTGGTCACCATCACAGCCTCAATGCCACTGAGACAGGGCATAGAGAACATCATGGTCAAGCAGAACAAGGGATTTTTTTGGTAAACTTTGTGGGTGCAGAGATGGGGACTCACACTGTGCATTGGTTCTCAGTAATTCCAACAGCTGAATGCCTTTAAAATATACTGCTATGCTTGTAATGTCTTGCCAGTGTTTCACATTAACCTTTAGACTATTTGAATTTAACTCTGTAAGTAAGCTAGATAGCTTTCTAAAATGATAGCTAATATAACAAAAAAGGTGCAGACTTGGATGAAGATATGTGAGCAAAGCAGTTATTAAAATTAGAATGATTGATGCTATTATATTCTGAGGTATCCTACATGTGGAGATCTAAGTGGCTCTTCTCTTTAGTATGCATATGCAGCTGCTAATTTTGGGGGGCAATTAGTAGGTAAACTAACCCCAACTACACAAATAAACACAGGGCAACAGGAAAGAAAAGGCTGCTCTTTGATACTCCACAGTGTGTTGGAAGATGCCATGGGCTCCAACGTCAAAATTTGTTCATAAAATCAAGGAGTTAAGCTTCCTTGTCTTAGACTCAAATGCAAAACAGGAATATAAGGATGTTTAGCAATGAACTCATTGGTGGCAGCACGTCATAGACCACAGACCTTCTGAAGGGATCAAAAGGCTCCACTAAAAATAGCTGCCAAGAGATCGGCTCAGGTTTCACACTTCTAGGTTAATTTGTACCCTCTACATGTGTTTGTGGTTCTGGATGTCCTTTGAAAAGTTAAAGACTTTCTGCTCAGTAAGTGGTTAGCTGGGAATATCATTGCATCACATCATATCCCACTTTACCTGCCCATCTTTAAACCAATTTGACCATGGCAGTGGAAGGAGAACTGGAAGCTACTGGGGCACATCCTCCTGATTCATGAACTCCCATTAACGCTGATAGAAGTTATGCACTGGCATGGAGAGGAGAATCCATCACAGAGAGCTGGTGATCACCTCAGACTCACACAGCAGCTCGTTGAAATTTCCCTCATGCAAAATATGAACTTGCTTTCCTCCTAATTCCCTGATGCATTTCCCTGCCAGCCCAGGAACTCACACCCACGGACCAGGAATGATGTGTGGGAACAGCAACTGGCAGAACTTCCACTGATGAGCAGCAGAAATCACAGTTATTTGGAGGTGGGCCTTATCTGTGAGGAAGCTGGAGGTCAGCTCCTTATTTACACAAGAGAAAGTGAAGAGAGAAATTGCCACCTGACAGAAAAGGCAAAATAGAGAGAATGAGGCATAAAAGTTTTTTAGTTTACTTATTAGCACTATACGTAATTGGATGGAAGTAGCAGGTTTCAAAAATTTGTCTTACTGTAATGACTATAATTTTTTACAGATCGAAAATGAATCTGACTAGAAAATACCATTAAACTACCAACTTGCTTAAAATTTAAAGGGTAATTCACATATAATGCTTTTATTTAATAGCCCAATTTACAAAACGTCTAAAATTAATGCAGATCTTTTCAGGACAAAATCAGCTGTAACTGCACCAACTAATTTTTGCTCATTTGAACTGAATTATTAATAAGAGAGAAATATACCATATGTTCCCAAAAGAGCTGGATACATTTATTTCAAATAAAATTGCCGCGTTTGGTGGAATATAAGAGGTTTAAATGCTTTCAGAGAAATGGGTTACTTATATACTGATTTAATAGAGTATAAATCAGACTGCATAATTAGGGACACAGCTGTTTCCTAACCTAAAGCTGCCAGCTTTTGTTGGTTAAGTTCCTTTATCACCTGCATGGCTTTAATCAGCAATAATTTGTTCTTCTTGTGGAGCAATACAAGTTAATCAATAATTTTGCTGTTTGTACTATACTGGAAAAGGGCTTTTATGGCAGGTTTAGCTTAAATTTGGCATACGTTCTCCTGACTTATTCACTTATTTAATTTTATGGTGATCCTGATACTAATCAAAAATGAAAGTATTTTTGGTAGCTCAGCCTCTGCCTATGCGAGGTACAGAGATATATTGGGTTAACTTTTTAATTCACTTTCTTAAGTTTGAACTGCATTCACATTTGGGCATAACCTCAAATCCTGACTCTGTAGATAAAACTCCATGAAAACTTCTCCCCTTAGAGCATACCTGGAGATTTCCATTCTGTCTGCTCCCAGAAACAAACAAACAATGAAATGGGATAATGAGAATTTCTCTTATATTCAGTTTGTTTTAAAAAGTTCTTTGACCAGATATCAAAACAAGAAGACTCTGTGCATATTTCATCTACAACTGGAATTTACTCTTAACCAGCACATCTGGTCACAACACCATGGTGTAGGGCCATGGCTTTTCTCCTAGAAGGTCAACAAGGGAGAGGTTTTTATAAGTGAGTATTTTTACATCTGGTTTTCACTCATTTTGTGCTCTAATGTGAATTTAAGTGAGCAAAACTGTTCAAACTGATCGATGCATGATCTTCAAATGGGCTGTCTGGAGGGATATACTTTTTAAAACCCACATCCATGATGCAAAAAGATGGGAGGCTTTCAAGTCCTTTGACATCCAGATGAGCCAAATGCCCAGGGGAGAGAGATGCAGCCCAGATGAGCATGAAAGAAGAAAAGTTTCATTTGTAAATATTTTGCTTTTCCTACAGAGCTGTTCACACCTCATATTTTTCCTCTTCTCAAGAAAGTTTTAAACCCCAATTCAGATCCCATCAAGCTCCTCTTGGCTTTAGAATCTTGGGATTGGGGGGACACAATAGAAGGTCTGCTTTGGGTGTAGATTTATATAAATACACAAAATATTTTTGTTACATATTCATACAAATCCTAACCTCGAAAAATATGTAGACACAGATATATGTATATTCTTAGCTGTTTAAATGCTGCAGTGTGTTAATTTTAAAAGTCTCGAAGGACAAAAGGCAGAATGTGTTATTTGTAAGTGAAATTCTTAAATTGCTGTTGGCCACGTGAATGCCACTGGCTACTTCCAGCTACTTGTTGAATATTATAAAAAGGTAGCATATGATACAAATTCACACAAATTATATCTGAATATTGTTATTTACATCCCAGTTATCTCTAACTAATGCAAGCCTATAAATTCACCTCCGCACAAGGGGATTAATTTTCCAAAGGCTGCTGTAGCACCATGGAGGCTCCAGTAGCACTACCCTCAAGTAAGAGGATGTTGCTTAACTGCAAATGTAACTGTATTTTTATTTAGGGGTGGAGGAAGGAGGTGGAAAGGGCTGTGAGTAATTCCTGATGCCAGGTTTATATTTTAATAGTTATATTTGAAGTACATCTGCTCCTTCCAGCCTTCCTTCTTGTCTTCCACAGGGTTACAGACAGATAATAACATTCCTTCCTTTTAGAGCCAGAATATTCTTTTAAAACCCCAAAGAGACAGTATGCAACTTAAAGTAGAAAATTGGCTTCACTCACAAATTATGCATTAAAGAGACTTTGCATCTCACTATATGTCTTGCTCAGAGGGAACTTCCACGTTCACAGATTCCAGCTGTGCAAGACATAAAAATTTTATGCTGTAACTTTTACAGACTAGGAAGGACTTTCTCCACAGTTTCAGTCGTTTGAGGGAACTGCCACTAAAGAGCAAGCTCTGTCTAACACCTTCTAATTAGCTCTTGGTCCCTGATGACAAGCAAAATGCCACCAGCGGGGACAATCTGAAACTTCTCACCACTAATTGAAAAATGTACAAATTCTTCTCCTTCCACTCAGGGCAAAAATTAAATACATCAATTCCAACCACTGTAGAAGTAAAGGAAACAAGTTTTGCAGTGCTTTTCTTTCCTCCTTTGACAGCTCATGTCACTACATTCTGAAGATTTCCCTCACTTGTTTAGATCCAGTGCCTGCAGTTTCCTACAAAAAACTGCCTTCCCTGGCTTGATGCTGATATAGAAACCATGGAAATGTTGTGCCCAAACTCATTCTCCATGTGCTCCATGACACAGGTAGGGCCACACAAACGGGAGCCATCCATTGTAAGGTCCATGGACATCAGTGGATGCTCCAGAGGCATCACTCTGCAATCAGACACACACCTGAATTCCTCTAAAAACCCTCTCCCTAGGATATGATTGAGGTTTTGGTCAACAGAGAGGGTCCTCAGCTCTCCCATGGCCGAGCTACATGAACTTTAGCTAATTTACCTGTTAAGCTCTTCCTTCTTCCTGAATGTTCTTGCAGCCTTATTTCAAATTATTTATTCAGATTTATGAGTAGGATGGTTTGGGTTGGAAGGGAAAGATCATCTACTTCCAACCTGCCCTGAGCAGGGATACCTTTCACTTGGAGGCCAAGCCCACCTCAGCAGCCTCATGTAATACTTATCACCATTAAGAGTAAAAAAACCACCCCAAAACACCTTTGTAAGTTTGGATGCCCAGAGATACTCCCCTCTACTGATTGGGGATCCCCTCTGCCAGGACTCAAGGAAGAGACTATCTCTGTAACTTGCTGATTTTATCTATAATTAATTTTATTTTTTTTCCCTTACTCTTCCAAGTAGCACCATTAATGGTAGTGGAAAAGTTATTTGGGAACATTTGGTTTATAATGTTTATCACATTGCTACACAATATAGGTTATAAGTTTAAATCACTACGTGCAAGTAAAGAACCAGCAATTAAACAACTGCTGCTTTCTCTGCACAAAAAAATGTGATTTTTCTCCTCTGTATCTAATATCAACTGCAAATATATGTGTAGCTGTGGAGGTATGGCCCCTAATTCTTAATTTTGAAATGAAAAGAAAATTGAGAAGGGCTTGTAAACAAGATATATTTGGCAATTCCTCCAGTGTACTTTGATCTATGTGATAAAGGTCAGTGCTCAGTGCTTCATTCTACATTCTCCCAAATATCTAATTGCCTAATTATTGCATTATTTCACAGCCAATTGGCTGAAAGGGTTTGTATGGGAGTGTGGCAGAATAAGAGAGCTGTCAGTCTTTGGTTATGGTCCTACAGTTCTAATTCAAGAATTAAATATCTGTCTTTTCTAAAAGTCATTACATGATTTATTGGAAAATTGGTAGAAACAGCCCTGGGGGGGTTGTGCTCAAAATCTGGTTTAGAAGTGGCTGCTAGCTATGACTTTTGATTTTCTTGTCTCAAAATGAGTAGCACTGCCTGTTTCTATGCAAATTAAATGTTTGAATGTATTTTTTAAAGATAGATTATAATTGTTAATTTAATTGTATTTCTTATGCAGTGAGGTGGTTTGGGTTTTGATCTTTATTTCTAGAGGAAACCCCTTTTGCTACTGATTCCCCAGAAGTGCAGGGCTGCTTTTTTTTCTGTTGTTTGATAGCTCTAAAATGTCCTGCAGAAATTGTAGGTCAAGAATTACAGCCATGGTAAATCATGCCTCATGAATGAGAAGTCATCTGTGATTTCTCTGGGGTTTTTTTGGTCAGTCTTTAAAATGGGAGTAATATTCAGAAGAAAATAAAGGCTTCTTTAACATATATTGGCATAAATATGAACCCTTCCAGTATGTGCATATTTGTGACACTCAAGCTCTGTTGACATCTAGAATTTAGCCTGCATCAGACAGAGAGGATGCTCTATAAATAAGCCTCAAGAAAAAAAAATATTTTAGCCAGAGCTATTCCCAGTAATTATGTTTAAAAATGTAACTAAATTTCCTTTCTGGGTATAAAAATTATCACTTCCCACCATGAACCCAGAGGTGCCTCCATCCTCTCTCCCCTTGATTGCTGGGAGGTTCTTTGCTTTATGCAGATTTCACTGATTTCATGGCCCAAACATTACTCTTTTTTTTAGTGATTCTCCCCTTTTCCTGTGCTATAGGACCAAAAACAGGAATAAGTGGCTCACAAATCCTCTGAGCAGTGGAGCTGGGGACACCAAGGGGACCAGGACAAGCGATGGGTGGTTGGCTGCTTTTTTGGGGTCTCAGTAACCCCCAACCCCTTTGGTGTGGGCCAGCAACATTATCACCAGAATTTCTTCTCTCTGCCTCTTTGCTGACCCATTGAACTCTGTTTCTGTAATAACTGATCCACTTTTGTAGTGCCAAAGAACATAAAATGGTTCCCCTCTGCTGCCATCCCCAGAAGAGCTGCAAAGATAGACAAGGACTGGCTTCTTTGTGGCTTCATTCACCTCCTTCCTTCCAGGAACCACCTCCCATTTCATGCTTCCCAAGCTGGAGTATCCCAAAAATCAATAACTGCTCCTGCCTTTTCTCCCTCCTTTCTGCAAAAGTGTCTGTCAAAAACAATCATGATCATGCCTAGAGAGAAAAAGTCACAAAACTGCAGGTCTAAAAGCAGACAAGGGGTTAACTCTCCTATTTATGCATCTGATAATTTATAAGAATTATTTGCATTTATTGTCAGCCACTGGACTCACGTAATAGCCCTAAAGCTGCAAAGGGCAAATAAGAGGCACATGAGATGCAGCTGGATGGATACAATAGATTGAACATCTCCAAAGAACTCCCATTAGAGTCCAGTGGGTCAATAATCCACAAACCAAGAAGGATTTACATGATAGACCATAACAGCTGCTTTGGAGCCATTGTATCAAGGCAGGATCTGCCTTTAAAATGATGGTGATAGGCAGGTTTTGCTGCCTGTGAAGATGCCATTCTAAGTTACAGCACAACAAAGAAATGGTATAAAATTAGTAGCAGGATCTTAACAGGATCACAATAGGTTATTGATTTCACAAAATGTCTCTCTGAGATCCACTGTATTTCTTGTAAAGAAGCTGAAAACTTAGAACAGGGCAGACTGTGTACACTATAAGCTATGAATGAGATGCACCTTCATTGAGAATAAACGAGACAAAAATGTATTTTCTACATTATTTCGACATGGTATGCTCAGTAGGGACCTAGGGAACTATTGTGACCCATTTCCAGGTGTAGGCAAACTGGATTGAATCAGTGGCAGGAGGATGTAGAGGAGATGCTACTGTACCTTCTCCTTCAATCTCTTTGCTCAAAGTACCCAGAAATTAATTTTAGCTTGGTTAAATTCAGAGCAGCCTCAAAACTCCTCTAATGTATGGCCACGAGGACTTCCTGGGGATCAGTTTCACTCTTTTCTCTGACAGACCACTGCGCTTTTGCAGAGAGGAACTTGCATCGATAGAAGCAACTGGGGGAAAAATGAGGGAAATTCCCAATTTTATTGACCTTTTCTTTTGTACCAGGACAGTGGTACTAAATGGATGTGGAAAACACCCAGCTCTAACTCCTTTTCCCCCCAAAAGTCCATAGAGTTAAAAAGCTCTACAAACATAACACAGAACAAGAAGATCGTTGCAGCTACATGGTAAATCTGCAAAAGACTTAAACATTAAAAATTAATCTCAAGACTTTATTATTCCTTTGTAACTCAGCACTGCAACGATCTTTGTGTGGTGGAGGGCTCTGCAGTGCTCATATGTGCTCTTACACCTCGGCAGAATGCCATGAATTAAGGATGGAGCGTAAACCTCGCCTTTGAATTTCCTGGCTTTTGTTAGTTTGTGTCATAAACTCAACGTTATTCAAATCTCGGGTTTTGTATTTAATATTATTAAATGCCTCCTCATCAATGCCAAGTCTGTAATTGGTCACAGTGAATAGGTGATTAGACAGATAAAGTGCAATTGTGACTGCAAAAACTATCACCAGGTTTGCCGAGGACAATAATTATGTAGCTTATAATGTTTGAAAATATTGCCTAAATCTCCTTCCCACATGTTGTTTGTGATGGAAAACAATTAGACAAAGGATTCTTTTTCTAAGCTGCCTCTGATTCAGATTTGCCTGATGAATGGTCTTTATACCGAACCCAAAGCATTTGTTCCAAGTAAATTATATGTCATTGCAAATGCAAAAGGTCTGCTTCACAATGTTTATTGGGATAAATTAAATCTTCTAAAGATGGTAAACAGAAGGCCTCAATAATGATTCACTTCTTTATAGTTTAAACTGAAAAGGATGTTGCAGTTAGAAGGATGGAGATGAGGCAAACAACACTCCCTGCTTTGTGTTAACAACATAAGAGGTACAATAGGGAAATTTAATTTGATACTGATCTACATGAGGCATAACACAGCAACACAGTTTCAAATGCTACTTTTCTAATGGCAGCCTTTGAATTGCAAATTTCCACCAAAACCACCTGATTCATTACTTGAATGTATTCCCAAACCAGTCAAGGAGTTTCTTTCCCTGCTTCCATAGGGGCAGGAGCAGGCTCTCCTTCCTTAACATCTCAGGAGGTGGATATAAAACCCGAGGGATGCTTTACTTGTGAAAGCCTGGAGCCTGCAAGGTGACAGGCACACAGGCAGCCTGTCTAGTGCTCAACAAAGAGATGCTTCTGGCTTTGCTGCAGCAGCCAAATTTCTCCTCACAGCAAAAGGTCAAATCCTAGAATAGTCCGCAGCCCTTTCGGAAGCGCTTGCCTTGTGCTCAGAAAGGACACTTCTCAAAGTTGGCAGTGGTTTGAAAACGTTTTGTCGCTTCTGTGGGCCCTCCAAAAACCCACTAAAAGAAATGGCAATCTTTCCTTTAATGCTCTCAGGCTCCCAATGGAAAAGTGCTGTGAGGATGGCAGAGCCCTTGGGAGCAGAGGAGACTTTGGCAGGCGGCTGCGCACACCGCGGGCCCCTGAGCACGGGGGAAACCTCCAGTGCTTTCTCACCTGGTGTGAGAGGGCTGGGATTCAGCCACTTTACCTGTGAAAGGACACAGTGGGCTGTCTGTGAAGCTATATCCTCCATGAGCCTAAAGGGAATATAGGGGAACTTTAATGGGTGTCAGTTACTTCGTTTACAATCCATCTTAAAACTGGATCTTAAACAATTTCTGTACCTGTTGTCAGGTCTTCCTAGTCCCTCCATTAGCTCACTCTTGAAACCATTATGTGTCTAAATTTCCAGCTCACTGGAATCCTGTTCACAGGTGATTAAAAACTGTCCTATGGACTATTAAAGTGCCCCACAGAAAATTATTAGCTGATACTCAATCTCTTTGTTGTCTCTATTTTTGGAATATTGGTTTCTTTTAACCCAAGTTCTGCATTTCAGGTGTTTGGACTGCTTGCAACATCCCTTGAAAGGCTTTCACCACCCACTCACTGTTCATTAGTATTCACAGTCACAAGAACACCTTTAACTCACATTCATGCACACACTCCCAGACAAAAGCTCTATTAATGGGACTTCATACCTGATCTCGAACACATTGGTAATTAAACATCCATAAATGTTGAAAAATAAATAAATGTTTGCAGGTTACTTGGAGGTGACATCCAATTTCCTCTTTGCTTTGAGGACGCACTCCCCACCCTCCATACACCCCAAATGTTCTGCCACCTGAAGTCAGAAGGGGAGTTTGTAATTTCCCAGCTGTTCAGGGCAAAGGGGATGTGCAGCAGAGCAGGTACAGAGAGCTGTGGTCACAGAAAACATCAGCAGGAACAGGACAGAGAACGAGCTTCAGTACTTAAGGGAATGCCAACAAAATGCAGAGAATGCATCTTCACCTCTGAGGGAGGCACAGACGATGCAGACAAGATGTGGACACTTTCCTTTAGTGCTTCCAGTGGTTTGTAAAAAAAAAAATACATTTGTGAACTCCAGGTTTTCTTCTGCTTAGCAGATGGCCAAAGGAAGCAATTATGCTGTGTACTGAACAAGGAGAATTTTCTTCACAAAACAATTCACTAAAATCCTTTATATGAGAACAAGCCTTCATTAATGACCTCTTTGAATTTTACTGGTGAGCCCAGCAATAATACACGGGTATTATTAGAAATGTAAATGTAAAGAGATAAGGAAATTTTCAGGCAAATATATATTTAATTTCGAAGAAAAGCTGCTCATTTCTAATAGCCCTCTTTGCATGGGTATCTGATGGTAAGGCTAGGGGAGGGTCACAGCAGATAACACCTAACAGGATCATTGAATGAAAAACAAATATTTATTTTCTCTTTGTCTCTTTGGGACTCATTTGCATTAAAACTGCAGCTTTCCCAGAGAACGCTAGTGACAAAAAACCACCCTAATTTATGCATTTAATATTAGGAAGGCTCTTTGAGATTAAGGTTATATGAAAGCTGATTCCACTCCACCTCCCTGTCTCTCCACAAAGAGCACGAAGCTGAGCTGAACGGTTCGGGTGCTCCGTTTGTTGTACACCTCAAATTTGCATTTTATTGCACCTATGTATTTTTATAACTGTATTAGAGATCCTATTGTCACACTTGGTTTCTTTCCTGAATTCCAGCTGCTATTCCACAAAGCTATTTGTCACTTATTTTAACCTTGAGCATGCAAAACTCCTCCCAGGCTTAAAATTAAGCAAGAGCTTACATGAAGAGACATTTAATGCATTCAGTCAGTGTTGCCTCAGTACCTGAAGCTCTTTTGCATTATCTCCAGTACCATCCCTGATCTTTGGCTCTGGAAAGAGCTTTCTGTTGTCATCCTTAATGTCATGAGATTCCTTTCAGAAACTAAAAAAAAATTTGATGTGGATACATTTTAAATTGAATAAATTTTTTTTTGCTCAAGTCTGTTACACTTGCTGTCATCACAGGATCATGGAATGGTTTGGGTTGGAAGGGACATTAAAGATCATCCAGTGCCAGCCCCTGCCCTGGGCAGGGACACCTTGCACTGTCCCAGGCTGCTCCAAGCCCCAATGTCCAGCCTGGCCTTGGGCACTGCCAGGGATCCAGGGGCAGCCCCAGCTGCTCTGGGCACCCTGTGCCAAGGCCTCATCCCCCTCCCAGGGAGGAATTCCTTCCTAAAATCCCATCCAAAACTTCTTCCTTTCAGTTTAAAGTCATACTTTAATCTTTTGTAAGGACAGTTTGGGCAATAACTTCCCCAAGCACATTTTGCACTGGGATACTCCCACCAGAGACACGATGAGCTCCACCTGCACAGGGCAACCAGAGCCTGTCACGACTGTTGTGTCCTTGCTTCCCCTCTGTGATGGATGCAAATACCCAGGGGGTCGTTGAAAACCAGGGTGATTATCCAGGATAGTTTGCATGCCATTTTATGTCTGTATTTGTCACACCATAAAACTATAAAATGTGATCAGTGTGCCGAGGTTCTCTCCTATTTTATTGTCTGCCCAGTGTTAATAAGTGTGGTGTAAAAGCCAATTGTTTTTCAAACCTGTTTTAAAATTGCTTTAAAAGCTGCACAAGCATGTATTTCTTTTAAACAAGCAACAGATTTACTTTCAAGTGAGATGAGTTTTAAAAATGAGTTAGAATTCAGGTAATTCAGGAGGTGGGATCTCTTGATGGAGTTTTATATGGAATAGCATTTCACATCAAAATAATTACATCCCTGTGCTGATTAATGATTAACCTGGTTCTTTATTATTCCTTTCTGAATGCCATCTTCAGTCCTGAGATAGACTCCCTCTGGAGTCAATAGGAGAAGTCATGTGAACGTCAAAAACCAGAAGTTATCTTTGTCATTAACCTTGAGAAGCACCATCGATTACTGGCACTAAGTAAGATCTAATGGCTTCAGAGAAACAACTGCTTCAAAAACAATTTTCAAGGCATATTTGAAAACGAGTTAGATGAAGCTACAAAAATATGGCATTGATATGATTTGGTACAGCTAACTCAGAATTGCTTTGTGATGCAGTTCAGCTAGATTTACTGGGATGATAAAGACAGGAAAAGTCTCTGTGTTGCCTTGATTTCCAATCAAAATTAGCATCTGCCTATGATGCAGAAATTAATAGAAGGAGAGAGGCATGTGAGTGCAATGCTGATGCTCTAACAGGATCATTTGAATGCTGCAGTATTCACTTTAGCTCCTTTGTAACTCAGGTGTGTTTGAAAATGTGACCTTATGCTTACAAACTGACAGGGAAAAATAAATACACACAAGTTTTCTGTGGGCTTGGGAGACATAAAAACATGCTTTGAAAGAGATTTCCATCCCACTTTTTGGGTTGAAAAGAATTTGCAAAGCCTTAGGAATTTCAGCAGTCCATGCCCTCATCAGTTCTTAAAACTACACATGGTGCTCCTCCAGTAGGTAAAACACCAGTAATTTGAGTCTTTTTGAATGAGTCTTTTTGTACTTTTTGGGAACCACACAACTGGCTTTTGTGGGGAATTCTGCACCATTTAGGGCAGACAATATGGTCCCCAAACTGCCTTGGTTGGTGTTTTTAAAGGGATATGTCAATTCAGTGCCTTGGGAGAGAAAATATCCAGAGCAGACCAGATAAAAAATTAAACTCAACATTGAGTCATGTGCTATTGAAATCCTGTGAAAAGATAATGAAATAGAGGATGTCATGCTGAAATAAAACATGATGTAAAATTTCTCCTCCTCTGGTGCTTGGCCAGCAGAAAACTGCCAAAATTTAAGGCCTAAGTCAATGGCTCTAACTGAGGTAAACAATCAAATATACCAAGATTTTACCTAAGCAAATACTGCAGAGGTTTCCAGTCTGTGGTGAACTTGCATGAGACAGACTTTAGTCAAGTGCACCCAGCTCTGCCTCTTTTATTAAGATGTGACCCTTCTCCTGCTGCAAGCTCATCTCGTACACCATGATTTGCAGCAATTAATTGGTCTCCTCTAAGCTGACTAGCAAATCCATATACTACTGTAATTACCTGAATGTAAAATATTTAGGAAATATCTATCATGCTCTTGGAAGTCTCAGGTCATTTAAAGAAAGCCAATGAAATTGCAAACAGGCTGAAGGGATTGGCTACCAGGTACCTTTCCTCCCCCCTCCCCATCCTCTTGGCTCTTAGCATTTGTCTCTAGGGCATGACCAAATAGTGGCCATGTGTCATAAAGACATTTATCATGTAATTACAGCTTTAAGATCAGTTTCTGTTGATGTGAGATGATTACTTTGTATTTCACGCCTTTCAGGTTCCCAGCTGGGATTCAGAGGTTTAAGGACATGGGGTATATATTTTTTAAATTTATGAGATAGCCATTAATTTAATTAATTGGACCATAAGAGTTCAGTCAGTGACCAAATAAGAATCCTGCGAAACAGGGAGAACCAGATGTTTTATGAAGTTTCGATATTTTTGATGTGGATAACTTGGCAAAGCAAAGGCCTTTGTTTCCTCCTTAAGGAACAGAACATTTCTGTGGAGTAAGAAAAACGACACATCAAAGTCACTGCCTGTGAAACCTGATCCTGCAATAAGAACACTGTTCATACCAGGCTGTTTTAAGCCTGGCTTAAACTGTATTGTTCTTATGTGTTAGCTATAGCCCAGTGCTATTCCTGTGTGGCTTACATTAATACTTGGGTTCTAAAATCTGGGCTCAGGCATTGCAACTGTGATTCCTTGAGTTAATTTTGGGGTTTTCCGTTGTGTGTTTATGTGATTTTGTGTTTGCAGATGGAGACCTGATTTGAATTATTGTGAGAAGCTCCCTGTCACCAAGGTGATCACAAAGCTACATTTCCAATGTTTTCAGTGTTCACTACATTTCTATGAGCTTTCCTGAAAATGGATTTCTATTGAACTCCCATTTCTTCTGATATCAGGGTCAGCTGTTTTGACCATCCTTACAGCTGTTAAAATTAGTATATGCAGTCCTTAAAGGCTTCATTGAAACCATTTAAGATTTTAGTGGAACAGATTTCAGCTCTTTCTGTTATTTCTTAACCTGAGCTGCAGCAGGAAATCCAGAACTGCAGCTGTGTCCAAGTTACAGCCAGACAAGATATTTTATGCTTGTTCACTTTTACCAGTTAAAGAATTCAGCCTGGCTTCTGTCCAGAGAGAGCCCCAAATCTCAAAATTTACCAGGAACAGCTAAACCCATAAATTTTACATCAAGGATAGAGCAACATGGAATTTCCTATTGTGGAACAGCACTCAGAAGCAAAGACCTGCCTGGTGCAGAAGAGTGATTTGCTGTTCCCTGGCACTGGCACACTTGCACAGGTGCATCAGAATGGCAGGAATGCAGAGTAATGGATCATGAACTAAGCCCAAAGGCTTCCTGAGGTGCTGTTTACAGGCAGAGCTCCTCAGCACCAATAGGCTCCTGTGAATGCCACCAAGGTACTCGCCTGTCATACCCCCAGCCCTGTGGTCACAGCCACCAATCTCATCCACTTGAAAATAGAAAGTCACATCCAGCTGTAATGCACTGATCTGGGAAAACATGTCTATGCTTTTCTTGCTTTGGAGAATGCACTTGGCTTGTGGAAATTACTGTGGAAGCATTAAAGTAGAGGGAATTACCAAAACTTAAATCAGCAGCTTTGTTTGTCTCTTCTGTTGAAAGACAAAAATGTAAATATGGCAGTGGCTGAGGACTGTGAATGGATGTGCAAGCAGGCAGGTGGGATCTACACTGGGAGGAAAACAAAGGCAGAAATCTTGTGACAGCAGAGAAATTATATCTGCTTTTATCTGAGGGCACAGGCCTGGCCCTGGCTGTCCCAAGATCACTTTGCATGTTGTCAGCCAAGCTGTTCTCATGCTTAATTTACAGCTCACAAGGTTCATGTAGTGTCTAATGAAAAATCTCAGTGGGAACTTGCAGGAGAACATAGAACAGTGACCAAATTATTCACATTTCTGCAAGGAATGGAGAGCTCCTCTGGCCCAGAGATGCCCTGATGATGGCTGGCACCAGAAGCTGATATCAGGTGTTTCTTTTGCATTGGAATGTTTTGCTTAATGTGACAACAGTCCTCATCTTTTTGCCTAGCTCAATGTCACCTCTGCACTAGAGCACCAGTTAGGGAAGTTTGAGAAGCTCCCCTGGAAGCTGGATTCTAATCTTGATGCTGAATGTTGCTTGGCATGTGCAGTCAATAAGGCTACAAGTTATGTGTGGGAAAAGCAATAGGAATTGCACTGACTGTTAATCATGTTTACTTCTTTTTAAATTACAAATAAAATCTTAAAAAACCCAACCTGTAAATGTCTATTTAGTTTGACACAGGCCTAACAGAAAATAGGATTTTACTATGCCAATAAATATTATTGTTTGCCCTTTCCTTTGGTGCATGCTTGCCTTTCAAGTAAATTTATCTCCATGCTTCTTCTCTTTAAAAAGGTAATAAAAGATCCTGAAGTCTCTGTGTCTTAGGAGTGTGTGTAACTAAGAACAATTCTCTTACAAACCAACTTCCATGCTCTTTTAGAAGGTGACACAGAAACATTCCATACAGTTAATACCTACACGGCCATGAAAAATTCAGCCACGAAAAAATGGAATTTATTTATTTTCTACCATTTAAATTGCCACTGCCATTGTCCTAAAACTGTTGATGGATGGATTACCTGAAGTGGAAACAAATACTCATTTGTTATGGGCTGGTTTGTGTTTATAAAAGGTGTTTAGGTCCAGAGGTGAACCCCAAGCTTTTACAGGAACATGAAAATCATGGGAGCATCAGAGGTCCTGCTTGTCCTGAGGGGGACAGAAATCAGTACAGTAAGGGAAGATTCCTTACTGTAGAGGCAATTATCACAATTATTGCTTGCAAAGACAAATTCCTGCCAGTAAACCCTTCAGTGGTGCAGGTTTTGGCCTGTACTGTTCCTTTCTTGCATCCTGGCATGGCACAAAATGGATTTGAGCCTGTAACACCCACACGGTTTCTCCATCTTGTTCCTGCATTAGAGATGCATACTGGTATTCTGTATTTATTAGAACAGGAGGAAAACCTCCCCACTGGATACCCACATGCTCTGGATTGCTGTGCTCTTCCAAGGGCAATTACACTGTCCACTTAGAAATGAGGTGCAATAATTTCTCCACATTTTCCACAGCATCAAAATTCACACTTGCCCTTTGAGAGCTTGCATTTGCTTCTGTGTGTCAGACCCAGGCAGTCACCAGGCTGGCATTTCTCCCCTCTAGATTTTAAAAGAAAATCGAAAATCTCTGTAATGGTCATACCCTCATCTTTTTTCTTTTTCTTTTTTTTTTCTCCTTTTTTCTTTTTTTTTTTTAAATAAAAATAACAGAGAAAAAGGGGCATCAAAAGCAATTTTTCATTCCCACATGCCTATGTGGTAAACCCAGATGTCAGGCTTTTTGTGGTGATGTGATTCATATCACTTCAGTGGAGGGTGTTAGCTCTGCATTTAGTCTTGCCTGGACTGTAACGAAGGACACCGATTACTCTGGTGATTCCAGCTAAAAGCTGCAGGAGAGGCATTAGAATACAGGAAATGTATAGGGGAATGCAATTTTAAAGTGGATGAAAAATGTGTGAGTGGATGAACATTCAGTGAGGTAATTACCGCTCAGGTTTAGTCCTGAATTTTCTTCTGCCTTACTCTAGGAAGAGCCTAATGGCCAGAGCTGAGTTTTTAATGGCAACATTTGGGCAAAAAGTATGGCTATTAGGTGAGCAAATGTAGCACTTTATCCTGGAGGAGAGGAGATCACCTTCGGTGTCAAAAGTAAAGGAGAATCAATTCAGCTTTGTGAGCTGTGAAAGTTTGCAGGGGGAAATCCTGGTGATGCCTTTTCCTGGTCTTAAAATCAAGAGTCACACATGGTTAGAAGGGGAAAAGGGATTTTACCTTGGTATTTATTTTAAGGATCCTTAGGTGTACACGTCCAGGTCATGTGCATCGAGATGCACCCCGCCGAGTCTATCTATGTCCCTCTCTCTCTGTTCCCCCTCCCCAACATTGGGTATAACATTACAGGTTTTACTAATTAGCATATCTATCAAAGATTCCCCGATGAGAGGCTCAAGTGAGCCCCCCTCCCCAAGGAACCTTCTCCTGGATGGTTCTATCTTGGTTTACAGAATGTGTTCTGGAGAGGACCCTGGGCTCTGGGGCACACTGATCCCTGGCTACGAAGCTTCTAAAATGTTCAGTCTCTCAGCTTGACAAACAAGTCCAAGAATGTAGGCAAAAAGCACTGGGAATACAGAAGTTGTAAAAAGGTATAACAGGGGTATAAAAGAAAAGGCAAAAATCTTCATGGCATCACTGGAATGGTCTCACTCTGGAGGGAGGGGAGGGAAGATGGTGTCTGAGCCTGGCATGTGCTCAGCACAAAATACATGTTCAGAGACAGACAAATCCATTGATTTCAGCCATCCTGCGGAAGTTTTTCCACATTCCCAACAGCAGGAGAAGAGAATCCATAACTTACATGAACCCAAGTAATGCTGATCAAAAGGGGTACAAAGCCAAATGAAACATGAGCGCCATTTTCATCACCAAATGGAATGTGCTTCACAATGAGCCAGTTCTTTAGATTAAAAATAAGAACTCTGGCACTGGGTGTCTCTTCAGGTAAAGTGAACACTCCTCTTTCTGAAGAAAACAGTTTCAATTAATCTACACAATTAATCGATGGCAATTAACAGGTTCGGGTGGCTTTTCTCGAGTAGGGTGGCAAGGACAGAGTCACTAAATGGGTGGAGTAAAAACATCATCCTTTTTTATCCCAAGGCACTCCTGGGAAAAGCAGATGAGCTGCCTCTAGCTGTCCCTGTGGAGAGAATATTTATATTCTAGTCTTTGAATTGTCTTCCACCTTTCATAGACGTTCTAGTGAATCTGCACTGATCAAAACATTGGAGCTGTTCTTTTCTGCATGGCATTATTCAGGCATGCACTGAGCTACCCAGTTCAGGTCCTTCTCTGTTACGGAATGGGGGTCAAATTCAATGAAGCAGAGGGAAAATTTCATCTTGGACTTACAGATCTAAAATATTTGTTCAGAGGAGAGTGAGCCCTGCATCTTCAGTGAAAAACTCTAGTTTTACTTTTTTTCTTTTAAAAAAACCCCCTATAATAAAGTCATATCAAAATCATCGTGGCTTAAGTAAACATTTTCACTTTACATAAAACCAGAATATATCCTCTTTTATTCTTACTTTTAAGTGGGAAAAAGAGTGGAATGGAGAGAACAATGCCTGCTGTGGCTCTTCTTGAGTTCTGCAAATCAGCCCAAACCCATCTGCTTTCTGCGCTGCCTTAATTGCTTGCAAAGCTTTTTATGGCCAGTTTGGACCCCAAATTGCAATTACCACTGCAGGCTTGAGGCTAACATGAGGAACAAAGCAGAGAGCAATGGACAGCACTCTGACTCTCCCATCAGATGTGCAGGATGAAGCCTGAGCTTGTCTCCTTCCAGGACAGCAGTGGGACAGGAGCCTGGGGACCCTCACTGTGACATGGATTTTGCAAGGGGAGAGGGAGCAGCTCCAAGGTGTGAAGCAGGAGGAGCCACACTCCTGAGATCTGCTGCCCCATGGGAAGTCCTAAAAGTTTGGATCACCCAGATAAATCCACCCAGATGTGCTTCTAGTTTTTAACTTAATTATGTTTTTCAGCAGGGAGATCTGCTGCACTGACACACAGACCTACAGGCATCACATCAGCAATATCAGCAATATTTACTTCTCTTGTTACTTACCTTTCATTTCTATGAGCAGGCATTTGATCCCTCAAACAATCCCAATCCAAATGTCCTAAAGTGAACTGATGTACTGTACTTAATAGCCTGGTGACTTCTTGGATTAGACTGATCGAGCCCATGATGAATAGGGTAAGTATAGTTAACAGCCATTCTTAAACAACTTTGAGTGTCATTAATTTTGTTATAGGACAGATTAATCTGAAATGTCAGGACTTGCTGTACTAGACCTAAAATTGTATTTTCAAACCAATTTTAACAGATTGTATTTCACTCTTGACACAAAATTCATTTACTCGCCTTAGATTGCAGCTTTTATTTTAATTGTATCAAATTAAATCAGGGCATAGAACCACAGAAAACTAAGTTGAAGTTATAGGAGGATAGTTGCACTAAATTTCCTTCTATTTTCCTTTTAAGGCATTTTTCTCCTTAAGCCCAAATACATGGACATTGCTACAGGTTAAGAAGAGATGATAACAAACTTTTGTAGATACCTAAATCATATGTAAATCATACCCAGACAGAGGGCTATACCTACTCTGTTGTAGGTTGTCTTATCTACAGGACAGAATATTTGCTTTTCTTTAACAAATTTAATGTTTGTTTTGGTTAAAGTCACAAATTAGATCCTAAAGCCAGTTTATTTAAGTCAATTTCAAACATACCAATAAAGAACTACGACAAAAATAAACAGAAATTAACCCAGACCCCAGGAAGGCAGCAAACAACATGATTAGCTCTCCTGAAACCTTTAAAATGTACTTTAAGGATGAGTTTCTGGGCCTTTGAAGAGGACTCTTCCCCCTCACCCCCCAAGTAATACATTGCGGATAACAAATAGCTAAATCAATAATCTGCTCATAGGCAAACTCTGCAGCAAAATGTGTTTGGACAGAAGCATTTCTGGAATAATTCTGAATTATGAATAAATTCGTAAAAGTACCAGTCAGTTCACAGATAATTCATGAACTGAAATAAGGGCAAAATTTGTCGAATAAATTATTCACTACAAATAGTTCCTAAGCTCTCCAAAGTACTATCACACTTCATTTATCTCTTGCCTTAGGGGTAGATAAAAATACTCAGAAAAAATTATAACTAACCTGAATTCTTACCTAAAAAATTTAAGCTAGGACATCTCCTTTTGCAGTATTTTTAAGGCTAAGAATCTTGCTCAACTCCAGCTTTTATTCCCCCTCCACAGAAACCGTATTTTATGTCAGGGGTCTCTGGTTTTTATCTCACAATCAGACTGTATGATTAAGAAAGAGCAGTAGATGCAGCTGCAAATTCTGTGCACCAGATTAGTGAACATCTGATGGCTTTTCAAGGTTTCCATTCAGAAAAGGAATGTCATTGGAATCAGAGAATCCTGAAATGGCTTGGACTGGAAGGGACCAATGGTTCATCATTAGAGGGGCATCAGCATATGTAATTCCTGGTAGCAACATCAGGACTATAAAAAATGGCTTTTCTACTCTGTGTTGACACAAACCAACATTTTGGCTGCTGTAAAATAAGGAATAGAAAAAATATTCAGTAAAAGTCCAAACTGGACAGAAAGGAAAAAAGGATCTTTCCAGATGTAGGCAGATGTTTGAAAACCGAGGCTTGTATTGGTGTATTAAAACCTTACAGAAATATGAAATGTTTGGGATTCTACCCTGACTATTCAGGATGAATCCTGGTGGGAATATTTCATGTGAGAAGGCTGGTGCAGCAAGAACCAGTCTGAGCTTGTGATCTTCTGATTTTACACCAGGCAACTTTAACTCTTTGTGTAAAAGGAGGGAAACGAGGCAGTGAAATTCAGAGTGAGCGAAATGACTAATGACTCTGAGCTGTCAGGACATGCTTCCAATCCAAAGGAACCTCAAAAAAAAACCCAAAAAAAAAAAAAAAAAAAAAAAAAAAAGAGAAAAAATAAACACAACACCACACAATTCAGAACTTGCACTTGGGGCAGGTTATACTGGGTTTCCCTCTTGGACCCCTACGAAGGGAGCACCCAGGGAAGTGTATAGACAGATAGAAAAGTTTTGTCTCGTTCTCTGAGGTCACATTAAATTATAGCAACCCCAACCTGCAGCCTTTCAAAATGCCACCAGGCCAATGGTCCCTGACAGACCCCAGCAGAATTCTCCAGGGAATCAGCTTGGTAGGCATTTAACCGAGTGCCCGGCTCTCCTTGCTTCGCCAAACAAAAACTAAACCAGACAGGTCAAACCTTGTCGATCTAATCTCACTGTGAACTGAAAACACAGGAGCTCTGCTGCCACCAGAGCAGAGCAGAGCCTGCTGTGACCCCACCATGAACTGGAGGGGATGGGAGATCTCCAGCAGGTGCAGTCGGGGAGGACTCAATGTCGCATTCAAGTTTATTCTTTGTACGGTTCTGAGAACGGCAGGATTGTGTTTTGAATCCAATACCCTGGGGCTTTCACTTGCTTTCTCACAATTACCTGTGCGAGAAGGAGGGGTGGGGGGGGGGGGGGGGGGGAGAAAAAAAAGGAAAAAAAGAGAGAATTCTTCTGTGGCATAGCAGGAACGGTCAAGGGCAGTTCAGATTAAAGACCATGATTGGCACAGGCTGTGGAGAGGCTAAGCCAACAAAATAAAACATAGAACCATCCTGTTTAATAGAAACAAATTGCTCTCCACTTCTCCCTGACACAGATAGTGGGGCCATTTGTACCTGCTGCCCTTTGTTGGGAACAACGGCAAGGAAATGTACTCGTCCTGAGTGGAATAAAATTCTTTTTGTTGCATTTGGCTATCTCAGCCTGCAGAACAAGCAGGGCAGTTAAGTAGTTGAGCTTCCTTGTACATTTGTTTGATTAAAGGTCTGTAACACTGGCTCAGGTAGAAACAGCTCAGCTGCATGGAGCAGCAATGAATGAAAGGCTTGTTAGGGAGCAGCCAGCGAGACACGGCGGAGCTGCCTTCGGAATTACCTCTGAATAGGAGCTTGTTGTTTTGCTTGTTCCCCTCAGCATGGAAGGACAAAACTGCACATTTGAAATGACATGTGATGAGATCTGGGCTGGTTTGCATGTGTATATTGGGGAAACTGCTAAAAACCAAGGGCAGCTCTTTTGCAAGTCAACCCATGAAAACAAATCTCCTTCAGATGTCCCCGAGTGCTCCAGGTAACATTAGCATTTCCAAAGGTTGGAGTGGAGTGGCTTAGAGCATATTTACGAACTGACCAAATAGGAGGCTTTAATTCTGATCATAAGTGGGCTGGAGAGGATCCAACCAGCTGCCTAAGTGATAAAAAAAAAAAAAAATGCAGTGTTTATTTGTGTCATTTTCTAATCTTACAGGGACGTGGTTATGAGTGGCAGATCTCTCACAGTATAAAAACCATTCTAGCTTTAGCAATACCAAATTCCCAGGTTCAGCAATAGCTGCTCCAGCTGCCTCCACCTCCATCAGCTCCCATCAGGTAAAATTCAGTTGTCAGCACACAAACAGTTCACCTACTTTGTTGAACTGATGCTGTAGTGAGTATATAAATGTATGTATATACATACACATGACATATGTCCATATATATTTTCTGATGCTCTTTAAATGTTGCCTGGATTCTTCTCTCAGTTTTGCTATGCAAATGAACTAAGTAAGAAATTGCCAATCAAATATCCAATGTCACAACTAACAGGCAAAACCACTCCTTGCAGCATGTGGGTTACAAAATGTAGGTTTAAAAATATTTCTTTAAACATATTTTATATGATTTTAAAAGGAAAAACTAATATGTGATGCACACTTGAAATCTGGAAAACTTAAAAAACTTAATCTTTAAAAGTTATAATAGTAAGTCAGCTCCATGAGCATAAAGTACATGATGGATTCATTCAAAAGTTTTGCACAATTTAAGATTAATCTAAACCGAGATTTTTGTTAAGATTTACAAGGTTTAGTGATTATTGCTGTTTTTAAAGCAGAGGAAAGCTTTTGTTCAACATTTTGCTTGCCATTTCTTCCTTTGACTTGTCAAGAAAACTGGAACATTTTCTATTTTTTCATATCTGTATTTCTATGAACCATAGGCACATAAAAGAACAGAATCCATAAATCATCATGGATGGTAATATTGTAATCCTGGAATTTCTGCTCTGCTGGAATAGGATGTGTTAGAAATCACCAGCACCAGATGGGGCAGGGATTCTTTGGGTCTTTCTAGCACAATGGACATATAAAAAGGGTAGGCAGCACTTCTAGATTTTGTTGTCTGTGGGAATGTGACCTGGAAAGTTGCAGGACCATGTTAAGCAGATCAGTCTGATACTCTGTGAGGGAGACACGAACATTTAATAACAGAAAATATTTGATTCTATGAAGAGAAAGCAACTAAACCACTAAAAAAGGAAGACACACAGGAATGGGATAACATTTTCCAAAGGACAGGTATTCCTACCTCTCTGAGGGCTCTGATCTGTATCTGGATGTGCCTGCCTGGGTGTCAACTCTGCAGGAAGCTGCTCTGAGTGGTATCTTACATTTTGAATGTATCCTTGAGTCTCCTCTTTTCTTCACCTAAACTCAGAACCTTCGTGCTCTCCAGTCTCTGCTGGTAAATGTCATCTGAAGCAATTCCTTTTTTCTCAGGACAATTTCCTTCATTTCACTGAATATCCCTTTTTTTCACTCGAATTTCTGAATAGCAAAGGCCTTCCTTCAAATTGTACCACAAATGCAAAACACTACATGGCAAGGGAAGGAGGAGATAATTTTGGCGTGTTCAGTTGCTTCTTGCACCTGCGGCAAGATTGTGTCATAGGGAAAGTTTGGATGAAAATAGAGGAATGCCAAAAAAAAAAGGGGTGATGGCATCTAAAACCCCTGTTAAAGAAACAAATCTCTCTTAGATTTACACTCCAAATCAATGCCCATTTGGAGCTGATTTCATGTTTACAGAACCTGATTGAAGGGCCCCTATCACCGCCACAGCGAATTTCATTGGAATACAATGCTGCCTTAATGAAGCAAGGCATACAGCTGATGGTGATTTGCTTGGACTCAGAAATGGCTAATTCCTTATCAAATCCTTTAATAGTTCATGCTGAAGTTTCTGTCATTACTTGTTGCTCCTCTCAATCTTTATTATGACAAACCCTTTAAAAATGCCTAGGTAGAAAAAAGTGCCCATTAATCCTTTCAAGGAAAGGCCGCCAGTACCAGATTAAGTCAAGCTGGCATCTGAAACTATTCTTTTCTTTATGACACATAGTAAGTGGTGGGTAATCCACATCTTAATCTCCTTGTTGCACAGCTTGGTTTATGGTAACTGATACTCCTGTGACTGCTGCAGGCTCCTATTGTGTTACCTTGGGCAGGCAGCTCTTCTTCCTGTTTTTTCCCCCTGGAATGTCTGATAAAGGCACCCTTGAAGTTGACCATAGTCTCCTGAGAAAGTGCTTTTCAGAGAAAATGTGATTTCTTTAAATTTGTCTTTAGGTTACTTCAGGGTTTTCCCCTGAGCAAAGCCTTGGACAATACTTCTGCTCTCCTCCAACACATGAATTCCATTGCTACTTTAAAAGAAAAACTCTAAAAGAAAAGCTCTTTTAAATCCTCTATTCAACTCCATAACTTTCTCTGAGCTACAATTATACTTTATGTCAGTGCTTAAGTATGAAGAAGAAAACTAAGGCACGGCAAGAAGTGGAATTTAACTTGACCAGTATACAAAACTTATAAGCACCAGGTATTTTAACCTGAAATGGTTGTGTTTCATACACCTGTATAAGTGAAGCAATATTTTGAACAGTTTTCCTAACTTGATATTTCAAAAATCCCTCTTTCCTTGCTATGGAAACAGATATTTGCTACAACTGTTCTTTCAAAGATCAAGAAAACAAGACCAGGTGATGTAAGAGTTCCTATCTGAACTTCTTCAGCTCCATTTGCTGTTCCTAAAGTCACTGGAAAAGCTGAAGTATTTTAACAAACAGTTGCAAGAAACACCTCTGTCCTTATTTTTGGTATTTTATGACATAAAACCACTCATCTTCCTTTTTCAGAGGATGGATTCCTGATGTGCTCTTTCCAGCAAATGCACATTTTAATGAATTTTATTCAACAGAGAGACATTGTAGAAAACTCTGGAAAATGCATCAGGAAAGCAAATAGAAAGCTCATAGGTGGGCTCAGTTTTTGACTTCAGAACAATTCTACTCCATTGCCTGGACCTGGAGCTTGGCCCTGATGCTTCAGACCCATGAGGGTCATGCCAGGGGATTGCAGAATCAAGGAAGAGTTTGGGTTGGAGTGCAGCAGAGGAATGTTTATTTGGCATTTTGGGCGATGAAATATCACAGTGAACTTTGTAAGAACTTCTTGACTCCAGTGTACAATATTTCTGAACATTTCTATGAAGGTACAAAAACTCAATGGTTTGATTAAGACACCTAAATTCTAAAAAAAAAAAAAAAATATTTTTCAAGTAATGTTTTAAATAAAAATTTTTTACCTTAAACTGAAATGCATTCTTCCATCTGGCTGAATAGAGTGGGGCAAGAGTTTGTATTTAAATATCTGCTGAACAGAGGTAGAGGTATTTATGTAACTAAAAGGAAGCATTTAAAAAACCCTTCTGAATTGAGGCCCCTGAAAGAATCCTCTTAATATTAAATTGCCAGCCCACATGGAAAAAAAAAAGTGACATACTGTAAATCAGATTTTGGAGCTCATAAAGGTTTTTATAAAAACTCAACATCTTGATTTGTGTTCAACTACTTCAAAGTTCACATATTTCTTATTTGAACTTTGCTAGGTGCAGTAATTTTCTTCTTGCTCAGGCTGGATTGGTTCTGCTTATTCAGATCTCATTAATTACAGGAAACTGGACTCATGCTCACATATCCCATCCACCCATCCTGCCCTCAGGCCAGTCAATTTATCTGGCATTTAATGAGGAGTTTTAGATTTTGCAAGTTATCAGAAGTGGGCTCTGAAAGTGTTAGCTCGTGAATTCTAAATAAATGGGCTACTCTGGGGCTTGTTTCAAAACAGCACAGCAGCTCCTCAGTCTCTGTTAAATGAGTCTAAAATTCCCTGCAGGGTCATTCCAAAGGTGGGGTTTTTTTTTGTACTTGGAGAATATTACCACTATCAGCTTCAACCTCTTTCAGTTCTGTGAGAACTTCATATATGCTATGATACTTTGTGCATTTAATTACTCAGTTTTTGGATAATTTGATGAATCAGTATTTTGTATCCCCACCCTTCCAGCTGAAGGGGGTTCATTTAACAGCACTTCCAGCAATAGCTTAGTGCTATTTTCTGTGCTGGTGATTTCATATCCATCAGGATTAGCCCAGGTCCAGAGCTAAATGAAGGCCATAACAATCTCAAACACGCATCAAAATCTCTTTCAGGTGTGTATGACGTGTCTATTAAGCCCATTAGCACCATATTCTTTCAAATAAAAATTAATTTCAGTATGAAAAAACAGCTTTGGATACCTGGAGTGGCTGGCTCTGTGTCTTCTCAGGTACCTGAGAGCCACCTGTGGAAAGATGCTTGGGATTTAGGGACAACCACGTTTTCCCCTGTGAGCCCCACTCTCATTATTGACACTTTATTCTCTTATGTGGACAGGTTCCTGTGTTCAGAGACTTTCCTCAAGTCTCTGGGGAAGGTGAGGGATGCTCTCCATCCATCCCATGGTGTTCTCCTCCAGAGACAGGTGCAAAACCTCTCCTCTTTTGGGGAAGGGCGAGTTCTGTGTCCTTCCCTCCATCCTCTGTTGGAGAGGTTTAACCTGAGGGGAGGTTGAATGAATGCCTTTAATTCCTCCCACACCTTCCAGAGAAATGGCACCACATTTTTTCTGCATCAATACCAACCAAAATATAGGGAAAATGTTGCAATATTTTATAAAGGTTTTTAGTGTGAGGCCCAGCATTGTTGAAAGGCACACAGCCACACTGTGGAAACAGCAGTGCCTTGCCCAGTTCAGTCCAGCTTTTCAAATGACACCATAAATGAGCAGTTTAGCAGACATAAACTATTTCCTGTTGTTATATAAGATTAGTTACTGGTAAAACAGCCCCTGTGGACCAAAATCAAGCCTGAAGCCCTGTTAAAAGCATCCTGTACTACCCCAGGATAAAAGACTTCTTTTCACTACTTGTAAATATGTGCATATGGAAGTGTTTTATTTTTGTTCTGGAAGAAGAGCCGGCTTCACCTCAGCTCTGTGCCCAGAAGAAGATTGCCATCTATAGATAACTGTCCCCAATTGCATGTCCCCGTGTCAGCTGGGGAGGACTGGGCTGGGATGTCAGCGGGAGGGGGAGATGTGCTGTGCCCCCCTGGGCTGGGATGTCACTGGGAACACAGCATTGTGCCAATAATTCTAATACACTGTGAAAAAATGCCAGCTTGAAGGTGGAAATGACTGAAATTCCTCTTTTTTTTTGCTAGTAATGCAAAACCACTGACAGTAATTGTTGCCACTCCAGGAACATTTCAAGTAACCTGCAAACACACTCTGATAATCCTTTCCATTTATTTGTGTTCTTCTCTTGTGCAGACAATGTGAAAAAAACCCCAACCAAAATAAAAGAAAACAAAACAAATCTGTGGCATTTCTCAGCCTTGTCCAGTTTAGAGAGTAAAAAGATGAACATGTAGGATATCACTGGGTCTCAGATGATCTCCAGGTGTAATCCTCAGGCAGAAATAACTGTTCCAAAATTAGATGCTGTTCCATGAAAACAAGGAAAAGAAAAAGGGAGGAATATATGTTAAATCCGCACAAAAACACTGAGCATCTGTATGTACACATACATCCAAAAAAAAGGTTATTTGCCATTTTCAAAACACATTATGGCTTAAAATCAGTATTTGCTTGACCATTTGCTTGTATAAAGTGGAAACATTTTCTGGAAGTATTGGCAAGTAAAGGATTTTCCCCAGGACACTGAGCTCTACAAAAGCTGCCTGGGAGTGGCAGGAACAGCTCGATGTATAAAGAGAAAAAAAATTAAATAAAAGTACATTTTAAATGTAATATATTTTGAATGATCTGGTTCTGAAAAATTAGTGACCTTTACTTTCAGCGAATTAGAACTTTTCAGAAAAACTCTTTTTGCCTTCTGGCTATATCTGGAAGATTTCAGAATAAACAATTCCAAACTAACATGAGTATAACACTAAAGCTGGTGATTTCAATGGGGCGTGATGAAACCTTGAGTACAAAGAGAGGACCCCATACAACTAAGTGTAGAAACTATTTCTAAAAGAGCATTTAAACAGAATAATTTTAGTTTTAAAAGTGCCTAGTGCAAGAACCAAGTATCCTTTTACTTGCCTTTGATATGCAGCCATAGAGCAGCAATATGTGAAATTTGTGAAATGGTCCAGCCTGAATACAAATCAAATTACTTTGGTCTTGTCAATCTACCAAATCTTTCATCTTTTCCCTGGTCGCCTTTTCTTGCTACATTTCCTTTATCTCTGCTTGCAGTTTTAAGAAGTGAATGGCAAAGAGTCATCTCCAGTTCATCTGAAGATAAAACCCATTAAGCTGTTGTATTCACATTTAATTAATGTTTTCCAACTCTCATTTCCTATTTGCCTCCTGAAAATCTTGCCTAAAGTGCTATATGCCAAATAAAATAACTCAGGTAAGGGATATCTGATCCAAATGTTTCACAGGAGATGACTGGATAAGATAACTCTAAGGAGTTGATCACTTTTATTATTTGTGGACAGCCTTTCTAGCCGAGTTCATTCGCTGCAGACAGACTCTTATCCCTCAGGGATGAATGCTGCAAACTGAGCCTTTCCTTTTATTTTTCAAGCGTTGCCCGGTGCTGATACAATTGCACTTTTATCTTTATTAATTCAGAGGGTGGGCAGTTACCCCGATAAATCAGGGGCTAAAATGAAATGAGAAGCACCCATTTCTGCAGATCAGGCAGCACTTCCCACAGCTTTGCAAACATTAATCCAAGCAAGACACAGAGCATCAGCTCCCAGGCTGGGAAAGAGGGGGATTTTCATTTCGTGGGCACAACAAGGTGAGGTTTGTCCTGGAGGTGACAGAGGTGGCCAGGGACAAGGGCTTGGGGTTGTGTCTCCAGAGCTGGAGCTCCCCACGCTCCCAACCATCGGTGCCAGCAGCTCCTGGAGCTGGGGCATGGAATCCTCCTTCTGTCAAGCAGAGCAGAGAATAGCTGTGTAATTACTGGCTGTGTTTGTGCCCTCCTGCTGCTGCTGGCACTGAAGCACAAGGGAGAGCATTGAAGCAGCTGGGCAGGGTGATGTCCAGGGCGGGGGGGAGAGACACAGGGGATGGAGAGCTGGGATTAAAAACCCGAGCAGTGGGAAGGGGGGCAGCCAGCAGCCAGCAGGGGTAATCTCAGTCTGGGATCTAGGTATGGCCCAGATGAAAGAAAAAGAACAGGTCTGAGTTTTATATTGTAATATTTGTCACAGCGCAGCTCAAACCGAGTGGTTTTGCTGTTGTGGGTTCAGAGCAGGGTCCTCCTTGGAATCTCTGGAGTCAAAGGCAGGCAGGAGCCAGGGAGAAAATACAAAATGCTGGTGACAACAGCAAGGAGAGTACTGCAGAATGGGCAGATGACTCATGAAAATAACAGCAGGAGAAAATATATTTATATACATACCTATGCATGCACACACACACAAAGCGAGCATGCTTGCAATGCTGAATATTTATTTTTTGCTCTCATTGCCAGCTATTTTCACTTTTTTATTGCTAGGTTTGAGCCAATCACACAGAATTAGGGCACTGCTAGAAAATAATCTGAAATCCCACCCACTTCTAAAATAACCCTTCAGTCATCTGAGGCTCCTTCTCTTTAGGTTTAAGACTCTTAATTCTTTTGCAAGCAGCAAATCAAAAGATTTGAAAATACCCTGTAAAATAGTAACCTGCAAGGATTTTTCACCATCCTCAAACATTTTTTCCCCAGTGATCATGGGGAACTTACATTCTTTATAACACAATAGATTTTAATGTGAGTTCTTGTTACAGAGATTTTTCACAGCATTAACTTTATCACTTAACCTCTGTGCAGTAGCATCACACTGAGTTACCATTTGTCCACATTTTATTCATTAAACAAGAAACACTAGGCCTTTAAAACCCGGCTAAACACTGTCTAAATTATCTGGTCTTTAGTTTAATACTGCTTATATGCTGTAATAAAAAACCCAAGCCCAACTTTTATCAAGCTGCTGGGTCAACAAAATGCTTTTCAGGGCACAGGATTTTGATGTAGGGAGTAAATGTACAATTCTATGGCGGTGACTTTTTCCACCCTGTAGAGAGGATCATCCCAGATGAAGCTGTGTTTTCTGACTGTGCAGAACTGACAGCATGATTTAATAGCCATTAGAGAAAAATGCCCCCAACTTTCTTCTGAATTTTGTGATTAAATATTCATTTCTTGGTGGATTTGCCCTGCTACATTGCAGCACAGCTAAGCTGAACAAATTGAAATGATGTGTGTGAAATCCCATTTTAACCAGTTTTAAATCCTGATTTAACAACTGGAAATTTTGCTGCTGAGCCCCAACACTTCCTACCCAAGGAAGCAGCATCTTTTAGGAGGCATGGACCTCTCTGTTTTCTTCAAAGTCCTATTTGGCAGTGGAATGGAGCAACTTTTAGCTGTTCACTGGAGCTGGGTACCTCAATTAGCTCATGTGCAGTTAATTAAGCACAATAGGTTCTCTGTCCCATTTATAGCAGTATGGTGGCCACGAATGTTGGATTGTGCCCCTTCCTTGCACCACCCAGCTGTACAAGACCCCCAGCTCCATCCCTGCCATTCCTGGGGTCTCCTGCTTGCCCAGACAGCTGGGCATCAACGCTGTGTTCGCATGGCTCAGGCGTGCAGCAGAATTCCTGCCTCCTGTCGAACAACAAACTCCTGTCAGGTCTTTGGCATCAACAGGGAATTATTGAGAGCTCCACGCGGTGCTGCGAGGTCATTTCAGACGAAGGGATCAGTCAGGATTTCATAAAGTATTTATTTAGCTGACAAAGGAATTCCCAACCTCCCTTTCATGTACGTTTGAGCTGATGCTAAGTTTCCGAGACAAGGCTCCGATTGTGGCTGTCACCAAACAATGACATATTTCTTTTCTTCTCTTAAATTCTCTGTATCATTCTATATAAGAGGGCAATTTGTCTGTCATGCAGCTAAAACAGGGCCCACTCACTGCCCTCATTAAACTGACAGCACAGTTATTAGCAGTAAACGAAGCCAACAGGCAATGAATTTAGCCACTGTTTTATGGCGAGCACCAGCGAGATTTTTTCAGTAATTAATTTGATAAATATATTAATTATGAATTGAGTTGACAGTACAATCAGATTGTCAGCCTTCCAGACAGGCTCTTGTGATAAGTAGCTTTGTGATGAAGTGGTCGGATTTCAGTACCTGTCATCCTCCGGTGTCAGTCTCTTATCACTGTCCTGGCCATTCACTCTGTAATTTCCTGTGTGTTGTAATTAAATGGTGGCTTTCTGATTGGAAGTGACTCCTCAAACTTAATCTCTCATTCTCTCAGAATATATTGTTTAAAAGTTAAAAAAAAAAAAAAAAAGACTCTTTGTTTCGGTGGCTTTTAATGTTAAAAAAGGAGCTTTGAATTTCACATTTGGTTATTGCCCCAGTGGGTGTTTGGGAATGGTGCTGTTGCCTTTGCTCCTGGCATGAGGTGGGGGAAGCATCCATGCTCTGCCACTGGCACAGTGAGTGGTAGCAGGAGGAGATGAAACCACGGGGAAATGTCAGCCCTGATCTCCCTCTCCTCCAGCCCCAAGCAGGGAGCAGCCCAGCACAGTCTGGAGGACTTTGGGAAGGGTCACTGCCGGTACCTCTTGCCAGCTTTTCTTTTTTTTTTTTTTTTTCCTTTAAGAAATTAATTAGGAACAGTGCCTGAGGTCATTTGGCTCAGGAGATACATGTCAAGATAAGATATTTCAAAAACACCTCCTTAATAATTTAATATCAGGTTGGAATTTGGAAGCATGAGAGAGAATTGTTTAGAATGGCAAATTTAAGCAAGTTAGGAACAAGTCATAGAAAAGAAAACAGGCAGCATCTGTCAGGATGAGTTCTTCTGTTGTTTGAGCCTATCAGAAAAACCCAAACCTGAAGAGAATATTTACCAAATGCAGCAGATGACTCTCTGCTTCCAGTTGCCTCATACTGGAGGCAAACGGTGGCCACAGGATTGGGGACTTCTGCTGGTCCTATGGAATCCTGGGGTCACATTGTTCCTCAACCTTGAGCAAAACTCAGGATGACCCAAGCCAGCAAAAACTTCAGTGTGTGCTTAATTTTAAGCACTTGGGCACACATTTCCCCCTAGAAGTTTTATAATGTATGTGTTTAATGTTAATTTTGTACCTTATCCTGGGCTGTATCACGAGCAGTGGGACCAGCAGGGTGAGGGAGGGGATTCTCCCTCCCTGCTCTGCTCTGGTGAGACCCCTCCTGCAAGGCTGTGTCCAGCTCTTGGCTTCCAGCATCAGAAGGACATGGAAATGCTGAAGTGGTTCAGAGGAGACCATGAAGATGTTCCAAGGGCTGGAGCCCCTCTGCTCTGGAGCCAGGCTGGCAGAGCTGGGCGTGCTCAGCTGGAGAAGAGAAGGCACCAGGGAGACCTCAGAGCCCCTTCCAGGGCCTGAAGGGGTTCCAGGAGAGCTGGAGAGGGACTGGGTTCAAGGGATGGAGGGACAGGACACAGGGGAACGGCTTCCCACTTCCAGGGAATTGGATACAGATAGATTAGACAGGTAGATAAGACAGTTGGATGAGATATCAGGAAAAAACTGTTCCCTGTGAGGATGGTGAGGCCCTGGCACAGGCTGCCCAGAGAAGCTGTGGCTGCCCCATCCCTGGAAATGTCCAAAGCCAGGTTGAACAGGGCTTGGAACAACCTGGGATAGTGGAAGGTGTCCCTGCCCGTTCCAGCCCAAACCAGCCTGCAATTCTATGATTTTTGCATGCACATGCTTTAATTTTAAAGGAGTATTTCTGTGAGGAAACTCTTGTCCACATGCAGGTACTCTCCAGGTGTCACATCCCTGCCCCAAACCAGAGCAGTGTTTCTATCAATGTCCTACTTTCCACAGGGCAGAGCATCACCAGTAACTCATCAAATCATCACTGAAGTGTGAGCTGGTCTCTGCTGGGGATGGCACTGCTTGTCCCAGCTCTTCCACCAGTACACTTGGATCTCCAGGTCTCCCTGAGCACAGCTCCTTGAGGAAGTTCAGGTCCTTTGCTAAAGCTGGGCTAGGAGACACAAGGCTGTGTTATAAAATGATGGGTAAGTTACAGCCACATCCTGGCAGTCAAAGTGAAGCCCAAAATAGGTCACCCAGAGCTGAAACAGGGACCTATTGCCAGGATTTGCATTCTATCCTACAGCCCTAAGCCCTGCAATGAAGCATTCAGAACAGTCTTTCTGAAGTTCTCAACAGGGACAGTCTTTATGGATTATTTAAACATAAAAATATACAGCTTTCTGGAAAAGAACCATTTCAGCCCTTGGGGACTCATAGTAGCTGTGGTGTTGTAGGAAGATCTATAATTGAGCATGCTAATACTGATATGCTACTGTTTGAGAGAAATTTCGCCAGGCATGAGCCCATAATGCAAATTATGTCTTAAAAGGATCAATTTAGAGACTCTATTCTATCATTTTACTGATTTGTAGATGCTTCCAAACTACAGTCCAAAGCAAGCATCTACTCCATACTGGTGCAGAGATTACTGCTCGCTATTAAAGATGCTTTAAATTTTGCCAAGTATTTTATTTCAGCCAATTCCCATAATCATGTCAAAAACATATTTTAAACAAACCAGTTTCTTTATGAAGCATCTCTTCTTAAATCTGATAAGCCAAAATGAGATTATTGCTAACTAAAACCACAAAAAACCCCTTAGTTAATGCTAATTAAAGTGGTTTTAATTGTCTTTTAAAATCAGTATGTGCCTATACTCTGTTACTCTGAGTAAGACATGTAATGTCTTTGCCTACATGCAAATCTTCCATAATGGAATTGCAATTTCTCAGTAAGCTTTGAATTTTCTTGTTACTGGCTGTGTTTGGAGTTTTATGGCCAATGCTCTTGATTTCTCATATAGCATAAGGCAGTGCATTCAATTAAAAATTTATGTGATGGTTCAAAAATGGTAAGAAAAAAAATAATGGCAGCTGACACACTTGTAAGGGTGATTAGGTGTCTCTCTCAGCAAGCTGAGTAATTTTCTTCTAACAGCTTTTTCCCTGTATTGAATAATGTCAAGTTGTTCCATATTCTCACTTACTTTTGGGGCTGTCACTGATCCAAGTTATTCCTGAGACAAACTACAGAGGAATTGCACCCCAATAGATGAACTCAGATTTTTTTTTCTTTATTTATGGAATGTTTTTTTTTTTTCTCTTAAACATAAACTTTAACTGCAGAGCAAGATTTGCTTTCTGGTAAATGAAGAAAGTGACTTATTCCTTAGAATAAGACCGGAGCAGGCCCACAAGGAAATACATCTTTATCATGTCTGAAAAATTCTAAACCAAACTGATTATATGTCACTTGATAAAGTGCTGGAGAAGAATTATAGGTGTATTCCTGTTCCCACTAATGCCAACCTGAGCAGCAGCTCCCAAAGCATCCCCTGTGCTCCCAAGCTCCGGGTGCAGCGTGGAGCTGCCAGCAATCCGAGTTGTGAGGAGATTGTAATTATTCAGCAAGGAAAATGCTCAGTATTTCCTGAGCGAGTCTTTAATCCTAGTTTGAAGTCATTGCTGCCATTGTAAGGTCCAAGTGGAAACTGTGGTGCTTTTGTGCATCTGTCAGACGCCGCTGCTTATTATGGAATCAGGAATGATAAATATGCCGAGTGCTTTGATGTGAGTATCAGCTTGAACTCCTCCAGTGCTCAGGTAGAAAGCAGCTGAAGCTATTGTTTTCATCCTGCATGAAAGGATAGGACCTGATAAAATGATAAAAATCCTGGGATAAAGAGTGTGGCCTCTGTTCTCAGCGCCTGCTGTGCACCCAGGCCAAGCCTGAACAGTTGATACACAACTCCAAGGCCAGTACAGAGTTGCCCCCTCAGAAACACAACATGCAGCCACAAGAGCAACAAAATCCACGTTGTCTGTCCAGATTAACTGCTGATCTTCATCTTCAGATGGACAAGAGCAGAAAGGCTTTGCAACATCAGCTCCATCATCCTCATGGATGAGGCTGTGGGGCTTCCCTCTGAGAAGAAGGATTGCAGCAGCCAGCCCAGCCCCAGAGGTCAGCTCCTACATGAGTCACAGACCTGTCAGGTCTGTTTGTGGCTGTAATAAAGGATCCAAAAGAGTCTTGAGGCACCCAAAGAGAAGTGACCTAGAAATTTGCTGTTTCTATTTTTGTCTGCATAGGCCCAAGCAGGGCTGTGGAGAGCCACCCCAGGCAGCTCTGAGTCAGGCAGAACCAAGATCAGAGAAAAATAACCATGCAGAGAGGTTCACACACAAGCTAGTGTGTGTCCTCACTGGAGAGCATCAGGATGTGTGTAAATTCTGCTTCTCAAATATTTGATCCTTCTACAAGGCTGTCTACACCTTTCTTTCTTTTACTTTCCACATCTTGGTTTGTGCTCCCTGACAAGCAGTGGAGCAGCCAACACCTTCCAGAAGTCCTTGTGATGAGGCAGGGACAGCAGCTACCCACCTTCATCCTGCTGAATGGGCCACTTACCATAGCCATTCCTCATTAATTAAAGGCATTAACAGCAAATCTCTGAGATTTTGCCTCTTGGCTAGAGCAAAATGTACAGTTTGAATGCAAAATGTACAGTTTGATTGTCTTTAATAATGCTTTCAATGAGACATCAGGCAGAACTGATGCCGGTGCTGAAACAGCACTGTAGAAGCAGGCTCTCCCCCTGTTGCTTCTGTGCTCATGTTTCTTAAAGCAGATGTGAGTTTCCTGAAGCATAATTCTGTTTTCTGGCTCCATCAACAGCTGAAATCCCTATCTGTTTGCCTAAATCCCTTAATAAATGCTTGCCAGCTTGCAAGTAACAGGCCAGAGGCAGTTCTGACCACAAGAAATGGATCAAGACGATCTCTCAAACATGTTGTGCCATTTGATTTTTACATTATAGGTCCTACAATTGCTGTCACCTGCATTATTTGTAATTAGTGGGACATTATATCACCATCCAACTCACCCCCACCTCTTTGGCATGGGAGTTTTTCCCTGGGGAGAACAGTGGAAGTGCAGATGGAGAACCATCATTCCCCACCTTCCTGGTGGCTCACAGCAGCATGTCCACAGAAATCCTGCGAGCTCTTGGCAGGGGGCTTTGGAATGAAGCTGCAGGCCAGTGGGACCAAAGAGAGAATAAAAAAAAAAGAGGAGAAGCATAAAATGAAAAGGTTTTCTCATTCTTTATTACTAGCCATAAGCAAATTAATGTAATTGTCTCATTAAAATAAATGCACTTTAGTTCTTACCATTTTCTAATGAGGTTTTATTTCCTGAGGAGATTAGCTGAATGTTCCACTCCACTATGGAACAAATATGAAAACAAGAGGCAAAGAATAGGAAACTCAGGGAGGAAAACGTAAGTCAGAACATCTGTAAAGAAAAAAAAAAAATATATCACCCTGAGGTACTGGTCCACAAAAATGCTTTACAAGAGCTGAACACAAAATCAATTCAAAAATACAGTAGATCACAGCCCATAAATAACATGTCCAATCAGAAAAGTGTGAGGGGAAAGTGACAAAAGGAGAGCACATTCTCTGAAGGGGCAGTGAGGAGGTGGGGTGAGGAGAGGTGGCTTGAATATCTCCTCTACTGAGCCAAATCCCAGGATGGAGAGAGGCAAGGCCACTGATACCCCCTGTTCTTGCCTAATCTGCTTCAGAAAATGATAATCTCACTGCACATCCAGCAGTGAGTGACGTACACAATGGTTCTTCAGTCGTGGTAAACCAAAATACAGTTAATGAGAACTATCAAGGGTTGTGTTTTAAAGCCCATAGCAAATAAAACTCATTGCAGTCATGGTTTAATGATCCTCTGAGAAACAGGAAGACATTATTTAGCATGTTCAGCTGGCTGGGCAGAGCACCAAGTGTTTACCTAAAGGAAAAAAGGCTTTTCATGGGTGCTGCTGGGTGCTCCCAGTAAATGTAAACCATTCTACGTGAAGAGTGTTGCAGTTTGGGGTTCAGCTCTGCAGCTTCACATCTGTTACATGCAATACCTAAACAAAACCCACCTTTTCCCTTCACTGTGAAGCTGTAAAGCCTCTCAGTGGCCGGGTGAATACAAGAAATACCCGAGTCAACAGGTTTCCACGTGACCAGACTGATTATCTCTACAGATATATAAATATACAGCTGTATATATCTATATATATTTTTAAGGTATTAAGAAATTCTGAGCAACAGTATCACTGGAAATTTGGCCTTGTGGAGATAAATGTCAAGTTTTAGTCGCTTAGAGGCAAAAGCCCTCAGTCAGGCAAAGCTCAGTGAAGTATTGAAGCAGTTTTATTTCACAGCATTTGTGTAACTTTTGGCATGGGTAGTTCAGCCAATTGATGGGAGGGCTTGTGTGGCTCCAAGGTCTGTACTCCAAACTCTTCTGCTGATACAAAGTGCCTGGGGAAAAAAGGGTCACATGTTGGAAACATTGCCCATCCTGCAATAAAATAGGTGCAGCATCCCTTTTGGAAATGAAATCCTGGGTTTGGTAGATCTGAGTTTTATTCCTGTTTGTAACATCCATTCTTATGTTGACCATGGCTCATTATTCCATTTCTCTAGGATTAATTTTTCCCTAGTTATAAAGTGGTCCATAAAGATATTTAGTTCTTAGCACTTTGAAGATCAAAGGAAATTGCTTTTATCTATCAATGCCAGACAATCATATCACTACCAAAGTATTCTGTTTTAACTACTAACCTGCTAACCTGTCAAAAAGGGTTTTTTAATCATATAAACTACAGGATTAGAGCTTTGTATAAAATGAGACACAGACAGAAAATTATATTTTGCCCATCATAGATGCTGTGCAAGTCCTGCCACACGTTGCAGCACCTGGCTCCATTTGCCCTGATGGAAATTTATGTACTGCAGGAAAAGTGAGAGCCAGCTTAGGTGAAATAAGAGTTGATTAATTACCACCAGGAATCCAGATAGATTAAAGGACTGTAATCACCTCTTGTTTCTTGTGTTCTTTTTGCCAGCTTTAAGGTGGTGAGAACCAGAGGGGACTGGCTGTCACGGTGGGTGACAATTCTCCTGAATTTCCCAGGTTTGAATAAGCAACTGCACTGAACTAAAATTCTGAACCTTCCGAGGTTCATCCATCACTTTTACTAAATTACCTCTTCATTCTCTTTTCTGCTAAGAATCTAATTTTTATAGCACTGTAGAGAATTTTTATAGCACTGTACTTTATCTTGTCACAGTATTTTTTGTCATTATTTTCATCTCAGTGATCTCTCCAACGATACTAAATAGACTGTGAGAGCCTGGCTGGGAGATAACAAGGGAGGTGCACATCTGCAAATGTTAGTAGTTTACCCTAAAAGCCTTTTGCCTGGGAAGTCAGGGCTTGGATAGGATTTGTACCTTCTTGGGCAACACACTGAGAAATTGTCTATATTTAATCTTTTTTTCTCCAGAAAATGGAGTCAGATCAGATGTCTCTTCTTTTTTTTTTTCTGCCAGGATAGCACCTACAGGGTGCTGAGAATGATTTCTTTGTGATATGGAGAAAGCTGAAACGAGCTGATAAAGCTTTAAAAATTAGGTGGGTTTATTTCCCAGACAAAACTAAAGAAGACATGCTCGTAAGTTGTGTGTTGTTATTTGTATGTCTGGGGTCAGAACCACACTTGTTACAGTCCCAGGGCCACAGAAATCCTCAGTCTCAAACTACATTTTTAAAAAACTGAGAAGAGAGAGGAAAAAGGGATGAACTGAGTAGTGTGAAGTCACATACCATAGAAGCCCAGAATAATTAAGGTCAGAGAAAACCTCTAAGATCATCAAGTCCAACTATTAATCCAGCACTGGCAGGTCCACCACTAAACCATAACCCTGTTAGACACCTTTCCACTGCCTGTGTCTGGAAATATCTTCCTCAGGGTCTGTGCTTGGAGGAAAGTTTAGCTCTTTGTATCTTCATAGCTGATTCCTAGGAAAATATATCTACCCAACCCTGCCAAGTCCTCGACTGCCTTGCTCATCACCCAAGAAAAAGGATTTTACAGCAAGGGGGAGGAGAGCAAGAAGCAGCAGGAAAAAATCCATCTTTTCCCCCTTGTCCAGTTTTCTCCACCTTCTCTCATCCTAACCTGATGCTAGGCCCAGCAAAGTGATGGTTTTCTAAAACGAGACCAAATAAATGTGTGTAGAGGTCAGGGGTGGCAAATTTAGCTAAAGATTTTAGTTTTGCTAAATGTTCACCCAGCCTAACTCATATATTTTGTTCACCTGAATATACAATCCTGTGCAGAAAGCCTAGAGGCAGAAAAGTAATTTAGACTTCCACATCCATAAAAATTTGCTCAATTAATGCACTCTTTCATGAGACTGCAAGATCTTCACCCCCTATTACAGCTCCTGCATCCTTATTCTGGCAGCAGGGAATGGATGTAAAACTGCCTTGATGGTGCAGGGCCAGGAGGGATGGGAGGCAGAGCAATCTGTGCTCATGGGATGGGCTGACCCTGACTGGACACCAGGTTCCCACCAAAGCTGCTCCATCACTCCTCTCCTCAGCTGGACAGGGGAGAAAAAACATAATGAGAGGCTCATGGGTCAAAATAAGGACAGGAAAACGTCATTCACCAATTATTGTCATGGGAAAAACATTCCCCAAGACTCTGCTTGGAGAAATTAATTTATTACCAATCAGATCAGAGCAGGGTAATGAGAAATAAAACCAACTCTTAAAAACACCTTCTCCCATTCCCTCCCTTCTTCCTGAGCTCAACTGCACTGCTGATTTCTCTACCTCCTCACCCTCAGTGGCTCAGGGGAACAGGGAGTGGGGGCTGGGGGCAGTTCATCACTTCTTGTCTCTGCTGCTTCTTCCTCCTCGGGGCAGGGCTATTCACACTCCTCCCCTGCTGCATTGTGGGGTCTCTCCCATGGAAAACAGTTCTCCATGGACTTCTCCACTGTGTGTCTTTTAATGGGAAGTTCTTTAGTAACTGCTCCACTGTGGGTCTCTTCTGTAGGGTCAGTCCTTTAGGAACAGACTGCTCCAGTGCGGGCTTCCCATGGGGTCACAACTCCACCATTAGTGGACATCATTTTCAGACCCTTTTCTGAGGTTTGCATTCCCTACAGGAAAGCTGCACAGCTCAGCAGGTTCACTCCCTACATCTGCTTTGCACAAAGAAGCATCAGCACCAGGACAGGGTTTGACTCAGCCTCCTTAGGGATCAAAGTAACCTCTTGCAGTGTCAGGAGAAATGTAAAAACAGAAGAGCTCTTGCCCATGGTTACTCTGGTCCTCCTCCTCACACTGTTAAACTCTGTCATCCAAACTGCCAGGGAAACATTGACTTTTGGACCTTGCTTATTACTAATTTTTTTAAACAAATCACTTTCAAAACTTTATCCAGATGGGCACTTTCATCGATTGCTTTAATTGAAGTACTCAGGGCTACTGTGTTCCTCCAGAGCAACATTTGTTATTTATTTTACTGGTACTCAGTTGAAAAGGCTGCTGTCATTAACTTGTACCATTCCTGCTGCACACGTGTCCGTGCTGGTGTCCATAATTGTCCTGTTTCTCAAATGTACTCCCTCTATTTAAATCCTCCAGCCCCTGTTTCTTGTCTTACCTGCTGTACAGAGAGAGGAGACAGGGCGGGTGGAGGTGATGACAGTGGGGTTTTTTATCTGTAAATCTCTGGAGGGATAAGGTTGCATGGTTTGCAATTAGACAAGCAGGTACTGTGGCAGAGGACATCGTTTCCTTCAGCAGGTTATCATTTTGAAAAAATCAGGAACCTTTGAATACACAGTATATCTCACAGGATCTACTGTGGCTTTCTCTTAGCCAGCTTAAAAGACTGAGCTTAATGGCCTTTAACTCCTCTGACAAAAACAAGGGTTTAAGCTGGGCTTGTTTATTCCTTCTTATCCGCGTTGCAGCCTTGCTGTAAACACCTTGCAATGCCAAAGGCAGGGTGGACTCCAAAGGCAGCTCCTGCTGTTGTGGGTTAACCTGGAAGGAGAAAGGTTTTGGTGGTGGGGTCTCACAGCAGCTCAGCCAGGTCCACCCAAAGCACCGTGGGCAGCAGGGGAGGGAGGTGGTTCTGCCCTGGGAGGGTGCTGAGGCCCTGGCACAGGGTGCCCAGAGCAGCTGGGGCTGCCCCTGGATCCCTGGCAGTGCCCAAGGCCAGGCTGGACGGGGCTTGGAGCAACCTGGGATAGTGGAAGGTGTCCCTGCCATGGCAGGAGTTGGCACTGGATGGGCTTTATGGTCTCTTCCAACCCAGGCCACTCTATAATTCTCTTTATCAGGGCTCAGCCCTCAGTTCAGGCAGCATTATCTGTATTGTGGTCCCCAGATGCAGCCCAGCTTTGCGTGACTGGAGCTTATCTTTTGTTGTAGAAGAAAACTAGATACATCAATGAAAAGGCCCGTGGCACAGATGACATCAAAATTGCCCTTTTTTCTTGTGGTTATGCAAAAAGGAGAAACTCTTGCTTAAGTTTGTGTGTCTGAAAAGCTGTCAAGAAATTTAGGACTTGGGAAAGAAGATGATTTGGGAAGATGTTGCTTGCAAAATCCTAAGTATTTTTATACCAGAGGAAAGCTACAGGATGGACAGGAGCCATGGATCACTGCCTAGACCATTGCAGTATTTGTTTTTTGCTTGTTGTCCTCCTGAGTGTACAATTATTTTCTTCACTTGTATTTCTAGAATTTCTATAGCTCTCATTGCAATGGAAAAACAATATTCAAGAACTGTTTGCTGCAACCTGGTGATGAGAAGAAACCTTCTTGGTGGGAAATCGTATTTCCATGCCCTCTATGTGAGAGTTTTGTGCATCACTGCCCAGGAAAGCTTTCTGATAATAACCAGGGTTGGACTAGATGACCTTTAGAGGTCCTTTGATGGTTCTATGAACCAAAGCCATGTGTTATCAGAAGCTTTTTCTCTAGCAGAGATAGACAGTTAATTTTCTAAGGCTTTTTAAATGAAGGAATTCCAGCATGGAACTTTTTCACTTTATTCAAACTCTTCAGAGTAAATTGGAATTAAGATTCTATGTTTAGATATAATTTTTTTTTGATCAAGAAGCCTGTGAGGTTGAACTTTTTTGTAGCAACAGGAGATGAGCAGTTCATTTTTAATGCTTTTCCCTAAGATACAACATTGTTCCTCCAAGCTCCCATTTGGTGAGGTTTGTGCCCAAAACAAAATCCCTGGCAAAGTCAGACTTCTTCCAGCAGTGAGTTTAGTCCTGACATTGCACTGTCCTATAACAGTGCAATGCCAGCAAAAAAGTTTTATCTTAATTTCCTGGTGCCAGCTGAACGCTATGACAAGAGTTATAAAGGACCATTTATCTTGTCACAGGGAAGGGGCCATCAGCATCAGGCCCCAGAGACTGATCATCAAGGTCTGCCTGAAAAATTATGTGCCTTAAAAAGCCTGATCCCAAACCAGCAATCTCAGAGCAATACCCATATATTAACTGTTCGAGCTGCACTGGATGGATCACTGGGATATAACCAGAGGGACAGGCTTTGAAATCCAGTGGAATTTTAACTGGTGTCCTCTATCATCGAGCTGCAACTTCCCTTTGGAGTCACTGTTGTCTTATTTCTGAGCATGAGTTAAGGAGAGCTAATGGCCAAAAAAAAAAATGTCCAAAATGAAAACATTTATTTTAAAACTTTGTCGTCAACTCCTGAAAAAATGTGTTGCTTTAAAAATAATTTTAATGCTCTGTAGTAGTAAAAAAAAAAAATTCTGTGGATTCTTCCCTCCATTCACCAATCTATTTTTTTCAGAGATGCCACGAAGAAGGCAAAATAGTGTCTCCCATTCTCTTCTGTGCTCAGATTACGGAATGAAAATGGGGGGAAAAGCTGTTTCTCTGTACTAGGAACAAATGGCAGAAATGTAGAATTTAGTAACAGGATTGAGAAAATAGTGACATGATTTAGCTAAAGGGCTCTAAATCAGTATTTTTATTCATGAGAGGGATTTTAGGTGTTACTTTGGACATTTAATGAGCAAACAGTAACTTTGTTGCTAGAAAATATTAGGGAAGGAACATGAAAACAATCTAATATGCACAATCTCTGGTATCTTTGCACACACAATTTAGACACTTGAATCTACCCTGGTGTGTCCTTTTTCCCATTCTGGGACATCCTAAAGTGTCTCTTGATGATGTTTCTGCAGGGATTCCTACTTGTCATGTGTGGAGGTGTCTGCAGCATCCTTGGCATCATTATTTACCAGGTCTGGAATTGTTGGTGTTTAATACGATTTATTGGATTAAGACTTCACCAGGTACTCTCCTTCCCTGCTCTATGACAAGTTCTGGAAATATTTAAATTCTCTTCTAATTTTCTCCCTTTCAGAGGTAAATTTTCCTGTTATATTCACTTATATATAACTTTCTTGTGGTTTTGTGTTTGTGCCCTTTAGGTGTTAGGTTTCTCTATATCAGCTTAATGTCCTTTTATGATTCATTTTGTTTCTCAGGTGTGTTTTTGCTGTTACATCTCTTAAATCTCCCATTTAACAAAGTAAAATGCATGGCTGCAAACATTTAAACTGATGCTGCGTGGTGTTCAGGAGATGAGAATTTATTTGGAACAATATTTTCCCCCCATTTAATTCCACGCAATTTTTTTACAGTCAAGACTGGAAGCTAAATAAAATGAACTTGGCATAAATGGCACCTCCTTGTCTGTGCCAGACAAATTCCCAGAGCATAGGAAGATGGGAATTTGGGCCTTGAACTTTCAGCTGCAGTATTATTTGCAGAACAAGTGAACCATCCCCAACTGTTTCCGAAATCAAGGCTACAAAAGTAGGAACTGCTCGTACACGGCCAGGACAGAACAATTGATTCAAATTGTCAGGACTTAACTCATGTTTCAGGATTGCTTTGAAATTTTTTCATTCTTGGTAATTTAATTCCTTTGCAGTTCTCTCTCACTGGATTGAGAGAATTGTACGCCTCTAGCCCTCTTTTTACCCCCCTCCCTCTGCCTTTTTTTACACAGGAGATATAATTTATTCCTGTTTCAGTGAATTTGCCACAATAAAGAATCCAATTCTTTCAAGGGTTTTTTTTTTTCCAAAAAAAATCTCCTCAGAGAGTGAAAGTAGCATTTGCTGAAATTAAGGTGCTTTTTGCCAGAAATGTGATGCTAATCCTCTTAGTTTTAATGGTTTTGAAATGGTTTGTATAAGAAGGTAAACAGAGTAGTTGATTAATAGGAAGGAAGTCAATTGGCCATGTTGCAAGTGTTATACGCTCTACTGTACAATAGTTCTTTATTTCTGCAGAGGGAGGCACAGACTGGTCTCCTTTTGAAAGTTCTTAGGTGAAAACTGATATCTCTTCTTATACTGTACAATTCAGAAGAGTTTGATTCCAGCACCAGAAAAAGCAAGCAGTGCACTTTCGAAATAGAAGTCAAACAAATATCACTGATAAGACATTGACGTGACACCAGTTATCTCCCCTTTTTATTGAAAATAGGCACGTATAATGAGGTGCTTCACATTTTAAAGTCTTAAATCTTACAAAGCTCCAGGCCTAGATGGTTTTGATTTTGGCTTATTAAACTTGCAGTGTGGGGAAGGGGGGGGAGGGCAGGAGATGGAGCGACTCACTTATCCCTGTTATTTAACCTTTCACTGGCCAAGGGGATTTTTGTCTGCAATTTTTTAAAAGGGTTGTTCATCCCTGATTTACTTCCCTGTGTTTCCTGCCTGAGCTCGGATGCCAAGGCAGGTGCCCCTTCCCCATCAGTCATTCACCTCTGAGTCTCCCAGAGCTCAGGCACTGTTTGCATGTAAAGTGAGAGGAGCCAGCAGTTACCTGAATTCTTTTGTCTGGCACAATGGCAGAACTCTGGCGCTCACCTCAGTTATAGTCCATCAATTAACACTTACAATTAAGTGCTGCAACAAAAGTGTGAAGTGGTTGAAGGTCTGAGCAGCAGAGGCAATGGGTAACCCAAGAGCTTCAAAGGAAGGTCTGGTGGCTGCAGTTACAAAAGATGGCTGGGACAGAATTTCAGGGTTTAAATAGGGAAGAAGACAAAATAAATTTCAGAAGTAACAGAGAAAGAAATCGAAGCTGTGGCTGCAGGGAAGGAGTTTGCAGGTGTTTCCCAGAGCTCAAGGGGAGCATGGTGAGGGCAGCAGCCCTCAGTTCCATAGCAGATCTGTCTTCAGCCTCTTCTAAACAGATCCTTCACTGGGAAATGCAGTGAAATATTACAGCATAATTTAAAAGCATGGAAGGGCTGTCAGAGGACAGTCATGAGCAGCCTGGTCTAGTGCAAGGCATTCCTGCCCATGGCACGGGGTTTGAACAAGATGGACTTCAGGGTCCCTTCCAACCCAAACCATTTTGTGTGTTCACTCTTGCCCCTTTTTCCTGACTAGAAAGGTTCCTTCTCTAAAGCTATGTCTGAAGACTCTTGCTGGCTGAAGCAATTAATCAACTTATCTCATTTGAGAAGGTAATGTAAATAAAATCTCATGGAAACAAGCACTTCCTCTCTTTTTGGGGTCTAATGGCTGATAAAAATGAGTTAAGAAGTGACAAGGTTAATTTAAGAATAAAACCACAGAACTTAATACAGTGATTCTGGGTTTGTGGCAGGACCAGACATGACAGACCAATGTCTTTACATGCACAGAGTTCTTTCAGCAGCTGAACTCAAACTCTGAAAATTTTGTTGGGAATTGAGACAAAACTCAGACATGGTGATGTATTTAGGGTGAGACAAGGGCATGGGGAAACCCAGAACATAGCACAGCCCCTTTCCATAAGTAGCCCTGAGTGATGGGAGGCTCTCCAGGAGTTGGACCTGCTGGGTTTCAGTGATGCCTACCCCTGCTCCATCCCACCAATACCTTTCCTTTTGGCTTTGAGTAAAGAACAATTTTTACAAAGCATTAATTTATGACTCCATCTCATCTTGCAGCTCTCATTTAGTGAACCCCATGCATGGTATAAATAATTAACTCTCCCTCTTCATATTAAGCCACAAGTAACAGAATTATCTGTTAAGAGATTTTGAGAGCTATATTTGCCTCTCAATAACTAATTTGGTTTTGACTCATCTTTAGGATCTAATAATTTTATAGATTCATTGTATGGGAATTCAGTCATAGAAATAGTAAGAAAACTACTGCTCTATTCTTCTCCTGCATTAGTCCTGGTGAAATAGCAGAATTTCTACAGGAGTACAGCTGAGCTCAACACAGTCAGTGCCTAAAGCGTGATAAAAAACCCATTTGTGCCCTGAAATCCAACTACTGCCTCTTCCAACACTTCTAAGTTTTCCTTCCAAGTTGGCCACACTTTCATCTCAATTGCAGTAGTGTCACTCAAGAACAATTTCATTTGATTAAATGGTCTGGTAGTCAATGCAATTGTAATCAATAGCTGTAACTCCCAGAAAACGGCTGGGTTCAAACTAACCCTAACCCAGTCTTCCCTGCCCTGTTCTTTGACTCCAGAAATGCTGTAGAGCTAAAGCATTTCTGTAAAGTATATTTTAAAGGATCTCCAAGCCAACCAGTTCTACAAGGCTGCCAACCTTTCTCTTTCAGAGCAAAGAGAAGGCATTTTTAGCTGGGGATGGAGTTTAATGTCTCAGGCTCTGACTGATGGCAGGCAGAGGGAACTGGCTCAAGCCCATTCTGTCTGTGTGTGCACACTCTGCTCAGCTGCAGCTCCCTTGCTCCCATCACTGCTCCCTGACAGGAAAGGAAGTTCTCAAGCAGCATTTCTGAAAGGTTTGGGAGACCCAAGGAAGGAAAGCACAGGAGTTTCTCTGCACATTCAAGAAAATAAAAATAAAAAAATCACAGCATCAAAAAAAAAAAAAAAAAAAAAAAAAAAAAAAAAATCCCTGTTTTTTGTTCCCCGGGGCAGGATGCTGCTTCTCCTCCTCCCTGCCATTCCCCCAGCCTCAGATTTGAAAAAAACCCAAACCAAGGTAGGTACTGCAGATACTGCTCCGTGGATGCCATCTGAAAAAATTTCCCAGGCATTCCTGAATATTTGAGGATGGAATTCCACATTAATAAATCATAGAATCATAGAAAGTTAAGGCTGGGAAAGACCTCTGAGATCATCGAGTCCACCAGCAGCACTACCACCATGTTCACCACCAAACCTTGTGCTCCAGTGCCATATCCACACCTCTTTTGAACAGTTCCAGGAACGATGGCTCCACTTCCCTGAAAAACCTGTTCCAATGCTTGGCAAGACTTGTTGTGAAGACATTTTACCTCATATCTAATCTAAACCTCCCCTGTTGCAATTCGAGGACATTCCCTCAATGTTCCTTTCCCTTTTTACGTTGAAGATCCGCTGTGTTCGTGAAAATAATTTCAGTTTTACCCTTTCCTTCTGCTCCTTTAGAGGCCTTAAATACAAAGTGCAACTCCCTCTGTCTCCACATATGCAGGTGTTTGCCCTGCACTTGACATTTTCCAGCCATGCTGGATGAATGACTAAGCAGTGATCCATGTAAACGTCGTGTCACCTGGAGCCTGTTGGGATACCTTCTACACAGGGGGTGAAAAAGATAATCCTTTCCCCTCTTCCTCTCACCTGAAAGATAAATCACTCTATTTGTACGGCCTGAAAAATTAAAACACTTCTATTTAGCGCTGCTACTTCAGAGCAAGCACCTTTCTGAAATACAGAGGCACTTTGGAAAGCATGTGTTCCAATGAGTGCAGATATTCTCAGCACCACTGCATGTATTTACCACAGCTCTTGCATTGCAATCTCAGAAGCTGATGTATTTGTATTTTTCATGACACCTCCAGCAGATGATAGGGTACATGCTGCAGTTTTCCTTACATGCTTGGGAAGGTAAGAAAAAGGCCTCTTGCTTTAGCATGCATATATCTCATTCTTTTTCCTTTAGAACTAAACTCAATAAAAGCAATAAGTAAAATTTCTGAAGTGGCAGAAGCAATGTGCAGAAATACATTGAAGGTGCTCCAGATCCCCCCATCCCATACTAAACCAAGTAACAGCCTGGTCCAATGCCTGGCTGCTGTAAAGGTGCCTACCTTGTCTCTTTACAAGGCACCACATTGTCTCTGCTTAGTATTTATTAGTGCTTTTTATCCCATATTTTAGATTTTAGAAAAGATTCCAGACTAACAAACAATGTCTCTCAGGGGATGTGGCTGGGCCAGTGGAACAAGTGACAGACAGAAGAGTTGGGTCCTACTTTTTCCATGAAGTGAGACCTTTCCTCCTCCTGCCTTGACCATCAGCTCTGTGCAGGTGGGTCAGGCTGAGAAGCACCAGCGCAGCAGATATTTTAGCACAGCTCAGGATGCTGGTCCTGAGTTCTCAGCAAGAAGTGTTCTGATGGCATAAATCCCCAGTGCTGGCAGCCAGGGCCGTGCACATCCTTGTAGCTGGCAGAGAGGGTCCAGTCCAGGGTGGCACCAGCTCCTGCCCCACGTGCTGATGTTGTGGCTGGGTTCTCCTGCAGCTCCAACCCAGCAGGGCTGTCAGTAACTCTATCAATTAAAGCCTGCACTGCTGGATAATTCCCTGAGTGCTGGGAGAGGCTTGTTCTCACTGGGGTGTAACCAGAGTAATTATAATAATGACTCGCCCATTCCTCACCGCCGCAGTTTCTCTTAGCAACAGGCTTGAGCAGCACGAGAAATGTGATCAAAGTTGAAAGAGAATTCTCTTTGATGCAAAGGAGTTTTTGTTGCTGTTTTGGTTAGGGAGGGCAGGCAGGGGAGGCTGTCAATGCAGTCAGCTAATGACAAACAGGGGATAAAGCTCCACGGGGATTAGCAAAGCCTGAATGCAAGTCAAGTGCTCTGATTCTGTAATTTCAACCAAGCAGCAAAGCAACCTACAGGCTTTTTAGTGTTTAGGTGGCCACAAAGAAGCTTTGCTGTCATCTCTGAAACACTTCCTCAATAAGAAATTTCCTGGAACACCAAGGTCTTATTTCTTGTGGGGGGTTAAGTCATTGCATTATCTCCTCAGGTGAAAATTCATTATGTTCATCTCCTATGTGTGTCGAACAGCCTCTTCCTTTACAACTGGCTGCCCATCTCTCCCTTAGGCAGTAACAGCATCAAGTGGTGTTCACTGCTACTTATCTTGCTCACCTGCCAATTAGCTATAAACTGTAAGAAGCATTGTACCCAAAAAGAAAAAAAAACAAAAAACCAAAAAAACCCAGCAAGTTGGATCAGTTTCAAGTTTAATTAGTCCAAAAGAATTCAATATATTATTGCCTCAAACAAAAGAAAAGAACATCTGAACCTTTAATCCGCTTTGAAGATGCTTCTTACTGATATATCCCGTCACATTTTTAACACTGGTGACAGTACTTAGAGAAATCATATCCCATGTTCAGTTAAGCCAGGAAATGCATTTGATTCTCCTGCTAAAATCTTCACAGCAGCTTAGTAACTGCAGCCTCTTTACCCCTTGTAAACCATCCCATCCATGGTACTTGGTGAAATGCTATGTATTAAATGCAATAGCTGTAAATTAATTTAATGTTTGCATCTCTACTGTATAAAATACTTACCTCACATGTGTGAATTTCTTATTCAAGCATTGCCTTTTTTTTCTAAGGAAGGTCCTTCAAGGGTTTCCCCAGTCCTTTTTGTGCCTCATGACTCTGAGATTAAACCTGATCCCTGGGGAGGGGGCATGGGTGAGATTCACCCCTGTCCTTGGAGTGTGGCCCATGGGGATGAGGGGAGAGTCAGGCCCTGAGGATAATCCTGGCTCAGGGGCTTGGCTCAGGTGGGGCTGGGGAGCACCCACAGGAAGAAAATGACGTTAATTCAGTGTGCTCCAAGAGATGATGCTTGACCCAGGAGACACAAATATGCTGCATGGTTGAAAGAAGGAGGGCAAAGAAGAGGAACAGGGGGTTTATCCTCAAGGAATCTGAAAGCAGCCATGAGCCAAAGACTTCTGAGGGTGTTTTCTTACTCACAAGCTTGTAGGGTGTCTTCGTGCTGCGACCAGGCTGCTTGAGTTGAGGCCAGTGTGGCTCTGTGGGGTTTGGCTGCAGGAGGGGTGGGTGGCACCTCTGTGGGTGTGTGTGGGGACACCTGCTTGGGATCCCATGGGATCTGTGTCTTCCTGTAGTCCTGCTCTCCTGAAGGGGAGGAGGTCCTGGTGTAAATAGGGACGGAGCTGGATGCTGCAGGGCACACCCAGACATGACCTTACCTGAGTGCAACCAGCCAAAGCCAAGGGGCCCAAGGGCTCTGACCCCCTGCCTGCTGCTGAACACTGTTATTACTTCAAAAGAACCCTCCAAATGCCTTCAAAGTTTGGATTAATTATTTGTTTCCACACAAATCCAACAGTTTGTTTTCCCTTTAAATCAGCTCAGGTACCAATCTGAGATCTAGAGACTGGAGTGTGGTGCAAATTATTAAAAAGCTTCCTCTGCACTTTCCCCGTAATTGAAAAAGTGCTGACTCTGTTTCATTTTAAAACTGAGCAGGTTCTTTGTGAGCATCAGATTTACAAAACAAGACTGTTTTCAACACAGACTGCTTCAGGAGTAAAAGCCCTTACTGATTGACAGAGTTTCATTTATACTCCATCTTTTAAAACACGGAACTCTTGAAACTTACATTCCTCAGGAGATCTACTCTCCAAAAAATAGAGCAATTAAAAATACGAGCTGTCATTTCAAGTTTTAAAATGGGACATTTGAAAATGGAATATGCACTTTTATGCAATCCATTTGTTTTCTGATTTATTAGGCAGTGGCATAAAGTGCAGCATCATTTTGGACAAGGACACACTTACAGCAGAGTTCTTTATTTTAACTCTTCCTGAGCGTACCTTTCTTGATTTCTGGGTATTACAAACACATTCAGAGCTGCATTTAAGTTGCTAAAACTGCTCAGAGTTGCTGATTTAACCCTTCTCAGCGAGGTGCCTGTGGAATGAACACCAGCCAGATAAAAACCCTGCACTTTTGCACTAGTTTGAGCCAAAATGCACAGTACCAAGATTTGATACTACCCTCCAGTGGTCGGGTCATTTGTCCAGGGTTGGACAACCCAAAGATCAGAGCTGCAGACGAGTCCCCTTCCAAAGGGGGAAGGTCCAGGAACTGGTGCCAGGAATTCGTGCAGAATTCGTGCAGAGGCGCTGCTGATGACGATGCAGAAATTGGGATGGGAGGTAAAAGGAAAGCGCTGGATTGCTGCTATTCGGAGCCTTTTCCGTGGTTTAAGGCAGCCCTCTAGAGACAGGAGAGAGCAGTGCCGGGAATGCCAGCGCACCGGGGCTGCGAGGGAGCTCTGAGCTCGGGAAGAAAAAAGGAATTTTTTCAGTTTTGTTTATTTGTTTGTTTTTATTTTTATTCTGGTTTTTCTTGTGCTTTTCTGTGCGGGGTTTTCCTATTGTTTCTTTGCTCGTGGTTATTGTGTTTCATTTTCTTTTCATACAAAACTTCTTCACTTAAAAATTAATTACTGCAAATGTAGTGACGGGACACAGGGAGTGGCTTCCCACAGCCAGAGGGCAGGGATGGATGGGATATTGGGAAGAAATTCTTCCCTGGGAGGGTGGGCAGGCCCTGGCACAGGGTGCCCAGAGCAGCTGGGGCTGCCCCTGGATCCCTGGCAGTGCCCAAGGCCAGGCTGGACATTGGGGCTGGGAGCAGCCTGGGACAGTGGAAGGTGTCCCTGCCCATGGCAGGGCTGGCACTGGATGGGCTTTGAGGTCCCTCCAACCCAAACTATTCTATGTTTCTATGAAATTTTTATTCAACAATTACTGTTTCTTTGTAACACTGCCAGCACTTTGAATATCCTGATAAATGCCTGGTACCTGTAAAAGAGTTTTGGCACAAGGATGTTTTACCCAGGTGGAAGGGAATTGCTGCTCTGAGAACAGGGTAAAGCTGGGCAGCAGCTCTGGGAATGAACTCTCCAGAGCACATGGAAACACACAGGGATGCCAAATAATTTCAGTGAAGTTTGGGTTAGATATTAACACATGCACTGGTTTAATTCTGCACCTGGATTAAAACTTGAAGAGCTTCCTGTGGCACCTGCTGTGCTCTTAGGGCTGGAATATATCACAGCAATGCACACATCTCCATCACACCAACTTTAACCTGCCCCTCTCTTTCTCAAACCCCTATAGCTGCTGTATCTGAAAGCTTTACAGACCATCTGGTCAGGCCTCAGAAATCCAGAGCTCCTGGCAAGTGAGGGAAGTTTGAGATGGAGGGTCTCTGTGGGATCTCTCTCCTGAGTTCCCATCTGCTGCAGCTGCCACGGGAGATTTCCCCATCTGGCTCAGCCTGCTCCAAATGAGCTCCCTGCCCTGGGGGCTGTGACGTGTGACCCTGAGAAAGCAAGTTCTGCACAGGGAAAATGTGCAAATGTCAGACCTGGAACCTGGGTCTAGTTTTTTGTGATCAGCAGTTCTCAAGCAAAATGTCAGAAATGCCCTGTAAGAACCAGCCCACCCCGGCTTCTCTTCCCTGGCCCAAAGCAGAATAATCCATGCATCTGTTTGATTTCACAATAAAATACAAAGTCACTTAATCTTGCACGAAGGAAATTTTGAAGGAAAATGCTTTATTCTTTTTAGAAAGTGTAGATAATTGAACAAAAATGGCACAGTGTCAAAAATATACAGTGACTTCCCTATAATACCTGTTGCTTAAACCAGGTATTTGATAAACTGGGAGAATCACATCAATCTTCATTTTAGTGCAAACTGATGCTGAGTATTCACCCCACAGAGGCTTTTTTGGGGGGTAATGGAGGAAGCTGATTTTATAATTGATGGAAGAGTTTACATGTAGTTTCTTTATGTGATTTTTGTATATTTTTTCTCTTTGCCAGTAGCCACTCTTTTTCTTCCCAAAAGAAAACTCAAAACTGATGAGTATCAGGTTATTTGGTTTAATCCACTGTGATGGACATGAGCTGGCATTTTCACAGAATCACAGGATCATTTAGGTTGGAAAAGTCCTCTGAGATCATCAAGTCCAACCTGTGACCTATCCCCACCTTGTCACCAGCCCAGAGCACTGAGTGCCACATCCAGTCATTCCTTGGACACCTCCCAGTGTAAATCCCTCAATCTGAATAGCCCACTCTTGTTTTATAGACCCAACTCCCTTTGAAAATTAAGAAAACAACAGAAAAGAGCCTTCTTGGGATGGCATTGTGTGTGTGCCTTCCAGAGCTGATGCCCTTCCCTCAGAGCTGCAGATGTTGTGCCATGTGCATCCAGATGGGTGGCATAAACAAGGCTCTTTTGTTTTTTTATATAATTTGGAGAACAACTGTAATTTCTAAATTGTTGCAGGATTGTTTACTTTGGTCCACATCTGACAGAAACAACTGCAGTCACTGAGCTGAACAGAAATTAAAATAGAAGTATTTATGTGTCACCTGGGATAGCAGAGCAATCTGTGGTTTCTGACCTCTCTAAGCAGCCAAGGAGCATCTGATGAAAACAAAAGGCAAGTTTAAACTAAGAAAAAGGGGATATCCTTTCATGTGGAGGCTCACTTTGGGACCAGGACCCCAAAGAGTTTGGACAGATTCATGTTAAAAAAAAGTCATTTAAATATGTAATCTCTATATCTGACCCAAGAAATCTCCAAGTCACTGAGCAGCAGATGGGGGATTGCTCTGCAACCTTTCACTGTGGGATGTTCTGATCTTCCTTAAGCCTCTGCTGTGAGTTTCTACTAGAGAATAAGTAATAATATCAATAAATTTTTCCCAGAGGAAGTGCAGCTGTTCATTCACCGAGGAAGGCCAGAAATACTCAGCATCACACAGAAACAGCTCCTGTCCTCCCCAAAACTTCAGACAGACCAAGTTCAGGAGGGTGTGCAAGCCCCAGGGGTGTTCATGGCTGGATTTTTGGCAAGCACTTGCACACCTGCACGTGCATCTTGAGGAATTGCAACTGTAGGTCCTTAACATAGAGATTATATTCATCTAAATCTATGGTTTCACTGAGTCAGGATGCCTTTTGGTCAAATCTTTATATCTTAGGAGGGTATGAACAGCAAAGCTGCACAAACCTCCTTACCAAAGCCTCTTTCTCTTACCAGCCTTTGATATTTTCCTACCTGGCTCCTGAATTTTTTTTTTTTTTTTTTTTAATATTGACCCCTAAAATGCAACTTATCTGTGAAATTACAGTTATTGCAGCATCTCTCTTCAGGCAGGGACCCTGAGCAACTGGCAACCTGATATAACAACCCTGAGCAATTTGGTTCTGCTTTTTTGGATGCTCTTGTTTTCACCTGCCCCAAGCCCATGCTGGCATGATAAGCATAATCATTTTCTCCCCTGGACTGTATTTGGGCCATATACTGGAATTTGATCCAATATTCCCCATTTGCTAAGGATAAGAAATGGCTTTAATGCTGCACACCAAGGAGTGAATCCCATCAATTCTTCCCTGTTCCATTTCTTCCAATCACCCAAACAATTGGCTTGGGCAAGCAATTCAGGGGGGAAAAAAATGTAATAGAGGTCCCTCTTTTGAGAAAGGTACTTCTGTCCAATTGCTTTCATCTTGAGAATACAGCTCTGAGGTGTGTTTCGAGGGATGTCCTTCAGCAGGCAGCATGAATTGCAAAATCAGTCACACAAATGGCCTCCCATATATAAAAATAACCAATATATCAACAGGGCTGGAGCCAAGCAGCAGTTAAAATAACTACCAGATCAGTAGCACTAAACTTACAACAGACAGTTGTGTCTGAAAAGGGAAAGTGCACGGTGTTTTTAGTTTGATTTATGTTGTTGCTTCATTTTTTATTCAAGATACAAAACATTCTGAAAAGCAAATGCTAAGAATCGAAGAGATTGCCATAACAAAAGGAAATATAGTGGAAGTGTAAAATTACTGGGGGAACATTGCTGTCTCTAATGAGGCAGGGTGCTGTGGCCAAGGTAAAAATTGGTGCAGACTTTGTGGAAAAGCCTTTTGAGGTGGGTGCTGCCACCCCTGCTTGTGCTCCATGGAGTTTTCTGTCTTCCTTGCTGCTGCTCCAGGGTTAAGCCTTACCCTGCTAGTGCAGGCACAAGAGAGCAACTCCCTTTTAGGCCGAGCTGCATTTATTCATACTCGTGCTCCTAAAGTTTTCCAAGTGTTTATTTCGAGAGTTCCAACAGGAGGATGGAGGGGTCTAAATCAGGGAGGTAACAAGGAACGTGCACAAGTAAAAGCAGGGTTATGAAACTCCTGCAGGGACACCTTCCACTAAACCAGGTTGTTTCAAACCCTGTCCAACCTGGCCTGGAACACTGCCAGGATGAAGGCAAATAATATTTATTTCTGGTACGTATTATATAAGATGAGAATAAACTTGTCTGTGTAGGAATAAGAGGATTTAATGAGAGTACAGCTGCTGAAAGACACGTTTGATCTGCCTTAGAAGAGACTAAAACCTCACTCATTAGCAAAATTCATGCTGACTTCAGTGAGGCCAGAGTTTTACCTATTAATTGATTAAAAAATGCAAATATATTCTCTTAGCTAAAGACAATTATTTTGTAGGTTGTTGCTACCTGTGTAAAACTCATAGAGGGGATAGATACCCCTTTAGGTAAAATACATGTGCAAGTGAATAAAATTCTGGTTACAAAAACAGTTGAGAAAGTTCAGACCTAATATATCTTCAAAGCCCAAAGTGTTTGAGCTGTGCCAAAGGTTCAGTACAAACAGATACTGAATCAATATATTCCCTAGGTTTCATTCAAACAGAATGGGGAAGCTCCATTTTGAGCTCTAATGACACCTTGCACAGCCCTGGGTTGATTCAGGGCTTCCTGAAGATGAATTTCCTGTAGCTCTGATATTAACTCAAGCATGTTTTCTGCTGTGCTGGCAGCTGCCAGGCTTACAGGAGGGCTGGTAATTCATTTTATCAGATGGTTTTCAAGGGGTGAAACAGGTGCACCAGACTTCACAGAGAGTGCCTGGATACCCCACAGGCATCTGTCAGAGGAGAAATTTCCTTCCAGGGTTTTGATAGCTTTATTTGTGTGAAATATGTCAGCGCTGTTTAGTTGATAATTAGGAGTGTTTGCTTAGCAATTGGTAATGTTTAATGAGTAGTGCTGGTAAGGAGGGTGTCCTTTTAGGCTCTGGAAAACAGGCTTTGAATATCCTGCGCTGCAGTGCTGAACAGGGAATCATAGAATTATAAACTTATTTATGTTGGAAAAGACCAAGGGGAAAAAAAAAAAAGTTGGGTCCAACTGTTCCCCCTGCACCAGTGCATGTCCCCAAGTGCCACATCTACCCCTCCCTCCAGGGATGGGGACACCACCACTGCCTTGGGCCTGGTCCAATGCATGCAAACACTTTGGTGAAGAAATCTTCCCTGATATCCAAACTAAACCTCTCCTGTCACAATTTGAGGCCATTTCCTCTTGTCCTGCCACCTGTTCAAAACCGACCCCCCCGGCTGCCCCCTCCTGTCAGGGACTTGTGCAGAGCCACAAGGTCCCCCCTGAGCCTCCTTTGCTCCAGCCTGAGCCCCTTTCCAGCTCCCTCAGCCGCTCCTGGGGCTCCAGCCCCTTCCCAGCTCCGTTCCCTTCCCTGGACACGCTCCAGCCCCTCAATGTCTGCTCTGTCCTGAGGGGCCCAAAAGTGTCCCCAGCACTGGAGGTGCCTCGGCAGTGCCAGCACAGGGGACGGGCCCTGCCCTGGGGCTGCTGCCGCCCTGCTCTTCACGGACACGGGTGCAGAGCTCCTCAGAGGAGGCTGATGGTTTGGGAGAGATGCAGGATTTGCTGTTGGACTCCAGTTCTGGCAGGGCATCCCTGGAGTTCTGCCCTCACTGCTGGGCTCTGCCGGAATTTGCCTGTCCGACCTCTGGGCAGCCCTCACGGCACAGTTTGCACAGAGATCCCAAGTACTTTCAAAAGGATTGGTCGACGTTTCCCCCCGTTTTCCAGTTCCAGCCTCTCCAGCACCTCCTCTTCCCGCATTTTCCGCGTCTCCCCGCGCCCGTCCGGCCCCTCCGCGCATCCCCCGGCAACGCCACGGGAGGGCGGCCTCGGGCCGCGCATCCCGGGAAAAGCGGGCAGAAATCACCTCCTGCATCCCGGGAAAAGGGGGCAGGAATCACCTCCCGCATCCCGGGAAGAGCGGGCTGGAATCACCTTCCGCATCCCGGGAAAAGGGGGCAGGAATCACCTTCCGCATCCCGGGAAAAGCGGGCAGGAATCACCTCCTGCATCCCGGGAAAAGGGGGCAGGAATCACCTCCTGCATCCCGGGAAAAGCGGGCAGGAATCACCTCCTGCATCCCGGGAAGAGCGGGCAGGAATCACCTCCTGCATCCCGGGAAAAGGGGGCAGGAATCACCTCCCGGCCCCGGGAAGAGCGGGCTGGAATCACCTCCCGGCCCTGGGAAAAGCGGGCTGGAATCACCTCCCGGTCCCGCATCCCGGCAAGAGCGGGCTGGAATCACCTCCCGCATCCCGGGAAGAGCGGGCAGGAATCACCTCCCGGCCCTGGGAAAAGCGGGCTGGAATCACCTCCCGGTCCCGCATCCCAGGAAAAGTGAAACTCTTTGCAGAACTCTTTGAATTGCAGATACTTTAAGAATTCATTATAAAGGAAGCAGGATTTCAAAATGATCCACACTATAGCTGTTTTTAATGTCATTTGTACTTCACCATGACTTTGTAAAAAACTCATGGCAGCTGCTTTCATTTTGTGGGTGATTTACAGCAATTCACCCTCCGGTGACTGCTGTGCTCCTGGGGTTACAGCCTCTCACAGGCTTTTGTCTGCTCTTTATTGCTTCTGTGCAATTATTTCCCTGGTACAGGGGGATAACTGAGCGAGACATAACCATATGAATGTTCCTCTGATTACTTGTGATGCCTATAATACACTGTGGAAGATTTCTCAGCATGAGGAAACTCTCCAGCAAATTCCAGCAGAAACGAAGAGCAGGGAATTTAAATATTTTAGAACGGAGTGGCTGAAGCCATAGATATACACCCATCCAAAGAGTCAGGCAGCTGGGAAATATCAGCTAAAAGTACCCGATCCTACATTTAGGGGCAGACTGGAGGCTTTTCTTGGGAATTCAGCCCCAGAGTCAAATAACTGATGGTGGCAGAGGGAAGGGCTGCAGTGTCAGCTCACAACTGTCCCACCATCCCCAGTACACAGACACATCCCACACAATGCATCTCTCCTTTCCAGCCCTCCGGTGGTGATGCAACACAATTTTTAAATTTTCTTCTTTATTCGGACTTGCTGATAACATTTCCCGACCCCCCCATCAAATATCCAAAACCTTTCCTTGTTTACTCACAAAAGTCAAGTCATACCTCGCTTCTCTACTCCTTGATTCTCCTTACAAGTCCTAGTTTGGGTTGAGAATTTCCAGGTGAAAAAACCCCATTCCTTCCTAAAGAAAATGCATGGAAACCAGGCCTTTTTTTAATTTTTTTTTTTTTTTTCCCTGTTCTGAATAGCAACATGTGTGTTTTGGGGTATTTTCCCAGCAATAGTGGACCAAAACAACTGAGCATCCATCTCCTTTACCCACACAGGATGTCAGTGAAATCCCCTGTAACACAGAGGCAGCACCTTTCCCTAGGGCAGTTAGTTGTATCCAATAGCTTCCTGAGTAAATAATTTACTGGGACTTTGCATATTTATAATTTCTTCATGAGATCGGTTATGAAAGTTAACAAGTCAAGACCAGCTGGGAGGTTTGAGACACGTGTGGGACACGCCTTCTCCTCTGGCTGTACAAATGTGTCCCCAGCCCCAGCAGGTGACATAGCAGTGACTTCAGTGACTTTCTAGAAGGCTGAAATAGAAAACACTCAAAAAACAGTGTCCAAAACATCAAATAAAGTCTCTTTTTGCAGGCAACCTGTGAAAAAATGACTGTTTTTACAAAAAACAGGTTCTTAAGATCCTGCAAAGGCATACTGAGCTAAACAGAGAAACTACTACAAAACAAGAGCAATAGGCAAGAGTTATGACTCCTCTTTTCCTTATGAATGCTGAGATTTTCTTCCAATCTGGAGTGCCCAGTGTGATGTTTGCCACAGGCACATGAAAACCTCATTAAACAGGAGGGATGCCACCATGCATTAACCTGCTGTGCTTTCCCCCACCCCACAACGATGGGTAATGGTTGGAGCAGCTTTACAGCCCCCAAACTGATGTGCTGAGAGGTAGAGCCTCCCCCGTCACTGTAAGTGCACAGGTTTTATCTCTGCTGGCAAGATTTGTTTGCCCAGCTGTGTCCCCCTTGATTTCATGTTTGCTGGAAGAAAAGTGATCGGAGCAATCAGTCCTGGCATCTCTGTTATTCAAGGGAATATCAGTTAACCCAGAAAGTCACATGCTGGTTATTATCCCTGTTAGTTTTACTCTATATCATTTCCAAATCTTGGATATTTGCAGGCACTTTCTGCTATTATGGATCTTAATCAGGCAGTTTCAAGCCCTGGGAAGCTGTTCCTGGGTTCAAATGTCCATTATGGACTTTTGTTGTGTTTTTTCTCAGCAAGTGGGTGGCAAGCAGATAATATATGGGGGTATTACAGAGGATCCCCCTTCCTCAGTCATGGAATCATAGAATTATAGAATGGCCTGGGTTGGAAAGGATCTCAAATCTCATTTAGTTCCAACCCCTTCAGATATGTTCCAAGGCAAGATTTCAGCAGCACCTCCAGGTCCATGTGATGACCCTGTAGCAGCTTCATTTCCAAAGCTGTACTGACAAATGGTGGAAAACAAAGAGAAAATACAACTTGTCTAGGTCTTCACAGAAAAACATCAGGAGAGATAGGAACAGTCTTGAGGCAGGAAACTTCATTCTGAGAACATCTCTGGATGAGGAACCTCTCAGCAGTGGAGACCTGAGCCAGAAAATAATTATAATATTAAATATTTGTGTCTGATAACCTCCAGAGGAGATCCCTGTGGGAGTTCCCCTCCAGTGTCACTAAAAAGGACGTTGTCACTGCTTTTCCTCTTGATTGTCCCCTTCACCTGCTCCTGGGTAGACCAGTAGGTAAGAACAAAACTCTTTAGCTAAAAGGTGTTATGAAGTGTACACAACCTTCAGTCTGGTGGCACCGACCACGTGAGCTGAGCTTCTTGTGATGCTTCTCAAGTTACTTAAATTTAGAGTGGACTGCAAACCACGTAAAGAAAGAAATGACACAGTGATGATGCACCCTGTGGAAAATGTGGGTGGGGAAGAAGGCCTGTGATTATCAAAGATGAAATGCAAACTGTGCAAGCCAAGGCTCATTTGTACAGCCCGGGATCCTGCGTGGTCCTTGGGAAGTGGCACCATATGGAGCCCAATGTTGACAGAGATGGAAAATCGCATTTCCAGGAGCAACACAGCTGCCTTTGTGGGCATTAATCACCAAACTGAAAAGCTGAAAATGAAGGGGAAATAATTACTAACGATGATGAGGAGGAGAATGATGATGATAATAATAATAATAACAGCAACAATAATAACAAAAAGACACTCGGAGAGATTAAAGGCAAGGAGGCTTCTCTAGATGTGACTCAAAGCCTGAGGAAATCCAGACCAGCATTTCAGCAAGGCAGTGGGGGAAGTTCTTTGTGCTGTTGGCATCTTCTTGATGTGTGCTGTGCTGTGCAAGGCCCAGAATTCCTTTGAAAAACCTGGATTAGACAATTAAAAAATAATAAATATATAAAGCATAATTTCTCTTGGTCAAAACTGCCTCTAAGCACGTGTTGAAAAGTTTATTTGAGAGTAGTCTTAATGTTTTCATTTTCTGAAGGGCGGGCTGCAATAAGCAAGTTGTTGAAATTAAACACAATAACCTGGTGATTTTAATGAGTTTTTAAATCAGAGGTGCACAAATACCCACTGAAGCTGAATTAATATTAAAAAAAAAGTGGCAGAGTATCCTGATGAGGCACCAAGTCTAACCAGGGGATTAATTGTGTTAGAAAGTAATATTGGGGGAAAAAAATCATAGTTTATAAGGAATGGAGAAACAAAAGAATAATCAGAAAAGTGCCTGTATGCTCCATATCATTAAGGAAGGAAATAAAATGAGAAGTGACAAAAGTTAGTTTTTTGTAAAGGCTTTGGGAAGGATTTTAATACAAACAGCAAAAGCTTGTTGTGGCATGTAACCATGAAAAGGAAAAGGAAAGATGCTGGATTACTGTGCAGGAAGGATGTTTTAGAGCATGGAGATAATCCACATAAGGCCCAAACTTAATGGAAGTTCTGCTTCCTTTCTTTTCAGAGATAAAGAAAACAAGCACAGCAGAAACCAAATAAATTAATAAAGTGAACGAGGGTATGAAACTGGAAATTACTTCATCAAACTGCTGCATAAATGCCAATTGTCTGCAACAATTTAGAGCAAAGAAAATGAAAGAAGCTGGTCACGAGAAATGACATCTGACAGCATTATTTCTGAGGAAGGGATCAAACTCCCGACTGACAACTGCAGAAGAAAACAGGAAATAAAGCAAGATAAGGAAAGGCTGGATGTGGATGTGAGCAATCTGGTCCAGGGGAAGGTGTCTCTGCCCATGGCAGGGGGTGGAACAAGGTGGTCTTTAAGGTCCCTTCCAGCCCAAATCATTCCATGGTTCTGTGATTCTGTGGAAGGGGAAGAAACAGCGAACTTAACTTTTCCATGGATGCCTCTGAGAAAAAAAAAAATCCTATTTTCATGTTAACATGGGACATAATGGCAAAATGCTTGAAAGGAAGGAGCAGCCTGCATTAGTAAGAACTGTAGTTTGCTGTGTCACTGGGTGTTGCAGTACACGATAGGGAAAGACATTTGCAGACAGCACCATCCCCATAAATTTTCACACCAAAAAAAACCAGTGGATAGCTTCTTTACACATGAAAAAAATCTCAGTTATTCATGTATGAAGCAATTTTGAAGCCCAACAGTTCTCTCTTGCACTCAGCATATGCCCTGCCTTGGAAATATTCGTGTGTTGTCATTGCAGCCGAGTGCACAAAGACATGGAAAAGCTTTCATGGAGATCCTCTCAGTGAGGCTGCCTGTAGTGTGGCTGAACAAAACACAAATGCCCCACCAGTCTTAATAAAGAGGATAAAACTGGCAGCAGTTCCTGCCAGAAGAAACACGTGGAAAATTCGAGCAGATCTTTCTCACCCTTACTGTAACTGTAGGGAAGGGAAGATGGAAGTCAGTGGAGTCATGGAGTGAGATATTGCTCATCATGGACATTTAAATTATTTCGCCAGGGGCTGTAATTTCTTCGAGGAATGTGCTCGTTCTAACTTGTTCCACACACTAATCGTGCCTGCAATTTGTTCTGAAGATTTCTGCCCTTCTCTGGTTTGCTTGTGGTCCTGTCAGTCCTCTGGGATGGCATCTCCCACTGAGTGTCCCATTGGGCACCCTGAGCCTGCCCAGGGCCTGCTGGACAAGAGCAGGACGGTGCTTGGGGGTGTCACCTTCTCTCTGGTGACCAGGAACAGGACCTGAGGGAACAGCTGGAGCTGGGAGGGAGGGTGAGGTTGCATATCAGGAAAAGTTTTTCCCCCAGAGGGTGCTGGGGCACTGAACAGGGTCCCCAGGGAAAGGGCACGGCCCTGAGGTTGCCAGAGCTCCAGGGATGCACAGGGTGGGATTGTTGGGGTGTCTGTGCAAGGACAGGAGCTGCACTGGATGATCCCTGTGAGTCCCTTCCAGCTCAGGACATTCTGTGATTCTATGAACCTCCGTTAATCAGAATCCTCTGATGGATGGGAGGCACAGCAGTCTGGATTTGGGGTTTGGCACCCAAGGATCAGTAGTCCCAAGAAAGTCTTTCCAAGACATTTAAGTACCTCTTGCCCATTTTTCAGGAAGCTGGTGGAGACCAGATTACTCATGTGGGAACCAGTTTAGCAGAACAGAGACTTTGGGGAATTCATTCTCCTTTTTGGGAAGAGCCAACATTGAGCCATGTCAGAGTAATTTCCTGAAATGAGGGTACAGGAAAGGCAGTTCTTGTGTTCCCTGCCTGGTCCTTCAGCAATTCCTGAGGTCTGCTGGGCTCCCTGGATTTTCCTGCCCTTAAAAGAGTGCAGTGACCTTTTCCTCAGGCTCCCAGTGGGGTGTGACCTGATGGCAGAGCTTAGGTGTGCCCTGGACCTGCTCCAGCACAGCAGCACTCACTGAACTTTAACACAAACTTCTGAGAAACCAGGGGCAGGTGCAGTTCCTGCATCCACCACCCCAGAGACCTCCCTGGTCACACAGGGAGATGCCCAGGAATGTTACAAGCTCTGGGAGTAGAGGGTTTGCAGCTTGCAGCCTTGGATTTAGGTGCTGAATTCCACCCAAATCCTTGTTTAAGTAATTTAATCCTGTATTGAGTCCAGCCTTCAGCTCTCTGCCTTAGTTCACCTGTAAAGCATTTTTGGCCTGGGGCTGGGAGGTTTGCAGGAAATTTCTCCAGCAGGACCTGAAGAGGATTTCATGAGTTCTTGGTACTTGCTATGCCAGGAAGAGCAGCTCACAAATTGATGCCTTTCAATTGTGCAGCTTGAGTATACAAAATGTCACCATATCAGAAAATAGCAAATGATGTGGAGGATTTCTTCACAGCAAACAGCTTGTTAACAGTGTAAAAATGCCCTTCACTGGCTCTGCTAATTGTTGGAATATTTTACAGCTGGGGAGTTCTGCTTAAGAATCTCTCAGCTATGTAAAAACTGTAAAAATAAAGGAAAACAGGTAAGACTGAGCATTCAGGAGAGACCTGTGTCAGGAGACAGGCTTGTTGGAGAGAATTAAAATCACAGTTTGTTCAATGTAACCAGACAGTGAGTATGCAGTCCTTGGCTATTTATAACTCACAAATAAGGCAAGCAGACAGCTAGTATAGCCAGGGGCCAGCAGGAACAGAGCAGTGCAGCTTTATTAGCAAACCTACGTGGACATGCCATTTGATATATCCATGTGTGAAAGTATTTTTATGGTCTGTGTGTTGAAAAAGGTCAGAGATGCTTTAAAAATGAAATTAAATAAAATTAAACTTTATTGAAGATAGCTGTGTCCCTCAGGCACTCAGGGTCCCTCAGAGGCTTAAAGATTATCTGTAGAGAGAAGTGGGTTAATCATAGGGGACTTCAGTCTGTGTGGAAAAAGCCAGCATAGCCAGATTTGCAATAGATGGAGAAAGACACAGCATTTAGGAACATATGGCAATTATCAAGCAAGAGAGAATAATAGCTGCTTAATTATAAACTCCTGCATGCAGACTTTGTGACATGCGAGCTGAAAAGCAACTCAGCTCTCCGAAAATGCTGCAATCAAAAAGAATTCCATGGAGTTGTGATGTGTCAGTTCCATGGGCTGGGTAATCAGCCAGCATGAGCCAGGCCAGCTGCAGCAGAGGTGTTGGTGGCTTTCATCCACCTGTATTTGTGTCTCACAGGGACAGCTTTGTGCTGGGAAAAAAATGAAATAAAACAATTTGCCCCCGTTGGTGCCATTCGAGGTGTTTCAGTTTACTTCTTGCTGGGTTTCTTGCCTGGAAATATTTGCAGGGATGTGCCGTGGTTTGCCTTTGTGCTGAAGCCCCAGAGAGGCTGTGGCAGTGCTGGGATGGCTCCTCTGCAGCTCCTGCCATCCCTGGAGGAAAGTCACCCATCCCAGGAGAGTCACACATCCCACAAGTGTCCCAATGGCATCCACACACTCATCTCTTGCTTTTGGAGAGGAAAGTTTGTCTTTGGTTAATAGCTTTATTTTTTATATTCTTTAAAAAACCCCCAAAAACCATTTATGAAGGAAGCCCATGGTTTTTCTGTCATTTTTTTCATATATTTCATTAAAAACTATATTAAAAACATTAAAAACATATATTTCATTAAAAACAAAAATTGGTGAGAAGAAGTTTGAACCACTCCCAGTGGCAGCTCCTTTTTTAAAAAAGGGAAAAAGAAAATCGGTTTCTTCCCTTAAAATTTTCAAGAGATGCAAAATAAAGGAAAAAAGATAAATATGTAGGAACTTTTTTGTGGTGTTTTCTTTGGAGGTACAGCAATAACCATGACTCGGGTAACTGCCCATGGAGTGATTTCCTTGTGCATGGGGACCTGTGGCTGTTGCACCAGCCTTGAAGGGATGAGGCAAACAACCTTAAATATGCTGATCCTTTCAGACATTTCTTATTGCTTACTCCTCCCTGTGCTCAACAGTAATGATGATTTAATTGTTGTGCAAAAGTTAGATATTATTAGCAATGGTTTGGCCTCCCCCTGTATTGTATTGCATTCAAGTATGCTGTTAGCTTCTATTTTTGTCCCAATAACTTAGTTTTCTTCAGGAAAAACATCCACCCATCATTATTATAAATTGAAGACAAGCTATTCCCCCATCCAGAAAAAAAATCTGTTCATTTTTTTTTAGCTCTCAAATATGTCCTATTACAGTTCTTTTTAAAATTTTATTTGGAAGTGTCAGTGAAGGTGTGTACTTTCCACAAAAAATGAGTCAATATTAAGTGATTGCTGCGTTATTTTAAAATAAGTGGGATCATAAATTCCTGGGATTATAGACTGGTTTGAGTGGGAAGGGATCTTAAAGCCCATCCAGTGCCACCCCTGCCATGGGCAGGGACACCTCCCACTGTCCCAGGCTGCTCCCAGCCCCAATGTCCAGCCTGGCCTTGGGCACTGCCAGGGATCCAGGGGCAGCCCCAGCTGCTCTGGGCACCCTGTGCCAGGGCCTCCCCACCTTCCTAGGGAAGAATTCCTTCCTAAAACCTAATCTAAACCTACTCCTTTTCAGTCTGAAGCCATTCCCTTTGTCACTCCACACCCTTGTAAATATTCTGTCTCCAGCTCTCCTGTGGCACCTCTAGGTAATGGAAGGCTGCACAGTTTGCTTAGCGTTTTCTTTTTCCTTTTCACTTTTAATCTTTTCATCCCAGTCCATTTTTGATTTTTATCTCGATGTTGGCAAAGGCAGTAGCAGGACAGAATTAAAGTAGGTGTTTTTGTGCATTTGAACTCTCCTTACACTTCAAACCCAAGGGCAGCAAGAAATCAACCTTGTTTTGCTACAGCCAGAGCAGGGACAGAGAGAGCAGAAAACTTCAGTCTGCAAGGCAAAGATTTGATGTTCTTTCATTTCTCTCTGTGCTGGAAAGGAAATGTGCTTGAACAGGATGATGCAAAGAGTGGCACAGCTTGTGACACTAGTGTTTTCCTATGGGCCTCTCTGATCCTCACCCTCTTCTACAGCAACATGAAAGGAAACTCTCCTCGTGCTATCAATAGCAGGGCAAGCTGTGGTCATTAAAAATTGGGAGAAAATGAATTTCATCTATCAGAGCATAACCTTTCTCACAGAGCAACCTGGAAGAATGCAAAGCCCAGTGAAAAATATGTAGTTTTTATTTCCACTGCCACTTTTGATCTGAGTTTTGCTGGGGAGGTCACAGGGTTTTTATATTTTTAATTGGTCCTAGGAGCAAAATCTCAAAGAGTCCACTGGAATAGCAAAATAAGCTTTGAATTTAGTGGGTGGAAATCAATAATTTAATGGGGAAGAGTTCTCTTTTTGTTGGCGAAAAAAGCAGTTTTACCTTCTAGAAGCAAAGCATTTCAGCCTGCATGGGTCGTGTGAGACTTGCAAATGCAAGAGGATGTTGTTAAAAACAGAGGCAACAATGCAGAGAGTACAAACAGAGACAGGTAAGAGTACACTGAATATCACTCAACAAGTAACATTTTGGACTAAAATGTTTGTTATTCTCCATTTTAACTTTTCACTAATCCTTTGAAAGTTTATATTCCAGTTATCTTTCCTATAAGAGCAGACATCTCTTTTCTTAATCTGGATTAAATTTATTATTTGTCTTCTTAAAAACAAGAATAAAACCCGGTCACATGCTTAAAATCACAAGAATCTTTTGCAATGCTCAATTTTCAGTGTCTTTAGAAGAGTTATATTAATTCAAATTCATTCAATTTCTTTTTTTTTTTTGCAGCAACTTGTGCAGTTCTACTGGAAAATATTTATTCCCTTGGCTAAGGGCTGTGTTGATGCCTTCTTTAATTCACGTTGCTATTACGAAACTGTAATATTTCCAGTGTGTAAGGAATGTTTCCTGTACACCATACTGCATAAAAAGGCATGAAAATAAGCCCACACATTCAGAGAGAAAAGAACTGGTGGGACTAGGAGAAGGTTTCCATCCCTCTGAGTCAGATATTCTTCTGCTTAGGCCAAAAATCAGCACCCTCCATAAAAAAAACAACCAGTTTCCTTGTGCATCACCTACTACACTTGTCAAAATAAGTTGTATATTATGTATTTATGAGAAAAGAATAACCAGGGAATTATCTCAGGCTAATTTAAACCAAATTAATTAATCTACATCAGGAGAATACAAATCACCAGCTCGCTATTTTTTTTTTCAAAGCTTTTTATAACTTTGCAAGAGGAAAAATTCCAGAAGAGCAATCCATAGCTGCAGCTGCAGCTGCTTAAAACACGAAGAAAAGAAAGAATTTATTTCTCTGTGCCTATGACATTTTTCTTGGGTAAGAAAGATATTTAAGCTCCACAGCACAAATATCAAGACTGTGGGATCTTCGTTTTCCTGGGATCGATTCATTGTGTGTTTGACCCTGGGAGATGAAGCAGAAGAACCAGGACAGTCTCTTTGGCCCATCCTTTAGGTATCCTTGATATTTTTTAAGGGCAATGGTTTGTCTGCTTTCAACTTTGGTGTCTTCTGAGGACTCCTGTCAATAATTCCTTACTGAGAAGCCCAATCTCACACATTTTTGCTTCCCTGCCACTTTAGCTCCCAGGGATCCATCAGAAACCCTTCCTGGGGAAACAGTGAATATCCATAGTGCTACTAAGAGTTTATCAGCTTCTTTCTTTTTCTAAAAATATTCTCATAAATAAAAAAAAAAGGTCACTTGCAGAGATATTTGTGAAGACTGTGTAGCAGGAATTGCAATTGGAGGAAAATGTTGGTTTTATTCAGGTAAGCAGGTAAATGATGTTTTTACAAGCTGCACATAGCTGGCATTGTGCTTGTGTGAGTATTTATATATTGATTTGTTTGTATAGATTTCTTTATATTGTGTATACCTGTACAGAAACAAAATAAAATGTGCCAGTGCCAAGCCTCAAGCCCACTGAGGAGCATTGTGTCCCAAATGTCCTCATGAAATGGAAAGCAAGGCAAGAGCAACCCCATTTGGGGAAGCTCCTGAACGCCCAACTACAGAACCAGGAATTCCTGTTTCTGATCAGTGATATGGCAAAGCACTGGGATTTTTTGGAGTTTTTTTAACAGGATTTCCTCAAAAATCTTCATCTGTGCCCCTGAATAGATTGCAAACTCTTGTGAGCAAGGAATCTCTGGAAACTGGCAGTACCTGCTATGATGAAGACGTGGTTTCAGCGTTTCCTTTGTTAAAATCGGTACCTGCTGAGATACCATCCTATGTTCCTCAAATTCCTGGGAATCCAATGGCGAGGCATTCCTTCCTTTGGAAAGGCTGCTGGCCTGAAGCTCTAAGGAATGGTGTATCCAGCAGTGTGTCATCTGTTGCTGTGGGTATGTTGTTGACAAAGTTTTGTCCTAATGAGGAAGGAAGTGACTCGATTGCAGCCGCTGTCTACCAGCACACACACCCCAGAGATGTGGGATTTGTCACAGGAATAGGGAGAAAATCTGGGGGAGACTTCTGGGAAAGTGTTAATACACTTCTGGAAGAGTCTGTGGGAGCCCCCACTAATACATCCCACAAACTCTGCTGGCACTGAGGGTTTCCTGGACTCACACAGGTGTCAAAAGCCATGTGCAAAGTCCTGGAGCACTTCCAGCTTCCTGGGCCTTCTGTGGGTACAACAATATCCACAGGGATATAAATAAAGAAGGCATTTTACCCCAGAAGTGCACACGAAATAGATCCTTGATAAAAAATAATTTAGAGCAGCGATGAAAAAATACGTGGGATAAAACCCCATTCCAAAGCCAAGTCATTCTCCCCAGCTGAAGACCAACCACAGACAAAACTAATAACTAGAAGCAATTTATAAGGAGCTGAAAACACCATGAGAATAGGGGAATAAAATACATTTTGACTAGAACAATATAATGTTATTGGCAACACAATGGCATAGAAGCCTCTGGAGGTGTCATGCTGTCTTCTTTGATTAAAAGCTTGAAGAGAAGCATGAGTATTAATTTAGAAAAACTGTTTATATCTTCTGTCTCTCCAGAATATTATTAATTGGAGTGTGCAAAATTAGGTCTTCAGAGCTCTTGCAAATTACTGTAAGCAGTGAGTCTTTATGCAGAAGGATAAAGCAAGGATTTCAGAGGCTTTGGGAGAAGTAATTAAGTTCTGTTACTTGCAAGTGTGTTTCTTTACGGGAACAACTTTCCCCACAGAAGTGGACACAGTTATATTTTTTTTTGTTCTCCTAACAAATATTTCCCAAGGGATGACTACCAAGATTAATTAATCTTATTAAGTCTAAGGCAGAAAACATCTCACTACTGTGAGAGACTTGAAAATCTGAACTAGTTGTCCTGGATCCTCAGGCTCCATGACTTGAGCATCAATAATGTCCCCCCATCCAAAAGCAGGGGACAGCTGAAAAATGCTGTTTGCAACAATTCCTTTCTTTCAGCTGACTAAGGAGGTAAATTCCACTTTTAAATGGGTTCAGGTAAGACAGACACACCTCTCTGATGTTTCCTTTGGTGACAGCATGGGATCCATGATGAGCTTTATTCCAGGGTATTTGGTGGTGTGGGAATAGAGAAGGAGTTTTACATTTATCCCTCCTTTTAGGCTTTGAAATCAACATCCACCATTCCTTTTCCACCTTCACTCTTTTTAATCTAAAACCATCCTTCACATATCTCTTGATACTTTTAAGAGGTACAAATCTGGGCTCAAGGACAAAAAGAAAAACCAAAAAATCATTGCATTTTTTTGTACTGTGGAGCTTTAATTTGAAAAAGATGGGGGTCATATTGTGGCCTAAGCACAATTAAATTATTCTCTAATTTTCACAGCAGTCTCTTAATGGCGGCTTAAACTCTCAAGCTCTACAAATCAATCAAAGTGATGGTATTTTCCCATGAAAAAGGGTTAAAGATTGGGACCCCAAATCTGCAGCTGGTGCTGAGCAGAAAAGCAGTGGCTGGGAGGATGATGAATGCTCAACTTCCAGCTAAAGTCATTACACTGGAAGTAAAGGAGCTCAGGGAGTGCCCATTGCCCAAATCCAATTTTCATAGCAATGTGTGGCTGAGAGTGCAAATTACTGAAAATTTGCCAATCCAAAGGTAATATTCAGAAAAGCCTTTCCAGTAAAAGTGGAAACAGCCTCTCAGTTAACAGGGCTGCTCTCCCAATAAAGCACAGGTGGAATAAACCACACATAATTTCAATAAATAAAACACAAAGAAAACAGAGTTGTAAGAGGAATTGCATTCTAACACTGAGCACATGGAAATAAACCCTTTTGGAATAGTTACACTCCAGCTGAGTTAGAAATAAAATAAACCTTCACGTGCAGTCAAAGACCAATGGATTTCTTGGTGGGAGGAAAGTCAAAGACTTGAGTATTACCAGCAGAAAAGGGAAAGGTGGGAATGCTGGATCCTAGCAAAACCTAAAGTTTGCCTGCTAAAGTGACTTTTCCCCACCTGATAATTTCACTGCCACTCATATATGACATATTTACCTGCCTCCTTTTCCACCACATTCACTCCCATATTTGTCCCTGTCTATCCCCACAGGAGATAATGTGGCTGCTCAGTTCCCAGGTACCTCACACATCCCACATCCCTCTGCTGGTGTGTCCTGTATCTGCCTCACCAGCCTTTGCTGAAGATCTCCAGAGGTCATAAACTTACTGCCTTTGACACAGCGATTTCCCTTCTAAATCTGATAATCCAATGTCTAAGCTCCCTGGGATGTGTGTCCATGGATCCCTGATCATTGCTTTACCCCACAGGAGGGAAGAGTTTTCTGGCACCACCTGGAAGCTGAGCATGTCCCTCAGCCCCAACCAAAGTCTTACTGATATAAAGTCAAATATTGTGAAGCACAAACTCGTTAAAATTATGATTAAACCCAGGGGGTGCATATGGTAGAATCTAGCTTTAATGTGATTCAAAACTATAAATGTGAGTGAAAGCTTTCCAGTTTGGCATGTGCCTATTTCTTTGGCCAGTTTGGGTGGGAATTCCAGAAAAGGGGAGTGGGTTCCATGGGGATGCTCCAGCACTGAGCCAGCCTGGCTTTACCTGGCACAGCACTGGACTGATTTGTTGATAGGCACCATGTCTGCTCTAAAGGAGAGTTTGTGTGGAAAACTTCATTAGGAAATCAAGGATTTTGATGGAAAATGAAATCCTACTTCTATCAGCGAAATTTGGTTGCTGAGAGTCAATTTGGTGCCTTATGAAACAGGAAAAATACTTTCTGCCTCAGGAAAGCTGCATGTTAACTGGATATTACTTTGAATATTTTAGTATCCTGGCTGACACATCTGTTCCAAATAGATACAAACTTCTCTTTCGTAGGGCAGTTGATAATCTGGCAGCCAATGGAGGAAGACTGATGGAGATTGTTTCAAAGGAAGATTGTTTCAAAACATGATTTAAATGGAACCCTGGGATTTATAAACTTTAATTAGTCTCAGTTCAAATGTTTTTGTTTCCAGACAGAAAGTGCTGATGCCTGGCCAGGGCTTGTGCAGTGCTCCTGGGCTTGGGGTGGGGGGCACTGGATGCTTTTTTCCTCGTGCTCTCAGGGAAAATCAAATCTCTGCCGGCCACAGTCGTGCACATGTGCTGCCACCAGATTTACACAGAAGTGATTGTCTGCCATCCTGTAAACATTTCTTTTCATGATGCCCCAGAAAGAGAATCTAGTTCACTTCCTCCAGGCTATGCAGAGCTAACTGGGATGGAAAAGAGTAAGCAAATGTGTGGAAAAGAGCCAGCAGTGGCAAAGGAGCGGCTGGCATCCCCGGGAAGCAGAGTGCCCTGCAAGGGAGGCTTTCCTGAAGCTGCCAGAGCAGAGGGCAGCCAGCTGAGCTCCTTAAATGCACATTTTCTGATGAATAAATATTGTGCCTGTCATTTGGAGAGGCAACTCTTCCGAGGGAATGCTCCCTTCCCAAAGACAGGCACTGAAATGCTCTTGAAGCCCTGCTGCTTGGGGAGGGTGTCCCAAGGCTGCTTCCTCCCTTCCCCAGTTGATTGGAGAGGATGGGATTCCAGTGTCTGGCCAGCCAGGGATCTTCTGCCCTGTGCACCTGAGCACTCAACCTTTCTGCTGCACTTTGAATCACTCCATGATACTTCTATTATTAGCAGCACCTGAGCAGAGCAAAGGGAGCACATCCTTTTAGAGGGATTGTTTTTGCCCTTAATCTGTTGGTTTGTTTATTTATTTGTGAACACTCTGGCTGGAGGAGCTTATTAAATAATGATAATGCTAGGATACAACCCTGAAACAGCTGGCATGGTGTGCTCTGAAAAACCTGACAGCATCACCACACTGCTGGATATTCAACTTCAACATTGTAATGGATTTAAAAAATAAAAACCAAAACCAAAACCAAATACAAATAACCATGTGTGCTTTTAGATGGGATTTATTCCCAGTTTGGTGGGTTTTCACTTTCTCCTTCATAATTTTGCTCCTGATCTTGCTCAGCATGGCAGACCTGACTCATTTGATCGCTGCACAAAGGATTTAACACTGGATTTCTGTGAGAAGGTGGAGGGGGCTCTAAGGGATCATGTGTGAGGGGAAGAGAAGTTGCAGCATCAGAAGCATCCACAAGCACAGAGATCTGTCCCTCCCTTGGCCAAGGGACTTGTTCAGCTTCACCCTGCACCAGCTCACTGCTGCTGCTGCTTCCAGCATTATCCAGGGGGTTGGCATTGCCGTGGTAACTCAGCAAGAGTCTTCTCCTTGCAAACATTACCATGTTTATTTTTTTTCAAACAATGGGAGCAATTTGGATGCCCAGACTAAGTGCTTGTCCTATTTCAGTCCTTCTAGACTGTCTCTGCTGCCACCTGAGCTGCCCCCCAACCCCTCCAGAGCCCCAAAGGAGGTCTCAGTCACCCTCAGGGGTGAGAATGGCACTAGATGCCTATATTTGAGTTATTAAATATCATCTGGAAGCCCTGTTTGCACACAAAAACCAGCTGGAATTGAGTGAAAGCATGAGAGAAAAATAAGCTAAGCGACACTGAGCCTTTCTTAGGATAGGCAAGGAAGTCACCAGCTTTCATCAGTCTGGGGTAAGGGCATATGTACTGGGGTATTCCCTGCAATTAAGAGGCTCTTTCCCTTGCTCTGGAGCTCTGGCAGCAGCTGAGATGAGAGATCCTCTGGTTTGAGGGATTTCCTGATGATTATGGCTTTTCCCCTGTGCTTTGTATGGCAGCTCAGGCCTCCTAGGACTTTCCCTTAACAATCTTAGTGATAATTACTATTTTCCCCTACTTAAACAGAGGTGAGGGAGAATCCAGGCAAGGAAATGCTGCCTTCACTATTAAAGGCCTCTGCTTTCCTGAACCTCTTGCTGCCTCTTTCAGGGCCTGGGTTATAATGCCTGTGCTCAGATAACACACTGTCCCTTCCCATCCCAAAGTGGTCTCTGCAGGAACTGAAACTTTCTCGGTTGCCTCTGGCATTTTCCCAGCAGCTTCTCCGGAGCAGCTCCTGCACAGCTCAGAGCTCTCACAGCTCCCACTGCAACGGGACCAACCCCAAATCACACACCTTGTGAGTGTAAAAGATCCATCACAGCTTTCCTTGCTGAGGCTGGGATTTTTATTGGAGCTGCAGCAGAATCAGACATCCTGAATCCGCTGCATTTCAGCGGGATTTGTGTGTCTGATTGCCGGCAGCTCCTCTGACAGGCTTCCCCTCTGCTCCTGCTGCAGCCAGCTCTAAGCCTTCCATCTATTTTGGCAATTACCAGACTATTAGCATCATTTCCTATTAAATCTCATCCTGCATCAAGCTCCTGACACATAACAGTGTTATGATACTTCATAACCTCACATTTACCTTGTAACACTTGCAAGCAAGACAAAATGATTCACTCTTTTGGCAATCTCCCCTGTTTGTGGCACATAAATTATTATAGAAGTATTTAAAATTGGAGTGTGTCTGTTTAAAATATGTTTCTAAGTAAGGAGGATGTATGAACAAAATAAGCTTTGTGCAGAAATTTCTAACCTAGCAGATTTAAAGCAACTTTGCTCAGAGCTTACTAACACACCTCTCAGAATCTCTCCCCCATCACCTCAGCTGGCTGCTTGCAGGGTGATTTTGCCAGAGTCCTCACAGAGAATGACCAGATTTTGGGGGTCATGCCTCATTATATCCTTCCTTTGGCTCTAGGCTGATTTTCTGCCTCTTCACTTGGATTGGGTTTGGGTTTGGAGAGCAGATCCCCCTCCTGCTGTTGTGTCACCTGAGCACAGGGGTTGTACTCTCACATAGGCATCATGGAACAATCAAATCACGGCACAGTTGGAGTTATTTTCATGGATCTTGCTGGGATATTATCTGGATTTCTTAACCAAACAAGCCTGACATAGTTGATCTTGCACACTGAAATCTGTGGCTCGCCACAAATATGAGCAGCAAATCAAGGTCTAGTTTTTCCTTTTTTTCCCTGTACATATTGTTAATGACCAAGGACAACAAGTGAGGGTTTTGTGAGCCACCTCCGTGCTCTGAGGCCAAAAAGGGCTTTTCCATCCTTTGTGTGAGTTGGATGAGCCTGGCACATTCTCACAGAATTGGATCCTACCATAGGATCACAGAGTGGTTTGTGTTGGAAGGGACCTTAAGGATCATCCAGTCCCAACCCTCTGCCATGGGCAGGGACAACTTTCCATTAGATTTCTCCACTGTTGTGCTCTCTTTCCATAACCAGGCTGTAGCACAAGAACATGGAGCTAATAAAGACCAAGTGGGATGAGTTTGGGAGGGGACAAATGCCTGGTGGAAGCAAACAGTGCCCACCCAATATCTCTGTAGGCATCTCATTTCATCTGATGGGACTGACGCGTCTCCCCTCAGCCCTGTGCAGAGCTGGAGGCCAGGTTTGCCCCAGGGAGGGTCCTGGGGACTGGGCTTGGCCTCACCCAGGGTCAGACAGGGAGACATCCAACACTTCCCACCCACTCTGATCAAAGGCTCTGTGTTTGCAGAGGTGGCAGAAGAGCCTTTAGCAAATCTTCAGAAGATGGTGCAAGAGAAATGGACTGGGAGGTTTGCTCACAGCCCTGCTCTCATTAGCAGTTAACACTTCTCCCTCCTGGAGAGGAGTTAACGATTCCTTTGCAGGGGTTGACATTTTCCCATCTCCAGAAGTTGCTCCCTGTAGGCAGAATGCCACGAACTGTTAGACCTCCTCCCTAAAGTGGCTTGTCGCTGAGAGAACAGCCAGGGAAACAGGCAGCCCAGGGATTCACCACTTGCAATCACCACATCTCCTCTCCTGTTTCTACATCCAAATCCATCTGGATCAATCCTGATCTCTCTGGATTGCTCTACCCCCAGTTATCCCATGACAGCCACCCCTACTGCACTGCACGTGACTTCAGCCAAAAGTAGCAACTCATAAATAAAAAAGGAATTTCTTCCCACCACATCCTCTATCCATACTGCACACACAGGACTTAGTTTGCTTGCATAGAGTGATCTTATTTGATGGCACACAATACCTGTCCTGTGCTACAGGAGCTGAGTGGAGCACAGTGTTTTCCTAACACCTTCCCACTTCTTGGAAGCAACCTGCAGGCAGCTCCAAAGATGTTGACCTCAAGACTGTCGCACACATGCTTTAAAAGTGATGTTGTCAGAGTTTTTCATGTTTTACACTGTGGTAACAGGTCAAGAACAGGCCTTTGCTCTTCTGAGAGTGCAGTGATGCCAGAGGATCCAGGGGAATCAGAGACTCACAGGATAGCCAGGGTTGGAAAGAACCCACAAGGATCACCAAGCCCAGCTCCTGGCCCTGCACAGGACACCCCAAGAATCCCCCCGTGCTCCCTGCCGTGGGAAAGAAGAGAAGCAGCAGCAATCCTTCCCCATGGGCAGTAAGCCCGGTGCCTCCAGGGAGCAGCCAAAGATTTTTCAATGCCTGCTGCTTGCTGTCCAAATTGTTACCACCTGGAAATCCCAGCACCTCCCCAGGAGAGGGGGAAAGAGCCCAACATCAGTGATTTCTGGGGTTTGGGCAGTCTGACACCTTCTTTTGGATCCTCCTGGGCTTCACTGTTGCTCAGGGTGGCAGCAATACCCCCCCGAGGCTGTGATTAATCAGTGACATCCCTGCCTGGTGGTTGGTGCACTGCTTCAGCACATCTCTTCATCTTTTCCAGGGAACCCTGGAATTTTGAATTCTTCTTTAATTCATGTTTTGAGAAAATTCTGGTTTTACTGGGAAATGCAGCATTCCTGGGGACTTTGAGAAATGTCACATTTGTGGCTCGTTTAAGCTGCATAGCTGTACTTGGAGCAATATTACATTAGGTCTACTGTTATTGTCATTCCAGATATACACTGATTTCTCTATCTGCACCCACCTGCTGTGTCCCATCTGATGTTATACCAGGAGCTTTCCTTCTTCATTTTTGATCTTTTTTTTTTTTTTTCTTTCTTGGAACATTTTAAGGAACTGTAAAACCCTCATAATATGGAAGATAAGGTACTTTTCAAGTATAGCAGACCACAGGAAGAAAATCTGATCTTTCATTTATTTTTATTTAAATTCATTTCATAACCAGGCAGCCAGAGGTTATTGCTCTTTAGAACATGATGCTGAATTTGTCCATGTTTCTTGGTATAGACACTCATCCAGTTACATTTATTTAATGTGCTAAATGACCTTTTTAAAGTGCTTTTTGATGTCATGTAGAATATCAGCAACACATTTTAGAAAAGCAACAATGCAAGTTCTTTTTCTTTCTTACTTTTGCTGTAAATCATAAAACTGAACATGCTTGCAGTATTTTTCTAACAGTCCTTTGGATCAGCTATGATATCTGTTTTTAAAAAAGAAGATGCAACAACCTTCAGTCCTTCCAGCTCATCTCAGGTGTTAGAAGAAATAAGGGACTAGCTGAGAATTAATCTGTAATTCCACTTATTTGCCTAAAATGTTCGTGTTCATAGCTGAAGGGACCTATCAGGCCTATTCTTCCACAATTTGCTTCTAGAGCTGACAAATATCTGGAGGGTATGGATAGAACACCAAACCCCAGGGGTGTTTAAGATGAGTTATACTGGATGGAAAAGCTTTAATAGAATAATCTTTCAGCATACTAATTGGTTGGTAACACTGACAATTAGTTGCTTCAACTGTTTTATTTCCTTCAATTTAGACAGTTAAATATAGGCACAACGTTTGATAATTACATTCCAATTGGGAGATGTACTATAAACAAATAAGATACAGTGTCTAAATTGATTAGCAAATCTGCATAAAGCTTTCTTTAAATGCAAGATGTATTTTTCATTGCTGTGTAATTATTCATTAAACACCAGCTGTTAAAAGTCAAGTTAATGAAATACGAAAAAGTGTAGGATAAAAACCAAAGTCAACTCATCTCAAAAGAATTTTCTTGAAAGGTTTTTCTGGAAATAAATATGTTTGATTTGAGTCCATGAAAGTTGTCACACAAATCTGAGGAGGAGAGGATAATATTTGCTGAGGATTTCATTGTGAAAACAAAAACATTCCCATTTCCAAATACCATTTTCATGTTGGTTTTTGAGAATCAAACATAACATTTTACCCAAAGTCTCCTAAAGCACAGTGATATTTAAGCTCTTAGGAAGTTAATGGGAAAGCAAAACTCACCCCTTCTTTTCTGTCTGAAATATTTCTCAGATTTTCACTGTCAATTACTTCTCATTCTAATTTTAAACATGAACTTAATTGCATTCAACACATTTGACTGCTTCCATATGGAATAAGACCACAGTGAGGTTTGACAGGCCACAAAGGTGCTGCCATTTGAAATCCTCTCCTGAGCTGAAGAGGCAGGATAATGCAATGGCACAGAGGAATTCTTCTGTGTACAGTTGAACACTCCTTAAATAGCTGGAGCCTTTACATAAGGACATGTGTGCTCATCAGCTGTTGTGGGGGAGCTGCAGCTGGGGCATGGAAAGCTCTTGGTTCTGGTTATTCAGCAGAATTGTAGGAAAGATTCAGCAGGACTGAGAAAGATTTGGGTCCCCTGCTCCTCAGTCGCCTCCCTGCTGCTGATCCAGCATCTGTGGCGACCAGTGACATTTTATTCAGGAAAGCTGGGAGTTTGGGACACAGACACAAAGAATTATAGAATGGTTTGAGCTGGAAGGGACCTTAAAACCCATCCTATTCCACCCCTGCCATGGGCAGGGACACTTTCCACTGTCCCAGGCTGCTCCCAGCCCCAATGTCCAACCTGGCCTTGGGCACTCCCAGGGATCCAGGGGCAGCCCCAGCTGCTCTGGGCACCCTGTGCCAGGGCCTGCCCACCCCCACTGTAAAAAACATCTTCCTTAAATCTGATCTAAACTGTTCTTCCTTCAGTTTCAAGCCATCACCCCTTGTCCCATCGCAGTAGGACCTGCTAAAATGTTTGTCCCCAGTTTGTCAAACTGAAAAGTCTGACACTGTTCATCCAGCTGCATTTTTCAGCCTGTCTGCCAGTTAAGCAGCAAGGGTTGTCATACATAAACATTTTTTTCAGAAATCTGATATTACTCCCTGCTGCCAATTAGGTTTAGCATAAGCAATTCTTTTCCCCAGCTCTCTTTCCACTCGGTGGAAAAGCCTGATGTTTTTCTGCCTAAGTCCAGCTGAGAAGTCAACAAGCTGAGTGATTTGCAGAATGGAAAGTTGAAGGCAGCATGGATACAGCAAAACATTTGGTTTCAAGTTTTTAAATGGAAGCAAAAGGTTTGGATGGGCCCAAATCAAAGTGTATAATTTGGATTTGTTAAACTAAATCAAAACTCTGGGTTGCAGTCTGGTCTGACACGAGATGCCCACAACATCTGAACGCTGCTTCCCTGGATTCCGGACGGTTCACGGACACCAGGCTGATTTCACTGTGGTTCTTCAAGTCTAGGAGATAAAGCACACTGAAAATCAGTTTTCTAATGTTATGGCAGCCACAGGGAAAGGGTGGAGACAGGAGGGAGGTGAATGTCTTTGGGCTGTTGATAAGAGGAGAGAGAGTGGTTTCTAAACCAGTCTGCTGGCTAAGCCTGTAGTACACTGGAGATGATGTTTCAGATTTCTACCCAATTTTGAATCATTTGTCATGGCTTCCTAATCCTGTTTTACTCCTCAGAGCTGCAAAATTTCCCTTGCATTTCTGTATTGCACAAACCACTTGGGTGTGAATCAGCCCTTATCCAAAATGCTCTTTGAAATTCTGCTGTCATTGAATTCTAATGGCAGGAGATGCCTACACAGTTTATTAAATATTGAATGATTACCTTGGCTACAGAGTATTTATTTCCGGGCTGATAATTTTCTGATAAGAAGCTGAACATTTATAATCAACTAATTAAATTAGCTCTAAAGATTGTAACATATCTTAACCTACTACAGTCTTGTTGCACTTTAAGTCACAGCCATATGAATGTAAAACTCTGTCTGTTAAAGAAATAATGGCTCTTTAGGAAGTTTGTTCATGTTTATGAGTAGAAACTAATTTTTAAGAATTAGAATGCCAAGAAATCTGACTGCATACAATTCTGGATACTGGGGTAATAAATAAAGTGAAAGCAGGAGAACACAACTGCTCCCTTTCCGAAATGTGGTTCACAGAAAGGATCAGTGTGCTTTCCTTTGGACATTTCTGAGGAATAAAAGGTCAAACTATTAAAAGGGGTCTCAGCCTGGCCTTCAAATTTAGATTGGTCTTACTTTTCTACCCCTGAATGCATTTACTCAGCTAAGACATAAAGCATCTTACTGAACTCCATTTTCTATGGTGAATTCTGTGGTGATCAGGGTGTTTTAATTTCACCTTGTACAGGATTGACCATGATCACAGGACACTCCTTGGAGCAGATATGACCCACACAAGGACCCAGTCTGAGACACGTACTCATCATTTTCCCCTGAAGAACGAAAAGATGGAGACATCTCAGACACATGCTGAAGATTTTCAATTATCAACAACTAATGTAAAAAATTGATTGGAGAAAACCCTTTAGGCTGGCAGACATTGCTGAGAAAGATGTGTTGAGGATGGTGAAGGCTTTAAATCAGGCACTTACAGGGCTTAGTTGTCACTCATCTTTCAATCCCATCAAGAGAAAGTAATGGCTTACTCCATTTGCTGGTTTATCTACTTTAGGGTGACTGGGATCATACAAACCTCAATGTCCTGAATGATTGGCTGCAAACTGACTGTTGTGTTTACTGTTTCATTTTATTTGGTATAAATATACCAAATATTTGAGTTTCATAACTTGATTCTTGGTCTGCCACTTTGAGAAGTACTCACTCTTTCCCAATTAATGCAGGAAGGCAACTAAAGCCAATTATTTTTGCCTGTTTGGGAAGTTTTCCCTGTTTGTTGAAAAGCTTAACAAGGGTTAATTAAAAGCCCTCAAAGTCTTTCTACTCCAGCAAGCTCAGGATCAGGCCTTAAATACTGTGTGCTACAGGCATACATGGATGTCTAAAGCAAATAATGAACAGGGGATAGAAGTGACATGAATGAGAAATAATCCTGATTCCAGCATAAAGAGTGACCTAAAATATTGAAATGCAGTAGACTTGTGTCTTGACAGCTCCTGCCCATGCTGCAAATAACAGCAAGGCACATAAGTAATAGCCTTTTCTACCCAATCTTGCCAGAATTGCTCAAGAAATATCTTTTGGGGGATTAACTGTTCCTGAACACTTTCTTCAGTGTATCAGTTGAGAAAGCCTTTTTCTTTGCCATCTCTTTCCTACCTATGAGATTTTTTCTTTAGACAAAAAGCAACCTTAACCCAGAAAGTGCAGCTTTTCAGATCCTATTAGAAAAGACCACATTTTGCTTGTGCCTTTTATGCTGTTGTATTGAGGAAAGAAGCAGTGCTGCCACACTCATCTGGGAACGAAATGCTCAGGGCTAACAGAGGCAGCCAACACAGGAGGAGCAGTTTTAAAGAAAAAAAGAACAAGGATATTGTTCTTTCTGAAAAAATTCCTGTCAAGCCCTTTCCATATAAATTCAGTAAATCACCAAAGGAGAGTTTAGTAATATTTTAAAGCAGTTTTCTGTGGTAGAGACAGCAGCAGATAAACAGCATGGTTGCAGTCAGGAGAGATCCCAGTGATCCAAGGATATAGTTAGAACATATTTTGTTAGGATGGCTGGAAGTCTGAGCAGGACATTGTTTTTGTAAGGTGTGTCATTATTCCCAGTTCCCACTTTTCCAAGTCCATATCCACCTATAACTACAGGTCCTCACACAAACCCAGTCCTTCTTAGAATCCACACTCCTTTGGTAGCCATACAGGCAAAATCCTTCTCTAAATTAGTCTTGGAGCTAATATGATACTCCTGACCCAGGATCTGGGTAATGAAAATATATATCCCATGTTCCTCTGAAAATCAGATTACCAGAAAACACATCCTTGGCTCTCTCTGTATGCCAAGTATAGCATCTTACAGTGGGACAATTAAAAAACATTAAGGAAATGAGACCAAGCACTTTTTTACCAGAATCCCTTAAAATTTATAAAGTTCTGTTTGGATAATGTATTGCTTCTTGGAATTTTTATTGCAGGTCCTGTGCTTTTTCCCACCCACATTATAATACAAATTTCTTTGGTGAAAGTCATCCAACACAGTGGTTAATAAAGCTGCACAGCAGCTAATCCTGTCCTTTGGTGGATAAGAGTAACATCCTGGAATATTCATGGATTTGTCTGTATTTCTGTACGTATCTCTGTCTATCTGTAGTAATTTACCAAGAGCAATTACAGCAGCCAGGGTTATTCTCATGCTCAGGAAAGGGAGAGGTGTAAGAAGAAGGAACAAGATTACAAGTCCAGTTTTCCTGTTCTCAGCTCAGGGATGGAAGAGAGAGGGGTTTTTTACCTCCTTCCTCATTGTGGGATCTCTGTGGATAACTGGGAGCAAGTTAAGGCTGTAAAGAGCCTTCAGCCTTTTCTGGGATGGAGAAAGGACTTCACCAGTTACAGCCCCTACACCTCATATGACCTGAGCAAGGAAGGGTAGCAAACACTTGCTGCTACATCCAGGATCACCATCCACACCAGGGATTTTACACACTGCTCAGATTATTCAATTAAATGCTGGAAAATCACACGATTTGGCTCAAATTTGTTGTGGGTTAAACCCTCATGAGGTGTCACGGAGGCAAAATGGCTTTTGAGGAACATCCATGTGGAACACAGAGCATTTCTCTGAGCCACTGTCACTGCAGGTTTGTGTTCACAGTGCCATAAACATGTGCCATCACTTCCATTACAGACAAATATCCTCAGTGATGCATGTCTTGTCAGAAAAAATCATCTTAAAGCTGGGCTTTGGGAGTGCAGGCCTCATTCTGTGAGGCTTAGAAAGAAAAAAAAAAATCCCATATCATATTTTAAAATAAAAATATTGATTTTATCCAATTCCTGACTCAGTGGATGATTATGAGCTTTTATCCTGTTTTGGGAAGCCTGGGAATACAGGGCTTGCGTGTCCCTGCTGCTAAGGGAGATGGTTTGTCTCTGGAATTACACTTTCAGTTTATTAGACCAAGCAAGCTGTTTGTTGATAAAACCCCCAAGTTTGTTTCAACATTACTTTTTCATCTCCTCCAGCTGCAACAACCCAAGGAATCTTTTTAACACAGGTTTTACTTGTCCCTAAAATGGGCAAATTCTTAAGAGATTTCCCTTTGGAAATCATTCCAAAGACTACATAAAAATCATGGGCAGAAATTTTTCCAACTTTTTGAAACAAAAAAATTTGGATTTTCTGCCCTTTCAATCCCATCACCACCTCCAAGTAACACATAGGGAAGGAGATGGCTTTTAAAGGTCCCTTCCAACCCAAACCATTCTGTGACCCCATGATCTGAAAGGGTTCACTGGCACTGGAACTGCTGCCCTGCCAGGGTGTGTTAGAGGATTTCCTGAGGGGCAGACATGCAGTTTCTACTAGTTGGATTGAACATTTTATTCCATGTGCGTGCTCTCCAGTACCACTCATCAGAATGCCCTTCCCTTCCCTTCCCTTCCCTTCCCTTCCCTTCCCTTCCCTTCCCTTCCCTTCCCTTCCCTTCCCTTCCCTTCCCTTCCCTTCCCTTCCCTTCCCTTCCCTTCCCTTCCCTTCCCTTCCCTTCCCTTCCCTTCCCTTCCCTTCCCTTCCCTTCCCTTCCCTTCCCTTCCCTTCCCTTCCCTTCCCTCAAGTCAGCACTAAAGGCAGACTGTTGGATGTTAAAGAGGGGAAAAAAATGAAGGACAGTAGCAGAGGTTTGAGTTTTGGTTGCTTCCCTCTGCTAACAGGGAAGAAATGTCAGAAGGTTTGCAAGAAAGTTTAGAAGAAAACAAATTCAAATTCCACTGTGACCTTACACAGCTGGGATCCAAAAGGGGGGGAAGGCAATGTCCAGAGGGGAGCTACGATGAAAGCTGGAAATCCAAGGCAACAGCACTGTGTGCAAATGAGGAAAAATTGCAGAGATTTGCATTAAGACAATCTCAACTTCTCTGCACTTAAAGCCACTTTGGAAGACATTGTTTCCATTTCAAAAATTGTACCTGGAAGAAAAAAGAAGCTCCAGCATCATCTGGCTGTGGGGCTGAGGGACATTTCCTGTGTCTCCAGGTGTGGAGATGCTCCTCCTGCACTGCTTCCTCACCTCCCAGGCCCAGAGGATAAGGAGGAACAACTCCTTGAAGCTAATTGAATTATACTGATTTTAAATGGAAATTATAAAAACCCTTTTGTTAGTGATAATTAACAATTTTCTTTAAGAAAGAGAAAATAATCAGCAAAAATAAGAGAAGAAAAAAATCAGCATTTTGTAAGGAACACAAATCCCCATTTGTAGCTTTCTGTCCAAATCTTTAGGGGGTTTGGCTATGACACAAACAACAAAAGTGAGGACTCAGAGTTAATTTAATAAAGCTGAAACTTGTGATGAAGAGCAGGAAATCCTCAACACTGGGAAAAGAAATCAGTCAGCAACTCCTTCAATTTTTCTCTCTTTATTCTCTCTTTACAGTTACCAGATCAATGAGGCACTCAGGACTGCAGAGGAAATTCTTAACATGAACAGTTAAAACATTTTCATCTCCAGAGCTTGCCAAGAAAACGCAGGTGTTCCTGGAGCCCTGAGTAATAAAAACCCAGGGCTCCTGGCTCTGGCCAACAGGAATTCCTGACAAAAGGAAGGCATCTTCCTGCGTGGGAGATAATTGCAGGTGATGTTTATTATGCCTTGGCTTGATAAAAATCAAAGAGTGATTAAGGGCACAGACAAAACTTCATCACTTTCTTCTTTTCTGCCTTATAATTAGATTTTTGTGGCTGGAATCTCAGCTACCAGGTGAAATTTAATATAAGAGAAGTAAAAAATGTTGTAGAATATTATGATACAAAGGATGTAACAGCTCACTTCAAAGTCTCTGTCCTCACTTGCTCCTTCCACAAATCTTATATCTTCCTGTGTGTTTGCTTTCTTTTTTTTCTCATTATTTCTCTGAACCTTTATCAGAGGAGTGTTTTAAAAAGACAAATTGATTAACTAGTAGACATGGAAATAGTCTACATGGATGTGGATTCAATTAACTTTTTCCATGGGAAGAGCTCACTCAGGTCAGGAGTCGCTGGTAAAAATAAACTGAAGGTAGCCCTGTTCATTTACAGCTCATAAATGCACAGTACTGCTGTGGACTGGGGAATTCTCTAGTTTTTTCCATCAGGAGCTTGCAGAGCTTGGACACCAGTCTGGCTCTCTGTCTCTGTCTGAGTTTTCTTTCATTCCAGGTAACCCACACGGACTGAGAGGAACAGCAGAAAGTGGCCAGTATTTCCTATTTCATTGTTTGGGTTATTTTAAACATTTACTGCATTGTAAAAAAATTAAAGGAGATGACAAAGCAGAGTTAGAGTTGACTGAAAGGCTGTGAATTTTTTAGAGGAGTTTTATCCCCATGTCCCACGCTAGTGGAGAGATGAGGGATGTTGCTGAGCACTTGAACACAGATTGCTGTGGCAGCTGAATCTGTGATACTCCTGAAACCAGACCTCAGCACTCTTTGGGTTGAGCTACTACATGAGAAAAATGATTAACTCTTGTGGAATTTAGCATAACTCACCAATTTTGCACTTGTAGTTTTTTATGGAACATGCTCTGCTCCAGGCCCAAGGACAGCCATCACACATGACCTGCCATAAAACCAATGTTGTGCTTGCTCCCAGCTGTAGAAAGCAACTGGTGGAGCTAAAAATGAGGTATCTCAGAACTAAAGCCCTGTTTGCTGTCAATAAAGGATCTCAGGATTTGCTCTTCCAGTTTATTTCTTAATCTTAATTAATCTTAATGGATCTTAATTATTTGATACAAGGAGACAAGATTTTTTCAAAGAGCAGCCAGTGATCCATCTTTCTGGATGACAAGGAAATGCCAGTACAGCTGCATTTGTGGTGATTTCCAGTGCCAATCTCAGAACCTGCTGGTTGTGGTCAAGGGCCACAGGATTGTTCTGCATTAACACAGAAACCACATGTGGTGAGTAGTCTCCTCTTTTAGCCCTCCATTTACCCACAGAAGCTGTGGCTGCCACATCCCTGGAAGCATCCAAGGCCAGGTTGGACGGGGCTGGGAGCCACCTGGGACAGTGGAAGGTGTCCCTGCCCATGGCAGGGAGTGGCATGAGATGATCTTTAAGGTCATTTCCAACCCAAGCCATCTTATGATTCTATTTTGCTTGTATTGACTTAGATTTACAGGTTCCAACCAAAACCCTTTTAAACTAATAACATATTAAAATGAAACAGCTAAACTGATGGCAAGGGCAGGCCACACCTCATTAATAGTGCTTCCCAAACGATGGCCTGGAAATAACTTATGTATTTTTAAAAGGCTGCTGGGTTTATTGAAGGGATTGCATAATTCCTTCATTACCACGGTAAGCCAGTTAAATCAATAATTAAAATTAGAATTTCAAAGTCCTTAAACCTCCTGGACCTGTAGAAAAGCTGCCAGTGAAAAAAGCCTCATAAAACCTTGTCAATACATCACAGATCCAAGGGAATCACAAGCCCAAAAGAGCTGTTACAGGGACATAGCTTAAACCTTTAATAGACTGCTTTGCAATGAGCTTTCCGTCTCCCAGAGAATGAATTGGATGTCTCTTTCCCTGAGCTGGAATGGCATTAATAAGCCTTCCAGTATATTTAAATTAGTTAAGCAATCAGGTGCAGAATTTGCAGGTGACACACAAGGAGTTGAGCCCTGGAGTCCAAAATCCCAGCAGAGTAAGGGAGGCAAAGCAAAACCAAGCTCTGCAAAAAACACTTATGCTCATGGAAATTAAATGTATTTTTGAACCCAAACTCTTCTACCCAGCCTGCGGCAAAGATCCAAATATCCCTCGTTAATAAAACAGACATATTTGGTTAGATCATCCCCATATGTATCATAACCTCCTCCCCTGCAGAACTTATTAGAAAGAGCAGAAATGCTATTCTGTTCTGTTAAAAAAAAAAAAAAAACAACAGAACAAACCAAACCCCAAACCAACCAAGATGCAAAAATCAAGTACTGCAATCACAAGATAACAAGATTAATAATGGACATGTCATGCAGAGAAGTGGATGGATACGAATATCCACATAAAATTGCTATAGTAGAAGAAATGATGAAAAATAAAATACGTAGCTAGTTGCTAAATGGAAGTTTACAAGGGTGCATGCTCATGTATGACTTTTTATATAGAAGCAGGCACTGACATCTATGTATCATTTTGAAAGCCTTCTGTTCAAGCCTCTATTTTCATCTTTGCTGAGTGAGAAGGAGCCAGCCCGGTTTAAAACAAGAGGAAATTGAAATACCACACATCTAAAAAGAGCAAGTGTGACAAAAGTGATTTCTGCTCTGACATTTTGAAGGAGTGCAGGGTAAAGCGAACAAGTTCTATCTAGAGCAGTGTAGATGTGACAGGTGTCACTTGTATCACTTATATCACTTATAGGACCAATATAAAATGTAACATCTAGCAAATTCAGCCCTGCCTTTCCTCCAAAAAAATTGGGAATTAATTTGCTTTACCTGCCTTCAGACAACCAGGAATATTTGGGGTCTTTAAACTGGCATCTGTCTTCCTTCTTCCTCTGCATTTCAAATATCCAGTGACTTGCCCAGGACAGTTTAAATCCCAGAGTGACAGCACATCATAGGTGGCATTATGAGAGGTCACCCCGAGCTTAATTCCTTTCCCTGAATAAAAGCCTTCCAGTTCCATCACCTTCCCACTTGGATACAGGTTCCTAAATCTCTTCAAGGCCTTTCCAGGTCCCCTGAACAAGTACAAACTTCCCAAGGCAAGGCAAAGCTCAGGTTGCTACATCAATTCACAAGGCAGCTCTGATTGCAGAGACAATTCTCTTTCAGCTGCTGCAAAAAAGCATCCTAGAGAGAAAGGGCAATGGGATAATGGCACTGATTTCCCAGAGCAGCTGTGGCTTCCCCTGGATCCCTGGCAGTGCCCAAGGCCAGGTTGGACAGGGCTTGGAGCAGCCTGGGATAGTGGAAGGTGTTCCCTGCCCGTGGCAGGGGGTGGCACTGGATGGGCTTTGAGGTCCCTTCCAACCCAAACCATCTAAGATTCTAAAATAATGTTTCAACAGTTCCTGGAGGTTGGAAGTCATCCTTTCTAGAAGGGTTTTAAACAGAAAGGGTGTTGGTGCATGCTGAATAATTCAAACCAAAAGTAATGGTATTGTTCTACAGGCTGCAATATTATGGACATACTAATTTTATTCCAATTTAAATGTGATGGAATTTTGTTTGTTTAATTGGAGTTTTTCAACCTCCCTCAAAGATGTTAATTTTCCCATTAGTTACTCTTTTATTCATCAGCATTAAGCAAGAGGCGAGGAGTAAAAATAGGTTGAGAACACAAAAAAAAAAAAAAATCAGAAAACCAAACTAGAAGTCTCTTATATCTTTAAAAACATTAAAATGTAGCTAATTATTTTTTGTTATTAAATATTTCCTGGGGTGAGAAATGGCAGTGCAATTAAAATTGAATGACCAAGCTCTACTTTGAGCCCCCCTTTTTGTCTTTGAGGTAAACCAAATAAAGCAGGTACATCCACGCACTATCTCCTTTAAAAGAATGCTGTTCTAACAGAGCTCCATATGAAGATGAAGTGTGACTCAATATCTGCATCACTGATGGTGCTGATAGGGAGTGATTCTAAAATACGAATTGTGAACCAAACCCCATGCTGGAATATGTCATTTAACCTCCTGCCTGAATAACACAGAGGCACCCAGTCACTGAGCTTGCTCACCCCCTAATTGGTCCCCAGGAAGGAAGCTCTCACCTGGCTCCAAAGGAGCTCGGGGAAAGGGAGAGTTCTGCCTTCCACCTACGCACACATCCACCCACAAACCTCCCTGACTCAAAGCTTCCCATGGCTTTCTGCTTTTCCTGCCTTGATTTGATTTCCTTAGCTGCCCTAAGAGTCCTTAAATACCCATCCAGCAGGCAGAAGTGCCAGGAGCACCAGCCATGTGCCTCCGGACCTGATGTTTCTTTAATTCCATGAAGCAAAGCAGCAGTGACAGCCCAAGTGTGAATAATTCACCAGGAGGGCTCTGGAGAGCAGCTGTGGAGCTGTCCTGGCACTCTCAGATCAGGGGCTGTGAGGTGAAGCAGTGGAGGGTTTCTCTCCCCACATCCCCAGAGTGGTGGCCCATGAGAAAACACCTGGCTGGCCAGGAAATCCCAGTTAATCCCAGTGTGCCACACACAGAACCTGCTGGAGAGGAAGGAGCCAGGCAAGAATCCAGAGTGATGCTCATAATCTGGGGCTAGGGGCTGAAGCAAATGAATTTTTCATCAGTGAAGGTGACAGGGAAGGTGTAAAGGTCACCTCTCCACCCCCAAGAGGGACAGACCTGTGGCTTCTGTCTCCATCAAAAAACCCTGCCAAGGGTTTGCATGGTTCTGGCTGAAGAGAGACCAAAGTCAACTTACATGAGTGCCTAAAGAGCTTCCTCGTCTTCCTTGGACTCAGTGGTCTCAGAGTCAGTTCTAACCTAAATGACTCTGTGATTCCATCCCGGGATTCCAACCCAGGACTCCCTCCCCTGGGGAAGGGGGAGTGCCTGTGCAGTGCTCAGTTGCCAGCTGCAGTTAACCCTCAACAGATGCCCAGCAGATTCTTTCCTCCTCATTTTTCTGAAACGAAGCCATTTGGTGGGTCCATCGTGCTCCCTTGGGTACACATGATAAATAAACCCAGAGGTGTTCAGCAGCCTCCTCTGCTGCAGGGATTAGCAACAGGGAAATGAGTTATGTAAATCGCTTGGGCCTTCAGAATACAAAATACAAAATACACACCGAGACTCAAATCCCTCACCAAGAGAAGAATTCAGCTTCCTCCTGAAATCAACAAAGGTTTTCCCCTTGATTGTAGATTTTCTAAACCTGACCTTCCATATTCCATCACAGCTTCACTGAACTCTCATTCTGCCTCCCATTATTTCACATCTATCGCTTAAGGAGAATCCTCTTTTCCCGACTGTCATCCCTAATCCTTTTTCTCCAGGCATACATTTCCTCCTCCACTGTTCACCCAGGCTTGACACCGATGCCAGACCCTCGTCAGAGCAGGGAATTACTCAGGCACAGAGCTTTTTCAATCCTGGAGGCACCAGAGCTCACTGAAGGGATAACAGCATGCTGTGTCAGGAAACCACCCTGATAAACCCTTGGCCTCGTGCATTGAAGGTAGGGAAAAAGCCTGAATCCCCCAGTCCTTGCAAGGTTCATTTGAGCCCAGGAGGAGGCTGAGTGTGGGAAGAAGGCTCAGGAATCACCTTGATGCCAAGTGGGGGTGAGACTCCCCTTTACCACTGTCACAGAGCACCTGCCTCTCATATATCACCTGGTTTTCCCTTTATTTTTCCCTGTTCTTCCTAGTATCCCTGCAAGTTTTCCCACATTTTTCTTCACAGTGACCCCTAACTCACAGAGCACCTTCCTGTGGTCCTGTAGCTGCCTTTGCCTGCTGAGATTTAATCTGTTCGTGATTGTCCCATGGACACCCTGCTCGGGCTCTTGATGTCAGGACACCCCTCCCAGCAGGGTTGTTGCTTCCTACCCAAGGGGGAAACTTGCTGATGTGCTGGTGCTGTGAAGCAGCAGCAAAACCTTCATCCTCTCCCTCATTTCCTCAGTCTACCCCTCCTAAGAGGGTAAAAACCCCTCTTATTTAAAGAAGGGGTCACCTTTAGGCTTTTCTCATAGAATCACTAAGGTCGGAAAATCCCTCTAAGATCATCAAGCCCAGCCATCTATCCAGCATCACCACCACGTTCACCACGTTCACCACATCCTCAAATGCCACATCCACACATTTTTTGAACACTTCCAGGGATGGTGACTCCACCACTTCACTGACTCTGGAAAAGAGGCAGACACCGTAGTCCTCTCCTCACCCCCTCAGCATGAGGAGCCGTGTTCTGGAGACAGGGAGCTCTCAGGGCTGACGGACAGACCTGGGCTCTGCACCCCGAGCTGCTCCTTTGTGGTCTTTGATGACTCTATCAGCCCTTTAAAACCTGGCTTTTGATAACAAAACAAACCAAAACTGAAGTGAAAGAGGCTTTTCCTACAACACGCCGAGCTCTGGCAGCGTGCAGGGTGCCAGCTCTGCTCCCAAGTGCAGTGAACAGCTGCTGTTCATGGAGATGCGCAGCTCTGGAGGGCTCAGAGGGAAAACTGCCCGAGCATCGAGCTCTCGTGCACATGCAGAGGCACTTACTCAGCCCAAATAACCGTGCTGCAGGGTATCTTCTGCCTTCTTATTGTGCAGAGATTAAAGCTTGGCTGCCTTGATCAGAAAGCTGTCCTGATTGCTCACAAACTCTCAGCCTCCCCAGTTAAAACTGATTTAAAGAGACAGGAAAAGCAACGGGAAAACAGCTCCCATTCCGTCCTTTAAAACAAACTTACCTTTGACACCTAATTATGTGCAAGGCAGACTCATTCCTATTTCCTTTGCCAAGCTGCTTTTTAGTTTTGATCTCACAGGGTGCTCAGCGTCACAGGGAGGGAGGCTTTGATTAGGAGGAAGCAAAAACTCTTGGAGAGGAGAAAGGCTGAGTGAATAGAGGTACCTGCAGCACGATGCTGCCTCTGCCCCTCACCTGCTCTGTGACCTTGGGGATGTGGCGTTGGCATTTGGGTTTTGATTTCCCTGCTTTTAAAGCAGGAGGGCAAGCAAGCAGTTTCCTCCTCAGCATCGTATTTGGAGACAACGAACTGCAAAGTGCTGAACCAGAGCAGTAAAACCACTCCCGTTCACTAATGACAGCTCCAGAGAAGTAGCAGAATATATCAATTTCCCCCCATCTCTTTAAGCACAGCTAATGAAGAGAAAAGAAAGCCCCTACCCTGGCTGAGAGCAAGCAGCAACACTGCAAGTGATGCACCGAAATGTAGGGAACACGCTGGAGTGCAGGAATTGGGTTACAAGGCTGTTTGCAAATTAATGGCTAAATCAATTAAATGAAAGCATGGGATTTCTCTTGAGGAAAGTCTAGTCACAGTCGCAAGGAGAAGGGGAGGGGTTGTGCAGCAGGGATGACATAATCACGTTTGCGAATCACCAGCAGTGTGCATGCTTTAATCCATTAATGGGGTTTTTATCTGTGATCATAAAAAGCAGGTTACATTTAGCCTGCAAGGGAGTGAGGGTTGGAGGAGAGGGGAGGGGAGAGAAAGAGAGAGAGGGAGAGAGAGGCAGAAAGCAAGGGAGAAAGAGAGCACAATTCACTCGGTGGATTGCTTGCAAGCTTGGGGCTGGTAATTAGGGCTCTCAGGAGAGCAGTTGCTCAGAATAACGTGCTCTCCTCAAAATGGACCGGCTGGAGACAGTGGTTCAGTCCTGCTGATATTTTTTAAGCCCTCCTTGCAGTTTGATGGGCATTCCCAGTGCTTTTGTGCACGTCTCGGGAAGCGTTGACGTGGAAAGGAGCAGCGAGGAGGGGGAGGTTGGAGGAGAAAACTGCAGCTCCTCTAAAAATACGGAGGGCATGCACGGGAGCGAGCAGGCTGGGGAGGAGGGCGAGCTGGGGGCACCTCGCACCATGGTCCCCCGGTGCCGGCGCGGCGCAGTTTCGGAGATGTCCCTCCTGTGACTGGACGCACCATGAGCATCTGGGAGCTGCTCCTGGCTTTCGTGGTGGTGGTGCTGATGCTCGTGGCCCTGCTGGCCAACGTGCTGGTGCTGATGTGCTTCCTGTACAGCGCCGACATCCGCAAGCAGGTCCCGGGATTGTTCATCCTCAACCTCACCTTCTGCAACCTGTTGATGGCTGTCTCGAGCATGCCCCTGACCTTGGCGGGGATCATTTACAAGAGTCAGCCGGCAGGAGATCAGGTCTGCCACGTTGTGGGCTTCCTGGAGACTTTCCTCACCACGAACTCCATGCTGAGCATGGCAGCGTTGAGCATTGACAGGTGGATTGCTGTGGTCTTCCCTCTAAGTTATCACTCCAAAATGAGGTACCGGGACGCTGCTCTCATACTGAGCTACACGTGGTTGCACTCGGCGTCGTTCCCCATAGTGGCAGCTTCTCTCTCCTGGGTGGGTTTCCATCACCTCTATGCCTCCTGCACGCTCTACAACAAGAGACCGGAGGATAGGACACAGTTTGTGATTTTCACTGGGGTCTTTCACGCCCTCAGCTTCCTCCTCTCCCTTGTAGTCCTGTGTTTCACATATCTCAAAGTGCTGAAGGTGGCACGGTTCCACTGTAAGCGGATCGACGTGATCACTATGCAGACCCTGGTGCTGCTTGTGGACATCCATCCCAGGTAAGGTTCCCGTGTGTTCAGCAACTGCTCATGGCAGAAGAAGTGAGGAGGGGGCTCAGTGTGATGCTAAATACAGACTAAGCTGTCTCACAGCAGGGGATTGGGAGGGGGACAAAACAAGCATCCTCACAGCCGGTTTCTGTTCTGCATGTTTCTTTTCACTTGGGTTTAATTCTCTGATTGCAGAACTCATTTTTTGTTAGGCTTGAGGACTTGTTTTGGGAGGGAGAGCAAAGGAACAGGCAGTTTTGACTAAGCATGCACTTCCCTTTGAGACAGTGATCAGATCACTGCCCTTTGTCTCCAAAGGTGGATTTAGTGGTTGATAGCTTTGCATTTTCTGGGCACTGTCAGCCCAAAATGTTGCTGGATCCGTGAGAGGGAGGAGGCTGCACATGTCCCTTGGAGTTTGGAAGGGAAGCTGAGTGCTGCCTGCTGCTCCTTTTCCCAGCAGTTTTCCTATTGCTGTGCTCTCTGTAACTTTATCATTCCTGAAGGCAGGATCCTAAGGGAATTACAGCTGCAATATTCATGCACTTGAATGCCTATACTTAAACCTTAAGTGAGAGAGAATTCGGTAGCAATGTTAATGTGACAAACAAGGGATGTATAGAGCTCATTTCAAACGAGAGATTTTAGGCAAGTCTCTTGTGCCTCGAGACAGGAGGAGAAAAGTTCCCAGGGACTGGGAGGATTGTGGGCTGGAAGGCAAGCACCAAACAGGGACAGGAATGTGTGCAAAAGTCAGGCCAGGGATTATGCACAAGCTATAAATCTTGCATGAATAATCAATGCATAGATCTGGAAGGGATGCAGGCTTGGTGTGTGATACGGGGAAGAAATCTGCCTGGCAGAGAGGAAAGCAGGGAGCGGTCAGAGAGGGCAGTCCCACACCACACATCCCATCTGACCATCCCTGCTCCCCTTCGCTCCACGAGCTGGAGGTGAACAGCAGCCTCTCCATTCGCAGCCAGCCAGGAGCAGAGCTGCAGGGCTCAGAGCAAATGTGGCTGTCCTCAAACACAGGTCATGGTCTGGCGATGCCTGAGGCTAAGACAAATAAGTCTGGAAGGATCAAGGCAGGACAGCACATTTTAGAGGGACAGAAACATTTGCTCAGAAATCTCCTGGTGAGCTGTTTGAGCTGTCTCTTGACCAAGAATGCAGAGCAGAACTTTGGGCAACTCTCGTTGCCATTCCTGAGAAATACAGGTATAAATCTTCCCTTATTCACCAAGTCACACTGAGGAAAAAACTCCCCCCTGCCCTGCTTGCTGTCTGGTTGATGAACTGTGCCTCGACTGCCTTAGTTCCTGCAGCATGAGGAGATGTGGTGGTTACTCCCAGGAAAGTGCCATAAACACACCAGGGCTGGTTTAAGCTGCATTCATTTTGCTTAATGCTAAAAGTATGCCTGGACTGCACAGCAAAGTTTAGCAAAAGGGCAAAAATCTCAGTGTTATTTCTCCTCCTCTGCATTTTTTCTGGTTGAGGTTGATTTGAGGGTGTTTGTGCCTTTTGTGATCCTCTCACTGCGGGATGGATTCAGCGGGGCTGTGGGAATGATGCTTCTTATCCTCGGGGGAGACAGAGCTGTACAGGCACTTTGCTGAGAGCAACCTGCACCACTGACTCTTGCCTCTGGCATCAGGTTATTCTGACGCTTCTCTCTAAGAAAGGAGAGTTTTGGCTTCTTTTCTACACTACAGAACTGGTGGCTGATTTGACCCACGGAGGGGCTGCTTTAACCAGCGACAGCTCCTGCTGCTGAAAGGGGCAGATCTCAGGTCACCTTCCCTCCTGTGAGCTCTGCACAGGGGCTGCAGCTCTGCTGGAAGAGTCAGCGATGCTCAGAAATGTCTGACATAACAAAGGCATCATTTGCATTATGTAACAGGCAAGTTCAGGGTGCACTGTAGGACCTGAGAGCACAGCCATGGATGCTGGGAGAGTCCACAGGAGAGCAAAGTTTGCAATCCCACCTTAGACTACTCTGACTCTCCTGGCTCTTTGCAGGGTCCAGTTTCAACACTGGGAAATGAGTACAGACAATTTTCTGCTTCCCGTGGCTCAGAATCCACCTGCAGGGGGATCTAGTGACAGATGGCTTTATTACCTGTGACTTGGAGAGACACAAGTGATCTCCTGAAGATCATTTGAGATGAGCACAAAGGAAACCTCCAAACACCCTACAAATTTGTGTGAATGTTTGGGGCACGTGTCCTTTCAAGTTAGCTGAGGCTTTTTTAGTGGACCCTGCTTTTTCTTTGTTCTTAAGACCAAATTATCTTGGGTATTCTGGGAGATTTAACCCATTTATTTCTTAACTCAAATTATCTATATTATCTTTTTGGTGTATCCAGCTCTACACATCTTAAGGTCCAGTATCTCATAAACTTTGTTTAAAACACCAAACCTTCAAAGGGATATATGTCAGATTTCCCAGGATATTAAAATCTTTAAATGAAAGCTTAGTCAACAATCCTGTTCTGTTACTGATGTCACTACTGGAACTCACATGTCTCTTATCTTAGTGCATGAAAGTGTGTGCAAAAGCAAAATATTCATCTGTGTACATTGTCTACACGAAGGAGTGAGATAAAATGCCTTCCTCTGTGATGTGGTATTTATTGGATGCATCTGGAAATGCTGAACAAAGGAAATGGGTTTAAGTCTACCAGGGCAGTCATGGGTCAGCTCTGGGAGTGAGAGACATCTCTGCATGTGCCAGTAAGGAAAAGATGTAAATAGGGAAATAGAGACAAAAAATACACCACCCTGTCCTCCCCAACAACATCCTAATTGAACCTGCTTTGGAGATTCACTTCCCTGTATTGCCATGGGCTTGGGATATTATGAATTTAAGAACACAGGTCTTAAACAAAGCTCACGAAACTCTAAGATCATTTTTCTGCACATAAAAATACACCAAGTTCCCCAGCTCTTGCAGACCTGAGAGCACATAGGTTCCCTTGAAAAGGTGGATTTTTTTCCCTTCTCAGCTGTCATTTCTAGCTGCAAATAACTCACATATAGAACATGTAGCACCTTTAAAAGTGTCATATTCTTTAAGAGAAAGACAATTTGTTAGGAGAACAAACTTTTCCTCCAGTATTTATTTCATCACATCATGATAGCTGCTCTGGGGACCGGCAATGTAAGACCAAATTTAGAATGGAACAAAAGAAACACTTCTTCTTTAACACAACTAGAGGAGCTCATTGCCACAGAGATCCCTGAAACACACTGAGATCCTCAGGACACAACATGTGTTTGGATGTTGATAAAACATTTACAGATGAAGTAAATAATGTAAGGGTATGGCCATGAGCCTCAGAGCTATGAGAGAGTGGAGCCTGAGATGAGTCATCAATTAAAAATTTACAACAAAAGTGGAAAGACCAATGCCAAACAGTTTGGTTTTTTTTTTAAAAAAGTATATATATACATACAGGACATGGGACAAACCATTCAGTTTGCCTGAGAAGTGACTGTGTCACTGTGAGATCTGTGCAAGGAGTCAACACGTGACAGCGCTGCTATGTGCACAGAGAGGGGCTCAGGGTGGCAGTCTGGCTTTGGCTGGGCCCCTTGCAAAGGGATTTACTGAGGTACAGGCAGCCCTGTCACTGTGGGAGATACCAGTGCTGCCCAATCCACCTGCCTGGAGTAGACAGGAATCATCCACATCCCTCAGAAATCATAAGGAGCACAGGAGTCACTCAAGCAGATAGAGGAAGAGGATGAGCTTTCACATTAATCATGTTTTCACAAGAAAATGTGCTGATTTCAGAGATTTTTTGCACTGAAAGCAAAGCCTCAGCCCTGTGCTCCTTGCTGGCACACCAAGGGAATTCAGAGCTCTCCGGTGGCCTGCTGAGACCACCAACAGGAAACTCCAAGGAAAAGCTCTTGTCCTAAAATGCCACAGCTAGGGAAAAACCCAGGGTGTGACTAATTTGTACGTGTTTAGTTGGAAATGGGGCTGGTTTGAGGTGAGGAATGAGGATATCCCAGCACTGTGGATTTATTAAACAATTCCAGCTTTGGAGAGCATTCAGCACAGCAGCCCTGCAGATCTGCATGGGCTGATGGAATGTTTATGGCCACGCAGCTCACAGCTATGGGATACAGTGATTGCTCCTACATTGGCCTGAAGGTTCAGAGTGTTCTTTTTCCCATTATGATTTGTTGTTTTGTTGCTTATCTTGCTGGGAAGTTTCTCCTCTCCACGGCAGTGGTGTTGGAATTGCTGCCTCTAGGGAAGTAGCCTGCTGCCTGTCCCACCCTGGATATTTTTCCAAATCTCTGAGTAACATCTTGCCTGCAAATACAGCTTACAGTAGTTCAAAAAGGTTCTTCCAACTGTTTTCAAGGATAAATTCCACCAATTTTACTATAGATGAATTGATATAATGGAGAGGTGTGCACAGAAATGTACAATCATGTGTCTGTCAGTAACTTTGTGGAGGGTAAGATGATCAGACAGTGCATTAACATTTGGTATTGCCCCATTTAAATGCAGTGCACCTGCTATTGGTTTATGCAATTAAAGCAGATTGTTCTCCATCATTCTGTAGTGAAGCCACTGCAGATTGTTACCTGATGCTGTGATTGATGCTCCTGTTTGTGTTGAATGTCACACAGTGTGCGAGAGCGCTGTCTCGAAGAACAGAGGAGACGGAGGCAGCGGGCAACGAAGAAAATAAGTACCTTTATTGGTACTTTCATACTTTGCTTTGCACCTTATGTAATTACAAGGTAAGTGTGAACCTACATCCTGGAAAAGGCTGCTGAGATGCACTCCTAGCTCAGGGAAGTAGGGCACTCTGAGCCAGAACAGGATTACAGGCTCCTGTGAAATTTTGATGCGCCCTTTCCACTCCTGTGACAGAGGTTGCATTTACTGAGCTAACAAATGATGTAAAATGTCACAGTGCTTCTCCACTCAGTCCTGATGCAGTCTGAGGGCCAGACTGCTCATTCAGCCCAGTCAATGTGCAGCTGGCACATCAGTCCATAAGGTTTTGCAGACCTTTATTCAGTTGTCACCTGCTGCTCCAATTGACTCCCCAGTCCAGGGGTTGATCTCCAGGGAAACACTGACCTCAATAGCTCAGACTGTGAAAATTTGGTCAACAACATCCAGCTGAGGTGTGAACACAGTCCACAGACTTAAACAAAACTTCTTGTGATTATGGTCAGATGGCTATCCACCAGCTTATCTCTGGAAATTGCTCCTGTGGGAAACACTAAATTCCTCCTATGAAAAAGAAAGTATTAGAAAGTGAGTCTCTCCAAAAAAAAGGTATCCAGCTGTTGAAGGAAATTTGCAGCTTGCATTCTTTATTAAAAGACACTGGGAAAACTGACTTGCTGCTGTGCAAAACAGAGAAAAAAATTATTTTTAAAGTAATTCCTATTCCAATACTATTAAGTAGAAATTAGTGGGACTCACTTCAGTCAAACTCAGATCTACCTTTAAAAATCATTGAAAAGGCTGCATTAAGAGTGAATATAATTGAACACATAGCCTACCCTGAGCTTTTCCTATTCAGTGTAATATCCTGAATTTCCAGAATTAGAAAGTAAAAGTAATTTGCTAGAATTGCCTTCACTTTCATTTAGTGGCCACAAGACACCACTGCAATCCACACACTTAAATGGTATGAAAGGCTTTGTAATTGAGGACATTTAGCCTTAATTCTCAAGGTGTAAGTTATTAAAGTATTTGTCTTTTTGCAAATGGTTAATTTTCATTTCATGTTGGGTCTCTGAACTTAATGAAAATCCTCCCAGTCACAGAATAGCTGGCGGCTCATCCTGAGTGACACCGAGTGCTCTAACCAGAGCTGTCAGGAGTATTTTTGCACTCCTCCAAAGGCATCTCAGCACTCAGGCACCACCTCCCCACCTCCTCTTCACTCTGTGGTGTCCCAATTTGTGTCCCAGTAGCCTTAAGATAGAGAAGAGGAGTTAGAAAAATCCTGAGCCTTCTCCTTTTAGTCTGTACAAGGATCATTTAAATGTTCTCCTGCCAAGGAACAGGTTCTCCACAGAGAGTGATGATGATGAGAGGTAAAACACAGGGTCCTGGATGCATGAGGATGTTTTGAGGCAGGGTGGGAGCTGGCCAGACGTGTCAAGAGGGTTGATGTTTCCCACATTCCTGGCCTTTTCAGTTCTGGCGTGTTTAGGGGGATCCCTGCACAGCAGGCTAAGGGGAATTCCCTCTTGAGCTCCTTGAGACACCTTGCTGGACACTTGCAGGGCTGGGTGTCCCAGGACAATCATCCCTTCCTTCCCTGGGCCTCACCCAGGGCTGAGGGTGTGGACACTGAGGGAATTGGGAGAATTTGGTTTTAATTGTGTGAGCAAGTAGTAATTTCTGGACTCTGTCCAGTGCTCTGCATTCTCAAGAGAGACACAATCAATCACAGTTCAAGCAGTGGACAGAAGTCAGGAGAGGGAGTGCCTCTGCCAGCTCTAACCAGCAATACACTCCAATTAAACATGCTTTTAAGTACTCCCTGAACTGGGGGCTGTCAGCAGCAAATCACAGAGTTTTACTATAACCTTGTTATCTTCCTGTTCACACACTAAAAATAAATACCTGTCTCTAGGAGGTCCATGAGCCAGTGAAGGAGTTGTGATTATGAACCCATAGGGATAAATACTCCTCCAGATAGATGAGAGTTTTTCAGATCACATCAAGATAAAAATCAAATTAGGCACTTCTTTTATCAAGAAAACACCCTTCTAATGAGTTCAGTGGATGACCTTAAGTGGTGCATCAGAATCTGATTGTCTTTGATCCAGTGTTTCCTCTGTACAAGCATGACTGGTGCATTCCCCCATATTATGTATTTCTAGGCATAGCTTGTTTCTTGTGTTGTAAAAATAACCTGTTAGTACACATCTCTTCCTTTGCTTTATTTTTGATTATGGGATTAAATATACTTGTTCCAAACCTCTTTTCTCCAAGGATCTTTTTCATAAGAAAAATGAAGTCATAGCAGTTTCTCATATTCATTTCCAACTCCAGGCATTTCATACCAAAATACAGAACTTTGCTCGTGCAAGTTAATAAGTGCTGTCAATGTGTGAGGAAATTGGCTCTAAATTAAAAATCCTGAAGTAATAGCAGGCAGAAGTTCATAGTCTCAAACCCTCAGGTTACAGAGGAGGATGGTGGAACAAGCAGAAGATGATTAGAATTCTCTTGTATCATCTCTGGGGAATAGGGGGTAAGCAAACCCTGTTTCTAAACTCTTGTTTGCCCCCCAGATTGTGCTTGGGCACACAAGAAGCTCAGAATTCTGGTGCCATTTGTGTTCTTCAGCCTCCCAGCTGGGTGGGCACACTTTCAGTACAATATTTTAGTGCAGTGATTAACTGCACACGTAAATAAAGGATTCCCAGTGTGCATTACGTGTGTAGAGATCAAGGTCATGCGCTTCAACATGGCATTCTCGTTTGTTTACTGAAGGTGAAATAAAATAATTGGGTAGCCACGTGAAATGACACACTCTACAGGGTTATAAGTTTCTAAAATATGAACAAAATATCACAGAAGAAGAGCTTACAGCTTTGAAATAAAAAGGCTCTGAAGACCAGACAGTAGAAGAGAGGCTTATGAAAGCAAGCCAGGGAATTATGTAGTTGATACTGTAAAATTTAATTTACAGGTACCACTGAAATATTAATGTTCCTTCACTGAAAATGTCTCTTTTAGGCTGAAAAGCTTCATGAAAATGGAAGCTATGCATATCATTTCCCTCACAAATGAGAAACAAAACCTTTCAAAGGCAATAAATTCTGTGATATGCCTTGAAAGGCTGACATTTAATTGTTTGTACATGAAATGGAAATGCATAGCTTGGGGTTTGGCTGCATTTCTGTGTTTGCTGCTTGATAACTGCAAATGTAATTTACTATAAAAAAATAATACATGAGAATTGAAAAATGTGTAAATGTCAAGGAAGCTTTTGGAACGCAAGGAAAATATTTAAGATTTTGTTAATAAAATTGTAGGCTTTTCATTTGATCAGTCAATGAAGGTAAAATTAGCAAGTCTAGGCTTGCAACCCTGAAGTGTCTCTTTGATGTGCTTTAAATGGAGATTGTTAATGTCTCAGAGAACTGACTGACAGACCCTCAGACACAAATTTGTCATATTTTGGTTATTCAAGGCATCCGCTGAATTTAATTAAACATAATCAAATTCACATCTGTAAAGCACTCAGTAAAAATAAATCATCCAAATGAAATTCAACATGATGAAATTCAAAATGTGAAGTAGGCATCAAATAAATGAAGTGGAGACCAACAAGGATGGCTCATGGTAGATTACAAAGTAAATGTGACTCAGTAGATGATTAATTTCCAAATTGTCAATTCTCATTTTAGAACACATTAATGTGGATGTCAAGTTGCATTTTATTAAAGAAGAGAGAATACACCACATGAGACCACCTGGAAACTTTAGTAGATGATAATTATGTCTCAGTTCTGATCTTCCTTTATGGGAAAGATAACAACCATGAGTTACAAGGAGAGGTTGAAAGAACATTTGTTTAGTTGAGGTGGAAGGAGAGAGAAATGGGACAGATGGGGGTTCTTTGGGATCTCAAAATTGCTGAGCCAAGCAGCACCAGTGGAGTGGCACAAGGGATTCCCAAGTATTTGCATGTGACATTCCCATGTCACCTGAAATGTCCCTCCCCCTGCCTGGCCTGTGTTGTTCACCAGCATTATTTTAAACAATGTGTAGCAGTGAAATGTTTTGGAATAGGAATAAAATGACTGAGGGAAAAAAAATCCTCATCTTTAAACTGCTTGAAGTACCAACATTACTGTCATTGCTGCTGCAGGAAGCACCCTTCAGAATGCTCCTTGGAAGTGGTGCTTTGTCTGGAGAAACGTGAGCAACTGAAGTACTTCCAGATTTAACAACATCTGCTGCTGCAGACAGGTTCAGCAAAGATCTGCTTTGCCATGTGGGGTTCTGTAACAGCACGTGGCTGTTTGACCTCTATAAAAATCAATAGTTTCTAACAGCTATAGAGGCATATGGAACAGAGCTGCCCTTTGGTGTTGCTCAAAGACATGGGGAGTTATCAATATTTCGCTGTCAAAAATATTCTTTTAGTACACAGTGAACTCTCTGGGCTAGTGTAGGTATGAGGAGTGTATGGAGCTCTTCCCTCTCCCCCTCCCTTAATGATTTTAAAGTTTTGTCTTGCTGAATATGTTGCAAATGTGAACTCTTGCCCTTTGAACTGACCAGTTTTTAAATTCAAGGTATGATACGCCATCTCTCAGTGATGAATTTCCTTGTGTGTTTCTATGACTCAGAAAAACTGTTTAAAGGCATTGAACTCTCTCTAGATCTGGACTGGCCAAGAGAGCTGGATAGTCCATGTGAGGTGACTCAGACACTCTGGAGGGGACCTAGAACCGCACGTTCAGACTGATGCTGGGTTTTTAGATTGTGAGTGGTAGTGGAATATGACTCCCATGAGACCAAGCAACAGCACTTCAGCAAACAGGCCTCAAGTTTGCATTAGCAGTCTTTAAAACTTGTAAGAGGAGGACAACATACACATTTTCATGAGTATGGCTTTCTTTTCTTTAGTTTTGTTGCAATTGCCCAGGAATAATTTGAGGGTTTGGAGTGGGTTGATGTCATTTTTAATGTTTCACTCTTTCACCCTTCCTCTTTCCCCAGACTTGTTGAATTATCCTCTGTGGTCCACATCAGCGCCCACTGGGGGATCATTTCCAAGTGCTTAGCTTACAGCAAAGCTGTTTCAGACCCTTTTGTGTACTCTTTGCTACGGCACCAGTACAAGAAGACGTGGAAGGACATCATAAACAAGATCCTCAAGAGAAGCTCCATCAACTCCTCCGCGCTGGCGGGCGAATCGCACAACCAGAACCTTCCGCAGCTGAATGAATGAGGAGCCTGGTATGGGACATCCAAAGTGAGATTTGTGAGACAACAGGAACTGGCCCATCCCTAGTAGCTCTCCTCACCTGCCCAGGTTTTGGGAGGCAGCTGTGGACAGGGTGAAGCCCAGCCCACGTCCCTCCAGTAGCCCATGTAACATCCAAGGGAGACAGGCTGCTCTGGACCTCCTGCCCCCGACTGGAAGAGCGCTATTGATCCGTGGTCCTGCAGGCTCCACAAATACAAATCTCCCATTGATTTCCATCAGCAGCTGCATCTATAGATAGAAAAGTAGTCCTCAGCAGAGGGGCTCGTGAAAGTAATGGGAGCAAACCGGTGCCATGGTAAGATTGTTCTAAAAAGCTGCACTGGGATATTTGTGCTGTGTTTGTCACTGGCTGCAGGTAAAGCTCCCTCTGATGTAGCTGCCAACGTGGCTTTACAAAAACCACCCCACCCTAGTGGCTTGAGAAGGTTTTGTGCAGAAAATATCTTAATGGGAAAAGCTTAAAAAAAATTCTGAATATTCATCCAGCGCCCAGCACTGTTCAGCCTTTTCTGATATATATTTTTGGAAGAATTCTGTAGAATTGAAGGAAGAGAAAAAACCAATTTGGAGTATGCTGGATTCAGCCATGTCTTCTCTAAATTTTTAAAGTTATTTACTCAGAATCCCACTAATATGTTCCCCATTAAATTTTAGGAAAATACAAATGGTAGACAGGGTGGAAAGGTCAGGATGCCTCCTGCCTACCATCCATATATCTGAGCTCTGAAGAGCTGGATTTTGCCCAAAGCTGCAGATCTGGGCCCTGTGCCCAAGAGGAAAAATAACAAATCTCTTTTTCTGAGGACTTATTAATCATAGGGATTTTTCCTACTTAAAGGAAAGATGAGCCTAAATCTGAGTTTCAAGTATAATTTCCAAAGCAAGTGGAGCACAAATAATAGGCCCCCTCTCCACCATGAGAGGGGAGCCAATAATCTGAATCCACATCTGTACGTGCAAATCTCTGGAGGTTTCAGTCCAAATCTTTATAGCTCTGGATTGCAGTTCTGCATAGGAACATTATTAACATTTACCATGCACTCAGATGCATGCCCAGATCTTAAAATAGGCTTGGTTAATTAGGCTTCATGAATGCAATGGTAGCTTAAATAACAGCTGACACAACTAACTGGCTGTACTTCCATCTATCCTTGCTCATATTCCAACTGTCAATGCCATACTGAGAAAATAAGGCCTCAAGTAGTAAAATATGTGGGATTACTTTTTAGTTGGCACCTTCTCTCACGCAAGAAAAGGGCTAGGTATGTTGCAAAAAATGCCCACTGTTGGATTTTCTGGCCTCTGATTCAAAGCCCAGACTGGGAACTCAGTGAGGGGCCTCACCCCAAAGTCAGTAAATGTGGGGTAACACCTCAGTTATTATCTGAAGATTATCAGCTACCATGAAAATATAAATTTTCAGCTTATTTATTAATTTCAGTCAGAAAAAAATACCATAATTACAATAAAATCCACACGTAATTACAGCCACAGAATTTAAGTAAGCTTTTACAGCACTGCATTCAAATGAGCCCTTGGCCAGATTAAATTGTCTATCTCAGTTTAATCCTTTTGCTTCTTAGGCTTAACAGAATTTTCTCAGGTGGAATAGATAAAAACACCCAGTTCAATACTTGTTTCTTTAGAAATTCAAGACATATTGATGATTGGATTGTAGTAGTGTGCAGGATGTTAGAAAGTTGATTATTACTGAGTTTAAAAAGATAAAAAGCTCTATACTGAGCATGTTTGACTAAGACCACTTTTACTAAATTGCACCAGGAAAGTCTGTTGTAAACTTCCACGTGGAGCTGATGCCAAAGTCAATGGGAGGTTTGTACGTCAATAAGGGCAGCTCCAGAAACATTCAAACTTTCAAATTCAAAGACAGTAAGCTAGTTTCCCAGGAAAAACAATCCAAAACATAATACATTTAGGATGTCTAGTAAAAGATGGAGAATACAGCACTGGACTTGTCTCATGATGCTTGTGTATCACAGTCAGTCACTGGTTGATTTATATCCCACCATGAGCAATAAATCTCTCCCTTCATATGTGTTTAAAAATTTGTCTCTCTTTCATGGTGCCTTTCTTGTATAATTGATCCTATAACAGAGAATAGATATAATTTCCCCTTCCTTGCATCAGCTCTCTGTCATGTTTTGACCATCTGAAGCAAGCAGGAGTTGTAAATGCTGGTGCTTGACAAACTGCCTCAGAACACAAAATAAAAACAGCACCCCAGCATTCCCTGATGACATTTTATGGGACACTCGAAATACGATACTGTGGCTTGTTAAGTGCTAGATATTCAGCTGAATTCTTATAGGCAATGGCAAAATCTTCTAAAGTGTGTGTCTCAGTGATGAATGTAGATATGAGTAACCATCTGTCTGCTGAGTATTATCTGTACTATACAACACTCTGACCCGAGTGAGTTAAAATAACAGTGGTAAGTGTAATGCACAGTATTTATTGTCTCTGCTCATGAAGCAGAACTGTTCTCTTGTCTAACACACATGTGTGCAAAGGGGGGGGGGGGGAGGGGGATTTCCATTTGTTACTTAAATATTTTTGAAAAAGTTTGTAAAGTTTGGCTGCAACCTGTGCCCAAAATCTGGAGCTGCATGTGCAAAATCTGGGCAGCTGCTTAGGCAATATGCAGTTTTCTGTTTGTTGGTATCTGTGACCCATATGCAATATCTACTCCTCACACGCATGTTCAATTAACATTTCCTTTCTATCTTGTAAATTTGGCAGGCAGAGCACTGGCAGATGATTAAGAGAATGTAGTCCACTGTGTCATTTTGTGGATTCTGAGTTTTTCCCTTTGTTCATTTTAACGGTTTTTATGTAATTTCAGAGCCCTAACTGTGAGCTGTGATCCTGGTTTATGTTATGTTCTTGAGCCAGCTTGAATGTGAAGATCTGGGTAATTGGATTTGGCAAAATCGAGGAGAGGCTGAACAGGGTTTGTTGAACAATTATTGGGTACTAGGCCCTCTCCTGACATAAAATAATGGTTGTTTCACCTGAGGATTGGGTCTATTAGATGACTTTATCCAGGTTTTATACATGTCTGCTCAATGTGTAGAGCCCTGCTTTTTATGGCATTTACAAATGGGAGGATGTAGACAGGATTTAGGGAGTTGCTCTGGTGTGTAAGTTCTCACTTCCAATGTCAGGCAACCACATAACTCAATAAGTTCTATCCCTGTCTTTCCTCTTTGAGCAGATCACCCTAACAATCTCTTTGCAGTAGCCCTAAATCAGACTTTTTAGAACTTCCTTTATGTCTGAAAAGAAATAAAAGCTAGAGATTAAAAATGATCCAGACAAATCCTTATGAAGTCTGACGACTGCTGCAGCAGCAGCCACTCATATCACAGCACCACAGACCAGCTGAGGTTGGAAGGAACCTCAAAAGGCCCCCAAAAGGCCCCCAAAAGCCACATCCCTGCCTCTGGCAGTGATTTACCCTCTCAATTTTGCCAGTGCATCTAGGAAATTATCTTGGTTTGCTTCAGATCAACAGTAAAATCTTCTGGCAAGGATATTTTTTTTAAAAAATAACTTTGAGAAGACATTTTAGACTTAACTTCAAAATCAAAACATTTTTAAGAGGTTCCAAGAGTGAGGCAGGAATGGATGTGAGTGGGAGGCTGAGGGTCAGGGAGGTTGGGAAGTACAAAGTGGCTTTGCTGCAATGATATGGGATTCCTTGGCTGCAGTGGGATTTTCCCAGTGCCCAGTTTCCACCCCAAGAGCTCTCCAAGTCTCTCAGACATTCACTCATTCCAAAGGAAAAGGTGAAAATCCTGTCAAAGCCCTGTAGCTGTGCCACAGATTGGGCTGAGGCTGCAGGAGCAGCACAGCTGCCACAGGAGGATCCTTTTGGGTTTGGGAAGACTCTAATGGTTTTCAGATGGTTTATGTGGAAACTACTCAAGTTTTTTGAATGACCAGAGAGTCTAATTCTTAAAGTCCAAGAGGTTTAGATCACTTGCAGAATGTGAATTTTTCTGGACCTACATGCCTCAGGTTTCACAGCTCCCTTACCTCTCTTAATCCTAAATGAAGAAGACTCTCAATTCCTTGTCCCATACAGTTTTTCATGTACAGTGAATATCTCTGGAACAACCCTTTGGAAATTGCTTTTCACTGCTGTTAGATCTGTCTTCTCCCCACTCTCAACGTTCTTATCCTTAAACAAAGCTTAAAAGCAAAGACAGAGACTTCACACCTCTGTCAGCTCATTGTTACTTGACTCTAAAAATCACTGATCAGCAGGGAAAGCTCAGTTAGGTCCTGATCCCAGAGTCACCGTGTGTTTGCTTTGCTGGGTTGTGAGGACTGAGCACAAGCTTATGTGTCTGCAGAATCAGGGATTATGTCTTTGTAACCTCCCCACACCTGAATAAGTGAGAACAATGACATTGTAGCCTTAAATATTTTTAATTTGCTTTTCATGCTTTCAGCATTCAATATAGTGAAAATTTATGACAGATGACCTTTTTTTTAGGAAAACCATCCTGCTCCAAAAGGCAACTGTCCCTCCTGGGGGGGTGTAAAAGTTTACATGGAGAAAAGAGCTGCTGAGTCTTTGTAAAATGTCAGCTTCTTACCTGTATTCCTGGTGTGTATGGTGTAAATATGTATTTAGGATTGTTGGTTTTTAAGCAAATACTGCTGATCTAATGAACTGGAGAAGTTGCTATAGTTTATCTTATAGGTCTATATTTCTAAGGAGGAGGATTAGCCCTACAGACTTCAAGTGCCCTTCAGAAATGTGTGTGCCAAGAAGCAAAAGCATCAGGGGTGTGACAGCAGGGGTGGCAATCGTGGAGTAAAAGACCATTTTTTGGTTGAAGAAATGCTGTTTCACAGGGTTTCAATATACCCAAAGGCACGAGCCCGTGTGGCTGATTATTTACACACAAAGTCGTGTTAGGAAAAGGGTTTCCATTTGGAATTGTTACTGAATTATACAATCATAGAGTGGTTTGGGTTGGAAGGCAGCTTAAAGATCATCCAGTTCCAATGCCCTGCCATGGGCAGGGACACCTTCCACTGTCCCAGGCTGCTCCAAGCCCCATCCAACCTGGCCTTGGGCACTGCCAGGGATCCAGGGGCAGCCACAGCTGCTCTGGGCACCCTGTGCCAGGGCGCCACCACCCTCACGGGGAAGAATTTCTCCCTAATACCCAATCTAAATCTCCCCTCTGTCAATTTGAATCCCTTTCCCCTTGTCCTGTCACCCCCTGCTCTTGTCCAAAGTCCCCCTCCATCTTGCTGGTATTAGAAAACTGTTTTCCAGTCACTGTAGTTCTACAATTTCAGCTTTAAAACAAACCTCTTTTAAAAGTCATGCGAAGAGCAAAAAATTGGAAGTCCCCATTCCCTTGGGATTCGGATCCAGTGCTTTTGAATGAAATGCCAGAGCATCCCAGTGAGATACCAGTGGGCATGCAGCAGGTCCATGGTGCAGAGCTGGCTGCAGCCTTCCCCTTGCTGCCCATCCCAGTGTCCTGCTCTGTTGTATTGCACTTGTGTTACGCTGAGCTCTGGAACAAAAACTTTAAAAAGCCCTGTCAGATACCAAAGTGTTTTAATTTACCTCCTGACCACTAAGTTCTTGTGCACAGACAGGTAAATTCTCCTCCTGTTTTGCTGATGGGATCAATGAGCAACACAGGGAAAAAAATACAAAGTAAGAAATCTCATTAATTTAATGACTTTTGTGAGGAAAAAGTCAGTAAAATGCTTGGTGCCCTCAGGGTCACACAGCAAACAAGTGACAAGGCTGGGGACAAGTTCTGTGTGCTCTGTGCCCAGCCTCATTCAAGTGAAATAAAGCTACCTGCATCAGCCAGGCTAAGGAATGGGTCTTTTTATAGAAGAAACCATAGGGCTTCCCAGATAAGACATTTTAAAACTATTATCACATATTGCCTTGGAAAATAGAAATAGGTAACTAAGAGGTGCCTTGATTAACTTTATTTATACACATGGCATTTTTCTAATCTTTAGAATTTTTTTCACAGCATTTTTGTTTCTGAAGATTATTTTAGGATTAAAATTTCCATGTTTGGCAATCACTAATCATTCCCTTCTGAATTCTTGCAGGAATGTAACCTATTACCAGTCCTTCTAGATACAGTTAGATATAAACATTTGCCCCTAGATTAGACTATTAGAAGATTATTTGATTTAAAAAAAAATTGTAAGGAGCTGGTTTTACAACTCCTTGCTGCAAGGACAGTGGGGTTGCTTGGGTGAGTAAGGACCATTCATATCATGAGAGGTATAAAAGGTTCAGTCTGTGTATTTAAAGTATTTTGTTTTGCTTTGCAAATATTGAAAATAGATGGGTTCCTATTTCTAAAAGCACCTAGAGCCAGTCTGAAGGAAGATAGTTATGAAATAACATTGATAATAGCTGCTGTAGATAGGGCATGTTTGATTATATTATTATAAATATAACACTATAATTTATTGCATTTAACTTTTTTGTATAACAATGGGGTGTAATTGCAGGGGCTATTTATTTAGGGGGGAAATGGGAATATAAATGAAACCTTTCTAAACTGTATGGATAAAGGGATGCACAGACCTCTTTGTAATGACAACACATTCAAGAGTGCCATGAGGTAACATGGATTTTAGGGTCTCAGGTAAGCTAAACTCGATAGTCTCCTAAGAGATATTCCAGAGAAACAAATCCATTCATGCAAAGGCAAACACATAAAATCCTCTGTGTCTACAGTTAAAAGGAATGCAACAAAATCAATGTTAATCCCGAGTGCAGATTTTGAATAATGGGGCCTGTGCTGTCTGTTCTGTTTACAATGGCTTGTGCTTTGTGGATACATATCAAATATTGTAATATATTTTTATTACATAGAGTTAATGGTTAATACAAAGTGACATATATAAATAAATACATACTATATCTGTATATTGTGATTTTGTTTACTGTTAATGAAATGTGATTCTGATAAATGACTTGGCATGAGCTATTTTTTCATATAAAATTAATGTTTTAAAAAGTCTGTTTCACTTCATTGTTGCAAAAGTCAAGCCTGTGGTGTCATGGCAATGATGTGACCTGGTCAGTCCCTCCTGTTTTTTGGAAAACAGCTACAAAGTGCATTGCAATGGAATTTTACTTCATTCCAGTATGAGCAACACAAGTGGAATAATTGGAGAATCTGAATATACAATGCTTATGTCTAGTTTTGACAGAAATGTTGGTACACATGGTTGCACTGAAGTTTAGTTGTTCCCTGACATCCTGAGCAGGTTTCAGAGTTGGTTTCAAGGTTTGGGGGATTCCTTCTTCCTGCTCCCTGAACATCCTTTCCCATTCAGATTTCCCACAGAAAGGTCTCAAGCTGAAGATTCTTCCTCAAAACCACCCAAGTGGCAAATTTCCTGCATAGGGAATGTCTTTTATTTTCTATGTAAAACCCAAATTCTTGGTCCTGAAACCCGTTTTCCTGCTGATTTACAGGGATTAATCATTAATACTTTAATAATGACTAATGGATTTTAATAACAGCATAGAATCAGAGAATAGTTTGGATTGGAATGGACCTTAAAAGTTATCTCATTCCACACCCCCTGCCGTGGGCAGAGACACCTTCCACTCACTGGAATCAGCACATTTCCAGTCTTCTCCCCGTGATCTCCAGGCAGAGATTTGAGTTGAAGATTAAATTCCACTCCAGTGCACAGATTAGGCCTCTTAAGGGCTCTTTTGCTTCCCATACAGGTGTTAAATCTCCACTGCAGAAAAGCAGAAGAGATCCCAGAAGAGCTGAAACTTCTCAGACATGAAATAATTTCTGATTTAACCAACACCCTATCTTTGTGCTGTGTCTTTTTTTTTCCCCACTTCCCCCGTTATTTTAAATAACTATTTTCCCCACCTTTCTGTGTGCATGCCCCACCTCCCTGCCAGGCACACCCATTAACAAGTGTCTCCACGGATTAACACCCTCCTCTCCCGAAGGCTGGCAGGGCTGGCTGAGGTAAATCATTTATTTATTCACGTTCAGCCTGTAGCCACTTTCAATTTACACTGAGAGCAAGGCACAGACCAGGCTCCAAACGCAAAGCCTTCACTGCTATCTTTGAAAGGAGAAGCTGGCTCTGCAAACCTCAGTACAAGAAGCATGTTCTCACATGGGGGAAAAGGCATTTCCCGGAATCACAGCTCCATCCTGGGCTCCAGGCTCAAACAAACAGGCAGAGGAAACCTGCGAACACCATGTGAGGGATTCTGGGACGCTGCTCCCTCTCTGAATCTGTGGGAGGTTTTATTTTGCTCTGGTCTCCATTACAACTTTTTTTCATCCCTTAGGAAGGACCTAAATATTGTCTTTCACAGTACAAAGGCAAATGCAAAGGCATATTAATTCCTGGAAAGTTTCGCCTGGAGATTTAGCAGAGACAGAATAATTATCCTGGAAAATGCAAGGAAGTGTAGTTTCAAATGACTTGCCATCCATATCATTATATAACTTTTTTCTTTTGCCAGCATCATGCTAGAACCAAGCTAAAAGCCTCATGCCAACTTCTGCTGGCCTGGCTTTGGAAGGAAAGCAGCTGCAATGCCAGCAGACAGTGGGCACGTTCCCAGCGTGGCAAGGCCCCCCAAACAATGCAAATATTTATTTTAATCCTTTGTACTTAGTAGCACGTGCAGCATAGAAGAGAGGCCCAGATAGAGCTGTAGGAGTCCCAACACAAAATAAAGAGCTCATGTATGTCCCTGGAGGGGCCTGAGCCACTCTGGTCCCTGACACTGGGGCAGCACAGCAAATCTCAGCACAGCACCAGGGGCCCAAGAGGCCTCTGAAGGGAAAAGGTTGGGAGGCATTTAGTGTTTTCTGGGACATTTGATAACAAGCAGCTGACCTAAACTGATGTTCATCCCCCTGTGTAGTTGTACAGACTGTTTTCCAATGGTTGTGCTGGAATATGCTGGGCAAACATCATGGAAATATCCATTTTGGTCAGAGGGATGGAGCCCCTCTTCTCTGGAGCCGGGCTGGAAGAGCTGGGGGTGCTCACCTGGAGAAGAGAAGGCTCCAGGGAGAACTCAGATCCCCTGGCAGGGCCTAAAGGGGCTCCAAGAGAGCTGGAGAGGGACTTGGGACAAGGGATGGAGTGCCAGGATAAGGGGGAATGGCTTCCACTGCCAGAGGGCAGAGCTGGATGGGATATTGAGGTGGAATTCTTCCCTGTGAGGGTGGTATCAGTTAAAAACCATTGCCCCTAATCCTGTCATGAGCTGCCTGTATACAAAGTCCCTCTCCCTCACTTTTATAACCCCCTTAAGGTACAGAATAACCCAGAAACAAGCAGCAAACCTGGCAGGACTCTGAGGGTCCAACTTGACCCACGTTGAGTTTTTTCTGAACGTGCACGGAAGAGCAGAGCCAGGGTTGCACTTTCCTACATTAATATTTACAAAGGCCTACACTTTTTCAGGTTTGCAAATTCTTGTTTTACCACTATGAGAAAAAAACCCTGAGATTTAGAGGTTTTAATATATACAAAGTCATCATTTGTTAGTTTTTACAAGGCTACTCTTTCCTTCCATTTTTTTTCTGATATAAAGATTGCTTTCAGCACTTTGTCATCTGTCCTCATTTAATCCATTTCAAAATTTATCCTTGCAGCATGAAACATTGCTGTTGATCCCATTAAGTGTCTTCTAATAATTGCAGGGTTTAAGAAAGCTAAAGACAAAAACTGACTGAAATTAAGCTTGAAATGAATAAGAACATGGAAAAAAAAGAGTAGGAGTATGGTAATTACATGCTTATGGCTGTGACATTAGGCAAAAGAAAACAGAGCAGCAGATGGTATCTGAATCTAAAGAAAAATGTAAATGATGATGAACTCACACCATGCCCTAAATAATGGTGTGTTCAGCAGCAGGTAGATGTTCCATGTAAAGAAGCGCTGCCTGATAATCAAGGACATACATCCAATCCAGGAGGGACATACCAGCATCCTTTATTAGATGACAAATCACTTTATCAGTTTCTGTGCACTGCAGGGCCTTTGCCTCGCTTCCCTGGCCATCTCTACCATGGTGCTTGTCAATAAGCTCACATTAGTGTTGATATTTGTCACTGGCAGTCACACAAAAGCATCACCTCCTCCTGTGACCTTGGTAGCCTTAACACAGCTATTGCAGCCTGGGTCGGTTTGTTAAAGATAGTTTTACTCATGCTTTGTCCCTTCTTTGCAATGCAAAAGAAAGAAGAGGAAGGGAATATACATCTATGCATTTTTTCATAGATATATACTTCTATATTTGAAGCACACATAAATATGGATGGCTTTACAAATGTATTCTTCCAAAGGAATAATACAAAGGCAATAAAATCTATTGTCTGTTAAAAATTAGTCAATTAATTTTAGAAAAGATATTAGTATTTTGTAATTGTAATTTCCACTTCTTCTACCTCAAGAGGACTGAAAGAATATTTCTGCCTAGCAGCAAACAATGAATATACATGGGCAGTGAGATCATCTCAGAAGAACTTGTAGTTACTTTGGATTGTTTTCTCCTCTATTTCTTTGGGCAGCTTTCACAGAGTTTTTCCAGGGATTGAGGCTTGTTCTTGTTATGGTAAAAATGAGCAGAGTAGATTGAGTTGATTAGGTGACAGAGATTCTACCTGTGCCTTTCTAATTTTACTTTTTCTGCCTCCATAACCCAGATTCCATGTGTGTTCTGAAATCTCCATCAATTTTAGAGTCTCTCAGGGCGAGGCAAGTATCCAGTGTGGCCCCACGACTTCCCAGTCTCATTCCCCTTGCCCAGCTCACCTCTCCACCCCTGAGCTTCCACTCCACGGCCAGGAACAGCAACACCCTTTTATGTTTTGCATTATGCTCGAGAACTTCATTTCACCATCCCTTACCATGTATTTTCTCTTTTCCCTGTCCACCCCAGTTCCCACCAGCTCTTCCCATGCCCCACAGATTGGCTGGCAGGTTACTGCTTGTTATTCCCTATATTTTGCTGCTTTTAATGGATGCAGGTGCACACACTGCTGCACTGCTTTCCCCGGGAGCCCACAGTTCTTAATCATCCTATTAAAGTGATTCTGTACTTGCCATCATTTTCACATTAAGATGATCTGCTTTAACTGCACACACAGTGATGTTCAAATTATTTGTTGTGAACAGCTGATTGAATTTAGCTCTGTTTGCTTACAAATTACCCCCTGCCTGTTTGAAGGGGTAGAGAGCTGCTGAGTCACTGAAGTTATTCAAGATATTTCAGGTATTTTGGGCTAGAGGGGCACAAGCACTGCTGCTTACAGAGAGCTGATGTGACAAATGGTGGCTGAAATGCCAGGGGGCACTTTGCAGGGAGCACCTCAGCCGGTGGCAATGCCTGATCTTCGAGGAGGTTATCAGAGTTCTTACCCTGAATAATTCATGTGTGCACAAAGCTTTTCTACAGCGGCAGTGCCACAGGAGCAGCCTCGGTGCTAACCATTAAAAAAAATGTTATTGTCCCTGCTGTGGCCACAGGACCAGGGCAGTGACCATCCCCTGCGCTGGCCTTGCTGAAGGACCCCAAATGCTGTGTCCAGTACCTGGCCCTTCATGACAAGAGGGATATTGAGGAGTTGGAGCCCCAGGAGCAGCTGAGGGAGCTGGAAAGGGGCTCAGGCTGGAGCAAAGGAGGCTCAGGGGGGACCTTGTGGCTCTGCACAAGTCCCTGACAGGAGGGGGCAGCCGGGGGGGTCGGGCTCTGCTCCCAGGGAACAGGGACAGGAGAGAGGGAACGGCCTCAGGCTGGGCCAGGGGAGGTTTAGGTTCTATATTAGGGAAAATTTCTTTATAGAAAGGGTTGTCCAGCCCTGGCACAGCTGCCCAGGGCAGTGGTGGAGTCCCCAAGCTGTGTGGATGTGGCACTTGGGGACATGGGTGAGAGAACATGGGGACACGGCCTTGGCAGAGGGAATGGTTGGACTCAGAGGTCTTAGAGGGCTTTTCCAGCCTAAACAATTCTATTCTCTGAAAGGCTCTATAAATTTAAGAAGACCTGTCAAATTACATTTTTATTAGTAGTTTGTTTACAGCAGCACCCACAATGTGCCAGACCTTTTATAAACACCCAGGTGTGCATGGGTCATGAGCTTTGATGTAGAAAATCCTCCTGCTTTCCCTGAGGGAATCAGATAAAGAGTAACTCTTGGCAAGCTTTGGGATACTGATAAGGAAGTCAGTATGAATCAAATGCAGAGACAAAGGGGTTGGGCAGTTTGACCTTGACATCAGCAGGCTTTGTATGGTTTCAGCAGATGAGCATCTGTTCTTGTTTCCTCTCTAAAGTCTCTTTACAACCTGGCATGAACTGTGGCTAAATTCCCGAATAATGCAAGGTAACATTTTCAGATGCACAAGTCACAGGAGACCCTGGGGTTCTCTTCAGCACTGTGGGGGCTTTTGTTTTGCTTCTTTTCTTTTCCCTTCTCTTCTTTTTTCGATGGTGGGAGGGATGCTATAACCACTATTTTACATCCTGAGTTCTTAGGCTCGCTGAAATTCGAGGAGATACACTCAGGGAAGCTGATAAACACTGGAGACTCCTACACTCTGCTCTGGTTGTTACTATATTAAGGCTGCATTTGTGCAATTTGGGGTTTCTAACGTGGAACAGTTGGCAGCTCTGCAGTGCTGGTGCCCCCTGAGGGCTGCCTGCCCTCCTCACTGCTTCTGTCTATGGACAAACATAGGAGCCTGTGTGCCCACACAAGGCACACAAACACACACCCCACTGCTGGTGTGGCTCACACTCATTCCTACTTCATCATTCTTAACACCCTAGTTTGCTCCTTCCTTCCCATCCAGAGTTTAACTTTTTTCTTTCTAATAACTGGCATTTATTTTATTTTTAATTTGAAATGGGTGATTTCAACAGCCTCAGCAGTTCATGTCAAATCACAAACTCATTGAAGGAATGCTGCTCTGACCATCCCCTTTCCTACCCTGGGCTTTTATCAGCTTTCAGGTCCCTTGGTGGGAAAATACCAAGTCAGCTTTCTGCCAGATCCCGAATTTCAGAGTAATTTTCTGTTCTATGAAAAACTAATTATCAGCATTTGCTGAAATAGAATTTGCCACCATCTGATTCTGAACTCTCTGGCTTGCACTGGGAATCTTGAAATGCCACCACTTATGACATCCTTTGTTGTTCACCTCAGTGGTTGCTTCAGGAACAAGGACTATTTGAAAATTCAGGAAAAGGCAAATTTATTCAGGAGAAATAGGGGAGTAGAAGATTTCAAGGACGGAAATGAATCCTCATTTCCATCCTTCAGCTTTTACTCTGCAAAAGTAGTTCTCTTTCTCCTGCTCCAATCTCACACTTTTTCTGGTCTCATTTCCCTAACACCAGACCCAAAAATCTACCAAGTTCCCTGCAGAAGACAGGGATGAGTTCTAGGGAAGCCCTATTGATTTATATTTTTATTTTTATTTTTATTTTTATTATTTATATTTATATTTAATCAATCATGCATCAGTCAAGGTCTTAATAATACATCTAAAGATTTTGATAATCTGCAAAGTGCCCTCTGGAGACTCGTACTGCCTTAAGAATGATGCATTGCTTCTGAAGCTAAGATGGAAATTCAGCAATTAATTCTAAGGACACTTTCATTAGAGAACAACTGATTTTAAAATGCTGGATTTTCTCTAAATCAGGTATGTTCTGCACACAGTGCTGAGGGTGCATTGACTGAGGGTGTTGACATCAGGACCATCAGTACCCAAATTTACAGTGACTCAGAGTCATTAAACTGGTCCTTGACAACCTTTTTAGGGCAAAAGTCACAAAAAGTGGGCAAGTAAAACCAGATAAGTGTCTCTGAAGAACAACTCTCAAAGTTCTAACACTCAAGGAATTTGTTTTAGTGTTTAAAAATGACCACGTAGCAACCAACAGTAGCAAAGCCATTTAGAATTGAACTGAATAAGGAGATTTAACAGTTTATGTGTTTCTGCTGGAGCTGCTGATTGATTGTCTCAGTCCTTCAGTGCAATCATTGGGGTTTGAATGTTCCCAGGAATCATTATGTTGATTACAGTGGCTCCAGCTGCCCTTCATTAGCCAAATATAGAAAAATAAGGCAGATACAGGGCAGATCATAGAAACAGAATCTGTTTTTCCCTTCACTTCCCACTCCTCTCCCAATTATTCTGTAAATTTACCCATTCTGCTTGTGAGGACAACCTTGGAGTCAGGAGCTGCTCCCTGAGCTGAGCCAGAGCTGTGACCAATGCAAATTAATGATTCTGTTCACCTGTGAGTTATGGGACTCCCAAAACTCTCATAAATAGCAATGTGATTTTTGCACTTTTTACACTGAGGCCATGTGACCAGACCAGATCCTTGTGGTAGGAAACAGATCTCAGATTTAAATCCCACTGGTCTGGTTAAGTGAGATTACGCTGCCATTGCTCCTTGTTAACCCAGGTATTGAATTTCTGTCACATTTAAACCACCAAAAGTAATTCCATTTTTCATATTTTTACTTGCTGACAATAAGGCTGGATGAATATTTAATCTCCAAATGGCAGTTTACTCTGAATGCTCTTTTTTGCAGCTTTTGGGACAGCAGAGTTAATAAGAATGATTGTGCTGTTGACATAAGTGATGTATTGAATTTTAGAAAGCAGCTGCTGCAAATTAAGGGAGAGTTAATGACTAGAATAATTAAAATATCAGATGGTTGAGATTACTTAGTGTAATAATAGGTGGGAATTGTTACTGTTTTCTCTAAACACCACCAGTATTTCAGGATATACAGTGCAATGCTTTTAAAAGTGTTTTTTTTGGTGGAAAAAACCCACTTTTAAAAGTGCTGCTGTAAAGTGGAAATCCAAGTGTTCTCTCCAGATGGGAAGCTGGCACTCCAGTCATGCTGCAGGGACCTTCCCTGAGGAAGGCTGGACCTTCCCCTGGAGAGACAAGTATATAAAAGGTGTCTGGTCTGAAAATCAGTTTAGTAAAGAGCAGAAAACTGTGGGATATTGGTTAATCCAGCCTGTGGGAATCACCCAACACCAGGGAGGGGAAGGTGGATTTAACATCTCTGAGTGTGACACCCCAGAAGGTGAACAAAGGCACTCAAACACCTGAAAAGGCAGATTAAGTTTTAAAAACTACACCTGTAAAGTACCTTTGTGCTCACTGCCTAGAGTCTTTTTACAAGCTTTCCAAAATCCAATTATTGTCATTTTTTGGTGATGAAAACATTCATTTCCATATTAAGCTGAAATGTTGCATCAAAAACTGTTGAGTCAATATGGCCCCTCTGAAATTCATGAAATGTATTAAAATATCCTTTTACCTGCCTACTGAGCAAGGAGCACACCACGAGCATGTGAGCAATGTTTAAAATTTTAATGGAAACTGTAATCTCCATCAAAATCAAATAGAGTCTCTTGTCAGGTTAAGAGGACAGAGAAGCCACAAAAGTGATCAACAAGTTGTCCTCCAAATCTCAGCGTGGACTTGGTGGATTTGTGAGCCTCACCTAGCTATAGAGTGACCCTGGATGCTGCAAAATGTTGATTTTATCAATGGAAGATGGCAGAGAATGCTTATTTAGTGACAACATTGCATTCACTGTGATGGCTTCCTTGAATGTAAATTTTGCTGCTAAAAAATCTTACAGCGTTACAATGAAATACAAAAATGTCATCTGAAGTTTAATGACCTTCAAAAAGAAATTAAAGACCAGTTAGCACTTTAGATTAAGTGTATAGATATGATTTAAACTTGGAATATTAAGGAGATATCAGAAGAAAACACTAAAACTTCTAGAAGTGCATCAGCTGATGCCAAAAGGGTTCACAGCTGTTTATTAAGGACTAGAAGGAGCTAAAAAAAGTTTGTCACTATGATAACACAAAGCAGCACAGGTAGAAGTGGTCCTAAAAGTATCCATGAAATAAATGTAAAAATCACTGACCCTCTCTCCATGTGTGCAGCTGCTGCAGTAGGAGAGGAAAAAGGCTTTGGAAAGTTGTATCCCCAGCGAGTGTGAAGCAGCAGAGCTTCTCTGGGCTCTGGCTGGAGGGCTGGAAGTGTGCACAGAGCTGTTTGTCCTGCAGCAAGGACACACCACAATTCATACAACTTGTCTGTGCTTTTAAACTTCCCCCTCTGGCTTGTGGCTGCTGCCTAAATTCACACAGGGACTGGTTATGAAATAAAATGTAAAAAAATCTCCAAACGTGGGCATTTTCAGACCCACAGCAAACGTATCTCGTGCCAGTTTTTAAAGGTTAACTGGTGGAAGGCATTGGTGTGAAACCACTTGTATTCTGTTTCAAGTTCATCTCTGTTTTGGTGTTTCTCAGAAAGGTCAACCACCTGCCACAGCGTGATAAAAGAGACAAGTAAATCTGGCTGGATCACTGTCGCTCACTGCTGAAATCCACACTTTGGGAAGATGTCCCAAATTCCATGAAAATAATGAGCTGAAGTTAGAGGAAAAAACCCACAACCACACACGGGTAAGAGAAGGGAAAGTAGATGGTGACAGAAGCTGAAAATATGTGACAGGCTTAAAATAGCCTATGAAAAAATGTATTTCTTAACTAGCACAGACATTGATTTCATTCATATTCATTTTCATCATGTTTTACCCACACAGAGTTCAACCTCTTGGTAAAAGCCATACTCAGATATTCCTAAAACTCTTCTGCTGCCAGAAAATTAAACTTGGATTAGAGATTACCAAATTACACTACATTTACACCAATGTGTTTAAGCAGATATAATATCAGTGGATTCCCAGCTTGATTCACCCATCCCTGGAAGTGTCCAAGGCCAGGCTGGATGGGACTTGGAGCAACCTGTGATAGTGGAAGGTGTCCCTGCCCATGGCAAGGGGTGGAACTGGATGAATTTTAAGGTCCTTCAAACCCAAACCAGTCTGGAATTTGCAGGTACTGAGAGCTGTCTCAGAGAGATTACTGTACTTGGAGTTATTAGGGTGGATGAGGAAAAATGAGATGATAATTAAACCAATAAAAATGAATACCTGGATAACCTGGCAGGGATAGTTAAGGAGAAGCCAGGCAGCTCCCACTGTGTTTTGTGATTGTCAGGGCTCTGCATGGGAGCAGATGACTGATGGCTGGTATTATCAAGCAGAGTGGAATATCTCCTGTTTTAACCTTTCATTTGTTTAACCTTTCCTGTGTGGGTGAGGTTGTGCAGCTGAATTTCTTATTATTTGGAAGGGATTGTATTTTTCTCTTTCATATCAGGGATGATCAAGACTTAGCAAAATTCTCACATAAGAGAACTGTTAAAGGCTGTGCACATGGATCTGTAATTACAAAAGGGCCATATCCACCCTCAAGTTTTATTTCTTGGCATTTCTGTAGGGTTGTCTGTTTTCCTACAACACTAAAAAGAAAAGAGATTAAAAGCACAGACTTCAGAAAAAAATACCTGTTCTAAAGAGGTGGAAAAGACAGATAAATTGAAAACATTGGTATCCAGATTTACTGGTTTGTGGTTTGGGTCTGTCTGAAGGTTAAATAATGGTGATGTGTATTTCAAAGGAAAGAAACATTTTAACTCCCAAGTGCATAACTACAGCAGTAAATGGAGCACACATCAGATTGGTGTCATTACATCCAGGGCAGGCATAAACATCTCGGCACGAGATATTCACATATCTGAAATTCCTGGGAAAATTCCTAGGAGCCTGAGTGTTTTCCAGTGCTGGACAATCAGAAAATAATTGCACAGACAAGTCCACTTGACAGCTATTAGGCCATTTATTTAGGAATGCCTGGACTAAAATGGAGTAAAGTCACCTGCAGTAGTCCCAGTTCTGCTGTGCCCAAACACGTGCAAGCACTAGTGACAGCCAGGAAAGAACACCAAAGCCACTGTCCCCAGCACCTGAGGCCTTCAGCAATCAGAGTCCATCCAATCTTAGCCAATGGATGTCCAAGAATTCCCCATCAAATCCACTTCTTGTTATCAAATGAAAAATAATTTCTCGTTGAGAGGACCTCACTTCTGAGAACAAAGCCCAGGAACCTCGAGGTTTGTAAAGTTAAACTCTTCACACCATTATCTCAAGGTAGAAAGAATTCTCCTGCCAGGACAAAGACAGTGGTTTCCACCTTCAATCCAATTTAAATTTGGCTATTTTGTTCCACTTTTGCCTGTGCATTCCAACCACCCTTGCAAGATGCCTTTGTGGGACTCCAGAGAGAATCCACCCAAAAAACTCCATTCATAACCCAAAAAATCTTGTGTGGTCTTGGTCTATTGTGGTGATAATAAAATCTACATATGCCAATGAACAAGTTAAATTTAACTGCAGACAATTGCCTGCTGTCATTACTCCATATTCCAAAATTATTTCACGTTGTTACCTGCACAAAGACATAATTAATCCCTTCTCAACTTTCAAGAAAAAAAATATCCCTTCTTCACAAACTGCAGTTGTATTTGCTACCCAAAAATATGTGCCATACAGGACACTGTAAGGGTGGTAAATAGGGTGAAATTAGTAAAATATAATTCCACAGGATGGAATGATTGGATGAGTTGTTTACTTCTATTACTTAATTGAAATTATACTGACTTGGAGGTGTTCCATAATTTCAGTCACAGAGAATTAAAAATGCACTCTTCTGTTTTCTTGGAGCCTTTGCTGTTATTTAATGGTATCTGCAGGACAAGCACGGGCTGAAACTGTCTGGGAAATTTAAGAATATGATTATTTACTATGCGAGGGCTCATGATTATGTTTTTCAGTCTGCAGTCTTTTGCCTTTTATGTGTTTCCTACATTCCTTGACAATAAAAAAAAAAAAAATTAATACAGATGGCCCATGGTATTTTTACAGTAAGTTTTCTATTTGCTCTTTATTTTTCCTTCAATTTCAATGATATTTTGCTGAATGTCTTTTCCAAGAATCCTATCAAATTGGCAAAAACTGTAAATAGCAATCAAAATGTTTAAAACAGAATTGTATTTGGAAGAGTTTACTGCAGGCTTTCTACCAAGCATGTTAAGAGATGTTTATTTAGTCCCAGACTGGCCAAAATCATGCAGCTGACCCTGGGTTTTTAGGTATAATTTGGGTCATAGCATTGAAGCTAATGGAGCAAAGTTGTATTTTCATCAGCTGACACTGTGTCCAGTGTTGGGTAATTCTTTCCTAGATGTGGTCTGCATCTTTCCTGAACCCCAATCCTGTCCTGCTGTATGATTTTGTTACTCAAAAGCCAACAATAAAGCACAAATCCTGCTCCCAACGAGGCATAAGGCCAGAAAAGCAGCAGCAAGATGAGCAGGCCATGCAGAGGAACCCAGAACGCCTTGCATGTCACAGCAGACAGAGGCATGCAGGAGCACAAAAGGCACTTCAAGTCAGGCCAAAAATCAAGAAAAAAGGTGGTATCAGTGGATTTGTGAATTAAGCACCTCTCAGTGACTAAGCCTCTCACACACATGACACAACTGGCTGTATCCTCACGAAAAGCTCTGTTCAAGTCCTTCTCCCACATCAAGGGAGAACTGCCATGCCACAGTGCTGCAGTTGTCCTGATCCCATAACCTTTTTGTCAGGTTTGGTTCATGGAGTAAAACTGCAGCCTTAAAAATCCAGAGGAGGAAACCCTCCTGGCATTAAACTCTGGAAGCACAAAGCATCCTTAAATCTAAACAACCCAAGCAGGAAAGCAAAGGTGGGTTATTCACTGCAGACTTTTTTCCTGAAGTATAGAGCTTGTCTAAAGGGGAACTTCCAGAGAAAGAGAGGAATTTTGACACAAGTTCTAATCACATTAAACAGAAGTTGTCCCCTCTCAGCTTTTCCTCCCACATGAGAATAAAACATGAAGAGTGTCAAAACTTTTTTGAGTTGCAAAAATATACCAATTTTATACTTTAGATACATTTTTCAATTTTTCATTTCAATTTCATTTCATTCTTCTTTATAAGCATCTCTTTTTTGTTGCTGTTGTTTTTATCCTTTCTTTTCAATTTTTAAATGATTAAATAACCCAACAAGCAAAACATTTCATTCCAGGTCAACTCAAAACACCTTCCTCCATTCTCCCTGTCTCTCCCCTCAGCCCGGGGCTCCTTTTGGCTCGACTTGAACTTCATTTCCGATTTTTTTCCCACCAAAAGGAGAACTCCCCCCAGCATCCATCCAGCTCCACTAACAGAAAGGCCTCGTGCAGAGAAAAATGCATGAAGAGATGGGCTATGTAACTCTCACTACGACTACAGCCAGGCTGAGAGAAGCAGAGCTGGGGCCGAGCTCTATCGCCGCCGCTGCTGCCACTGCCGCGCCCGCTGCCGCAGCCGGCGCGCCGACAGGCTCAGGGGCTGCTTCCCAAACTTCCTCATGATCTCCTTGATCCTCGCCAGGTTGGTCTTGGAGATGGTGAAGTCGCACTGGGTGGCCCCCATGTCATAGCCAACCTCGCAGGTCTTGGTGGCGGCGGTGTAGCCCTCGGCCTTGACGCCCACCACGTACTCGCCCGGGTTGAGGAGACGCCAGTAATCCCCGTCCGCTCCTGGTGGGATAAACACGGTGTTCAGGACTTTGGTCCTTTCTCCTTGAGGAAAGTGTTGTTTATAAAGTCATAGAATCGCTGAGGTTGGAAAAGACCTCCCCAAAAGATCACCAAGTCAAACCACCAGCCAGCACCACCACCGTGTTCACCACTAAACTGTGTCCTCATGTGCCGTATCCACACATTTTCTGATCACTTCTAAGGGTGGGGACTCCATCACTACCCTGGGCAGCCTGTTCCAGTTCTTGAAAACCCTTTCCATGAAGAAATTTATCCTAACATCGAATCTAAGCCTCCCTGGCACAACTTGAGTCCATTAAATGAGGACACAGAATCACATGGGATAAGCTGAGTTGGAAGGGACCCACAAACATCACTGAGTCCAACTCCCAGCCCTGCACCATTCCCAGGACAAGTCCTTGGCCATGGGTAAGAAGACACCACAGGCAGAACCCTCCATCCTCACACCAGGAGGCTGTCCAAGGGGCTGCCCCCATCACGAGTACCCCTCCTCCTCCAACCCAAGAGGAAAACACGCCTCAATCATATTTTCCAAGTGATGAAAAAGGCTCCAATCCAGCTGTAGATTTCTGGCAGTTGGAAAGGCCTGAGGCAAAATCTGGTGATTCCCATGGGGTATAAAAGACTTTTCCCAAACTAATCGTAACAGGGATTCAGAGGAGCCCTAATAAAATACCCACATCGCATGACCCTGACCAGACAGCCAGGACACAGATTTTGGTGCTATTTATTGGGAAAAGTGTGTGAATACATAATATCAACTCACTTTGACATGTAAGTAAATATCCCCTGCTATGAAGCCTTACATTGGGGTTTATTACACTGATTTTCCTACAAAGGTCAATTCACTAGGACGTTTAACTACCTGGTTAAATGTAAATGCTCAAACCAAGCTCCTGTAATCAACTAAACTACTCATAAAAATGTATTTTTACACCTCATTGAATCAGGAGTTTTTGGTCTCTCCTTTTTCCTCATGAATGATCTCAGATATACCCATTTTATGTACCCATATGTGCATCAGGATGATTTTAGCCTTCTTTTAAATATGATTTTAACCACTGAGTATTCTTAGCTGTGAATTGAAAAAGGGGAAAAACTATTGCCTAAAATTAGTTTTGCACTCTGTCCTGGAAAAACTGCCTGTGAATGAAAGTACATATTCAAATATGCAATTCCATGTATAAATAGAAATGGAACATCTCCTGCATGAGGAGGGGTTGAGGTTTTTTAGCACTGATGAGACCTGACAGCCTTACTAACACCAACCTTGGCTCGCTGGCAGTGCAGACTGTAGCAAAAACTGAAGATGATTTGCATAAAAGTATTATATTTGGGAAATGATCAGACAGGTCAGCCTCTGTTTAAAGAAACAGTATTTTAATTTAGAGTTTGGTCAAATAAAAAATGTGCTTGCAAACAGCAAGTGTTAACAAATGGCAATATTGCCTCTACCCTGAAAGTGCAGTCTGAGTGTGCCAGATTTGCACCTGATCAGGTCCATTCTTAAATCCCAACTTGCTCAGGTTTTCCCTTCAGCAAATAGGACCAGATTTAGGGTGATAATCAGGTCCAAATTTTCTGTTTCTCAGGACTTGGGTGCTTTTAGGAAAGGCTCTAAGAGAGGCTCTTTATTCAGTTCTCCCTCACCACTGGGTCTGTTGGAACCTGAACAAAAGGCCAAACCATAAATCTGCCCAGGTTCCTCGTATTCACCCCCAAGGGCTCATTTTTATCTGTAAATGCTCTGGCAATACCCCAGGGCAGGCAAAGGGCTCTGCATCACCCCGTGTGTGCCTGTGATCACATCCCTGCTCCTAGCCTGGCTTCAGCCCCGGGACTGCAAACCTGACCCACATTTTTCTGACACATTTAACAGCCAGTTCATCACAACCCCACAAAGGGCCAGGAATAAACCTACACATTCACACCCCACTGGGAATTTATTACAAAGCTGGGTATTAAGCCTTCAGCAGGATGCACTTTCCCTCTTTTCCATTTACAAGCAAGCAGACAGGAGTATTTCTGTCAGCTGTCAGTGCCCAGAATTTAATACCAGGCTAAAAGGTTGGGGTTTTCTGAAAATCAGATTAAATCCAGTAGGTAAAAAAAAAAAAAAATTCAGAACAGATGGCAAAAAGAAACACAGTTAAAAACACAGATAAATTTAGTAAATAATAGGTTTGCTGAAATAATAGGTTCCAGTGGGAGCAGGCTGGAGGCAGACTGCATCCATATCCACCTACTGGGGCTGGAAAAGGATTGCCATGTCTGCTTAGATAAAAAACCAATGCATTAAGGGACGAAGATAGCATTGCTATGAATTTAATACGTCAGATTACTCCATAAATTCTACAATTTAGAGAAATATCCTTTGAGCCTGATAGGACAGACCTTAGTTACAATTATGCAATTGTAAAAGTGCAAAAGCAATTTTTACACTTAAATATACTGAATTCCACTGATTTAAATACATTATGAAAATCTTTCTAATGCTCTTTTACCTATAAAAAACTCTCCAGGAAACCTGGCCACAGTGCTGCATACCCAAAGCATGTAACAACTTAAACTCAACTTTTCTGTATGGACCAGGCAGCCAGGAATGAGGCTGGAGAGTTGTAATGCCAGAATTGTGCTTAGCTTAGACTAATTAAATAAATATTTAATATATAAAGACATTAAATATATTAAATATTACTAAATGCTACTTCAAAATCCTTGGGTTTTGGTACATCAGGTATACTGAAATCACAGCAAACTTACCAAAACATTCATAAAAATTTCTCTGGACATGCTGTGAAATCAAATTAATTATGCTTTGGTTCAAAACATCTGTCTTTGAAGTCTGGCTGTGACACAGAAGTGTTTCACTAGGAAGAAACTGCACATTTCTCCATCAATACATACTTTGACATTTCCCAAATTGTAGAAAGCAACCCCCCAGACTGCCTTTGCACCATGGTGGGGGAAAGGTGCAATTTTTTATCCAACTGAACTCTTTTCCAGAGTTTTTCTCGTAGATTCCAGTCCTTATCTGACTGTAACAACATGGAATGACTCAGACTTAATCAATAGTTACATCTGCATCGAGGGAAAATGGAATAATTTCCCACAAAGCTCTGGCTCTTGGAATCAATGGCTCCAATTAGCCCATTAGTGGTGTTAGCTGAATGTCAGCATCCCTCTCTGTCCAGAAGGGATATTGTATGGCCAGGAGAAAGCCAAACCGTGCACTTTTATTTCAGTCCACAGGAAGAAGCAAAGAAATTTTCTCAAACCCTTAAATGTTATTAGAGGGCTTTTACAGACAACTTTTGTCTGGCTCTACGGGGCAGCTGACCATGTTAATGCATCAGTGAAACAGCAGAGCTCAGCTCACTTGAAACAAAACTCATGTGAATAGAGATAGGGGCCATAATTCTTCTCCTGCCTGGCCTATTTTTACATCAAGGCAACTCAGAGGTTTAAATGGATACATTTTTCATTTTAAAAGGTATAAATGAAAGAAGACTGCTGACAATTTGCCTTCTTTCTCTGGAGTTATACATGTCATTTTAGCTTTTTGGCTCCAGCATAAATCCTCTGGTTTCAGGGACTAATGAGACGTGTATTGTTATCTGGATAATATGAAACAAGATAGAACTTTTATGTTCCCATCTCCACAGTGATTCCAGAGTGTGAGCTTAAACGTCTCATTAAAAAGAAAAATTAAAGGGAATGAGATAAGTACTTTTATTTTTACTAACAAGTGCAGATGGCCTTGAGCCACGGAGGCTCAGCAATAAGTCAAGATGTAAATAGCTGCAAGATTCCCCGAGTGTTACAAGGTGGGTTTGGGGATCTTGCACATTTATTGCACTTTATTTTTCTTTCACATGACAATCCAGAGTACAGAGAGCTGGACATTAATCACATATTGCATTAACTCAGCCTCAACCAGAGCAACACATTAATTCTGTTAACAGAGTAATACAACCCACGCTTTATGGCAGAATTTCAGCACTGCCAAGGCTTTCTAGACAAGAAAAAGCAGCTGATTACTTTAATTCCCACTGTCATTTCCCAGTGGTCCCATTTTGAAATATTTAAGGCAGAATCATTATTGCCTAATTAAATATCTGTCATTCAATGCTTTTTTTTACAATGGAGACACAGTCGCACTGAAATTAATCATAAACTGTATATTCCAAGATTCATTATTGGCTCAGATCACCTCCTGTGGCAAACATTAAACCTTTGGAAATCACAAAGCTTTATGATACTCCATAGCCTGAAATCAGTTTATGTGTCCAAACCTGCCACTCTGTACCTCAGTGGCAAAGCACATGAAAGTGGCAGCAGATGAAGGACACAGAACACCAGGAAAGACATAAAAATACATCACATGAGTGTTCAAAACATGTGGATGTGGTACTCAGGAACATGGTTTAGGGGGTTTGGTTTTTATTTTTATTGGGTCTTTTTTACCTGTGCGAATGTCATGATTAACACCTTCCACTGAAATCACAGCATTTGGAATTCCCTTCCCATGCACATCTTTCACGATGCCTTTGATGCCACGATGGACCTGTGGAGAGAATAAAAAAAGCAAGTAAATATTGCACAGCAATGAACAGTAGTATTCCCAGGAGCTTACAATGAATCATTAATTCCATACGTGAATTATATTTTCGTATTCCTACTTTATGGCTCACAAAATTGTAAAATATCATTATTAACCCCATAGCAACCCTTCAGGCATTAACTTGTGAATCAGTTGGTGAATTTTGTTAGGATTCCTGAGGCATCAAATTCAAGATACAAAGAACAGATGAAGCAACAGACACAATATGGGGTTTTTTTTTTCTAGCAGCCCTTTCTAGCAAGCTCAGCACTCACATCAAATTTTCAGAAGCTTCATTCTTTTATTCCCTGAAGTCAGACCAGCCTGGCTGAAGAGATATGTCTATCAAAAATACCAATAACCACATAATTAGTCACGCAGGAGAAATAGCAGAAGCCTTAATCTCTCAATCTGAGAGGAGTTACAGCTCTGCTGAATACCTGTTCCATGAAAACAATCAGGGACTCGCGGTTGTTTTCCCACTCTTCGGGCAGCTCGCTCTCGTGGGGATACTTGTCACAGCCAACATAGATGGAGAGCTCAAAGCAGTTGGTGTGCAGGTAGCTGAAGTCATTGATGCCTGTCAATAGTGGGGAAAAAGGGAACAATTTCATTTCGTTTTTCATCTATTGATCAGACCTGAGATTTTCTGCAAGTTAATGTAACTTCTACAAACACAAGTTGGGTATTCATGCAGCTGGCTCAGTCTGCAGAATCGGAGGGGCAAAAGGTTTTTAGAGATGCCACATATCCTGTAGCAAAGCACCAGAGTGTCCAAGGCCACGTTGGACAGGGCTTGGAGCAACCTGGGATAGTGGAAGATGTCCCTGCCCAGGGCAGGGGGTGGAACTCGATGGGCTTCAAGGTCCCTTCCAACCCAAACCATCCTGGGATTCTACTGGTGGAGAAGATGGGGACACAGCCAAGAAAAAGGTCTCTCTCTACAGCAAAAACTTGTGCTTTGCTTTAAGAAAACACTAAGCATCCCTAACCCTGGACATTGTCCATGGAGCAGCTCTCCCTTATGAGTGCCCTGCCTAGAAATGGAATTGTCTGTGGTGGGTTTCAGGGAGGTGCAGCTGTTAACCCAATTTATAGAACCCTGAATGCCAGGACACAGAGCATTGTGCTCACAGGGATTGTTATGTAAAAGTGATTTATCAGAGCAGTTGGTGAAATAGTTCCTCAGTCTGTTTTCCTCCCTGAGTAATCTAACTGATAGAAAAGCCAGAAAAATCAAGGTAGTAATAATTGTTTGATGTTACATATAGTGTCTGTAGTTTGTAAGAAACGAAAGGTGTTGCAGAAGACTGGGATCTGCACTGCTGCTCTGCATTAGGGATTTCCATTAGAAATATGTCCTAATCAAGCCCCAGGAACGTCAGTGCCTCCAGTCTCTGAGGAGTTTCAGTTTAATTCTGCATTACAGGGACCACTGTAACCTTTGCAAAGGTCCTGAGCCCTAAAGAGGACTGTCCTTACATACAGAGCTCAAACATTTCCAATCTCCAGGTTTCTCTCCTGTTTCTCACCATTATTTTTCCTGCTTCTCAGTTCTCCACTATCACATAGATAACAAGATACAGAGCATGAACACAAGACGAAGAAATTCTGTGAGCTTCCTTTCTTATTCCACCTGCATTTCTAATAAGAAAATATTTTAAAATATGTTCGTTAATGATCATTAATTGTTATGTTTTAAATGGCAGAGATTAACAGGATTTGCATTCACTGAGTGCTTCTCTCTGAGAAGAGTTAAACCAAAATCTCTGTTCCTGTCCAATTACCACAGAGCAGTAGTCAAGTATTTAATGAGCCCTCAGTGCCTTCTGGAAGCAGAGCAGGAGGATTATATAACACAGATGTTAAACTTTTCACTTTTGTTGATGGGGAAAGCCTAAATATCAGCCAGTGGCATATGCTACTCTTCATAAACGTGCTTCCCCTCCACTTGAGAAACAGCCACAATTATTTTCCCCTCACATACTGTATTGCATCCTGATTAATCTGCTGTGAAATGTTTTGCCACACACAGTAATTGCTCAGTTTTAATACATGTATTTAAGAAAATGGCTTAACATTGTCAAGAGCGGCTCTTTCCTACTGCCTGAACATGCAAATCCAGCCTCAAAACCACTGGAAATAAAATGAAACCAATCTCTTTTTTGCCTTGGTGCAGTTCACCCAGTGCAGAAACTTTATATGTAAAATTGCTGAAGAACTTGCATTCACTGCAGTTCAAAGTATGTGCAGGAAATAACACGGCTGGGTTTTAAAGGCATGAGGAGGTGTTGGGTATCTGTGGTGCACATGCTTCTCTGGGGACTGAAAATAAATTAGAAAAATCCCATCTAAATTTTCCCATGGCATGAGCAGTGAGAAGTTTCTGTGCAGGACCACTGCAAGGACACAGATGGACAAGGAGAGAGGGGATGGACAGTTTCAAGGTGTGGTACGGAGAGGAGATGCCACCCACACCGAAGGATGGGTGGGAGAGCATCTGCAAGCACTTTACTGGAAGTCTTACTATAATGTAACAGAGCAGGACGTAAATGATAATTAAAACATAATCAAGCAATAAAACAGATCAGATGAAACAAATCCAATATGTAATTGGTCCTAAGAAATCAGGGTAATACTCAGCATCTATGTTGTCCATCTTAAGGTAACTCAGTGTGACAGCTGTTAGTGACAAGGCCAATGCCATCTTTTCTGGATTGATTCATAATGATGTTTCTTGTAGCACTTAGGAAAATTAAACTCCTAAATTAGATAATTAAGTGGCCAAGTTAGCTCTCAGAGTATGCTTTAGAATTTGCAGAAATGCATAGAAATGTACTGTCAGTCCTAAGAGTTCAAGGTTTCCCCCAAATTCACCCAACACTTTTTAAACTCCTGAAAAAATATTTGAAAAGCTAATTCTTGATTGTAGCCTTTAAAGGCCAGCCAGCACTAACTTCACACAGGCCAACGTAAAAGCCATAAAAGCCATGTCCAAATTCCAGAAATGTTTATGCAGTGGAAGTACCCACAAGCTCCAAACACGAGCCAGTTCCAGCAAAACCTGGCCTGCACAGGCACTGGCCTGCATCTGTTTGCCATTAGTGCTGTTCCTGTTGTCAGCCCACTGGTGGCACATGCCTGTCTCATTTCCTAATTTCAGGGAATACATTGTTTGACTGATGCACTTATAAAACACCAGGATTTTGAGCAGAACTGTGATGAATCAGCAGAGTCTCTGATTCCCAGCCTGCTCCAAGTGCACACCCAGAGAGACAAACGTGCCTAATGCTGTTAAAAATGGGCTTCTAATTAGGCTTTCCTGGAAACCGAGGTTTTGGCTGCACCACAGGCCATGGCTTCCCCTCTGTGCTCCTTAGCAGGGCGACAGGCTTGGGTGTATGGAGATTGATCCAGGCTGTGAGTGGTCCTGGAAGAATGCCGGTGGAGCCCATGCAAAATTTAAGTGTAAGGATGTCCAGGTCTTTTAGAAATAGGACAGTAGCAGGCAAACAGAGGCTTTTTATGGAGTATTACAGCTCCGAGTGAATGGGAGTGGGGGCTGATCTGTGTGAGTTCAGTCAGCAGGAGGCTGAAACCAGGATTTCCTTCTCTGAGAGCCACTGGAATCTCTCCCTGAAGCCACTGTTTCAGCTCTGACCCTGGTTCTGATGCATGGCAGTAGTTTTCTTGTTGCCACCTTGTGAGATGGCAAAGGCTGACAGGGTCCCCCCTGCCAGTGGGTTTGGACTGGGTTGGTTTCTCCCTGACAAACTGCCTTGAGTGCACAGAGTTCTTAAAACTAACCATGTGCACATGCATTTTGGAGAAGTTGGTTGGAAAAGAAGCAATCACCAGGTATTAATGACAGTAATGACATCTGATACGTGATGAAATGAGGAAATATTCCTCTTAGAACACACATTTTACCACCACCACCTCCACAGCGCACACCAGGCAGTGATGACTTTACCCTAATTAACAAGGTAACACTAATTGGAGTTCCTACCACTTACTTCCAGCCACGGTGTGCCAGGAGGCTCCATTGACAGTGCCATCCTCCTTCTGGAAGTCCTCAGTGTGGCAGGCCCTCCTCCTGGCATCCGTCATCAGCCGGTGCGTGGAGGCGTAGGAATACGCCAGCCAGCGGAACACGTGGTCATCCGGGGTGGGGGTGTAATCCTGGGTTTTCCACATGGATCTCACCATGTCATAGGGATAGGCCACCACCAGCTCTCCCCCCTGCAAGTTGCCACCCAGCACGAAAGGGATTTTTTCCATCCAGGCTATGATTGCCCTTGTCTCCACTGCCACCTGGGAGAAAAAGAAAGAGCAGCTTTGATTCAGCCTGGGAATCTGATACAATGCTGTTTCAAAGGGAGGCCAGGCTCAGGAGTCCTGCTGGGAGTTCCTGAGCATGAGGAGCCAGCAGAAGGCATGTGGGCAAGGAGAAGGCCTTTTTTAAATTGTGGTGCGTGTTGGCCATCCTTGGGAGGTCACAGACATCCCTTAAAACTAACTAACAAAACCTTCATGTCAGTAATTTACAGAATGGGAACATCTGTGTTGAGTGAGACCAAGAGCAGGAACTGACAGAGATGTCAGGTGGTGACACTGCTCCCCCTCTTTTTGTTTCCAAAATAAGGGATTTTAAACATAGAAATAATGGCCATAAATTAAAATACAAGAAGTTTCACCTCAACATGAGGATGAACTCTTCCACGAGGGTAGCACAGCATTGGAACAGCTGCACAGGGAGGTCGGGGAGTCTCCCTGTCTGGAAAAACTCCAAACCCACCTGGATGTGTTCCTGTGTCACCTGATCTATGTGACCCTACCTTGGCAAGGGGTTGGACTGGATGATCTCCAGAGGTCCCTTTAAACTGTAACTATTCCTTGATTGTGTGATTCTAAACTACTAACACTGCCCCAGTGAAGCTGCTATTAATAGCTGCTATTGTATTTAAAAGGTCAGGCCAAAATAAGTTAAATTTCTGGCACAATGATCCAAGAAACCACTTCAGCACAAGCCACTGCACTGGTTTTGCATGTGCCTGATCTGTTGCCGTGTTTTTCAAGACAAGAATATATTTCAAATAAGAGCAAGTAAGAGAACCCCAGGAGAAATCTGTGAGTGAGTTATCAAAGAGCTCATCTACACCACAAAACCAGGGAGAAGCCTGATCCACATGGCTGAGCTCATGGAGAGCTTCTCCTTGCCTACCTTGCTGCCTAAATTTCGGTATTGAGTCCTGCAGGTTTTTGCAATAGCTGAGGGAAAAGAAAATCCTCTAGGAAAGAGTTTCTTCCTCAAGATCTGCCTCTAAAACCTTGGGGGAAAATGGTCCTTTTGTGGTGCATTTTTATTTCCACTGACATACAGGGTATTAGTGACAGGCAGTTTAGGTCAGGTATGGAACATCACCCCCAGGTTATTCATTTCTTGAGAAATGTAACTCTCACTCTCCCAGCACATCCCAGCCTTTGTGTCCCCTCTCCCAGCCTTACTCACAGTGGCATTTTCAGACAGGTACCAGTCAGGGATCGGGATGTGATGGTTTGGAACTTTTCTTTTACTCTTCTTCTGATCTTCTGACTCCCAGAGCAGAGAGTTTAAGTCAGGGAAGTTATTGTTGATGTCAATGCCATCCTGAGTCCATCGTCCTAAAGACCAGCCCCCCAGTTCTGAACCCTTGGATTAAAAACAAAAAAAAAAAAAAAAAGAAAAAGAAAGAAAATTAAAATTAATATTCATTCAGAGTAGAACAACCTGCAGAGTGTGCAGAGTGTTTGGGAATGTACCAGAGATAATTTTATACATAGAAATGGAAGATGAATTATTTAATTAACTGAAATAAATATAACTGGCACTTTCTAAAAAAAATTTGTATGAAATCTTGAATGAGATGAAGGAAAACCCATGAAAATTTACTTGAAGTTAGCCAAAATATGTCTCTCAATGGAGCCAGCACACATCCCCTCCCATGACTATGATTCTGACTTTTCTGTTCCAGTCTTCTGCAGACTTTTCTGGAAGGTTTTCCAGTGCATTTGACCAGCCCCTACAATTTTTCCTGGTGTCTGTCTTTATCCAGACTGAATTATTACGATGCCCAACACACTTTGCTCTCCTTAAAGGCACACTATTAAATTTCAGCTGCGGAGGAATGCAAATTTTCACGTGCTGAGCTTGGTTTCTCGTGAGAAACAGACTGTACGAATTTTCCATTTTCCATAATGGTGTTCCCATCACTCTGTACACCTCAGGATGGTTTGTTCTGGCAGCCTTTGTGACCCTTCTTTCCATGTTCATTCTCCTGTTAGCCAACATCACATAAAATTCTGTTTCTTTCAGCTTTTCCCTGAGATGTTTCAGTGGTTTGCGTTTACTTTGATGTGCTCATCTTTTCATTTTTAAATTTTGATCGCTTGTAAAATGTGGGCTTTGAAGAAAATAATGACAAGAGGGGCATTTTTGACTCATCTCCTGGAATGAAAAGAATTCCTTGATGTGTTCATCATCCTATTACCGCTTTATAAGCCTTGTCATATCCATCAGGGTTCACTGAGGGCAGCAGGTGGATCCTCGTGTCCTGAATGAGGTGCACAATGCGTGGGTTCCCAGCCAGGTACTCCTGGCACATGAACTGCATCAGCAGAAGGATTAGCTCTCGTCCAAGCACTTCATTCCCATGAGCTCCTGCAATGTAGTGGAATTCTGGCTCCCCTGTGGAAAAACCACGGAGCAGAGTTGTAGTCAGAGCAGCAAATCAAATCTCTATCAGATGGCATTGGTGCCAATCAGCAACATTCTACTGAAGGAGTGTTGGAGAAATGTCTTAACTGCACAGAGGAGAGGTGAAAATGTCACTTTGGAGAAATAAATTGCTTTCTGTTTCTATTTTAGAACAGGCTTTTGTATCTGTGATGTCCAAAGCCATTGTGTAAAACCTCCAAAACCCATTTTTGATTAAATATATTTTTAATTTTACTCCCAATTTGGGCACATTAGAGGTAGATTTTAACAGCTCTGATAGTCTCAAATCACATGAAAAAGCCATTGCTAGCAGTTCTTTAGGACAGAAGAGAATTTTCGTAACAACCAATTTAAATGTAAATAAACATGAATATCAGGATATTCATGGATACATCAAAGCACAAAATTCCTTTTTTTTCCAAAAGCTGTCCCAGGCCCTATGATAGTGGGAAACACCAAAGACTCAATGAGTTTCTATGTTGAAGGATTGTATCATGGTAAGAAATTGAACCCCAGCCCTCACAAACAAAAAATTATTTGGAGGTTTGGCCTATCCCTGCCTGCAATGCATTCACCCCACATGAAAAAGGTAAGTTTCTATCAAAAGCTACATCAATCCCCACAACTAAAAACCATCCCCCAGCACTAAAATTCACTTTTATTTTATTACTGTAAAGAGTGATCATTAAAGAATTGATCCCACATTCAAAACCTCTTCTAACTGTGCTCACCCTCCTCTTCCCAATTTAGAAATGCAGCACTGAGGTTCCTCCCACATACATTTGAAATCTTTGCTGCCCTGAACATAATTCCATCAGTGATAATTAGTGCAGACACAGAGAAAGGGGAGGGGGAAAAAAGCCAAATCCCAACACCCTTCAACAGATTTAGTTAAGACTAAAATCCTAACCAACTTCGTGTTCTCCTGGGTTGTCAGAAATCTCGACAGCATACAGCTTCAGTCCTTGGTTGCTTTTTCCAATATTGTAAATTCTTGTGATATTTGGGCACATTTTATTCACAGTTTTCATCAACTGCCAACAACAACAAAAAAAGAGACATATTTAGACAATGCAGCATCAAAATAGATCCACTATGAACTGGTTCGTTCTAAATAGGATGTGGCATAAACACTTCATTTGCTTCTCTGATTATTTCTTAGTTGTAAAAGCTTTATGTTTAGTTCATGAATTTATAGCTCTGCTATCACATTTTAAAAACATTATGCAATGGAGAGTAATTAAAATAATGGAGTGTAATTAAAACAACCACACTTTGTGATGTACTGTAGGTAAGGGACTTGTGACCCAGGGTGTCAGTGCACAGAAATGCATTCATTTTGCAGATTGCCACGTTCCCTCCAATAGAAATTTTATTTTTTTCACTCTGCCAGCAAGTAGAGACATTGTATTAAAAGCAGTTCTATTTTAGCCAAAGACTAAAACTGTACTGTATAAATAATGTTACTGACCCAGACCTGTGTTTACTAATTTCTCTCCTCACATCTTCTTCAGATTGAAGGAAACTCAGCTGCTGATATTTCCCTGCATCCATGCAGCTCCACAAGCTGAGAAATGGGGAATGTGGGCCTGTTGTCTCAGAGCTGTCTCTGAAACCCAGCACAGAATCTTCTGTCTCTGAAACTTCCATGGGGCAGAAGCTTTCCTGACGTGCCTGGCACTCCAGTGCTCACAGGATACCAAGAACATCAATTTAGAAAGTGGTTGAAAGTATGGAAATGCCCATTAACAGTGAGAAAAATGCCCAGAACCAAGTTCAAAGTATATTACATTCAGTGGAAATGTTTGCTTTGGCCTCAGTAAACTCCCCACCATCTCTTTAATCACAAACATGTGATCATTTTCTGAGTCAAAGAACTTTTCCTGCATTAGAGCCTCAGTAGTAACCTTTACTGTGACTCTTTTGGTAACATGTAATGCAGTGGAGGTAATAGTTTATGGAAATACAATGCTGAAAATGCACATATTTCATATTTGATCTTCTCATACCCTTTTCCTAGAAATGGCACAATATTTCACCTGTGATCTGGGTTTGTTGTCTCAAAGACAAGGTTGTACTCAAACATCCACATCAAACATGTAACAGCGTCCTGTGCCACATGGATACATAGAAATACAGACATAGAAACCAGCACATAATACATATTTTGGGCTGTAAACCAATCCTGACTTCTGCACACAAGATACAGTGGGTGGTCCCATTGACTGGAAGAAGAATATTGAATTCTCTTTTACAAGGAGAAAACTGGAGCCATAAATTTTATCTTCCTAACCAGAGAGTTCTATTAAAATAACCTGACATTGAGAAAATCCCTCCATCTCACAAATACTTGATTTATTGCAATGTAATTTAATGCTTCCAAAACCTGGCCCAGAGAACACCATCTCCTCCTCCTTCAGCATTTATAATAAATCACTTCAAAGAACAGCATTTTTCTGAGATGGCTGGTGGTGAAGTAGCTATGAAAAGTGACAATAGTGTATATTTTTGGGGGTTGGGGATTTTTTGGGGTGTTACCTTTGGTTATGTTGTTTGTTTGTTTGTTTTTAATAAGAAGTTGTCTCTGGCAGTTATTATTCCATTTTGCACTGAAGTTTTGAGAATAGTTTTAGGAATATAAGACTTGTTGCAATGCAACCTACAGTATTCTGCCCACCAGCAATTAAAATCCAATGAGCTCCAAACAAATTAATTATTTTGACACAGAGGAAAACAGAAATTTGGAGAGTACACAGTTCACTTCTCTCAGCCACTGTCACAGATTTTCCACTTGTATGAAGAGTGCAAAAAACCTCTGGTTTAAAGCTGTGGGGTTTTTTTTTTTCCCCAAGATATTTCTAACCTGGCCAACCTGTCTTTCTGCAATGACAACATAAATACATTTTATTTTATTGTTCTTGACAGTAATTATGCCAATTGAGTTCCTACTCATCTAATCTTTGTGCTAAGAAATATGGGCCATGAAATCTCTACCAAAATAAATGTGTGACTCAGTACACAATTGTTCAATAAAAACCAGTGGTGATTCATGCAGTATAAATACACTGAAAATCCAGCACACAGCAAGTGATTCACACACATCAAGTCCAAACATATTATCTTTATATTTGAAGACAAAGCAGGCAGAAATATTTCTTCAGGATAACACACACTTGTGTCTGTGGTGATATGAAGCAAGATTAAAAACAATAACAAAGCCAAGAACAAGGCTGGCTGTGTGAAGTTAAAAGAAACAAGATTAACAAGCCTGGTAGAGTTAAAATTATACTAACAGGGTTTTTTTTCTGGTGTTTTTGATGAAGTTTTGCTAATTTTCACAACTGTGAATATGGAATTGGACTCTAGAGATTATTCTGATTATGCAAATCCACTGAAATAACTGAGAAAACTGATGGCTAAACCAGAGTCAAATCTAGAAGGAGAAACCACTGTGTCATTCACCACTCAATTACACATGGAAGAAAAAGAGTGGCACCTTATATGAAAATACTCCCTCTGTCATGTAGTGTCACATTTTTCAGGTTAGTTTATGTACAAATCAAGACTTTGGGATTTTATTTGAATGTTGCTTTTAATCGATTAAAACAGGGAAAATATTTTAAAACACATTGCAGACAGAGTTTAATAATATTTTTAAGAGCTGGAATTCGGATTCCACAGGGCTGAAAAGCCTGCACCCATCCACCCTCCATCACACACCAGCCTCTGCCTACCTGCCTCATTTCCTTGTAGTTGTGGTGCTTAAAGTCCAGATTATCAGTGGTTGTCATTTCATTTCTTCTGTGGTAATAATTATTTGGATCTGAGAAAAGAAATAGAAGAGTTTTCACCTGCTTAGGATTTTCAAATGTGGAGGTGCTTTGGCACAGTGCATGTAAGGAACGTGGAAATCTGAATCTCACGGTCCTGTGTGTACTTAAAACAGGTTTTCTATAAGCAAAACTCAAAAACCAACTAATTTTAAATATTTCTAATCACTGCACAAATCAATTCATACAGATCCAAATAAAAGCAAGGAGGAGGCATCAGCTTTCCAGACAGCTCCTCTGCACAAAAAACTCAACAGAAAAGCAGAAGGGCAGCCTTAAGCTGCAGAGGAGGGAAAATGTCACTGGGAAATGATGAGTCAGATGCAAGATAAAAGAGTAGAAGAAAAATCAAATTAGAGGGAAAAGCCACAGTAAATATTCTGTGTCCACTTGATTAATTTACTATTGCAAGGAGTTTTAGTTTTCCTGATGAGTATTTTCCAAGCCTATGCGCTGCTTGTGAAACATGGAAAGGAACAACTGCGCATATTAAACATTCCCAATTATCTTCCAAAACAGTTCTTGTGCAAGTCAGAGGTCTTTGTCGCTTAAAAATTTACATATTCACTTATTTATGGCTATTATTTATAGTTTGTGCATTTGGAAGCACCAAAGGAGGATATGTGGTTAGAAAAGAATCTTTTGTCTCCTTGGCATTCCAGGCCCTTCACCTGGAAATAAAATCCAGGCCAAGACTCTTCTGGCTCAGCTTTGAAGTTCCTGATAAATGTGCTCCTAGCCTAATCTATTTTGATTTCTTTTCAGAGACAAACAAGTCTAGCTGGAAAACACTGGACACATTCCTTAAGTGGCCACATCTGGGATGTCTGGAATTTTGAGTAATCATTTGTCAAGCCAGTGGCTGTCAGGTTCCATGAAAAATTGTTTGCCTTCAGACAAAATCATCTTCATTGGTTTAAAATTATTGGGGGAAATGTGAAATATGAAAAAGTCTAAGTGTCATCCTGTCTCATTGCAACACAAAAAGACATGGTCTCTAGAGAAGGAAAATGGTTTTAGACAGTATCACCTGCCAGTTGTGCCTTTTTTGGGGGGAAAAAAAGAATAATTCTGAGTCAGAAGAGCACGTAGTTACCATCCCACAGCAACAAACCCTTAATGAAATTATGGAAAACCCATAACACTGCAAAATACTTTACAACATTTTCAAGTTTCATATTTCTGACATTAAACCCACTAAATATTCCCATAAAATTCTAAAATTTTTGGGGTCTTTTGCACTATTTAAGTTATTTCTATAATGAAACATGCAAGTTCCATTAAGGTTCACAATAACAGAACCCATCCTTGTCTCCACTTCCATTTCCTAATCTACAGTAGAGATGTTGGAAGGTCACATGAAGGCTGCTCTACAAATACAACTGAAAAATGTCCAAAATTATCTTGTCTCATCAAAATCCATGCTAATTTGTCGAAATTATTCATTAATATACCAATGGATGAGAAATGGAAATCATAAAAAAACCACCCCCATATTCTCAAAAGAGACAATGTGTTTAATGCCCCACAGAATATCTTCATAATTGAAAAAATATCCCCATGTTGTAAAAATATAAAAATAAACATCATAAAACTGCCAGGATGTTGAAGGTTTTCTCTATCACCACAAGCCAAAATATACAGCAACTGATTTTTTTTCCCTGGTACTTTAATCCCGTTCCTGTCAAAGCCTGGCTCTTTTTCCATACATCAAACACTAATATCATGGGAATAACTGTGAATGCTGTAGAGCTGGTGGAAACTTAAAAAAATTGTGCAGTGAGAATGATTGTATCTCTGGCCCTTCCTCAACAACAGAGCTCAATTTGACAGTTCCCTAGGGAATTAACACTCATATTTTGCCAGGCTCTGCTGTAGCCTGCTTGGATCACTGGATTTCTGCTGCAACAGGAATACAGATTAGAACATTAAAAGCTAAAATGTAGAAAGGCAAACAAGGCTTGTGCACAGCTGGATGGATCCACTTTAGCAAAAAAAAGAAAATTTTAATAAAAGAGAGAATAAAAGATTGAGAAACTCAAACCACAGAAGAGTTATAATAGAAATATACTGATTTATTTGCAGAAATTGCACAGAAAGTCTCTTTTTCTTCCAAGGAGAAAAGATCCTGCAGAACTGTGGCACTCACATTTGTACAGAGGGATATATCAGTAATAATCTATAGTTACACCACTGGTAGAAGTGATGAAGTTTGCTGGTAGATGCACCTTGTTCCCTTCATCCTTCTATTCTTTGTAAGGGTGGACAAGTGACTAAAGTGTTAAATCATAGGTTCATAGGGCCACAGAACAGCCTGGTTTGGAAGGGACCTCAAAGCCCATCCAGTGCCACCCCTGCCATGGGCAGGGACACCTTCCACTATCCCAGGCTGCTCCAAGCCCCAATGTCCAACCTGGCCTTGGGCACTGCCAGGGATCCAGGGGCAGCCACAGCTGCTCTGGGCACCCTGTGCCAGGGCCTGCCCACCCTCCCAGGGAAGAATTTCTTCCCAAAATCCCATCTAACCCTGCCCTCTGGCAGTGGGAAGCCATTCCCCCCTGTCCTGTCACTCCAGGCCCTTGTCCAAAGTCTCTTTCCTTCTTTCTCATTGGCTCCTTCAGGTACTGGAAGGTCACAATTACATCACCCCAAAGGCTTCTCCTCTCCAGGCTGAAAAATCCCAATTCTCCCAGACTTTCCTCATGGCAGAGCTGCTCCATCCCTCTGATCATCTCTGAGGCCTCCTCTGGATTTTCTCCAGCAGCTCCTTGTCCTTCCTGTGCTGGGGACCCCAGGGCTGGATGCAGAACTCCAAGTGGGTTAAAGCCCAACTACTTTGCAGCATGAGGGCTCTGAAAGCTGCCCATAAAAAAGTTCCAGAAAGGATCAGTTGCTCTGCAGTTGATGAATAAAAGGGGATTTTCACTTATTACAGCTCTACAGCACCTCAGCCAGTGGAGCCCTGATGCTTCCAGTGGGTTTCAGCTTCTCAGAAGTGGTGCTCCAAATGCAGGACATAAAGAAGGCAATGCAAGTGATTGAGAGAAGCTTTTGATAGAAAGAATGTTCTGATCCAAATCCTTTAGACTGCCTTAAAACCTCAACGTGCTATTTTGCAAATGACTGATTTTTTTAATTTCCATGTAATTTAAGTGAATTTGACTTGTCTTCACTAAATTGAACATCTCACAGACAGCACATGTGTAATCTTGTAATAAATCTGCTGGCAGCCACATCAGGTGATCCTAAGTTTTTTTCCACATGATCTATTTCATGGCAGCCTCGTGAGCATTAACATCACACATGAAATCAGCAATGAAATAATTGTTTTCAACTATAAATTGATTAATTTCTCCTTTTACTCTCAGAAGTAGTTTGCTGGATTTAGAACTGCTGTTTACACGACCATTTATAATGAAAGATATTTGCAGAAAGCCACATTTTTATCAAAAAATGAACACAAGTCTAGACTTGACCAGGTAGCCTGGCACTAAGAGAGAAGCAATAAAAATAAGACTGAAGGCACTGCAACACACAGTACTCCATTACAGAGTTGTTAAAGTTCATTTTTTATCTTGGGTTCAAAGTAATGGCATAATCATGGTACCAGTGATAGTTTTCTATATAAGAACTATTAAAAATTGAATTTCATCACAAATTTATTCCATTAAAATAATTGCCTCATGCCTTGAATACTCTACAATATAAATAAATGCATGAAGAACTCAACCAATTTTCTCTCTCCAATCTCTGGGTACTTTTGATCATATACAATTTCTTTTTGACCTTCCTTAGGTTTGGGAAAGAAAAGGCAAGGAAAGCACATCCACCCCTCTGAGGCAAATGCAAAAGATTGTGTGTGTCAGTCTCCATCTGTGTAAATACCAGCATTTTTGGAAAGCAGAGAGGGAATTAAATGCTTGTGGTTTTTGTCCTCTTTTTGCCCAGTGAGACATGGCAGCACTGATTGTTGCTATAGGTAGGATTTTCTGGCGTTTTTCCTCTGGGGAGAAGGGTCCTTCCCTTGGTGAAGCAGCAAATCCCTTCTGTTGCCCAAATGACAGCACTGTCACAGCTGGATAACACAGGGGTTTTTTTATTTTATTAGAGCTACTGTAACAGTTTAGAAAAGGTTATTTGTCCAAACTAGTCTATGACACAACAAAAACGTACGTTATAGATAAGCAATAAGCATTTCACTGATAAAAATTACAATTATCTTACATCATACTGAGTAGACAAGCAGTGACTTCTCTGTTCCAATTCTCCAAATAGTGTTTTCTCATGATTTATCTGATTTTTGGTGCATCTACCACGTGCAGCAGGTTTTATGGAGAGAGCCCTGCCCACAGGAATAGGTTCTAGCTGTCTTTAACCATTTCCATCTCATTCCGACAGTGCTAACAACCTCTCCTAGAATATTATTATCGTAGTCAGGTTTGTTCTTTATCTTTTATCCTTTCTCCTTATTCCTTTATTACCCTCCCTCATCAGCCTGCTTGATGGAAAGCTGATACAGAGCACAGACTGAATGCAAATGGCTTAATATATTCAGGGACTAATAAAGACATAAACCTTAAAATTACAAGTCTAGAAGACATGAAAAGAAATTAATGCTCCTGAAAATTGAGTTTCTTTCTTTCCACCCTCCTTTAGCTGTTGGGGTATTTCCCCACAGGTATTTCCCTGTGTCTCTAGGCTTTGGAAAGGCTAGAGGTGAGTGAACTAACAGAGCTCCACTTCCTGACTTTGGAGAATTTAGGAAAATTGGTCATTTTTATGGAAAAAGAAAAGAAGAGCCCTTGATTTCCAGTCCCACAGTCAAGACAAAGTTTTAGAGGAGCACAAAGCCACTGCTCCCACAGCCAAACCAACCGGATATTTAAGTTGGAATGAGCAAAATGGCACCAATAAGTGGTGAGGAATCCACTTAGAGGGAGCTGCAAAAAAAATGTCCCGTCCTACAGGAAGAAAACGTGCATGGAAAGGCTTCTGGAACCTGAGGAACAGCTTTGTTCCGGGCGCCTTGCGTGCGAGGAACAAAATGAGCAAGGAGAAAGAAATGCCAGCTCTTTCTGAGCTAAAAAGATGGGTCAGCACTTATCAAAACCTATTAGTTCTTCAGTCCAATTACATTTTGAATGAACACACCCCACTCCCATTGTGTTTCTCAATGAATGATTCTGGTATTTTCTTTCAGGAATATACTGAATCAGCCACTGCGGGCAATTAACTCAATAAATGACTACCAGGAGGACGCACTGATGCTGCTTCCATGCGAATCCAAGATCTGTGAAAAGCTGGAAGAGCACTCAGCAGGACAGTGGTGAAAGTGCTGATGTGTTCCCAGCTTCACCCACTGACACAGCCCTGTAAAGCTGAAGGGTAACCAATGCCAACACTGCCAAGCAGAATTTGGCCCTGGATGGGTGCAAATCCGGTAAGAATCCAGAGTAAAAAACTGCTGCACTTGACAAAAATCACCTTTCCAAATACTGACATGTTTGCTTTTTCCTGTTTAGATGCAGTTTTAGGGAACAGAAAGGGATTGTGAGGATTTCCCTACAAATTACCCTACAAAACAATTTGGGTGTCATCTCTGTCATTCCCTGGAGCCCTCTGTGTGTGTCCTGTGTGCCAGTAAAAAGTCATGGTGCTGAAGAAAGGTTCCTTTCCCTTCAGCCTCACACCCTGGTTTATAGAGAGTGGATCCTGTGCAAACCCACAGGAATTTGGGATAAATCACTGCTCTCTGAGAGTTCTTTCAAGAGCTGAGGGGAAATATTGTCTGTGGAATTGCCCATCACAATGGCAAACAAGCAACCCACAGAGGTGCAGTGTTCTAAATCCACAGCTAAAAGAAATCAGAATCCTCCCAAAAACAGGGAAGTTCACATGCACAGGGCACCTTTGGTCTCTGCCATCAAGTCCAGGATGCATTTTTTACCCACTGACAGCAGTTATCTACATGCTGCTAAATTTCAGTGCTTCTTGATAACACAACTACAGGCTGAATTTTATGGCAATACTTGCCCCACACTTCTCTTTGGCAGAGAATTATCCCTTCCATTCAAAAAGTTTGTTTTTGTTTTTTTTTTGTTTTTTTTTTTTCCTGAGTGTTTAAACATCCAAAGGACAAAAATCAAGCTATGTCTGCTTGGCATGTGAAGACCCTACATGACCAGAGGAACTGGAGGCAGCAAGTTCTGAACAGAGGCAGGAACAGTTAAAGCACCAATGGAAAGGCAGTTTTTTCTGTCTCTAGTATTTTGTAAAACACTATTCATAGACCCTGGCAAAAAAATCCCCATGGTGCCAGAATCTGAGATCAAAAACAACCAAAAAAAGCAGATGGGAGGTGTGGAGTGAGTAGTGAGCAACTTAGAAAAGATTTGAGAAAAGAGGGTTTTTTCAACATTTATGTACATGTACACACAGAAATGAAGACATCAACCCCCCACAAGACTATTCACAATGTGCTTAGCAGAATCATGGCTTTGCCAGAATTTGCAGTATTGGAGGATTTTGGTTTGGTTTTTTTCAGTAGCCTTGCATAACATAGGACAATTTCCCTTCACTTTGGACTTACCAGGGATGATGCTGGATTTAATATGCTGAAATATCCTAAAAATTCCTTTCACCCCCTACTCCCCTCCTTCCTCCCTGAAAGCTAAGTATGAGTTCAGCAAAAGGATTTGCCTTCAAAATATTTCAGGGAAGTCCTATGCCCTATATAATGAAGAAAAAATAAAAAAATTTAAAATCAGGTTATGTAATTGTAATTCCTTGCCTTAGAAGCTTGAGACATCTGCAACCAGCTTTCCCAATACATAATCCTATTGCCTCCATTGTACATGTGCACTCAGGAAGATTTGTTGCACTGCATTTAAGCCCAAACAACAAAGAAAACCTTGTTAGATCATCCATGCAATCTTGTTTTATTAATAAAGGCACTTACAGATACTATGGCTTGCAGATCAAAAGTTATCCTGATACTGCCTGTTGGCTTGGGCAGATATTTCTGTTTCTTTCTGCGTGACTCTACTCACTAAAGACAAATATGATACCAAAAGCAAAGCTATCCAAAGGAAATGAAATTTTTGGGTCTTGGCACAGCAGCCATGCCAACAGCAATTGATAAAGGCTCTTACCTGGCAAGGGGCAGCCCAGGATTTCCAGCCTCAGGCAGATGCTGCCCTCTTCGAACCAGGAGCGGGGGTTGATGCGGATGTACCGCGCCACCAGCGGCACCGGCAGCATGTTCAGCACTGGGATCTCCTTCTCACTGTTCCCTTCGAAAATCTGGGCAGGCCAAACACGGGCAAGTGGCAACATCAGTGCTTCAAAATGTCTCTCAGCAGTTCTGGTAATGTCTTGGGGTGACTTTATGATGTGTATCCCATATCGCTGCCCTATGCCCAGAAATTAATTTTTGTGTCTTTCTACGCCTCTAAACTGAGCTTGAGAGGGGGGAGGAAAAACTGAGCAAAACTTTTTCAAAGCAGTTTGAAGCTTGTTCAGGGTCACACAGAGATACTTTTTTTCCACCTGTGGCAGGAGAGAGGGAGGGAAGGGAAGCACCTGGCTTGCTTTTCTTTCCAGCCAGCTTTTGGCAGTTTTTTTTTTTCCTCAGCTCTTTTTCCTTCAGAGAGTTGAACTTTTGTTTTCCTGGGACTTTGTTTTTTTCCCTTTCTCTCTGCTGGACTGTTTCAACATCAGAATACATCAGGAGGACCTTCCACCGAGGCCTTGGCCCTGGAGGTGGGCCCACCACCCCATCCCAGCTCCAAGGAGGGGGAGAGAGATCTATGGAAGGACTCTGAAATTTTCCCAGGTTTCTCTCAGCAGAGCAAGAGGTTTTATCATTTAGCATCATTATCCTTTTCCTGAGTGTTTGTTAAATAAATGGTTTTCATCTCTTTCACTTTCCTTCGAGGAAAATGTATTTTTTCCCGAACCTGGTGGGGGAGGGATGGTTGTAGCCTGCCTTCTCTCAGAGGATATATTTCTAAATTTGGCCAAACCAGGACAGGTAATAGAAATATAAAATCACCTTCCAGGTCCAGGCTGATGGTGGCTCAGGCCAGAACTGCTTTTTGATGAGTGCAGTCTCCCCATTCCCCCTGGACAATTCTGTGTCCATTTCTGTACCTTGGGATTTGTTCTTAAAATCAATGGGACCACTGAGAAATGCTGCTTTTAAGTCATACACTGAGTAATCTGTGGCCAGTCCCTGCTTTCCTACCTCTGCTCTTCTTCATAAAACATGTTTCATTCTACTCACCACATCTCCAGACTCGTTTCTGACAGCAGTCCACGCGTGGCTGTCATTGCTCACCAGCACTCTGTAAGAGGTCACCCAGTTACTCCTTGAAAAAGACAGAGAATAAATAAGTTACTTTTCATAACTTAGAATGACTGCACACTATTTAATATAATCAAGCTTATAAAGCTGCTAGCAGTGGAAATCCCATTTGGCAAAGTCATGCCAATCTGGATTCAACAGAAAATTCAAAAAGCCTAGCAAATAGGAGCAAAATCCCAGTGAGATAATATTCTGGGATTCCAGGAGGTGAGAGACTTGCTGCTCTCCTCTCCTTTTATATGCAGAGTTTGGGATAAATGGCTTATCTAGAACAGATTTATGCAGTGTTCAAAGATCATCTTTTCAGCTGCAGAGCATTTATTAGTTCTGCTATTATTATCAGAGAAGATAGGAAAAAAGTAATAAATCCTCAAGGATGAAATATCTGTGAATTTCAACCAGCAAAATTTCCATTTCTTTCAATAGAAGAATAACTGGAGCCTGCAGTTATTCTTGTATTTATTAGCAAGAGATAGGGACAGAGAGATAATTGATCACAGGACTACTGCACTCCTACAACATCCTGATCAATCCCCAATAGCTGATTTTTCTAATGTTATCAGATTTACAGCAAAATCCCCTTTCATCTAAAAAAGCCAAATACTTCAGTTATGCCTTGTATGCATCCAGCTAAAGAAGAGTAGGAGGAGATGTATAATTCTTCTTTCTATATCCTGGAGTTAAAGCCGTGGAGTTTCACCCTGCTTGGGCATTAGCCATGGAAATGTGTGCACAGGTATGGGCAAGGCTGGAGAAGGTAATGCCCACCTCTCCTCTCAGATTTGTTACTCAGGAAGAGCAGCACTGATTTGTTTTTTCCCCTAACACCTGGTCAGGCAGGCACTGGGAGCAGAGTTGTGGCTTGGAGGAACGTTTGTACCGTGAAGTCAGTCCAGGATGATTAAATTCCATTTTTCTGGATATAAACTGATCATGTGCAACCAGCAGGGCTCTGGAGCTGCCCTTCTTCAGCACAGGTTCTTAGCTAAGCTACATTCCCACAGCTGGGAGACAAAGCAGGGCAAGGAAAGCTCTCAGCACTGGAGAGAAGAACCGGCATCTTTGGGGCAGGTATTGAAGAAGCATCAGAGTGTAAATATTGGAGATCAGGAGTACCTGGAAGGACAGACACACCTAAAAACTTCCCCTTGTACTGCTCCTGTACAAATACAACTTCGGTTTGTTTTGTTTTTTCTTTTCAATTGAACTAAATCAATAACCGAAACTCAAATAATTTAATAATACTAGCAAACTGCCTCTGAGCACACACACACACATCAGACCCACTGTGCCTGTGTTTGAAGGGACAAACCAGCCTTTATGTGCTCACTAAAGAGAGTCAGGCTTCTAATGAAGACCAAAAAGGGACAAGGATGGAACAAGAGTAAAGCCATCAGCTCCAGTTCACCAAGCCTTGTACAAAACAGACAATAGAGTTTTGGGATTTTTTTACACACCTATAAAGAAAGATGAGGTAAATATTTAGAAGGAGTTGGAAAATCACTTCAGGACGTTCTATACTAATGCCCCCAAAAGTAAAAAAAAGAAGATTTTGAAACAAACCAAAAGAAGTCTGAACAAACCCAGCTCTGTTTTAGACACTAAACCAGTCCTTTGCAGCTCTTTCACCAGCCCCCTTCAGTGAATAGATTTTGCCATTCATGTTAGATTAAATGGAAAAATCTTGACTATTGCCAAGCAGACCGAACTTTTTGTTATCGTGAAAAGAAGGGTACATCTATCACTTGTAATGCACACAACTTTAGTATTTGGTAAACAACTGTAACAAGTTAGCAGCACTCTGAAAATCCTAATTGTCAGCCTTTCAGTGGAAGGGCTCCTGGGGTAGGAGATTTACTGGAGAGCTGAGAAGTGCCGTGCTGGCATCTCTAGAATTTGGCTGTAAAATGATGAATGACACACAACAAAATAAACAGTGACTTCAGCATGCTGGATAAGTTTCTACTGACTCTTGCAAAGAACTTTATTTTTTTTCCCTCAGCTTCTCTGTATTCTTAAGTTGAAGAAAGGCAGATTTACTTCTGGCAAAGAAAGGAGATGACAAAAAAGAAGGAGAGGGACTTGTGACAAGGACATGGAGTGCCAGGACAAGGGTGATGAAAGAAAGTAGGTTTGGATCAGATATTGGGAAGAAATTCTCCCCTGTGAGGGTGCTGAGGCCCTGGCACAGGGTGCCCAGAGAAGTTGTGGCTGCCCCTGGGTCCCTGGCAGTGTCCAAGGCCAGGTTGGATGGGGCTTGGAGCAGCCTGGGATAGTGGAAGGTGTCCCTGCCCATGGCAGGGGCTGGGACTGGATGAGCTTTAAGGTCCCTTCCAACCCAAACCTGTCTATGGTTCTATAAAATGGCCAACAGCAAAACTCCAAAAAGAGGAAAATAGCTTTTTCTGAATTACTAGAAACAGGAAAGCTTAAGAGCAAATTTCCTGGGTTTGAAGGAGAGTGCTGGTGGCAGTGTACATATTCAATGAACACAAAATTGTATTGGGGGTTTTACTGGGTTTATTTGCTTGCTTGTTTTGTTGGGGTTTTTGTGTGGGCTTTGCATGGTTGCTTTTTTTGCTATCCTTGGCCATCTCTCAAAATCAGGCTAAATGGCCAAAAGAGGCAATGCCACAAACCAAATAACATCATTGCTTCTGAAGTATTACAGAACTTTCTTCACTTCAACTGCACATATCAGATTAGGAGGACAAACACAACACATCCATACTCACTGCTCAACATCTGCCAAAGAAATTCAGAGCACTAAAGTCACATAAAACAATGACAATGTTGGACAGACTCTGTAACAGACTTTTGTAAGAAAATCATGCTACATATAGGAGGTTTTAAAAGAACATGCTCGCTTTACTGGCATGAGAAAATGTTGCTGTCACAGTAACATTTCTAAGCTGGGACTTTAAAATATTTTGATTTTCTCACTCCCTACCATTACAAAAGTTCAAACTTCTCCCAAAGGAAAACATAAACAAGTAGTCCTGCACATTTTCCATCTTGAGCGGCAGCAAGTAACGTGCTTTGGAGAGGCAGAATGCAATTAAAATCCCAATGGACTGCATCCAGCCTTGGACACTGGCAGGATAGAAGGACCTCAGAGGGTCATGGATGAGGTAAATCAGTGCAATGTATGAAGGTACACACCATACACTATTAACTCTGTTTGCCTGTAAGGAAGAAGCAGCATAAAAATATCACAGGGGACCAGATCCTTCTCCCGCTGGCGCTACCATGCGAAGCTGCCTCCAGGGGCTGAAATCCTTCCCTTTTTTTTTTCTCAATGCCATAAAACCCCCAGATTTTGATACTATTGAGAAGGCTGCTGCAAATTCAGATTCCCCTGAGGAATGGCACCTTCTGCCTAAAATCCCACTGGGGTAGGGGAACTCTGTGTGTGTTCTTGTGGTCAGAGGATCTGGAAAAAACTAGCAAAGCCTAATGCTCAGGGCTTCTGACTGAGCATCATCAGATCCCAGACACTTCTACAGCTCCATACCAGCAGAAGAACATCCAGCTCACTAAATCTTCCTGAGAGCTGCAGTTTTCCCACCCATATGTGGCACAGGAGGGCTGCTAACCCCAGGAAGCTGCTGGGTGTGTTGCCCATGCTCCAGCCTGTCTGCAGCAAGAACAGCACTTCCCAGAATCGAGGAGCTCCATACACACATGGCATATTCGTGTAGGCACAGAAATTTAAGGCTTTTTTGTGGCAGTCCATCAGAGGAGCATGACAGCTGAAGCAAAGCCTTGTGCTAGAAGAAGTATTGGGGAATTTTGTCTGTGTGATTACCTGGTGACACCAAGATCCATCTCCTCGGGTTTGGGATTTGCAGACAGGGATTTCTGTCACATCCAATCTTTTTTTGGCCCATCAGCACTGAACAATAAAGCTGTCTAAGAAAGGCTGAAAGAAAGCTGTAATGTTTTCCAAGACTCAGGATGTCCCTGCTGTTGTTCTAGAGAAGCTTCTCTGGTTTCACTCTATAAAATCTCCCAGGACCTACCACTGCACTCCCGGGAGAAAAATACAGATATTTGTTGGGTTTATAGAGATGAGGAGACAGAGTTGCAGGGAAGTCCTAGGCCAGCATTCAGAAAAGAGTGCATTAATTACCGAGCTTTCTTGGCAGAGGGCAAGGCCCTACAGAAGCCATTGCGTGACAATTCACAAGTGTTCGAGGCTACCCCCAGTTCATCACCCTCTGCCACAAAGTGCCACTTCTGCCTCACAAACTTCCTCAATGCTGGAAAAAGATCACGAGGCACAGATTTGACACTGGTCCTTTGGATTCAGGTGCATCCCAGTAATAATCCCTTTTAAAATTTATGCCAGCCATATCTTTTCAGAAGCAGCCTATCTGAAAAATCTCAGTATCCATTGCCAACATTAATCAATTCCTTTCAGAGACAGTAAATGCAAAAATCAAAATATAATTCAAATTCACTTAATGTGCTGGATTTTTGAATTATTACTAATTACTTGGTTTTTATCATGTAATGCACTGGCTTTAGACAAAGCTTATCCGAACACCTTCAATATCAAATGCAGTCTCTTGTGATGCATGGAAGTGTCCTGCTTTTCCATTTGCATCCGAAAAGAAAAGCTGAGGGATTGAATAACTTGCCCAGGGACACAGAGAGTAAACCTGAACGAAAGCAGAGAATTAAAAGCAGATCTCCTACAGCCTCAGCAGGTTCCTGTCCCAACAATCAGCTTTTCCTTATCTAACCACAGCATCAGGCTACTGAGCAAAGACAAAACGAGCATGACAGCACCAGAACAACAAAACATCTTCTAGCCTTGCCTTTGCTGATACAATTTCCTGACTTTTCTTTCTGTGTGTTGGACACGAGGCTGAATCCCAGCTCAGCAGGACACCCAGCGAGTGCTGAATGGGAAGCATGGAAGGATGCCAGGCTTTTTCCTGCCCAGGCTCCAGCAGGCAGTGGGTCAGCTGAGAACTGGGGCTGTTTGGATTCATTCTGTTTGAGCAGCACCTGCTGCTTGTAATATTTTAAGGCCAAGCTTCTCTATCATGGAAGGCTAAACAAGCAACAAGTGAAATAAAACTGACACTTTGATCCTCGTCTCTGAGGGTGCTTTTCCACATCTAGGAAACCCCACGTGATTTGAGGTAAACAAGGAAGGTTGGCAGGTGCTGGTGAGCACAAGCTCAAGCCCACAGTAGCAGAGATGGGCCACAAAGAAGATTGAAGGGATGAAGCAGCTCTCCTGTCTGGAAAGGCTGAGAGAATTGGGGTCCTTCAGCCTGGAGAAGGCTCTGGATTGACCTTAGAGCATCTTCCAGTGCCTAAAGAGGCTCCAAGAGAGCTGAAGAGGGACTTTGGACAAGGTCATGGAGTGCCAGGACAAGGGGGAATGGCTTTCCACAGCCAGAGGGCAGGGACGGATGGGAGATTGGGAAAGAACTCTTCCCTGTGAGGGAGGTGGGGCCCTGGCACAGGGTGCCCAGAGCAGCTGTGGCTGCCCCTGGATCCCTGGCAGTGCCCAAGGCCAGGCTGGACATTGGGGCTTGGAGCAGCCTGAGACAGTGGGAGGTGTCCCTGCCCATGGCAGGGGCTGGGACTGGATGACTTTTAATGTCCCTTCTAACCTGAACTCTTCCAGGATTCTCTGACATTCTAGGGATGAGACCAGCAAGCACCAGCAGAGCTCACATGATCATCATCTACAATGGACCTGGCTCCAGCTGAGCATTTTATTCTTCTGCTGTCAGGCTAACCTGATTTATCTGCAATACAAACCCCTAAAATTAATATAAAATAGAACCAGCCAGGCAAATAAATGTGTGCCCAGCAATAATATACAAATTGACAAGCCAAAATACTTGAAATAGCAAAATCTCTATAGCAAAACCATGCTGGACAAGCCTTATACTAAATGGTACTCATGGAACAAAATCAGCATGCTGGCAATTAAATGGGTTTCTACTTGGAAAATTAATTTGTACTCTCATGCAATTAAATGTAAAACCATTAATATTAATATTCTATAAATATTCTATAATAATATTTATGCTGATAAAATTTTAAATCACCCACTGCCAAACAGCTTCCAAACAAGTCAAGTCAAAGAATTCCCAGGCAAACCACAGGTATCCCAGCAAGTTTTGCAAACTAATTAAAATAAATATGATTTAGGAGATGAAGATTGACCAGCCAGCAAGGGTAGTTTTTTAATAATTGAAATCTTTGAATGTTTAATTTTTAAAATTGCTTCTAGCTGACTTAAATGAATGTACTGCTGTGAAATCCATCTCTTTAGAGGCCCTACGAAGAAAAGCTCAGGGCCAGAATTTCACTTGCATGAAATGAATTCAGCACAGTTTTTACAAAGCTTTACTCAATAAACAGGAGTTGGGGTTGCAAATACCTTTCCAACCCAACCTCTGCAACTTACAGCCAGGTCTTTACAAAAATTGTATGTCTTTCTAGAAGATCTGGTGCCAGCTGTGGGTGTTTGTTTTCACTGTTGTACATTCAGGCAGTAATGCCTGAAGGTGCCAGGGTCAGCGACATCCTCTGCCCCAAACATTTTGGTCTTAACACCCATCATTTTGGGCCACTCTTTGCAACAAGATCTGCATGAGTTTGAAATTCTTCCTACACCAGATCCTCTGTATCTGCTGAACACAACCAAGCTGTGATGCCTTTTCTTCTGAACCTCCTATTGTGGCATTTTGAATTGTTCATTCTTTTTTGTGCCTATCCCACCCTTGCAAACACCTCATGTATTGGAGGAGAAAAATCCTGACTTTATAGGCACTGCCTCACTGCATGAATGTGAAAATAAAGGAAAAACAAAAGCCCTGAGAGTAACCAGCAAACAAACACGGCTGTTTGTGTCCACAGCTGAGGTCTCACTGCTCCCAAGCCCACAGAGACGTGGCCGAGTGCCACCCGGTGCGTGTGGAGGGGACGCTGGTTTGGCAAGGCCACCAGAGGAGGGACAAGGAGCCTGATGTCCCCAGCGTGACCCCCACACAACCATTCACAGTGCAACAAGTCATCACACACGTGGCAAATACACAACTCCAGGCTGTGATGAGTAAGTGTGAGTAATCTGCTGCAGCAGATGCCTAAATTCATTTGAAGTCGCCTTTTCCAAAAGGCTTCAGCTTCGGCTCTTTTGATTTCAAGTCCCTTCTGCGGAGGTTAAAAAGATCTTTTTCCACTTGTGAGCATCCCCAGTGAGTCTCACTGTGCAGGAAGGTTCTGTCCACTCCTCAGCACCTTTGGAGAGCGCAGAGTGAGCAGGAAGGAGCTGTCCCCGGGGGTGCAGTGACCTGCTCCCTCCCAGTGAGTCACCGAGGCTTGGGCAGAGGATCCCTGTGACAAATCAGACCCACAACAGAGCAGCATCAGCCCTGACATTTTTGTCAAACAAACTTGTGAAAGCATAGAAGTGTCTCTGGGTGTACTGTCAGCATCCCACCCACACAGGATCACCCCAGCTGGTCACCGAGGCAGCTCCCCTGTGCCACGGGGGGGTGGGCAGTGCTCATCAGCAGTGACCAGTGCTGTGACAAAATCCTGGGCAGGGGACAAGAACTGAGCTGGAAAATCAACAGGGCACAGGGGTTGAACTTAAACAGATGGAGAGCACTGGAGGGGCAGCTGCCAAAGGCTGGCTCATGAAAGCCCCTGAGAAGGATCCACCGAGCCACAGTCAACAGAAAATACAGCTTATTAAATAAACCAATCATAAACATTAGTATAACATGTAACTGCTGACATTATTATATCAAGGGAGTTTTTCCTGCACTGAGTTCAGGTTGTTTTATAACTCCCATCAATACACTTGACATGATTTCTATGGATTTGGAACAATTCACTCCATGAGGCTGACTTTGGGAAAGCTGTAATAATCTCTGCAGTCCTGTCACCCAGTCAGGGCAAGTAAGAGTTAGCACTGATTTAATGCACCAGAACAACTCGAGTCTGCACACAGCAGCTGCTTGTTTTGTTACAGGATTTGGGTAGAACATCGAGACATATCCACTGAAGTTGTTGAAGTTTCACCAGGGTGCGTTTTCACAGCCTTTGCGTGGGGACAGGAGGAACTGCTCCAAAAGTCAGTGCCAAGTTTGTCTGTTGCACTTGTGAGCTGGGCAGGGTTTAGGGTTTGTTCTTCTCTGCTCTCACAAGCAGCAATGCACTGCTGAATTTGGAGCTTTCATGTGTACATGAAAAATTCTGTTTTCTTAGATTGTAGTAACAGCTCAAATACCTGTAAATATCCACTCCACTTTCCCAAATGCTACCACAGTGTCACAGGAAGGATTATCACTGCTCTGTCTTCTGTTATTGTCAGAATACTGAAGATGCTCATGTGATTCTCTCTTCAGGAAGCCAATGTTACTGCTGAGACCATGACCTTAGTACCAGGAATAGCTGCTAGGACCCTGGCAGTGTTATTTTAATGGTTGGACTTGATGATCTTAGAGGCCTTTTCCAGCCTTAATGATTCTGTCACTCTGGTTTTCACTGCCTTGCAAGCAAGGAAATTACCCCCTTGCCATACAGACTGCCTAAAAACAAATCTCACCTTCTGAGAAACTGCTGGTGAGTACAGCAATAAGCTGGAATGTGGGGCAACACATTCATTTTGTGACTAAAGAAAGAGCAGAATGCTGTACCACCGAAATTAAAAGCAAGCAAGCAGATTGCACTGACCTAAATTTATCCTCAACTGTATCTCTGGAAGGCACCCAGCTTGTTACAGACCTACAATTCCCTCAGGATAGTTTGTCAAAAGGGATGCTGGGGCATCTTGAAGAGCTACACTGCACACAGGGAAGGCTGAGGTCAAGGGTGTGCTACCAAAAAAATTGCAAAATTAGTCCCCTATTCAGTCACAACAGTATTATCTTTAGCAAAACCATGAAGAGACACAAAACCCAATCTGCTGAATATTTGTTATTTGTTATCCCTACAGAGCAGCAGAGGGAAATCAAACAAGTGACAGAGTAGGGAGGGTGCAATGGTGTCTCCACCAGCTCTAGTTGAAAATGTTTCTTCAGCATGAATCAAAATAAGTGATCAGCTTAAAAGTGTGTCAATTTAGAACCAGGAAATACATGGAAGTCATTCCTTCCAGCCAGCAACACCATGATGTGGCATCTCCTCAAACCTTTCAAGACCTATTGTAATTTTACAGGACACAGGGACTAATCTCTACCCAAATCAGACTTGAAAAATTTAGATGTTCCCCCTCCATTTTTTCCTTAAAGACAAATATGTTGCATAAAAATAAAAAAACTTCAATATTTTCATGAAGATGAAAATCTTAAAGAGAACATACTTGAAAGTAAATCTATTCTGATTTTTTCCTAAGAACTTCAGAATTTTGTTTTGGAATTCCAGCTTTCTGCACAGATTGTTTCCTCCATGCTTTTTCTTGTTGTTGTCGCTTTGTCATTCCATGGCAGGCAGTGGCAGTTCACAATTTACCATGACCAAAAGGTTAATTTTTAGAAAATGCATCATCACAAATACATCTTGCTCATTGCAACATTCCATCCTCCCCTGAAAACCAAAACATCCTCTGCATTCACACAGCCCGAAGCTTTAAATTCCTGTCAGCACACACTGACTCTATTTTGACATGTGGGTTTTCTCTTGATACAAAAGATGATGCTGAATTATCAGAAGAGAGTTGGGTTTGTGGGAAACAAGTTTATTCTGTTTTTTTAGATTCTTCCCAAACTGCTAAGAGTGATTAATATTTTCTTTCCCTCTGTCAAGAGAGTGCATATTTTAAACTACCACATCATTGCTTTAAATAAGTGGCACAGTTCCACAGTGATGCATCCAGTGTCCCACTCTACAGCCTTGAACAGTTGTTTAAAGAAATCTGGTTCCTAAAACTGAAAGATGTATTGGCAGCAATAGGAAAAATTGCATATATTATTTCTCCCCCAAAGCAACTGATATTCTGCCCACTTTCAAGGCATTGGATTTTATTCTTATTAACCAGCATTTGTGGCACTCCTGACTTTTGGATGTCTTCAGTGTGAAAATCAAAAAGAAGTCCTGGTTCTTGCAGCTGGGCTCCACTTTTTCTGTGAAATTCATCATCTGCTGATCTTCTGGATGAGCTAAGCAGATTTGCCCATTTATGGTGGCAAAAGAGCACTTTTCCATGATTTCAGGTTTCCCAGGAATGACTGAGGTGCCTGAACACCAACAGCCCCTGAGCCCACGAGCTTCCTTTGGTAAAAGGAAGGACTCCTCAAATCCAGGATTTTTTGTTCAAAGCCTATTTTTGCTTGTTACAGGCATTAAAAAAGAAAAAAAAAAAAAGCAGAAAGATTTGATTCCATGTGACCATCACAGAATTCACAGCCGGGCCGTTGGAGCAAAAAAAAAATTGACTCAGAAGTGCTTTTCTTTAAAAAGGAAATGATTAAACAATCCAAGTATTCATTACAAACCAGGCTCAGTTTCCTTCTCTCCAGTCGGGTCATCTGTGTTTTCAAGAGCTGTTTCTGCAACTCGGCCTCTTCCTCCTCAAGGCTCTCCTGTCTCAAGCCTGGGCTGGGTGAGAGGAGCCACAATCCACCAGAGGAGACAGATGGGGAATAGCAGGAGAGGAAGGACTGAGGAGAAGCAGCTCCTGCCAGCACACAAGAAGTGGCAACCTCAAGCATTTTTGTGCTCTTTGCATTGTGTGAAGTGTAACCTTTAGTCCGTCATTGCACACAAAGCCCCCCAAAAACCACCTGATAAGTAAAGCTGGATGTGAGCAGATCGTGTCTGGTTGGAGTGGTCACAAAAAAACCACGCTCCAGGTGCCAGAGCTGCTCCAAAGGAGGAAAAGGATGAGTCCAGCACCAGTAAAAGAGCTCTGGCTGTGGCATTGCACAAAGGAGAGCAAAGGCAGGCTGCTGAGAACTCAAGTGTTGCAGGCACAGCTGTTTGATGCAGGATTCAGCAGGGTGTCCCTGCCTGCCCTGCCTTGGCATTTTAAATGTCCTCATTAAGTCATCAGCAGGAAACTACAGGGAGCAGGGCAGGTACAAATCTGATGTAGGCAGATCTTCCAGTGAAGTACATGTTTTCATTTGTTGAAGATTCTTGTTCAACAAAAAGAGTTGATTTACTGGTTCCTTACCCCTATGACATAATAATGTGAGCAGAGCATGTATCCCAGAGTCATGGAATCATGGAGTGGTTTGGGTTGGAAGGGACATTAAAGATCACCTCATTAAAGATGACCTTCCACTATCCCAGCCTGCTCCAAGCCCTGTACAACCTGGCCTTGGACACTTCCAGGGATCCAGGGGCAGCCACAGCTTCTCTGGGCACCCTGTGCCAGGGCCTCAACCCCCTCACAGGGAACAATTCCTTCCCAATATCTAATATAAGCCTGCCTTCCTTCAGTGCCTTGATTTTTTATTTTTAAAATATAAGGCTGGGAAAGTCTCCAAGGCTTTGGACTAAATAAAAATCTTACCTCGGCTCCCCTGCTTGGCAGGCTTTCACTTCTAATACAACCCAGATCAGAGAGGTGTTTTTTTGGCTCTCCAACCTACAATAAGATTATTCTCCAACGTATGTTTCCATCAGTCTGAAAGCACTCTCATCTTGTCACACAGCCTCATAAAGCTGGGAAGGTGCCTCAGGTAACAGAAGGGCATCTTTTGGTACAAACTTTCATATCACAAACAATTCTTTTTGATACCATCACAGTCAGCAGCTGAGGGCAAGGCAAGGAAGCCGATGAGTCTCCTTTGTTTTCTGAGCAAAACAGGCACAAAGGAACCTGCCCAGCCCAAAAAAAGTCCTACCCCACTCTTTTTCTGTCCCTTACTGGGAGTATTTCCCCCCACTCCCCTGGTCCTTCCATGGGGCACAGTTCAGTTCTACAGGACGTGGTTTTTGGTAGACATTAACGTGCCCTGCAGTGCAGTTGGTCCAGTTGAGACCACCTTTGCTCCTATCAGGCAGAAATGGGCCTGTTTTTCCTCAAATCTGAGTAGCAATCCTGGAGGAGCCTGGACCTGCTCTGCCAGCACCACTCCTGCTCTTCCTGCAGACCCTCAGGGTTCTGCCCATCAATTTTTAATGGGAAAAAAAGGGGAAAAGCAAAATTCCCTGCCCAGGGCAGGGGCTTGGAACTCAATGATCTTTAAGGTCCATTCCAACCCAAACCCTTCTGTGATTCTATGCTTCTATGGTTCAAAAAAATCCCCAAACCCCTCAAGATGACTGTGAATACCAGCTATAAATAGAGTGTCAGGTCCTGCTGCAAACTCCTAACAGAGCTGAACTAAAAATAGAAACACGACAGGATGAAGCAGTGCAGCTCTGGTGTTGAGAGGAACAGCAATGTCAAGAGGATGAATAAAGAAAAGAGTAAGGCTTTGCTACAGTAATTATCTACCTACCACAGAACAATGTGGAATGAATATAGAAACCTTATTGCCAAATAAGCTCCTACTCCCACAGCCACGCTGAAAGAAATTAAAACAAAAAAAAAAAAACCCACAGACAATTAAACTGTTGAAAGAAAATTATTCTTTTCCTAAGTTTTAGTGGCATTTTTTCTGGTTTACCTTTAATCATATGTCACATTCCTTTTCTAAGGGAGAGTTCTGACCAGAATGGATCTGTCAGAGTGGCTGTGCATCTCCTGCATACTTGGGCAAAAGGTCCAGCAGCACAAGCAGCATTGTTTGCTCACATATAGCTGTGAGACCCAATGACAAATTAAAAGGCCAAAAAAACACACATAGAGCAGGAAAAAAAACCCCAAATACTCACCTCCAGTTCCTGTTTCTGCCATCTGATAGCTGCATCCCTCATATACACTCAGCAACAGACACAGAGGAGTAAATGCACACAAATCTGGGCAAAACACTTATTTCTCAGTGCCATGAACACAGTCTCTAGCACAGGCAGTGACCAGAAAGCTCAAAAATAGTATTTATATCTATTTTTTGTTTTATACAATCATATATAAACGTATAATTAAAATATTTATTGCAGTTAATAAAATTTAAAGATATAAATATAAATTTATAAATAATATATTTACATATAAAATATTTTTATATATATATATAGTGCTATAAAGTTTGTTTTAGCTGCTCATGTAAAAATAATTTTATTTTGGAATTACAGCAATTACTTGGTGATTGCCTAGGGATTAAGACATCTCAAAGAGGAGTAGTTATTTTAAACTAAATAAAAAGGGCCAACACTTTATCTAAACTAATCAAATTGAATATTGGAAAAGAATGAGGAAGTTTAACACCAGCAAATACAACAAGGGGAGTGTAAAGGCTCAGATGTAGATAAAGACTATGGAAGTTTGCTACCCTTAAACTTCTATTTTATACCATATATAAAGACTTGGCCTTTTAGTGTTCCCCCATTCAATTTCTCAATGTCTCACAGAATTTCCACTCTTTCTGTTTTGATTTTTTTTTCCTGAAGAACCAAAGCACATCAGGACATGAATTCCTTGGCCTGAAAGCTCAGAATCCCATGGAGAAAAGCCAGCATGTACTTACGACCAGAGGGAGTTTCTTCCCTGTGTGATGACTCCAGTGAATTTTGTCAGCCTTCGAGCATCTACTTCAATCCACTGGTAGGGGTCATTTCTTCCTGCACACCAAGCACCATCATAAAAATCATTTTCGTTAACACCTGCCTGAAAAGAAGGCAAAGCTGACCATAAATCAGAGCTAGGAAACTGAAGGTCTTTCATGGGAAAAAGAAAGGAACACATCACTCATCCCACTCACTCCTCTGGCACCACTTTGAGACCCTTGAGGCCCTCACCAAAATATTTCCTTACTCAAAGCGGGGCAGGAAATTCTGGGAAGTTCCTTTGAAAACTAAGAATGCTTTTGTATAAATTTAAGTCAGAAAAGATAAACAGAGCTTCACCTGTCTGTGCCTGTGGCCTGATAGAGCCTTTATCCAGAACAAATTAGCCACATGGTCTGCGGAGCTTTGACATTTCTAAAAAGCCAGCTCCAGCCCATGTAAATAATGGTCAGTGATTAGACAATCCCATTTTCCCTGGAAGCAGCAGAGCAGAGTGGAGGGCATAAGGAAACAGTAACACAACTTCCCACCAGGACCAGAATGATTAATTTTCATAGCTAGGGTGGCAAAGGTTAAAAATTCAGGAATGTCTGGCTGTTCCCCAACTTGAGTACAAATCTGTATCCCAATTTCTGCTGGGAAACCCACCACAAACAGCCTTCCCAGCATTTTCAAAGAAATAGCTGAAGGTATTTTGGGTAAGCTGTTTTCCTAATAAATCTGAACTAGAATTTAATGAAACCTAGCATCTGAAGCCCTCAGAGATTTATTTTCCTTCTAAAACCCAGGAAATGTTTGGCACCCAGCTGGATACTGCCATAAAGAGCACAGAAGCTTTACCATGTGGTCCTCTGAGGCTACATGTGTTTTTGTGGAATTTCATCTGTGGTGTATGTGGATTTACCATCACCATCCATGCAATTCCAAGAATGGATATTGCTAAATATTTCCCAAATGAACATGTAGAGGTTTACAGACTGTTTCTACCCAAATGGGCATTGGGTGGCTCTAACTCAGAGAGGATGCAGTGGTTAATCCCTTTTCCCAGTGTGAGTCTGATGGGATCTGAAGGAAGTGCTGCAAAACACAGGACACTAATTAAATTCCTAAACCTTCTCATTTTCTCAGGTATTCAGATCTGAGATAAGGCAGCTTAAAAATTATTTGTATTCTTCCATCTAGCAAAATTAAATTAAGCCACCTACTCCTATGCATTAGGTCTGATACTTTAAGGGGAAGTTTGTATAGAAGTCAAAGAAAAAAAACACAGAGAAAAAGCCTTTTAACAATGGGAGATAAATTCTTCCAGGAGAGCAGAACAATGGGAAAACATGAGAATACAAACATGGTCACTGACCTGAGTTATAACCCTTTGCAAGGAAAGGTTTCAATGCATTTTAAAATACGATGGAATTTGAAGCAGCCTCAGGCTTTAAAACCAACGCTTGCCAGGAAGTGTTAACATCTACAGAGCACCTTGAACCAGCATCCTGCTAATCCCCTTCACACCGGGGAAATTCCACCAGTTCCTGCAGAACAAGTCCCCCCATCTCCCAATCCCTGGTCCTTATTCAAGCTGAGGGTGTTTCCCATGGGTGTGATGCTTATCAGGGAACAGAGCTCTCCTCCACATTACAATGAGAAGAGGAAAGCAGAAGGAAAAAGTGCTTATTAAAAAAAAAACCTCCCACCTAGGTTACATACATGAGTATCCATGGTTTCAACTGGGCTTAAATAAAGTTAAGTTGCACATAAAATATGGGGAGTTTAGTTATCCACAGCTTAAAATACTCTGGTTTTAAATCGGGGCAAAGATACCATAAAAAGAAAAAAATAAGAAAGAAAAGGAGAAATCATGCTGCTAGTCCTTCCTGCTCTCTTATTTTCTGATATCAGCTTCTCTGAAGGTAAAGAAATGGTTTATACAGGTAAAAAGAAGAAGGTGTCTGAGTCTAATCAGCACAGAATACTACTTGAAAAAGAGGACTTCAATCAAGGAGCCCTTTCTAGAAATGTTTCTGAAGGAAAAAAACTCAAGAAATCTGCGCTACAATTTCTCCTCTCAAGATTCAAGTCTGTATTTTTTTCTGAAGGTGCTTAATTTGCCCTATGGCCACTTCAAAAAACTGTTTCAATAAAATAAATAAACTTATAAACTCAAGGAAATATTTAGTAATTAGAATTCCTATTAAATTTCTTTGGGAAAATGATCATTCCTGAGAGGTGGGTACAGTTATCACCAAGCATTCCATCAAATAACACAGATCAAGATACCTTTCCTCAGTAAGGTGTTTACTTGAATTTTAAAAAAAATCAATATTGAATTACTGGAAAGAACAGATTCAAGTTATGTCATGGATACTTAAATTATCTTCATAAGCAGGGGACTGAAGGAGCTAACAAAAACTGGAAGCCAGGGCAAAGTCTTGAGCAAATCCTTTTTCCCTTCACAGAATATTCAGGAATAACTCCAAGTCTAACCCAGTTTGTGTTTCACTTGCAGCCAAATGCAAAATGTTTCTCAATATGCAGTATCTTATGAAAAAAATACCTTTTGGATAGAGGAAGAGAGACTTTGTTCTGTCACTCATAAAGAAGTTATTCCCAAGTGTGAAAGTTGAAAATTGTAATTCAGCTGAACCAAATCAGCTGCTTGTTGTGTGTCCAGAAAATAAGATGAAGGTTACAATTACTTTACAAATAAGGTGACTTTGAATTTTAATTCATGTTTCTCTTCCAAATTAGATGTTTGCATGGCAGAATAAAAACTTGCTCACATTACTACTGTTTTAAAAGACTTTTTCTATAATGAGGAGAGAGATGATACTACCAAAATGATTCAAATAAAGAAAGAAATTCCAGTCTTCTGCCAGAAATCAGCTGGAACAGCAGTAAAAATACACCAAATATCAAACCACCTCTACTTAAAATCTTTTCCATCCCCAGCAAGATGATCAAAAAAATTATTTTACCATAGGAAGTTTGGGAGGGGAAAAAAAAAAGCATTACTCATCACAGGTATTTATAGCAACCAGTGCCAGTAGGGAAGAACTAAAACACACGGGCTGCAAGTGGATCTTCAGTAGTTTGGTCTTTTCCTGGAGATTTGATAATGCAGCTTTTCAAAAGGAACCAGAAAGACCCGGGAAGGCAAACGTGGAATCATGGAATGGTTTGGGTTGGAAGAGACCTTAAAGATTATCCTGTTTTACCCCATGCCATGATGGGGCAGGGACACCTCCCACTGTCCCAGGCTGCTCCCAGCCCCAATGTCCAGCCTGGCCTTGGGCACTGCCAGGGATCCAGGGGCAGCCCCAGCTGCTCTGGGCACCCTGTGCCAGGGCCTGCCCACCCTCCCAGGGAACAATTCCTGCCCAATATCCCATCCAGCCCTGCCCTCTGGCAGTCTGAAGCCATTCCCTGTGTGCTGTCCCTCCATCCCTTGCCCCAAGTCCCTCTGCAGCTCTATTGGAACCTCTTTAGGCTCTGGGAGGTCTCCTTTGTACACAAATACCTGTGTTTGCAGACACAGGATTGCTTTACTTGGTTAATCTTCAATGTTTGGATTTCCCTAACAAGGAAAATGAGGAAGGGGAAGAAACATAGTTTGACTAATTATTCACGTTTCAACCACTCTTAATTATCGTATAAGTGACAAATATTAATTAATTTGATCCCCGAAGGCAAAGAGCCTCAATTAATATTATTTTATGCCATGATTTCTCTTGATGATGTTAAATTACTACTGGTTATGCCACTATTGCAGTTGCAGCTAGATCTCCAGAATATGGGGCTTTGCTAACACGGTTTCTGCCCTTGAGAAACCCCATCTTAATCCTCATATTCAGGCAGGACTGACAGCAAAATCAGGTCCCACACAATGCAAGGGCACAAGAGAAGTAGATCCTACAAGGTCTGATCCAATTTTAAGCCAGTCCTTCTTTGGAATAAAGCACACACCAACTGATTCATTTCATGTGCTTCAGATAATCGAAACAGGAAAAAGGAAAAAACCAAAACAAACCTTCAAAAGCTTTGGAAAAACTTAATTATTCTGCAAATTCCCTGTGAATTGAGGCAGTGCCAGTTACCTGGGGAGAGCCCTGAGCTCCTCAGCTGACTTCACATCAGATGATGAGGTTGGGCAGAGAGAAGATTTTGTATTATTTCGGGGGGGAACACCACAGTCCCATGAACGTTGTGACAGCTCTGTGTTGATATCCAGATCACTGGACAAAGCAGCAGCCCATAAAGTTGCTTGTCACCACACCCACAGCATAACATGTTCACAGAATTCCAGAGGCACATCAGTGTTACCGAGCTGGGCCAAGTGTTTTCCTTCTTGTTCAGTTCTGAACAGCAGGAAAACACAGCAGCTTAAATCCCAGTGCCTTTTGCCTTTGCCCAGCGTGCTGCAACCTCCTGTGCTGAGCAGCAAAGAGAAATCACCAGGGAGCTCATTACCCACCTGGCACATCAGCCACCTGCAGTACCTGTCCCTGCTTAGAAGAAAAGTCGCTCTAAATATGAAATTCAGAAACCCTCCTGCAGAGTAAAATGAAGCACTGGAACCCCAGCGAGAGGGTGACTGAATTCCCAGTGACAGGGACCTGCAGGCTCCAGGTTTAGAAAAGTTTTACTCCTGTTCATTTTTAATGAAGCCCAAAGAAAACTGTTTGTAAAGAAACATAAAGGCAAGCCCAATTTCTTTCTAACAGTGCCAGCCTTAGTAGCAACCCTAAGTGGTCGGGGGCGTTAGGGAATTTCTCTGTCTATAGTTTCAGTAGGGGTAAAAAGCTTTGGATCACACTTGGTCTAATCCAAGCTTTGGGAAATTTCAGGAAGAGCTGAGTGGCATTTTGCTTCTGCCTTGCTTCCCAGTAAAGACTGTGCCCTTGGCTTCTCTGGAGACTAGATTTAGAGGAAACATCAGCCACAGGTAACACTCTATTATATATATATTATATATTTATTTATCATCTCTCTATTTATTTTAACACAGTACTGGTGGCGACAGGACTGGATGGACTCCTGGTCTAAACCAGTGTGGTCTTGTGTTTAAATAGATTGAATTTCAACAGCAGCATGAAAAATAAGTAGCCACAACCAACGGAGAGGTTTGCATCGCAGTCCTTGGTTTTATGCCATTATATAAACAAGAGTGCTATAAAATAATTAAACATTCCTCCAGAACGCCCTGAATATCCTCTGCATCCTATTTTTGTGATCATGAGGGGTTTTTTTCCTAGCAGAAAATATCAAGTAAAGAAGCAGACTACCTCAGTGAGATCTCAGAAGCCAATAAATATGAAGGCTGCAGGTGAGACCTCACCTTACACACACCCCCCTGTACCTGCACACCAGATTGGAAAGGAAGAACCCATTCCCACTCCCCAGCTGGCTTTTCCAAAGTGGTTTCCTGAGCTTTCTGACCAACTAACACATTAAAACAAGCACTGAAATAAACCCAGGAGGGGTATGCAGGTATTTTCCCCAGCGAGAAGCTCAGAGAGCTGCGTGTGCAGAGGCACAGTGGGATTTTAACCAAGGGTGATCCCTCTTCCTGTGGGAACCATGTGGAATGGCACTGCTGATCAGAGCTCATCCCTCCTAGTCCCAGCCTTAGCCCCCATGAATATCAAAGCCCTTCAGCTGGAGACTAAAACAAATGGAGGCATCTAATAATAAAAGATAACAAACTAAATAAACTTCAGAGACCTCTCACTGTTGGCTCAGTGCTAATATCCTGTTTATGGCTTTAAATGTTGTGCTTTATCATGCAAAGTAGCATTTTTAGTCTGGACAGACTGTAATTCAGAGAACAGCACTAATAAGAAAGTGGGAAACAGAAACATGAGAAATGGCAAAATGGAATTTGGTCCTGCAAAGCACCTAAACACATTTTTAATCTTAAATAAAAGAAGCTAGACAAGACTGTATGTTAGAGAGTCCTGAACTGAAGCATTTTTTGGATGGTATAATCACTGCTTCTGAAAAAAACTGCCTTAGGGAAAGGGTTTCACTTGAAACCACCCTTCCAATTAACCATTGTCATTAATTACATGCAAACAACAAAGAAAACGCAACTTGCTGTGAGAGCTTCCTTGCAGGCTGATTCTGAAGGGAGCTGGGATGATTTCCTGGAGCTGGGAAGGGAGCTGCCTCCACCTGTGCTTGCTCACAGAGGTCTGTCTGGATTTGCACACCACTTTGGAGATTTTCCTAACTAGCCCACGAACCCAAAGGTTATCCATCAAACCTACTCACTTCCACAGTGCCAGTGTTTCCCCTTCATTTGCATTACATGAGCTGACAAAGCAGTCAGAACCAATAACTATCCACTGGTTCTCTTTATTCAGCAGCACAACCTGGAGCCATGCTCCCACTTTGGGGGAAAAATTGATGTTACCTGAATGTTGAGCCTTCCTCGGTGGGCCCCAAGGCCGTAGCGCTTCGCTGTGGAGGCATGGAGCTGGAAGTCAGTAATTTTTAATGTCTCTAGACCAAGTGGAGGGCAATCTACAAAACAAAAGATTGATTAAATTTTAATTAAACAGGAAAAACAAAAAAAAACCCCAAACAAAACAACAACAAAACAACACAAAACAAACAAGTATTCAAAGTTTCTGGATTTCGGCAGCACCAGGCTGGCCGGGGTCCTCCCTGGGATAAACGAGCACAGCAGTGCTGAGGTCAATGAGAAATGGCAGCTCTTGGAAAATCAATGAGGCAACGCAGATTTACACCATTTTCAGGGGCTCAGAGAGTTATTACTGCTTGCTCTGTGCCTCAGTTTTTCACTGATATGCACAGTATTTCCTGTCAAGTGCTTTTCAGTACAAAACACCACTGAAACGCCCTTTTATTTTTCTTTTTGGTGTTTTCTTTTCCATCACTTGCTTGGATTTTTTTCTCCCTCCCTGTACTCGTTCCAAGCTACTGTATGAAGTTATGTTTCTAATTAAAATCTGTTCTGGAAGCTTCACTCAGAGTCCCTCCTGGTGCACAATAGCATCTGTTACAGAGGTCTGGGAGCCCGGAGAGCTGAGCTCTGCAGAGGTGGTGATTAAGCACAAACAGAGCAATTTTGAACCAAGGACCACGTCTTTAAGCCCCAAATTCTTCACATCCTTGAGGAAAGAAAAGCAAATGACATTACTTTAGCAAACCAGTGCTTGGAGCTCTTGGGAGATAAGAGGCTGGGAAAATTCTGTTTCGTGATTAGCAGAAAAATGTTTGGCTTTTTAATCCCTCACCAAAATGTCATGAGGTTATCAAAGTATGAAAGAATCATTTATGTTGGGAAAGCCCTCAAAAATCATCAAGTCCAACCATTCCCTCAGCACTGCATGTTCACCACGGCTGTCCCCAAGGGCATCCACATCCACACCTCTGTTAAATCCCTCCGGGGATGGGGAGTCCACCACTGCCCTGGGCAGTGAGAATGTACCTGAGAATCTCATCCTGGTTGTATTTAACTTTCAGGTGCAGCTTTGCATTGTTAGGCACAAACTTGCAAGACATGAGATTTCCCAAACTCCTCCTTAGTTCACAACAAACTAAAATCCTTCCAGAAAAATGTTACTTGCTGTCAATTCACGCTGCTATTGCTTCGTTCATCCTTAGGAGTGTTCTCACACAAATCCAGGGCCAAATGCTTCCTTCAGAGGTAGTAAAGGCAAATGCTAAAAATGAATGTATTTTCTAAAGTCCCAACAGTGATCTCAGTCTTACATAAAAGCTAAAATGTAGACAGTTCCTCATTTCAAAGAGCTTTCAATTCAATTATCCAAAACAGAGAAGAGACAGGATGCACAAGGAAAGCCAGAGGAAGGAATAGCTGGGAGGACTTTGGTTTCATTGTCTGATTGTTTTAATTGCATTTCCTTATAGAGTGTTGCATCTTTCATCATACTCCAACTGGAAGAAGTCTCAGGCTCTGACAGATCTCTGCTGGGAGTAAATTGCATAGCTGGGAGCTGCCTGCCTTTTTTTAACAAGTTTGGTCCTCAGGAGAGGCTTGGAAATCAATCTCATGGTGCAATCCTGAGAATGTTTTTGCACTTTGGTGCATTTTCCTCTGTGAACAATCTCAACATTCCCTGCACTCAAAAGTTACCCAGAACGACCTGTGCCAGGTCTGAGCTGAAAATAAAGGCAAGCTGAAAATAAAAGCAAGCTGCTTTTGCATGTTTGGTCTGTAAAATATCATTTAATTCAATGTTTGTGCTGCACCTACCAAAGCCAAGGGGAAATCTACAGGTACTGCTGGGAGTTATAAAATAGAAGGTGAAAAGTCTCTGTTTCACATCCTGCTCTCTGCTACCAAACTGCAGCAAAGGTTTGTGGAGCTACCCCAGGTGTCACATCCCTGCTCCATAGGATGCACAGGCACAGTCCCTATCCACCCCTGCTCTCTGCTGTGCAAAACCCTATTTTGATGAAAGCTGTATGAAATGGGCTATTTTTGAGCCTGGCAGCTGCCTGTCAGAGTGGCCTGAGGTTCCCTGCAGTGACATTCACCTGCCCATGCAGGTATGAGAAGAAGGTTTGGTTTTATTCAGAATGAAATGTTATTAATTCACTATAAAGCTGCAGAATTCCTGGGTTGCCTGTGGATTTAGGCTGCAAGGTTGGTATTTCCAGGCTGAAAAAATTCCCTGAGTGTTTTGGTGTTTATCTCTGTTTCTAGAGAAACTGAAGCTCAATAATAGACAAAAAACATTCATATGGATCTCAGAGAAAGGCACTTGACTGCTCTTTATTTTTCAAGGATGAATTACTTGTGTTGTCTATGAATGCATCAGATTATCAGGCCAATATTAGGAAATGCTCAATTTAGCAGGAGCTGTTAATGAAACCAAGGCTGTGTGAGCAGGCAGGGACTGCAACAGGTAGAACAGGTAACTCTGGCAGAAACTCTGCAATGCATTTTTCACAGCACTCTGTCCTTTCCCAGTCTGCTCAAGCCTTGCAACATTCCAGGTGAAATCATGAGGATCTTTACCACCAATTCAAGAGTATCCTGGAATTTATTTTTGACAGTTATCCTATATATTAATATATTAATATCTATTAATATTATAATATATCCTATATATTAAGAGGAGATCACCTGCTTTCTCTAGACTTTAAGTTGTGACTTCACTAACTCACCAAATCAAATCAACTTTTTATCTTTTATATTGGGAAGAAAAAACCTGAATATTTTGCTCCAACACTTGACTGAAAATTAATGAAAATAATTTCCTCCTCTTTCTCCAGTGGACATCCTGAGCTGGGAGCAGAGCAACAGGATTTGCATTCCAAGACCTTTAGCTGTTTCCATCTGTGTAACTCCACATGGGGATGATATTCTTGGAATCATCAAGACTATTGTTTGCAGCAGCTTGGATGTATGGAATTTGTGCAGTTTTCCACTAGAGAAGACCTTTGATTTTGGTTTTAACTAAAATGATGTCTTCTATTTTTAGCCATAATATTTGAATATTAATACTTTAGGAATATTCATGTTTTTCACATGCTTACAGATTCCAACACCAATAAAGGGAAGAAAAGAGGAGCATGCAGACCAAACCAACAATTTGTAATGCACAGAGATGGTGGTGACAAATTTTTCAGTATGGCCTCTTCTGATTAACTCTAATTTACTCATTATAATTCAAAAAATCCACCTGAAGTTGCCATTTCACGACTGAAAAATAAAAAAAATCCTGAGTCATGCTGTGAATTTAATTTTGGATAAATTATTTTGTTGGGGTGTGTGTCCCCTGCTTCTTAAAGCTACTGGAGATAACCAGGACAACCTAGTTTTGAAAAACATACGGGAAAAGAAGCTGATTTATGGCATTCATAAAAACTTTCCTTTTTAAAGTATTGTTTTAATATATTTTATTTAACTTGAAGAAATCTTTCATGTAGCAATGAAAATTGCCACCCAGTCAGTAAGACTGTCTTAACAATTTTGTACTCTCTATGCCACTTTGAAAAAACCTTGGGGAAGCTACAGAAATTGGACAGCAGGAATGATCAGAGATTGTGTGAATCGATTGCATAATGGATTCAGCTGGAAATGACCCAGTTATTTGGTTGTTTCTTTAACCAACTGAAAATTTCATCATTAGAAAACACAGGGAATTCAGCTGTGGCTTTGAGAGACATGGAAATACACATCCTATGTACAAAAGAACTTACTAATGAAATGCACCTACAGCATTTCTGGTTCAGAGATAAAAAGCAAACATTCAGGGAAGAAGCTGCTGTGGACATTTGCTCTTCCTGGCCCATATCCAACCATGATTTTACTTGTGATTTGCAGCCATGGATAGGTATTCACTTTAGAAACAATAAGAAGATGTCTGGATCAAATCAATTAATTCCAGGCTGAGAAAAGACACAAAGCTTGGATTCAGACTTAATAACATTTGTCTGTGGAAGTGTGTTCTTGTGAGGTTTTCATTCCAGAACAGCTTCCTACAGCAATGTTAAATGGCCACATCTCAGTGTCCATTATTGTCAATTATCCTTCTCCCAGGGGGCTGAGTCCCAGCTGAGGGCACCAAGGCAGTTCTGGTAGCTGGGCACCATGAGAAATCCCCTGTCCCTTAAAATCAGCACGAGAAACACTCAGGAATTATCTCAGCCACCATCTCATCTCTAGAATTTTGAATTTACCTCTTATTTTAGGGTTGCCTATAGTGAGATCAATACCTGGGGGTGCTGCTGAGCTCCCTCCTCAAGCCAGGGGCTCAATTTGCAATCTCAGCATGTATGGGGATATTTGAAAGCGCTCTCATCCTCATGGTGGCTTTGTCCTATTGCTGCAGCATCTTCCACTGAAGCTCTGGACAAAACCCCCACCTTTTGCAGAGCCAGCTTGGTTTCCTTCACTCCTGCAGCATAATTACAGCTGCTGTGCTGCAATTTTAGCTGTTCTGTATCACACAGCTGTATTAGCAGGCATCCTCAGAAACAGTTCCACAGGATGTACGGGTGAGCAGGGCAAGGAAAACACTTGTGTTCATGACTCTTGCCTAAATTATTAATTTATTTTATTTCCTTCTGGTCTAAATAAAGAGTACCAGATAAGCCCAGATTGCTTTTATGGCTCTTGTATCTAATAAAGATGCATTTAGGAAATCATTCTGTCCTCCTCCTTCAGAGGCAAAGCAGACAAACCATTCTTTTCTTTAAGGAGTGCTTTCCATCAATTTTGGAATATGTCCAGTTTTTCAAATGGAAGGGCAGAGAGAAGCATCATGTTTCCTCCTCAGCCTGTATTTTAAGAGCCATACCTGTAATCCTCTCCAATTCCTACAAGTCTGTGCTTGTCTAACTCCTGATGAGCAGAGAGACTGAGACCTGGAAAAGGAGAAATATCAGCTTTGTGCAGTCTGACAATCTCCTGTCCCACGGGAAGATACAGGATTCAAGTCTCGTTTAAACAAAACACTCTAACATGCAGTTAAGATGCAAAACTGTGAAGCTACTGATAGAGCTAAATTAAGCACAGAAATAAGTGTATACTTTGTGAGAATTAAGATTTTAATGCTCATTATACTATTCATACTATTCTTAGGTCTTTATGGTCTTGCATAAAAATTCTTAATGAGGCCAATATCATAAATTTTGCCCTTGCAGCTAAATTTAGAGGTTTTCCTCTGAAAAGTTTGGTTGATAATTCATCTTCCAACAGCAGAAACTTTGAATGGGAACTCTGGCAGTCTAATTTCTGCAGCTAAAGTTATGCTTAGGTCACAGGTATGCAAAGTACTTTAATGCTGCAAGGCACCTGCAAGGTGAAATAACAGTAAAAGCACATTTCTGATGACTTTCACCTTGCTGAAAATATCTTCTGATTGCTTTTCTGTGATGGACAGCCTTTGTAGGGGCTGAGTTAAACATAATAAAGTTTTCCATTTTCTAAACAATTTGTTATATATATATTACATAAATATTGTATATTTATTTTTGAGGGCATTGGGGGGGGGTGCAAATGTGGTCTCTAAATGTTGCTGCTTTGGTGATGTGATCATGGAAGTGTGAAATTCCCACAGATGTTCATGACTCACACTCTACCGTTGCTATGGCCCAGCTTTTCCCTGGAACAACGTCCATGGATTTCAGTCTGAGTGGTTTTCTGACTCTGCTCATATCTGAAGCATTGCTAACAATTACAAGTGTGTTTTCTGGCCTGAATTCAGGCCCCCAGTCACCCTACACCCCAGATCATTTGAAGCAGCATCTCGAGGCAGGTGAAAGTTCCTCGAACACACACATTTTGCTTTTTATTTACTTTTTCTGAAAACCCCATTCCCAGAGCACCACGAGAGCAAAGCAAGGAAAGTGCACTTACAAGAAATCCCCTGCACCGAAGCTAAAATGCTGAATTATAGTCCCAGACCAAAGATCAAATAAAGAATTAAGGAGGTGCCAACATTTCCTATCCTAAGAGCTCATTAATTATTGGTTAATGTTGCCTTGAAGCTGTATATTTTTCTAGGACAACCAACAAATGCTTCTTTGAGGTCTACAACATCGGGGACTTCTCTCAGGAGGAAATATTTTTCCCAGCACTGCAACATACACTCATTCTTATGATTGCTCTTGAAGAATTAAAAACAGATAAAGAATAAATTAAGAATAAAAGAATAAATTATCGGGTTCTTTAGGTCATGTTTGACATGAAACCAAGTGAGGTTCAGAAAATACACTTTTTCATTTTCTTTCCTTATTTTTCACATTTTTGCTCTCTCACAAGCGCAGGTTGTGGCTGGCTCGAGATGCAACAAATCATTTAGCAGGAAGAGCTTCTATTATTCCTGGCACAGCTGGAAGCAGGAGTTTCCAGAGTGCCTGGGAGTTTTCTGGCCAAGCCTTCAGACTCAAGAGGCTCATCTAAACTCCAGACATCACATTCATTCCCTGAGCTGCCTTCTGCTGCCACCAGCCTGGCAGAGGATGGGACCTGAGATGTGGCACAAGGTACCCTCCCATTTGTACCCACACCTGAAAAGACCTCCCCTTTCTCTACAGAGTATTTAATTTAATCACACTGAAGAGAGCATATTATCTTTAATGGCCAAAAAGAAATCCATTCTGAAAAATATCATATCAGTTCTTAACTTTTTATTATGAGCTTTACAAAGGCTGGATTCTGTGCTATTAATTTTAAACTGTCTTCTCTGACTTTTTTCTCAAGCACAGAAAAAACTTTTTTTTGTGGCTAAAGCCACAAAACTGAGTGCAGCCATCAAAAATGAGAACAATCCTCTTTTTTTCCAGAGCCAAACAAACAGACTTAGCCAAAAAAATGGAGAACAAAACTGAGACAGACCACTTGCACAATGGCTGGGTATAGGACAAAAATTACCATTAAAAACACATCTTCGTGCCAGAAATAGCTAAAAATACCAGGTCACTGAGGTGTACTGCAAGAGCAAAGATTCTACACTGAGAGCATTAATTGTAGCCATTAAAAATAAACACTGAAACTTGGAATACCATTAACAAGCACAAAACCAAGACAGAAATAGCTCTGATCTTAAGATACAACCCCGGCTCAATAAATGAGACATCTTAGAAGTGCTCAAATTTAACCACATTAGCAATCCCACTTAAGTGCATTTTACCAAAAACAGGATAAATATATAAGAAGTTGTATGAGTACAAAACTGGCTCGTGGTGCAATTATTTCCCTCCCCCTCCGTGCAGGCTGTAGTAGGAATTTTATAAAGCAGTAAATATATCCAATATATCCATAGTTGGTATAGCACATTCACTGGGCAGGGTGACAGCATGGTCATGAAATTCCTTAAACATACATAAACTGGAAAGTATCCATAACTCCTGGTCCTAGAAATATACATTTCCTGGGAGTTCTGACTGTTTTTTCAGGATTTTGCAGCACAGCCATGGTTTTGGAACACAACATGCATTTAAGGTGGCCCAAAGGAAGTATCCAAGTGGGAGGACACAGGAAAGGGGCTGTAAATGCTCCACCCTGAGGATCAGAATTGCTCACCTGGGGCTGAGATACACAAGAACAGCTTCAGAAATCCTCTGGAAATGCCTAATTCCACTGGAATAAATGGCACCACTCTGATATCACCCACCTTTCAGCTTCTCACTCTCCTGAGCACACATGTGAAGCCCACACACACAGAGCAGGAAAAACCTGAGAAACTGTGAAGTTCTCATTAGTAGTGACAAGCCATTAAATTTTATCCCCACTACTACAGTCACCTCCACTCCCAAGTGCTAAATTTACACTTGAGAAAGGCTGGAATCAGGCACTTCCCAGTCAGTTCCACTTAATGGTATTCAAATTTTAATCCAGTTAAGCTCCAGCACAGACAAAACTGCATTTTTTTACTTCTCAACAAGGCAGAAAATGAGTTGAAAATGATACTGAAAGAGATGCATTAACTTCCTTCGATGATGTAGCTCAAAGCCTAACACGAGTAAATCATGGATGTGGATAGAATCACTTGGCTCTTCAGTTTTGGGTTTCATACGCTGTTTTCTACTGGCTGAGCTTTCTGACTCAGTTTAGCTTTCTGATTTAGCTCCTGATGGGAGCCAGAAAACTCCAGAGGCAGGCTGATGAAGTAGCATGAGCTGTGCCTTTAGGCAGCCGAGAGTCATTACTCAGCTGAGAGTTGAGATGTCATCTTTCATATTTTTATGATTAAAACTAAAAATACTCAAATTATCAACAGAATGCAGGCTAGCAGCAGTCTGTATCTGCAGTGAGACTGGATGAGTGGTATAAGATCATCCTTCTGACCTGATCATCAGTGCTCCTCTGCTGCCTTGGATAAAACTCATCCTTGTCTGTTTGAAATCTTCCCAACAATGTGCTGCTCCTCAGTGGTGACTTAAAGTTTGAGCACACGGCTGCAAACACAGCTCCATGCACAAGCAACACCCTCAAAGGTGGGCTGGGATTGCCAAGCCAACCCTCACCCCTTGGAATTCCCACCCCTTCTCCTCCAGCAGCACTAAGGGGGCATGGCTGGGAGGCAGTGCTCCAGCCCCAGGGTCAGTTTGAGCTGTCACCCTGGTCTCCCTTCCTGCCCAGCCCTCTGCCAGGCTGCACATCTGGGATAAATACTCGACCTACATAAGGAGCCTGTGACAGGAAATACCTCAAACCAATCCAACTCAGTTTTAAAACCTTTTATAAAGTGTAAGGTCTGAGTTTTATGAAGACCTGGTGTGTCTGCTCCAGCAAATTTAGACATTTATACTTTTTTTTTTTCCTAGCATCACATCTGTTGTTATTATTGCATGTGAAATAACAAGAGAAATTAATAAACCCAAACACTTCTCATAAGGCATAGAAGTTATCATAGTGCCTGGAGCTCTTGCTCAGAGAGTGATTCCAGAGGAAATTTGTGTGGTTACAATTAACCTGAACTCAAGCTTTGTACTCCTTCCCAAGCCTTAAAAAGGAATCAGTTTGTAATTTCTAGAGCAGAGTAAAAAAAAAAAAAAAAAATGTTTGGTAGAGTTGTCTGCTTCTCACTTAATTACTCTTTTTTTATTTAACTGATTATTCATTTGATAAACTGGGCATTCTTAGATGGACAGCTCTAAGACAGAATTAAAATGTCAGAAGTAACTTATACATTTAGATGCCCAAACAGTGGAACACTGCTTCAGTGAAGGGATGAAAAATTGGCCAGGTGCACACAGAAAATAACCAGAGGTTCTTTGGATGTATCCAGAAGTGCAGAAAAGCAAAAGATTTAGGAACTCATATAACAGAGCTTTCTTCTTCCCTTTAAAGCCCACTATGTCCAAGCTGTTGCACCCTTGAGAAGCACCCTGAGAGCAGAGGATTTAAGAGTTCAAAGCACCAAAAAGCAGCATTTCAAAAAATAACTAAACCTCTGAGATCTGAGAAAATCAAATCCAGGCCTGGATTGAAGTGTGACTACCCTCTTTTATTAAAAAAAAAAAAAAAAACAAAACCAAAAACAAAAAGCCAAACCAACAACCAAAAAACCCCACACCCCAACCCAAACCCCAGAAATAAATAAAAAAGGAAAGAGTAGAGGAATTATAGGGGTTCAGGAGAGATGCTTCCCTTGGGAAGAGGTCTCTGACTGGCATTTGGGCTCACTGAGGGGACACAAACCCCAGGGTAGCACAGGAATCCCACAGGAAAACACGGAAAATCTAAGGAGAAAGCCCAGCTTGCAAAGGCAATCAGTTCCTCCCTAAAGTAATTTCAGAGAAAGGTATGATTGTTAAGGAGCTCAGAAAGCCCCCTCTGCAGCCAGGCTGTCCCTTTCCCACATTTCCTCAGGTGTGATTCCCTGAGTTTTTGTTCATCTTCCCAAGGGTTTCAGCTCTCAGGGGACTTTTTAGCTTTCATGTGTCCATTGTGGAGATGGCATTTGGACATACCAGAGTCTCTCTGTTCAACTTTCTCCTCTCTACCTGCCTTCAAACTAATCATGGAAAAGTCATCTTAGGGAAATAATAAATAAATTTTAAAATGCCTCCAGACTAAGCAAGCACCAGGATTCAGTGGATTTAAAAGCTTAGTTAACACCTTTAAAATTTTGAACACTCAGCATTTTCTCTGAGCTTCCTGCCTGCAGAAAGAGAAATGCTAAAATTGAGAAGGACATTGCTTTTGGTAACTCTGAGAGGATTGTAGGGAAGGACTGGAGCTTCAGCTGGGAGGTCAGTGTGAAGCTCCAGCTCCAAAGCAAAGGAGATAAAGCAGTTCAAACAAGGTTCAGACAAATATTTCTGAGGGTGGGCACCTCTCCAGCCCTGAGTGTTCAGAGCTCCTTTCTCCCTATTCCAGCTTCCTATGGTTGCACAGCCTTATGCAGCCCGCAAAAGATTCCCAAAATTCATCCTGTCCAAACATCTTTTCTGCTTTGTTTAACAATTCAGCCAAGATCCAGCAAAGGCTCATAATCACAGGCTCCACATTTAGCACATTGGAGGCTTCAGTGGTTCAAAGCAAAGTGTGTCAGGAACTCCAAATGAATTGGAATGTGTGTTATTAGTGAGTATAAAACTGAATGCATTCACGTCTGCCTGCTCCAGGCTGAAAGCCCAAAAATCCAAGCTGAAGGCAACACATATCCCAGCCTATGGACCCAAGGAGGAGAGCTCAGGATAAACTCTAATTTTTACCAGTTGCCCAGTGAGGTTTGACGTCCTTTCCCTGGAGAAAAGTGCCCACATTGTCACCAAGAGATTCATCTCCACTGCAAAACATCAACATGTTAATGTGAAAAGTGCAGGTCATGATTTGAGACTTTTTAACTCCAGTGCTGCCTTGGAGAGCCTGTCCTGCTTCCCATCCACAGGAGCCAAAAGTATTTTCTAACTGTAGGTATTCTGCACTTGAAAAGCCATGGAATAGAGAAAGCTTCAAGGCAAGCTTCCCTGAGCATAAAACTCCTCATTTTTCAGCTTTCTAATTGGAAAGGAAAAAAATCTGATTCAGGATTAATGAGAAGAAATATGGAAAGGCTTGCAGAGGAAAAGTTCTGTGCTATTTTCTGTCCACTTTTTCAAAGAGTTCTGTGGCATTTTATCTGCACTAACTCCATATCAGCCCTTTTTTATCATATTTTAAAAAGTTCCCCATTTTATTCTTCTTGTAAGAGAGCAGGGGGTCTACATGTCTGATTGCCATTTGACTTGCATTCAAGCACCAAAAAAGCCAAGTACTTATTTGGAATATGGAACAAATCAGATGTGTCAGCAGGATTTTGTATCCCGTTGCTACCAGCCTCAGGTGCCTCAGCCCTCATTCCTGCAAGTTTGGCAGCTGAGGAATTCATCCATTTCCTTCTGTGAGGCTCTTGCCTTTCATCCATCTCTTGGCTTCTGCACCACCTGGACTCACTTGGTCAGCATTTTGAAAGGGCTTTGGAAGAACACTCAGAGTTCACTCACGTTTCTGTCTCTGTATGTGATTCCCCAATCCTTTGTTCCACTACCAGACAGAATCAAGATTTTTGGGGGCCCTTTCTGTCACTTCCATGTACCTAATGAAATACCTGATGCAAAGGAACTGGACTAGATGTGGGGCCACTCATGTGGGGATCCTGCAGGAGTTTTGGACTGCAGTCCTCTGCTGAGATCCAGAATTATCCAGAGGAGCCTGAGGAACAAAATAACCCCCAGAAGAGCTGTCAGAAACTCTTCTCTTTGTTTCAGCTGGGGTGTGTTCTGGACCTGGCTGCTCCTCTCCTCATCCCTCTACTCCTCAGCAGCATAAGAGCTCTGGCCTCACCTGGGGGAAGCCTCCTGCTCCAGGGACATGCACTGAAGACTGGGACACATCCCCACGTTCTTGGGTCAGCCCCATCCTGCAACAAATCCAAATCCACTCCAGATTTACCAGGGGAAATTCCAGGCTCCCCACCAGCCACCTACATAGACCATATATAGCCCAGATTTACTTTTGGCAGAGTTCTCAGTGGAATTTTTGGTTGGAATTTAAAGACAGTGCAGTCTACATACTCGGGGATAAAACTGGCTCTGTCCTCTGGGATAGGGCACTTGTCATCCAGTTTGTGATGACAAACACAATTTTAACTGTGTCTGCAATGCCTTCTGTAACTTAGAATCGCAGAATCATTAAGGCTGGAAAAGACCTCCAAGATCATCAAGTCCAAGCTTTGACAGTATTTTTCAGTGCATAAGCAACTATGGGCAAAAAGGAGAAAAATCCTGTTGTCAGGGGCTGAAGTTCTATTTTTAGGCAATCACATGTGAAAGGCTGTTTGGCTGAAATCATAGGTTCTGTTATCAGACAGTGAAACATTTTTGGGAAGATTGAGGTCTGGTCCCTTGTTTTCAGACAGCTTCTGTCTTGTGCATGGGAAAATTTATTACACTATTGAAAATTATCTTGGGGTGGGGGGGGGGGAAGAGTGTGTTAGAGCCAAATCTGGCCTAAGGGGTGGTTGTACCTGTGGTGTAGGGAGTGCTGACATCCAGGTCTGAGATCAGCTCTGCCAAGATACTTTGAACTGTTCCCTTCCTTTGACAGATGTTTTAGGAGCATCCTGAAAGTTGTGAGGAGCCATAAACCTGTCACCATAAACCACTGTATCTGTGAAGGGGAGAACATAAAAATACTCTGTTTTCTGGCAAAGAGGGAGAAAGATGGGTTTCAGTTTGCTGCCACTGCAAACACCTCGGCCCAGCACACCGGGATGATTGATGGGCTCGGCATCTCCCGAAAATCCTGGATGTGGAAAAGGAAGGGGATGCTCGGCCTCGCTCTGAGCTCCCCTGTCAAACACAACTCCCTTGAAATGGGAGGGTGCTTTGCTTTCTAAAGTTCAAATGAGGAAACAGCTAAAAAGCAAATCTGGGGACAATGGGGTCTGCAGACCTCCTGGAAGACAAGTAGGGGCATTTGGGCTTCCCCCTCAGGGTCTCTTCTACGTCCCAGCCAGGAGGACTAATCCTGTAGAGCCAAAATGAAGGGAAACAACCAGAAAACCACTAAATTTGTGATCTATGGGAGGGTGAGGAAGAAATCATCTACAGTACTCAAGCCCCACAGTCTAAGCAAGAAAATCAGATTTAGGAAGGTCTGTCAGCCACTGTCTGGATGAGCTGCTGAGGTCCAAAAGAAAGAATCATCATGACCAGAGGACTCTGATGCTTTACCCAACTGGGTAGAACTTTCAAAATTCCCATATTTTTAAAGTTTTTATCTATAGATATACACATAATTCTTTAGTATCAACTTATGAAGATCTCAGTTGTGTTGTTAGCTGAACTTGGTGTTTGGGAATCATGTTGATTACAGGAGAACAGTTCTGCCAGGTACATACCTCAAATAATTCACCAGCAGCCCCAGGCTGACATATAGTCACACAAGAAGTCTGTCTGGCAATCCATTAAGAAAAAAAAAGTAAAGCACAAAATAAATCTGTAAGCAATTAACCTCTCCCATAAAAAAGCTCATTTAATCACTTCTACTGTTCACTTTGAAAGTAATATTTTCTATGTCAGTAGCTAGAAACTACAGAGCAGATACAATGTGTAGCAGAAAGAATTAAAAAGACATGCAACTACAAACGATGTTTAACTTCTGCACACAGCTTTTACTGTGTTCCTTTCTTGGCCTGTTGGATGCAGCAGCACTTTTGCAATTACAGCATCCTGCTAATGCTTGTGTGAAAGCAGGAGCAGAACTATTATTTACTATTATTTACAGGCCTGTTCATTTACAGGTAAGCAACCACACAGAAACAGAAGATTAATCCCATAACTGGGCACTTTCACTCCTAAATCAACTCAGCTCCAGCCATGAGGCGCAGTTACTGGATGTCACTGTGGTCCTCTGGAGATTGCCAGCTTTTTGTCACTTTTCTGCAATGTCAAATCCCAGCAACAGAGCCCCACAGAGCCCAGGCAGTGCAGGTTTGGGGGGCATTTGTGTGTCACAATAGGAAATGATTCACTCTTCCTAAGCCAAGAGTAAAAGGAGTTTCTCCACCTCTGACAGACTGGTATAATCTCATGTAATTCTTCAAAATGTGTTGTTATAAAATATGCTTCACAGTGTATTGGGGCTGATTCCCATTTATAAGACAGCTCCTCTAAACACCCCTCCAGAATCAGAAAGTCTTTAAAGCCCTTTTTTGTTTAGAAAAATGATGTAAACCACTGAGAAAATGAGGAATGAAGCCCTGGTCTTTCCTTGTCTCCATTTAACCCATAATGATACTGTGCAAGGCCTTGCTCTCTACCACCAGGATGTTCCCCACCAGAAGGGAAGCATTTTGTGTCCAAAGCAGGACTTCAGATATCTGTCAGCAGACTCACCAGAATATCCTTTGTAATTCAATTCGGGCAGGGCTGGAGAGATTAACAGCTAAACCCAAGAGCTCTGAAGATGCCTCAGGTGATCCCCACACACTTCCTCTGATGCCTTCACAGGCACTCTGACTCCCTGAGTCACCATCTGGCATCTCTTCATTATTCTTGTTTTTCTCACCATTTTTTTGTTGCCATTTTTAGCTACGGGTAGAAAAGAGAAACAGTTTTCCTTTTACACCTGTCAAGTCGATTTAGCCCTCCCTGGTGAGTGCACGAAGAATAAAACGCCTTGCTCCTCTCTGATAGTGCTCCATCCCTTCCAGCACACAGCAGACTTCCAGAGTACCCTGTTCTTGCCCACAGTGGGATGTTAAAACCACAGGGGAATGGAATCAGAAATGTTCCTTTTGCTGTGCCACAAGGAAATTATAATTGTGGTTGCATCAGAAGTAATGAATTAACATTGCAGTGTATTTTATTAATGGTTTAATGTAGGTGTTTCTCATTGCTTGATTAGATATGCAAACAGCCCACCAAACAGCTTTTGAAGCTGAAATAGCCAGAAAAAGACACTAGAGGAGCAAGGCTTGACCCTGAAAGAGACAAATGCACTCAGTGAGCTGTGGCTCAGGAATTGTCATCAGGAAAATAATCAGACAGCAGCAGTAGTGGAGACTCATCTTTGGGTTGCCCACAGTTTCCTCTGAACATTCTCATTTCATTGTCCAGGCACTGAATTTAAAAGTGCATTGTAAAAGGCAAGTAATTCTGGCTAGATCAGAGCTTTGCTTGTTCCCATTTTCCTTGAGTACCCAGTGTTAAAGGCACATATTTATATTTCCATAAACCACATAATCCCACAAGACATCACCTCAGCAGAGCCTGACAAGACCAAACCTAGAGCATCCTTTGCATAATAACAATAAAATCACGAGAAACCACTGTGTGAATATGACACTTAAATCCCAACTCTGTGCTCAGACCACCAATCTTTTGGTAGTTTGCTTTTTACACAGACAGCAAATTGGGCCAAGACTTAAAAATGCCAGCTCAGGTATTGAAAATTCAGGAAATTACTTCTTCTGTACCACAGCTTCTACTTCCACTACTTCATCTTTCTGACAAATTCAAAGTTCATGTAGCTGACAGAAACATTCATTCCAAACCCAAAAGAAATAAGTGAAATTTGGTTGTGAGCCATGGGATTGACCTGTCTAGCCAGCTCACTGAACAGATAATAACACTAAACCCCAAGACTGAATTCAGCTAATGAGTGTCTCATATTGTGCTGGCATTTCAGGAGCAAGTCTAGGCTCAGGTTCAGACTATTAAAAATCTATTCAGTGAAATCATCCCCTTTTTTAAAGAGGTATTTTTAAAGAGACATTTTTCTCATCTTAAACATGAGGTTGAATTCAGAAAAGGCTCCTGGAAGAATTATCTTTGAAAGTGGTTTTCTCTGGCATAATCAAATGTGTTTATTCCCATTATTTTCTTTCTCATGTTACATTATTCATTGAAGCCATGGGTAAGGAATGATGCTAATCAAAAAGGTTTGGCCAATTTTGAGGGTACTGCTCATTATTCGTTCTGAGTCATCCCTTGTCCTCTTTTGTTGTGACATTTTTTAAAGCATGGGCTCTTAAATGGAATGGTGAACACTTCACTACCCTACATATTTTAGAAGAGCTGAGGAGAAAATAGAGGCTGGTAGATGAAAGAAAGCTCATTAAAAGCCACATGTTTTCATCTTTGCTTGTCACATATGGCAATTAGGATGCAATACAGGTCATATTAAAATTCATGGGATATCCACCTAGGGCCAGCAAGTTCAATCTTAAAAGTCCCTATTGTAAGAAGTTTAAGCAAAAGCTTTAAAATTAAAATCTATGCTCTAGGTCACAGGAGTGCTCCTCTTTGTCTGGGCTGCTCAGAGAGGGAAGGTTTAAGAGAGGGGATACCAAAGGACTAGAAAAGAGCAGCACTGGGGATACCCAGCACATGAGAAATGCTGTGCTGGTGTATCTTGGTGACCACTTCTGAAGTGCTTTCAGCTGTCAGTTCAATGCCTTATGTGTCACTCTCTCATTTCTTCTTTCTAGTGAACAAAGTCACCACTCGAGTGCCAGTAACGCCACAAACCTGTCATGTTTTTGACTTCACACACTCGTCACATCTCCGCCTCCATTTCACACCAAAATATCTCCAGCTTTTCCTGAACAGCATCCCTGTGATTCAGCTTCCCCTCCTCATTCATCCATTGCTCTCCCTCCAAGCTTTCATTATCTTGATAAACATCTCAATTAAAGTACTATCAGTCTATTTTTTAAAGTCAAGCTCTTTCTGCAGGATAATTTCCATGGTTGCTTGCTCCGTCCATTTTATCCTCTCCTTGCCTTCCCTTACTTACTCCTCCTCACACACATGCCCCAGAGAGGACCTGACCCATCCTATGCACTACATGAATTAAAAAGAAATAACAAACCAAAAACCTTAAGAACTGCATTGCTGAACAGGTGGCAGCATTGCAGAAAAATAAACAAATATGGGGCAAGTAAACAGTGACATATCTGAGGAGTTTCATCAAGCCTGGGGAAAGCACTAAATAACATGAGACAAAGGAAATCCTGATTGCTAAACACAGACAAATGTTGGGTTGTGCAGAGATGAAACGCTGGGAGATCTGTGAAATACAGAACAAATGTGCTCTAAGCCCCACTTTGAGCACTGCCATATAAATAAATATTACTCCTCTATTTTCTAAATGCATTCAGAATTGAGGTATGGCCAGAAAAAGAACTACAAGTTTAAGTTTTGAAAATCAAATCAAAATAATTACAGACTTCATTGTGGCAGATCTGGGCCACACTGAGGAGTGTTATTGGGCACCTCAGCCCCATAAATCTCTTTATGATGAATTTTTGCCTGTAGTCAGAGCCCCAGACTCTGAAGAGATCTGCCCCACAGATGGTAGCTGAGGCACCATATATCAAACTCTATTAAAAGCCTCATAAAAGCAAAACATTGATGTTAACAAGACTCTTTCCATTGATTTGAGTGGGCTTTGGACAGAGGCCTATACAAACAAGGATGGAATTAGAAAATGGAAATCTCTATAGATACACAAAACCCGTCAATCCAACTGTTTGCCTTCCAAGGATGACCTAGTACCACTTAATTTATGAGGCATTTAAAGAGCAAGGAGACAATTGATACTTTTTACTTTTACGTGGATCGAGTATTTGCAAATATTGATTCTAATATTTTAAATAAAAAAAATTGCAAACCCACTGGCATCAATTGGATTTCCTTCTACATTAATATTTCACATACTGCAAATATCTATATTCTGGCCACCTCCAGTAATTAGCTGAAATAAATTGAGTGTGTGTCATCTGTTTAGTGCCATGTCCTTGAGACTGCTCCGGTTGATTTCCACTTTGATTCAAAGCTGGGGCTGATCAGGACCAGCTGCTCAGCCAAAGGGCACATCACACATTCCCATTCCTCCTCCTCCTTCATCCCAGCTCCCAGCCAGGCTATTGTTTGTTACAACTAATAAATCCCGCATGTCCTGGCTGCCAGCGAGCCTCACAAACCCCAAATTTTGGTATTTACTGCATGGCCAATAAAGTAATTCCACTTCTGGAGGGATGCATAAATACAGTTGTGTACATGTAAGCACAATGCACATCCTTACCCAGCCAGATTTATTTACAATTTATTATTATTCACTGATATCTGTTTGACAGCTGTTATTATTGTTTCTAGCTGGCCTCTAAACATCCAAATGTGAGTAAATGTAGGTATGTATCAGTATTTAAACATCTCTGTGAGGGCCAGATTTTCAGATCTTCATTCCAAACCGATCCCTGGTGACATGGGGACATGGCACTAAACATCAGAGTTACTGCCCTGGCAGGACCTGGCCCTTGTCTGCCTTTGGGTGAGGAGGAAGGAGAAATTTGAAATATTATAGCCAGAACTTTTAACACTGCAGCTCAAACTGCCTGACACTTCCTGCTAAAACTGTCCTGTTTTCACTCTCATCTGTAACAAATGGTGACCGTTCTCCTCACTGGGCATTCACCTCAGGGCTTATTGTGCCCATAGCAGTCAAAATTGTTCCGCTGCTCCCAGGGAAATCCACTGAATTTTCCCACATAAATAAGCCCAGCAGCCAGTTTGCTGAGTTGATGTCAATCACCCATATCCTGGATCAAGGAGAAGGAGTTTGGTGGAGGAGATCAGTTGCTTGTTGTACCTCTGGTGATTTTTTTAAAAGCTCAGAGGCTTTGAAACCTCTTATTGCACATGGCTGGTGAAAGCTGAAAAGCTCAGCTGTGTCCAAAGAGCCCAAACTTGCTGTGGAAGGAGGGATTGAGCCACTTCTAGCTGCTTTTGGTGGTGCATCATGAGCCTCTGCCCTTGTGCTCAGTGCAGCAGGCGGAGAACGAGGAAGATTCAAGTCTGTAAAGATAAATGAACTTTGCCCTCATAGATTGGACTCTATTCTCATCACTGTCAGGTTTGGAGCAAGTGTGAATCCCCAGATGCTGGGGAAATTGGGAAAAAGCCAACGGGAAAGGTAAAAGCAGAGATGAACCACAGAACATCCCACTGCAGGATGGAAATCTCTATTGTCTCCACCACAATGAGGAATCAAAAACCTGCTGCCTATACAGAGCTTTAAAATCCAAGTGTTTCCCATGATCATAAATTTATGGAATGGTTTGAGTTGGAAAGGATCTTAGAAGCTCATCCAGTGCCAACCCCTGCCATGGGCAGGGACACCTCCCACTGTCCCAGGGTGCTCCAAGCCCCAATGTCCAGCCTGGCCTTGGGCACTGCCAGGGATCCAGGGGCAGCCACAGCTGCTCTGGGCATCCTGTGTCAGGGCCTGCCCACCCTCCCAGGGAACAATTCCTGCCCAATATCCCATCCATCCCTGCTCTCTGGCAGTGGGAAGTGATTCCCCCTTGTCCTATCATAATCCACCTGATTCAGTCTGCCGGGAAAGCGGAGCCTTTTTGTCCTTAATTTAAAAAACCAAACAAATGACACATTGAAACAAGAACTCTCTCAGATGATCTCACATAGACTGCAATGACCATACTGAGATAGTAAAGCTGATAAGCCAGTCCTTGAGATGGTATCATCCCCTTGGGAAGCTGCTGCGTGGCTGCTGGTCCCTGAGGGGACAGGGACACCGATGTCTCCTGTCTCTGCTGCCTGGACAAGGTGCATTTGCCATCATCCCCCTTGACTTCTGCCTTGAGTGACCCTGGCAAGCCACGCTGCCTGCTCCACAAACAGCTTTCCAGATGTTAGAAATTCCATTTTCTTATCAGTATTTATTAGTATAAAAGCCCATATCTTTGCTGCTCAAATGTTAATTAATTCAGTTGGTGTTAACAATAAATTTAAAATATTTTGTTTGCTATCTGCTGGATGTAACTGGACAAAGTTGAAGCCACTCTACAACCCCTGATGCTCTGTTTTGCTGCACTGATGGCTCTAAATCACAAATTTTGTGCCATATACCCCAGTCATTAACATGAAGCTTCCCCCTGAAGTAAAGGGGAGCTCAGCTGTAGGGAAGTGAGATTTGGCCCCAAATTTTACAACTCTAAACTTCATGGATCAAACTCACTCCTAAGTATCCCAAACCAGTAAAGTACCTACCAGACAGTCAGGGAACACAGAAAGGAATTACTCTTTTGGGGTGGTGCAATTAGGTGTTAATGGGAACAATGGGTGGTAAAAGCTGATCAAGTTTCTGCAAACTTTAGGAAATGGAATTAAGGGTGTCCTCTTTATTATAAGGCATTGCTGTTGCTGTTTAATTAAATTGAGCTTGTTAGGGCTTAGCCTTTTACAGGAAGATCTCTGTTTACATATCTTCCTCTGGGGGGCTTCAAAGTGAAATCTCAGAGAAATTCACAGGTTTAGAATTGAAATTAATTCAGAAACCTCTCAGATTAAAGTGGCAGTGGGTAAGGTGAGATGTCACTATATATAATCACCTTTTACTAGGAAATCTGTCTCTGTTCTTTTGCTTATAGAACAGCAGCTTTCACAGCAAGCCAGTTGCCAAGTGTCATTAAGAATAATTAAGAAGGAAAAGCCCACGGACTAGCCAGAGTACAGCAGAATTAATACATTCCGACTCTGAAATAATCTCTTTACTTGAAAGGGAAAGAGTTGAAAAGTCTGTAAAAGTTCTGCAGGTCTGTTCTGCGGGATATTAAAATTTAATGTGTTGCCATCATCATCACCACAACCGCATTTGTTTTATTATTACCAAGACTGCCATTAACTGGATATTCATTAATGCTAAAAGTCACCGTCAGCGTGAGATTCAGCAGACTCCAAACTCTGGAGGAGAAGGTGGAAAGTTACCTGGTGGCGTTTCAATAATGGATTTTCCTTTTTTGTTGTTTTTCTTCTGTTTTAACTCCTTCCTGCTCGGTTTGAACCCTGGGCGCTCCTCTGCCTCTGCAGCACGAATAGGTCCTTCCTCTCCGGGCTGCTCCGTGAAAGGAAAGAACTCTTCCCCAGGATATGGAAAGGAGTAATAATGATCCCTGTTGGTAATTTCCTGCAGGTAATAATCCTGATCGTCCATGGGGACAGCCCGGGCCACATCCTCCAGCAGCGCCAGCCCAAAGGTGCAGAGAGCGAGCCAGAGCTGAGAATGGCCACGGGCGATCATCGCGTGCTTTCGCAGGAGCCTCCTCTGCGAGTCCTGGAACTTTATTTGGAGAGAGGGCAAGCAGAGTTCGGGCAGCTGGAAAAGCCCTGCGGGAGCGGCAGGGGAAGGAGCCCGTGCCGGTGCGGGACCAGGCTGCGGGGACGGGGCAGGGTGGCACAGCCGGACGCTCGGACACTCGGACGCTCGGACGCTCGGACGCTCGGACGCTCGGACTCTCGGACGCTCGGACGCTCGGACGCTCGGACACTCGGACGCTCGGACGCTCGGACGCTCGGACGCTCGGACGCTCGGACGCTCGGACTCTCGGACACTCGGACGCTCGGACACTCAGACGCTCGGACGCTCGGACTCTCGGACACTCGGACGCTCGGACACTCAGACGCTCGGACACTCAGACGCTCGGACACTCGGACGCTCGGACTCTCGGACACTCGGACGCTCGGACACTCGGACACTCTCCCCGCTCGGCCGGCCCGTGGCAGGTGGGATGCCCAGCTGGCCGCTTTCCTCCGCTGCCCCGCAGCTCTCGGGGCCGCTCTCCCCACAGCCCGAGTTACGCGACAGTTTCCGCTCAGTCCCCGGACTCCCCACTCCTCCTGCGCGCAGCTCATCCAAGAGAGCGCTTATTCCAAGAAAAGTAAACTTGGCAGGCAGCCTTCTCCTCCCAGCCCGTGTCCAAAGTGTTTCCCTCCCCTGGGAGATGGGGGTGGGCACGCCGAGCCTGTGCCGGGCAGGGGTCATCTGCTGGCACTGCCTCCCTGGGCACCCGGGGGGGATACGTGGGATGTGAGACTGTGGCAAATAATCCTCATTCCATAGAAGTTATTCCCTTTTGTGGTGGTTTTTTCCCCCCTTTTAACTTTTACAAAGTAGGATCCTTCTCCAGCACCATTCTCAGCCTCTCTTGTTTCTATTAATTTACATATATATGACCTAAAAAGTTATATCTAACTTAGTTTCTAGATATGACTATATTTTATATATAAAGTTATATCAGTTTATAGTAACTTATAGCTTGTTTAAATAATATAGTTTAAATAATATAGCTTTAGATATACTTTGCAGTAGCTTATTATTTTATAACAACTTATGTAAGTTATCTATAACTAATACAACTCAACACTTACCATGTGCCAAGTTATAAGAGGCTTCTCTTGGGGTACATGGCAGCTCCCTGGATTCAGCCCAGCTGAAAACCAGGAAGAGCATGGTTCATCTGTGGCCCTTTTTCTCACCATTTTTGGGATAATCCTGATATTTGTTCTCACTGGAACATCTTCCCAGCAGACCAGGATGTTTTGTGCTACACACACGCAACCCAGTGTCGTTAATGAAGTCGATTTGTCTGAGAGCAAAGTCTTATCTTTCATCTTTTTCATACCTCAAAATAACCTTCAGTGCTGAAGGAAATGTGCAACTGTTGGCTCACATGAAATATGAATTCTTACTCCTGTGTTGAAAATACCAGCTTATATTTTCATCATGTATATTGTATTTCTTGCCACGGTCCAGTCATCTGGGAGACAGCATTACTTCTGTTACCCCAGTCCTTATTCTGGCTTTGTGCTCACATTTTTTGTGTGTTTCTCAGCATTTTAATACCATAATAAGCATTATTTCCTGTCTTGTACCTGTATCTTTTGATATATTTGGTTTCCAGGCAGTGGGTGATCCCGTCCCATATATGCAATGATTATCCTTGCTTTCTCAGCTGCTATCCCAAAAGGAATTTAGTGATTATATTGTGTCTGTTGTCCTTCCTCTTAGAAAAATACAATTATATTTTTATCCTGAATTTTTACTTTTTTTTCCCTTTAAATCTGAAAACAGTGCATTTTTCTATTTTAAACATAGGAATTTTCATTTTTTAAAACTAGAATAAAATATACTTTTCTTTTTCACTGCTTTGCTGAATTATATGGGTATAAATAAACTTTATTTGATGAAAAGCTTCTTCCCTTCAAACTTTTCAGACCCTTTTATCTGTAATAGATGTCTTTGTCACCTCTGCCTCTGGATGCAGTGTGGGAGCTAAGTCCCACTGGGTATGGTGTGTGGAGCAGGCTGAATATCCTGGAAATCCCCTCTTAGTGATTTCACAGATATTCTTACTTTGTTGTCCCTTTCTGGAGCACCCAGTCCTCTCCTGCCTTGGTCCTAAATTCTGAGGACAGAGCACAAGCTACAGAAAGTGTGTTTAATTTTGCTGCCATTTGCAGCACAGCCAGTCTTCTGCAAATATTATGAACACTCTCACACCTAGAGAAGTAGTAGAAAAATAAACTTTTCCATGACATCATTAAGGACTTGGCTTTTTGGCAACTAGAGGAGCTTTAGCTGCAAATCATTATTTAACTCGCTGTAATGTTCAAAAACAGACACAGAGATCAGTATTTACATTTTTAAGCACAACAAGAAGCATTTTCATAAAACACAAAGTCGAGTGTGCTTTAGGTAAAGACCTGAGGAATGTGATTTGGGGAAATTTTTCATTCCACTGGGAAGAACTTTGCAGGACATCAGGCAGCACCAAACCCACTGCTCCACCTCCTGCAGTCACCACAAAAAACTCCCTCTTTTCTCTCTGTCTGTAATTGCCTTCAGAAAGATTAATTCATCTAAACACACCTATCAATATCTATTCCTGGGTATCAACCTGTGCAAATAACCAGCTCCCCCAAATTTGTTTCTCTAGGGTTTTAATACTTTCTGTGGGTGTGAGTATGGATTCACTGCTTCCCCTTCCAGACCCACCTCTCTTTTTGGGATGTGCATGAATTCAGCAAGTTGGGACCACACAAAAGTCTGTCTCTAGGCAGAATTTTGATCTGCTTCACCATAAAATGTTTTTACTACTCTTTTATCTGTCAGCATCCTAGAAACAACTTACAGGAAAGGAGGTTTTTCTTCTAAGAGTGGCACAGAACTATTAAGATCACTGAGGGCTCAGATATTTTGGGTGTAAGGGCTGTTCCTTTTCTTTTGCCCGGGAAGTATCACAATAGCTTGTAAAAAGCTGCAGTTGATGTGGAAGGAGATAAATTAAACTCAGATTTTTGTAGAAAACAACTGTAACTAGCATCACCCTCCCTCCTGAAATGATGCCAGTGAGAGTGTACAAGTCATTCTACACTGTGCTCTAAATGTTTGTCCTGCTGCAGCGAAACACAACGTGCTGTGGTCTGCAAATGAGCAGGGTTTCCCCCTCTGTTCCCAAGAAGGATTTGTTTGGAAGATGATGGTTTGCTGTCTAAGATGTGTTAACATTTCTCAAGGCACCTATTTTGAGCCAATTTCAACAACACTTCTGGAAAAAGAGGCACTCCCAGCTCTTCCTTATCCCCTAGCAACCTCCCGCCTGGGGGAGGTTTAGAGTGGATATTAGGGGAGGTTTCATCATGGAAAAGGTGATCAAGTGTTGGAACAGGCTTCCCAGAGCAATGGTGGGGTCCCCCATCCCTGGGGGGATTTAAAAGCTGTGTGCATGTGGCACTTGGGGACATGGGTTGGTGGTGGGATTGGCAGTGCTGGGGGAATGGATGGGTCCGATGATCTTAGAGATCTTTTCCAAGCTAAATGACCCTGGAAAGAGCAGATTCAGGAATGCATTTCACTGAGGAAAGGTAAAGTTGTACCTGTAAACACAGTCCTTGTTGAGGATCTTAATTTGGATTTATACTACTCAATCAGTGAGGACACATTTAGGTTTAATTCAACTTCGAACAGCTTAGTAACTCCTGCAACTTCTCATTTGGAATGTGTATCATTCTTTTAGTGGGAGCAAAGCTTCGTGGTTGGAAACACAAAAAAACAGGCATCTCTGTTTTCCTTGCAGTTCCAGGGTAACTTTCTGAGGTAGCACATAAGGTTTCTATATGCTTTGGCAACAAAATGACTCTAAAAATAACTTTCCTCCTGAGCACCAGTGAAGTTTCTGTTCCTTTGTACTTCAGCTCTGTAGTAAATCATGAAGCACAGAATGGAGCAAGAAGAGAGAATTACACTTTCTAAAGTAATTTTCTTTGTCACATAAAGCATTTATCCCTGCTGTCAACAAGGTCAAACCATCTCAGAGGAAATGGAAACCTAAAACTGACACTGGGAAATACAAAGTAAACTGCATTGAACATTTATGTGGCTCTTTGATGCCTGTTTCTTACACGTGTGACAGAGACAGGTACTAAGGTTCTGCTCACCTGCATACCCTGAGTGTATCCCTGGGGTATCCTGGCATTTAAAGCCCTGTTTGCTTTGTTGATAAGGCAGAGCCTTAAGAGTGGTTCTTGCCAAGAAAAAATGACTGGAAACATAAACAAGCTCTCACATGGAGATATTTTACTCAGTTTTAAGATACATTTAACTTTAAAGGGAATGTAATTATGTTACCAGGTGAGGGATGTCAAATATACCCAGAATCTCAAAATTTGTCTCTGAACGTATCAAATAATGGTACGAAATATCCTCCTGAGCAGGCTGCTGTTCCCTTTGGGCAAAGAGATTTTAAAATAAACTGATGCCCTTAATGAAGGCAATTATTTCCTTCAGCAGCTGTTTATTTTAACTGGTTAGAAATGCAGCGTGCATCCTGGCTGGGGAATTCATCCCAGTGCATTCTCCCTAACTTTTTCCCCTAAAAACAACATGACCTTCAGATAATCATTCAGCATATTGCCTTTGTGCTTGTGTCTGGAGAAGGAGCTTGGATTGCCATGGAAACAAAAGTTCCTTGTTCTCTTATACTTCCCTGTGCTGTGATATCATTTTCACTATAGGAACCCTTTTCTGAGCCAGAAATGGAATTGTGGGATTTTCATGTTTTGAGCACCTCAAAGTGATGGATCAGTTCATGGCACAAATGCTGTGAATGCCGAGTAGAGACTGCACCCACCATCATTATTGTTTGGGGATATTTAGATCAGATCCATCTGCATCAGCCCCATTCTGCTGGAGAAATGAAAATTCTCTATGTACACTTTGCCAGAGTTTTCTTTACTTTTTCTTTCTGTGCTGAACGCATGAGAAGGAACAGAATTTTAAGAAAGGCAAAGTTAACCAGTGACATAAACAAAGCCAAAAAGGAATTTCTGGCATTTTTGCAAAGAATGTAATAGTTTTTTGGGGTATTTTTATTATTATGGGAACTACACTTCCTCCTGCCCCAGAATGTCTGTAGATTTTGTGTTGACAACACACTGCCCTGGCATTTGGCAGCCACTGCTGGACCAAAGCCAGCAGGATTATCACTAGGAAAGGGACTGAAGAGACTGCCTTGGGATTGAAAATTCTCTAATGCTAGCAATACAAAAAGGAGAACTAATATTCTATTTTTTTTCTAATACCCTTTGTATTTTGTTGATTCATCAGCATTGGAAAGGCTGGGGTTCTGCACTAGTCAGTGGTTTAGAGTTGTTTGCATTGTCCAAAAATGGGCAAGTTTAATGTGCAAATTTCATTTTAACTGTGAAACTGAGACAGCAGTGAGACAACAGATGAGAGGATGACAGTGGTTATATGGAACAGTTGGAGAAAATAGGATGAAATTCCCCCGCTGTGCTCACAGCCCGTCTGGAACGTCCCTTTTTGGTTCACTTGGATGAAAACAGCCACTTCCAGCAAGTCCCCATGGACATCATCTACCTGCCAACATTTGAATCCCAAAAAGTAACGACTCTCACATTTCAGTCTGGTATTTCCTGGACTGAAATTGCTGCACATGTGCCATGTGGAGTGTGAGCAGCATGTTTAACACATCCCAGGCAGCAGCAGGGAAATGCAGCGTGGAGTTTGTCTGAGGCCGACTGAAAGGTCATTTTTTCCTGGGATTTCTTCAATATACAGGGCCTAAGTGTACCCTGAGAAGTCATGGATGAAAGTCCAGTGGGAACTGAAGATGGCACATAAATGATGTAATCTTTGTTATGCTAGATGTGATAGAGCTGGCAAACGCATCATCAGAGAGCAGTCCTTAAAATTCTATATTTAAGGATTGTGTTTTAAAGACAGAAGAGACAGGAATTATTCCTTTCAGATACAAGCAGTATTCACGGCTGGGATTACTTTGGGTGAAGAAATACTTAATGTAATGCAATATTTTCTTATGATGACAATGTCTCTGCATAGCTTAATTCCAAACCCAAGCTGATTAATTTAGTGATGTTTATAGCCAATGTTTGACGATCTAATTTTATCTCCATAACCACATATTTTTGACAATATGCTGGAAGTACCTTCCACAGTGCATTCACTTATGAAAACAGTGAAAATGCAAGAATTAATGGGGAAGGAAAGCAATGAAATGAGTTTTCACTCATTTGTGTCAGACATACATTACCGGATACGCCAATATAATTTCACAGCTGTGTAATAAACTCATTTGTACTTAACTTGTAGCCATCAAAAAAGGGCTTGTGCCAGCCTGCTGGACAAGGCTATTTGAGAGGTGCAATGATAGGATTTAGAGGCACAGGGAAGCTTTAATGCTATGCAGATTCTTACTAATAGGTGGCATAACATAAATTATAAAGTTTCACTGTTTGAAAGGCACTAATATATTTTTCCACATAGGACTTGGCACTAAATCTGCCAAAAAAAGCAGGATATAAAAATAACCTTGCATTTTATAATTCATCCAAAGTATTTTGTTTCCAGAAATCATAGAATAGCTTGGGTTGAAAGGGATCTTTAGGACATCAGCATCTCCCTTTTTTAACCTTCTTTGTGTGTTTAAACTATAAGATCTCTAAGGCAGAGTATATATTTCACAGTGTGGCTGTATATCCCACTCATTAGTGGGATCAGCAGTTTTAGGGATACTACTGACTCCAGCAGAGTTTTACCCTAAAGAGTGTCATTATCATTTAGGTTACTGAATTTCATTTTAGAAATACTGAAATTTAGCCAAATGCCCCCCACAGTGCAGTTCAGATATGGTTTTGTTTGCTTCCTACTGGTTGTGGCAAACTCAGTCCAAGTAAAATACCTCGGCCTCACTTGAGGCCAGATAAGCTTGTCAGCGGAGTAGGGAGTAATTTCCAGAAGCATCCATCAGGACTTAAATCCTTATCTCATGAGCAATGACAATATTTTTGAAAGGAAACCACTTGTGACTAAGTGGAAGAAGAGCTGCTGGCTCCTTTGATCAGCACCTAGACAAGGGAGTTTCTTATTCCCTTTTTATTGCTATAACTGGATTGATAACAAAACTGGTAGGAAGCGATTTCAACGTTTTCCTGGCATTTTAGGGATGCTGTTCTGGGTTTTTATTGCTTATGACCTTCTCTTTCTCTCCTTCCCATGGTCCCTACACATTTACCTTGGGAAAGGCCTCCTCTTCTGGATATTTTATGATATTAAGCATAGTGTGTCAGGGGAAAGGCTGAGCCCAGAGGCTGAGCAAGGACCAAGGTTCTTCTCCACATGGCGAGGTGTTATAGAGTCGAGGAGGCTCCCAGTGCCACTTTCCCAGATTTCCATACAAACATTGCTGCAGAGACCTCCCCCACACTTGGGATTGTGTCCTGCTTTAGGGCTCCTCTCCGTTTCTCAGTGACCACAGGCTCAGGGCTTCACATCATGGGAGATTTCAGATTTGCAGTGGTTTGGGAATGGCATCAGCAGATCTCCTGCAAGGCTGGCAGCTTGGGGAATGGGACATCTGCAGAGCTGAGCCTCGAGGTTGGCCTGGTGTTTGTGTAGGCCAACGCTGTCCCATAATTATCTTCCCCATCTCGTTTCACAGGTGGTTTGGAGCTGTGCTAAATAGGATGTGTTTTCTAAATATAAACAAGCATTTTCAAATGCATTCATCATCTGTATTTTATTCACTTCAGACAAAATCCCAGCAGAAACTCACAAGAGGCTCCAGATCATTTGCAGGGAACCTTCCCGAAGGCCACTTTGCCAGCAAATGAGGAAAACTGAAAACATTGCTCCTCTTTCTCCAGAGAACTTCATCACAGACTCACAAATTTTGGTTATTTAATGCTCAGTGACAGCTTTAGGTTTTAAGGGTACTTTTCATGTATTTTAGATGAGATTACAGTCATATGAGGTCAAAATGTTTTATAAATTGTAGAAGCCACTTGAGAACAGTCCTTTGAAAACCGGGCTTAACAAAAATGCCACACCCTTCCTATACATCTGGATCATCTCCAACAAACCTAAGATGTAACAGAAGCATCGTTTTTTTTCATTTTTACTGCCTCAAGCCCTGTGGAAGATAATTTATTTAGTAGTTTCTTTGAAAATGCCTGTCCCATTGTGTTGCCCTGTCACCAAGCTGTCTGTCCGCTCATTTTCCCAGAAGTCTGTCCATCTGCAGTGCCCTCATCTCTAGTGATGCTGGAATTCCTGCTGGATTTCATTTGAACTGAATGGAAAAATCAAGATGGCAAATAAATTCCCTTCACATGTTATGAAAATTGGCTGAATAGTAAAAACACAGCCAAGTTAATAACCCTGGGGATGGAAAACTGCGCTGGTGAGTTTAACAATTTTCTGTTTTCTTTAGCTAGCTGATTTCTCAACATGCAGATAGCTGCAGAGCAACCCAAGCACAGGAGTTCTCTTGCAGAAATGCCAGTTTGAGGGTGTGGAAGAGAGCCAAAGGTACTCAGTTAGGAAAGGGGAACCTGAGATATGAAGAAAACCTGAACTCAGTGTGGTGAGCAGCCCTAGGCATCAAGTCCCTAGAGAAGAATTATAGAATCAAAGAATAGTTCAGGTTGAAAGGGACTTTAAAAATCATCTCATTCCACCCCCTGTCATGGGCAGGGACACCTTCCACTATCCCAGGGTGCTCCAGGCCCTGTCCATCCTTGCCTTGGACACTTCCAAGGATCCAGGGGCAGCCACAGCTTCTCTGAGCACGCTCACAGGGAACAATTTCTTCCCAACATCTAATCTAAATCTTTCCTCTGTCAGTTTGAAACTGTTCCCCCTTCTCCTATCATTACCATTTCTTGTAAAAATTCCCTTTTTGTCTTTTTTATAAGCCTCCTTTAAGTACTGCACCAACATCTCTGGCATGTGACTTGCACAGCCCTCCCAAGGCTGCCAGGCAGGGCAGGAGGGCAGACTGCCAAAAGCTCTTCCTGAGTGAGCTCCCAGACATGTAGGCAGCACATCACCGCTTGGAATGGAGCTTTATAGGCACGTTTGATTTAAATCACATCTATTCACCTTAAGTGCAAAGGGAGAAGGAACCTTCCCTCCCAATAACACGGCAGGGAAAGAGGATGTGATGTGCCTAGAAAGTTTTCGTCTGCTCTACCAGAAGTATCCACACCTTGGTAGTGGAAAATAAGCTCCAAAAGTTCAGCTGGAGGATCACTTACAGCTATTTTCTACATGGTTTGCTTCTGACTGTGATCCATCACACATACCAGACTAATGGATTACAGTGCAGCAACTTTAGCTTCATCTTCCTTTATCTTGGAAAATCTGGGTAATGGCATTAAGTGTATTTTTCCATAAATAATTTACAGGAGGAGGCCAACCTTGTAATTGCAATGGAAAATATTTATTTCTTGCTATTTGCCCAATCATGTGCAAATTCCTCTTGCCTACTTGTCTAAGACCACCACAAAAGAAAAAAATACTTAAAAGGCAATGTTTAAAATACCCTGGAAAACACCAGAAGCTTAAAACAAGCCAGTAGGGTAGCAAAAGGCAAAGCAAGACACAGTAAATTCCAGACAGACAGCCAAATTCCACAGATAAACATTAAACTGGAAAAAAAAAAAAAATCCTTGCAGTTTCTAAGATTATTGGAAGCAGGGGGCTGTTGACATCGATTTAAATTTCCTATATTTCAATGTTTTTTATCATTTCTGCACTTCCTGCTGCAGGCATGGCCTGGCCTTCGCTCACCTGCCGCAGCCACAGCAGAGAGGGCACCACGTGCCAGGCTTCAGCCACAGCCCCAGCCTCATCCCTCCTGTGACCTGCCGGGAATGTGAAATCTGCTGGCTGCAAAAGTCGCTCCCAGCTCTAATTCCCAGCGGTTTTCCTTTCAGAAAGCTCTAATGAGATGGTGTTTACAGAGCGCTGCTCCTGCGTGTCAGCAGCGTGAGCGGCCCTGCCCTGCAGTGCAGGGCTTGTGGCCAGCTCCGGGCTCCAGCAGCCCCAAAAAGCTTCCTTCAGGCCACCTCAATTAGTGATTCCCTGGATTTCTATCTCCATTCCCTTCCAGACAACCCAGTTATTTTGTAGCTTGGGCCTTCATGCCTGTGCCATCGTTTCACGTGGCTCCTGATTCCATTTATTACCGTGTTGGTGTTCTCGGTGCCAGTTTTACCAATAGCTGTTTTTCTAAGAAAATAGGATAAACCCAGGAGGTTTTATTATCAGCCCAAACAGCCATCTATTGAGGCAACACTGCCTTTACAGGCAGACATTTCTGCTTGCTCTGTCAGTCTCTTTCAGTTCCCTGTCAGAAAATAAATGTCTGTGCTACAAAGAAAGGTTTAAAATGGCACAGCTGTGATCATGGTCTCTTCAGAGTGGACAGTATTGTGCTTTTATAAATTATCAGAAACTATTAATTCTGGACAACCAAAAATGCAAGTTCATCTTTCAACAGATAAGCAGCAATACTGCACTCCTTAAACATCAGGTATAGGACTCAAGAGAGAGGAAAATGTTTCTTTTTCCATAACTTACTCCCTTTCCCCCAGGCACAGGAGGGTTCCTTGCATATTTTCCTTTCTTTGCACTACACATGGTCCAACCACGAGCACAGAACGCTGAGGAATAGCAGAGCTGAGTGTTGCTCTGAACTCTGGCACTGAGCTGATATGTGAACCTGTCCATGTTGCTTAAACTTTCTGTAACTCGCTTCCTCCATTTATTCTCCCTAGAAATGTGCAGTTTTATGCAGCTGAGGAGATCTATCAGCATTATTCACTTGTCCTTTCATGTGTATTTACATATTGAACACAGATAATTATGGTTTTGTTCAGGTTTTTTTAATTTATATTAAGAATAACAATTAATAATTTGATTGTGAGTGGTGTTCCACCATCCTAACGAGGAGAAGGCTGGAAAATTCTTGTCATCTATTCCAATAGTGTCACCTGCACTCATTCTGGTTTGTAATTTCAACCTGTAAACTGCCAACAAGTTTTACAGGCAGGTTGACAGAAGGGATTGTAAGAGCTTCCCTCCTGCTAAGGCAGCTTTTGAGGTCTCATCTCTGCAAATTTCCTGGTTAAACTGGTGATAAAGCATAATCATGGTTTTCCTTTGCAAAAAAAAAAAGGAAAAAAAGAACAGGTGAGGTGCCAGTTATAGTGGATTCATACAAAAAGCTGCTTTCCAAAGAAAATGAGGCAAACAAAGAATGTTTATACTTTTCACTGAAATGAAGACATTTCCCTAATGGGGGCACTTGGCATGCAAATTTCTGAGTTATACTCAAAATATAACTTTCTGCATATAGCAAGTGTGGTTTGTGCCTATGTTTTTAAAGAAAGGTAGAAGATTAGTTACTTTTCCAAAAGCTCCACAGTTCCTGAATTTAGGGTTAGCACCCCGAGAGGATCAGATTTGTGGACTTCTTATAGCTGGCTGTGCCAGTGTTGGTTTTTTGGTGGTGCTGGCCATGAATCCCTGTCGTTTGGGATGGCAGAGGGATTGCCCAGGAAGCACTAAGGAGAGGTGCAGCAGGAGCTGTGCTGGTGGGTGTGGAGCAGCCTGACCTCCTCTGCAAATGCTGCTAACGAGGGTTTAAAACTGAGGTCGGGGATTTGGCTTTGTCCAGAAAAACACGCAGCTGGTAATGATGTATAACTTCTCTTTCTCCACACTAATCATTAATTCAGGCTAATTCTGGAGAATAGGCTCATGATCTGGATGGTAAAAATTGTTATAATTGGGTATTTAACTCCCTTTCCAGAAGCTCTGGGGAGCTGAATGCTCTTGGACAGAAGCAGCAGAAACTCCTTAAAATGTCTGTTGACATTCTCGAAGGCGGATGTCATCGTGCAGCTTTTTTAAATAAAAGGTTGATACGTGTGTGTGCCTACAATTAATTAACTCTTCTTTCTGTGTGGCTCTGGGTAGTTAATGATTAGCACTTCTATTTGCATTATAGTGGTCAGAACAGATTAGCTCAAATTGCTCCAGTTTCATCTCTAAATAAATGCAGATCGTGGTACCAAATAAACGGCAGCAGCCGAGCTGGACTTTAAGTATAACATGCAAATGAGCTCAGTTATAATAACAATCCTAAATTAGCAGGAGGGTGTGAGTGTCCCTCTCTCTCCAGGTGGATGCTGTCTCGGGGAGTTTCTTGCTCCTGGCTTTTATTGATATTAATTCTGAAAGCAGTCTCTCCTGCCCAGACCTGTTTGATTCCCCAGGTGCCCCCAGCACGTATCCTACGACAAGCCCAGGGAGGATGGATTAATTTAAGCTGTAAATGGAATTTTTAGAAGATGCCCAGACAAATGTTGCTGCATCCCCCAGCCAGGCAGTGAGTGAGCACAGGGAGCAGCCTGGGAGCACCTCCATGTGAGAGCAGCTGAAGGAGTGTGATTCCCTGTTTGATTTGAAGGCCTCCAGGTTTCCATCATTTCCCTCACTTTGTGATGCAATTTTCCCCTTTTTTTTACTCTTCTTTCTTCTCTTTGCGTGTTATTGTGGGCTCACCACATGGGCAGAGGTGGCTGGAAGCTCCCCAGGGACCTTTGCCTCACTGGTCCTGATTTTCCCAAAAATCCAATGGGCAGCATTGTGCAGACACAAACAAGTAGCTGTGTTCAAATATCAGGCCAAATATCTCTCTCAAAATCAGAAAAAAATCCTTCAATAATCCATAGTAATAAAATTTAGAATAAAAATGTTATTTGGTTACTGAGCTACTTATGATGTATCTGCCCACATAAATTCTGTATTGACTGTTAACAAATCAGTTCAAGCTAGGGACTGTCCCTCACCCAGAGCATCAATAATCTGTATTTCATAAAATTAAGAATATGGGAAAGGAAATCTGTAGCAGTAATTTTAAATCTCTGCAGCCTCCATATTCTCTGTCAAAATCCAACGAGCCAGGCCAATTGAAACAAAAGTTTATTAGAGAAAACACTCTCACAGTATGGATATAAAAACCTAATTAATTAACAGAACAGGCTAATTAGAGAATCAAACTGGGATTTTGTAACAGCATCCAGAGCCCTAACAAAATTAATTACATGTGTGCAATCCACATGCTGTGACAATTAGGGCCAAGAGATTATGACTCTGGGATCTCCTTTGAACATCAGGAGAGAGGTCTGGTGACCAGGTTCAGATCAACTGGGCATCAATTAGTGCAGGAAGCCCTCTAAAGCAGAGTCCACTCTTTAGAGATTTAGAAATCCCTAAAAAAATCTAGAGGTTTTTAGAAATCTCCACTGGTGACAGTGGCAGAGCAAAGGTCAGCCTCTGTCTCAGGGGAGCCTATTTACTTTCAGCTTCTTGAAGATGTCTTTGAAATTATCCCCATTTCCATGGATCCATTTACAAGAGGTTGCACAGAAATGTTCATTATATTTAATAATGAAAGCAGCTGCCAGCACCATCCCTGTTCATTTATCCAGCCCCCAACGTGGCTCATGCTGAGCCCCATCCCCGCTGCCACAGCTGAGTGCTCTGGGCCTGCTGCTTGGATCCTGCCAGGCTGGAGCACGTGCAGCAATAAATTGCTGTAAGTCTGGTGCAGACAAAATTAGCATTTCATTCTGCTGAAGTGGATGACCCAGTCCTGGCTTCCACAAAGTCAATTTACTCTCCAAGAAGGACTGTCCTTAATGATGTGTCTGCAGCCAGCTTGCACTGTCCACTCCTCCTTTCTTTTCGTCCTTGAGGTGCCCCTAAATCCATGTGGTGGTCAGAGGGACACTCCCTGTGCCTGCCAGGAAGGATCTCTGGTTTTTCTCCATGGATTGCTCTGCAGGATTTGGCAGCCCTAGGAAAAGCCCATGGGTCCACCAGGGTGAGGGGAGCAGCAGCCAGAATAGAAAAACCCTCACAGCTAATGTTGGAAGAGCATAAACCTGGAGTTTCAACCAGCACATTGCTTTCACTTTGCAGTAGCAGAGCTTTTGTTGAAGGTACATTCCCACACTTCTAATGAGAGCCAGACTTTCATGAGAGCCACGGAAATAAACTGGAAAGCTTCAGCTTTTGGACTGCTTCTAGCTTTGGTGGCATTTGCAGGCACTGTCAGCTTACATTTTAAAAACTTCATGTTTCATGTCTTTCTCCTGCTCCGAATGAAGTGGTCATGCTCTGACACACAGTCCAAGACAGAACCAACCATGCCACAGAATCTGCCTTGTCTCTGAGTGTCAAATCCACACCTTGTGGCTGCCTGGTTCTCACTCAACACAACACCCCAGCTTGAGCCGTTCTTCTCAATATTGTTTTGAAGAATAACGAGTTCAAGGTGAAATCTGAGACTTAAAAATTTGAGGAAAGGAGCCGGGGGAGAAAGTATTTTTGAATCCCACCAGAGCTGAAATGCCAGTGTTTGCAATGCCAACCCACACACCTCTTGGCAGCTTTTAGAAATGTTTCAGAACACAGCTACGAGAAGGTTGCCAGCATAAGAAATTCTGCCTTTCAAAAACTTAAAAACTTGTTTTTCTGCGCTATGCAACTGGAATCTTGGCTGTGGGTTAGAAGTTCCCCTGGGTGGAAGTAGGTATCCAACAGCAGAGGGCTCTTTTGGCTCAGCAAATGATGGAATTATGAGCCCTAGTAGCTGAAACTAACTGATAAAACAAATTAAAAGCACAAAAGAAATGAGCTGTGAATTTAAACAGCAAGGCTAAACTTTATTGGAACAGCTCAACTGCTGACAGATGTGACAGAGAAGTGAGAATATCTTTAAAAGTGAATTTTGCTGTAGAAATAACCTAATAAAACACTCCTTCTAGCTGGCATTATGTAGTATATCAAAATGGATAACCATAACAATCCATTCCAAATTTGCAGCTTCTTATTCCCCTATGAAAAATATTAAAAGTTGAGGATTGGGGTGGTTAACATGATTTTAATTCTTGCATTTTTTATGTTGGTATTCTAGAAATTTGTTTTGATGCAAATGCTGTCCACAGAATTTTCACATTTTATTGAGTGAATTTTTTTTTCAGTTCTGAATTTGCTGGTGATAATTATTGCAGAAAACATTGCTGTAGCTGTCTATTCCATGGGGAAATTGTGATTAATGTCTGTATAATCTGAGCCTGCCAATTAGAGGTTACTTAGCATAGCATCATGAGTAAATACAGTGAAATTATTTCAGCCTACACGCGGGGTCTCTTCGTGGGACATAGGGAATATTTGAATGTAAACTGAATACAGGCACCTCTTTGAATTTCATAAATAAATACCATATGTCAAACCTTTTCACATGCCCTTGTGTAAATTGTTGGTTTGTTTGCACTCTGTAACCAGATGTTGTTATATAAAATATCTCCCATGCTGAGGGCTGTTACTCCAGGCTGCAGAGAGCAGAAGAAACAGAGTTCTCACCTTTTTTGCTTTCCAAGTACAGCACTTTATATCTCTTACTCAGAATGGATCCAGTCTTGATTTACACACCCAGAAAGCAGCAGGTGATATTTATGCAATGCCCAGTGCTGGCAATTCCATCAGCCTGGAAAACTCATTCTCCTCTTCCTTGGAGGTGATGCCACCTTTTAGTGCCCAGGCACTGGGCTGAGCCTCACACAGAAACCTGCTCCTTTTCCAGAGCAGGAGCCCAGGGAACAGGGTCTGACTGCACATCCCTGAAAATGAGCAGGTTATGGAATCACTGAATGGTTTGCACTGGAAGGAACCTTAATGATCATCTTGTTTCACCTTCCACTAGACCAGGTCGCTCAGAGCCCTGTCCAACCTCACCTTGAATGTTTCCAGGGATGAGGGAACCTGTTCCACTGCCTCACCACCTTCATTATAAAAAACTTCATCCTTATCTAATTTTAAACCTTTTATCTCATCTTCATTGACCCTCCTTCTGTTTCCAGGGCCTCCTTCATAAGCAATAAAAGGCTGGGGAGTGAAAAAAAGAAAAAATGGCATTTGTGAGTATTTATCTCTCATAACAGCTGTGGGCATTTCAGTGCCAGCAGCTTCTCAGAGCTAACTGCTCCCTTTGGAAACGTGCAGCTCTTCACACACAAAGGGAGGCAAGGCAGGATCTTCTTCAAATTCTGAATTCTGCAAAGCTGGAGTCCCACAGAGAGAACCTTACAGATTAAAGGGAAAGGTAGGGGGGAGCTCAGAGATTTTGCTGAGTGCCCAGAGGGGTGAGAAGAACCCATTATCCCTCTGAGAGCAAAAGGCACATCCAGCCACGTCTGTGAGTCTTGTGATAAAGGAAATACTTTCTTCAAATAGAGAATACAGCACCTCACAACAATCTTCTGCTTTGATCTGCTCAGCTGCACTTGTCACTGCTCAAAACCTTTGTGCATCGTTTGCATTTGGAGAGGTCTGAAGCAATTAGAAGGAAGTGGGGAGAGCTCTTCTGCCATATGAGCTTGGAGTTGACTGAAATGGCCCTTGCACAATGAACGGGCCACCAACTGCTGGGAAACTCCATCAGAAAACAGCATTTCAGTGAAAAATTAGCCTGCTAAGGAGCAAGTTCAGTCCTGTTCAACTGAACAATGTACTGAGAATGTCTCTGAGCATATGGCTCCCCTATGATCCCCATTTAAAAACAATCTGAACTGATCGATGAGGGGAATTAGAGGGTACATTGGAGCATTTCCTACAGCTGTCACAACAGAAAAATATTTCATTTTCTCCCACACAGGAATACAGAACTAAAAATTCTGTAAGGCCCCCAGCCTCACCAGCATGTTTCCCATATGGTCAGCAATAGGGGCAGAAGGCCTGGGTGATGTTTATCCCATAAATGCTGCTTTTAACCACCTACTGGCTTAACTCACATCTATAGTCATCTGATAGCAGAGTCTGTCTCTGGAAATAAAACCATAATGTATTTCACATCAGCAGTGTGTTACTATTTTTATTCCTACCATAGATTTCCCTAAGTCCATCACAGGATTTCCTTATCTTAGGTTTGGGTGCAGAAGTTGATGAAATCAAAGTTACTGGTTCAATAAGGGAAGTGTTCATCTCCTGAAATTTCAACAGGTTTGGTGCTCTAAACTAGGAAATATCCCACCCAATTTTTGCTGCTGGTGTCTCCATATTTATGCAGAAACCTGGCACCAGGTATTCCCCCACAGACTTCCACCCCACAGGCTCCACAGGGCCCAAGATGTTCAGGTTCCACAGCCACTACAGCTCACCAGCATCATAGCAGAGCTGAAAAAAGCTTTGTAATGTGCTATGGAAAGTTCTTACAGCAAAGGGAGCCATGGGCAGGTGAAGAAATAATCTTTTAAATCACCTGCACATGAATTTTCAGGCATCACCTGTAGGTATCTGTGTCCTGCCTCCTCATGTTCTCAGCAGAAAAACAGAACACAGAAAAATCATGCAGAGGCAAAGACTCTTTGTCAGGCTCTGGGTCTGTTTATCCAAGGTGTGATGAAATATCTTGATGTGGATTTGCAGTTAGGGAAAATGGTTTTGTTCAGCTTCAGATACTGGGGTGAAAGCTAAATCTTGAAATAAAATCTCCCAAATGTTTTCTTAATATTTTTTTCCTGTGGCTGAACTAATAATATTTAAGAAAATAATAAGGGACCTCTGGCAAAAACCAGCTGGTAACATGCATATACATAAAATCTTCTACTAAAAGCTCAAGGCTGAGCTTTTGATTTGATTGATGACCTGTGGTCCAAGAGGAATCATGTAATACATTCCCTTTGGTCTTGGATTCCTCTGGGAAGCAAAGGCACCACATGAGCCCAGGTTTAAGGATCTGCCATGCCCAGAAGGTGAGATAACTCCCATTTCTGAGCTGAGCTCAATTGCATATTGCAATATTCAGTTCATTCAGTCAGGCAGATACAGACGTGCCTTGTGCATCTTAAAACTGATATTTGTCATTAGTCTAATAGAAAGGCAAGAGTTTCTATGTCTGAAGTCCCCAATAATCCCAACAATTTGATTTGTCCTTTTGTGACATTTCCTTATCTGCAAGTCAGTCCTGAGTCCGTATTTGCTTCTCTGATAAGGAGCAGTAAAATCTATTCATCTTTATAAACACAAGGAGGCTGAGTTAGTATTTTAGGGAAAAATACTGAACTGCTCCAGAACTAAAGAATGCAGCTACTTTGCTTTTCTGGTGCTGTAAAAGGCTCTTTGCCTTCTACACATCTTTCCTTCCAGAGTTTTAATAAGAAACAACTTTACTGACAGAGTAATGGCACAGAAACCCCACACTAACTGATTGCTGAGCAGTAGCCATAGCAGTGATACCTTTTCATAAGCTTAACAGCCAAAATTCAGTGAATCTTAGCCCATGTGGCTGAGGCAGCTGGATATTATCAAATGTGAGGTGTCAGAAGATAAAGATGATTGAAAAGAACCATAACAATCACTGGTGAAACCTGTAAACTCTTCAGCCAGGATCTTCAGTGGTAGTTTGATGCCCTAACTTTAATGGGAATTGGCAGTAAGATGTTCCATAGCAAAATGTAAGTTTTACAAAGAAAAGGAAATGAAGCGGAACTTTTAAAAAGCAGTACATAATTTAAAGCCTGGAAGAGATGCCTTATAATGAGAAACTTCACATTTGTTCTGCTTAACAAAATGAAGATTGAGAGCCTCTTGTTTGCATCGAAAACATCTTTGCAAGTTGCAGAGATAATCAAGTTTTCTCTAATCTATTCTACATTTTGAAAGGGGAGAAGTGACCTTACTGGGCTGTTCAGCTGGCAAGTCCATGGAAAGACATGCAGAGCTTTTCTCCCGAGTCTGATGGCTGCTAATGACTCTGAGAAATGCACATATAAAACCTCCACAGAGCCGAGGAAGCTCTTCAGCATTTCAGAGCATTTCAGAACACTTGCACTGATGTCCTTCATTCCTTTCCTATTGCCATCCCAAGTGCACTTTCTCCACTCAGGGCCTCTCTTTTACACATCCCATCTCTCCCACCTGGCTGTGTTTCTCTGTCCAAAGGGACAGTATTTCTGAGGGTGTATCAGGATGATTTTTACTAAGCATCTCTGGGAGTTTCATGGCTCTGGGCTGCTGTGTAAAAGAGCACAGTGTATCACCTCCCACTAAATATTCTTTTAAAAGTTGATAGAAATCTTTCTTCTTGAGCTAGAAAATGTGCTGCACTGCTTCTCAATCCCAGCTTGTCCAAACATTGTCCCTCTGGTATATATTGATCAGAGCTGGTATCCTGATCTCTTGATTGCTATCAGGGAAAAGATAAATCTTAAGATGGATCACAGTATGATTGTAAACAGCATTTTTTTCTATCAAGGTGCCTCTTTTCTGGCTTGTGTAAACGATAAAACTGCTTATGTGTTGTAATTGATTGTAAGTAGAGCTGACTTGAACCATTCATGCTGTCTAAGTGATTAAAATTCTCCAGATGGATCCTCAAAATGCAAAGGTCATATAATTAGTCTCCCTTTAAGTGAGAAATTCTTTCTTCAGGGTCTATCTGCAAATAGAGTGGAGTACATAACAGGGGTATCTGCAGAATTCAGTTCAGTATCTTCATGCTGTAACACTTCCCAGGTGAGGAGAAAGGTCCAATTTAAAAGACATTTTATACTTAATAGTGAGTGTCATATGAGCAGCAAGGACCTTTATTATGAAGTTTTTAAGTAACAAGCTTAACTTTTTATTCTGTGTTTTTAATCTAAATTTCTCTCCTCCTTTGGTCTGTATTAACTACAGATGCATTTGCTACAAGAAAATATGACTTTAGGAAGATGCCAGATTTTTATTTTCCTTATTGTAAGTAATGGAAATAAATAGTTGCTAAATTATTTAGATAATCTGGATTGCATTATTAATTGACTAATGAAATTATTTTGAAAATATAGAAAAGTCATTGTCCCTTCTGCTCTGTTTTTCCAAAGGCTTTTATTTTGATTCAATCACCAGATGCTGAATCTAAGTGTAAATCTAAACCATGAGTTTCATCTTGTATTTTCTGCCTCTGATGTATCTGTAGATGGTTGAAGTTTTTCTCATACCTAGGACAGGTACACACACTCTAAAGCAGCACTTGAGTGCAGCTTTTCTAATAACAGACTTTATTTACATTCAGACCAGAAGAATAATTTTAGTTAAAGTTTTCTGGGATGCAGAAGGGCTGAGAAATATTTAATTGACAAAATTTCCAGCAGAACTTTGGGATGATGTGTACAGCAATGTAAACACAGGCAAAGTGATGACAAATGAAAGCTTAGCCTTTTGAGGGCTCATGGAAGGCCTGGATTAAGGGACTCTTCATTTAGTTTTGCACCACCTCAACACCCCCCACCGCATTTTCCTTTTTCACTGTTTTCTTCTCCACTTTGTTACCTCACAAGTGACTCTTGCCCACCAAATCACCGTCTTTAAGTTTCCCTCTAAATGTTTTTAAATTCATTTCAAGACTCTAACTCTGGTGGGGTTGAATTCTACCTTAGATTCAATTCTAGATGCAGTTTTCTGTGGTCATGGAGGGAAGTCTTTATTTGGATGCTGAGGAGTGTCAATGGCAGATGTACAGCAGTGGTTACGCTCAGGTTTTGGACTCCTTCAGGCAATTTTCTTTATAAATGCCAGGGCTCTCACTGTGGCCAGAAAGGATTTTTTTGCCTTCAGGACGACTCCATTAGGAGCTGAATTCCTTTAAATTATTGTCTCTTTTTACAGATGTCCTGCTTTATAACATAACTAATTCAATCTCACTTAAATGTAAGAGTAACCTCGTCCTAAAAGCCAAAAATCTTCCTCAAAACTGTCTTATGGTTTTAGAGGACCATACAATTTTAGCAAGGCTGTTCTATTAATAATTTACTTCTACTGTTTCTCTCTTTTCTTTCAGAGTTATATCCATTGTCTTCTTAATTTCCACCTTTTGTTTCTGTCTTTCTTTTGAGCTGTCTGGAAGAAGGAGGAAAGCTTGTGAGGTATTATTAAACCCCAGCTAGGGTTGTCTATCCTGGACAGACAGACTCAAATGTCAATGACACCTTTCTAAATTTTGTTCAGTGGGAATTCTATAAAGAGCTGAGTTTAAGACATCTGACCTTTTAGTCATTGTATTTAACAATATGGACATCTTTGTGCATTTTAAAATGCACATGAAGCTTCTGGTGCTCAACAAGTACCCTAAATAAATATATATGAGTTAAAAATGGAAATCAAAGAGAAAAAAGTGATCAGCTTAATCCTTGAGAACTCAATTCCAGCATTTAATCAAGGATAAACTGACATGCCACCTAATGGAGAGAAATAAGGAACTTCTGGAAAATTGAAAAGTTTGGGGGAAGCCGTAGCTGAAGATCCTTAAAAGTAAAAAGGAAAGTTCTGATTTTTAAAGAAAATCGAATTGCTTTCAAAATGTATGTAAGAACATATCCGCTTCAATCAGCGTTTAAGTCTAGGATTCCTTCCCAAAATAATCCATAATGTCCATTTTAAAGTAGAAATAAGTCTGTGCCAGTCAATGAATAGTAAAATCCTAAGGGGGTTTTTCTGCGAGCTGGAGGTTTTCCCTCAGCCCAATTTCTTCTTTCATTGACCTGTGAGACAGTTAAACATGGCTAAAGGAAAAGTGTGAGCCTGCCAAAGGGGATGGCAGGAGACAATCCATGATGGACAATATGGAAGAACTGTGTGTCCTCAGAAAGAGTTCCTGGCCCCAGCTGGCCAATCCACAGGGAAACGGGGACATTTACAGCAAATCTTTGATCCTCACTGGTCATTCTCTTAAGCTGTGCCTTCTTCAAGAGTGCAAGGAAAGGAACAGGATGCTCTTCCCTCATTAATGAGCAAGAAGCTCCTCCAGGTGCCCTGAGGGATCAGCAGCTTCTCTCCCACCAGATGCAGAACTGAAGAGTTTTCCAGACTCCAGCTGTCCCCACAGCTGATTTCCCAATCCCACAGGTAGACACAAAGCAGATCTCCTGTTCCAGAGCTGCTCCTTCAGGCTGAGGGGTGAGCTGCCTTCTCCGAGACTTGGAAGAAAGGATTTGGTTTTCCCCCTTGCCCAGCTTTACATGCACAGTTTGACCCACACACCTCTCTGCTCGACCCTGGGAAGCAACAGTGTTGTTTCCAGCCAGTGGTCTGCACTAAATAAACCCTCTGCTGCCTCTGGAATATGCTGATAAATTTCAATCAATACTGAGCGTGGAGTCTCCACTCCTCGATGGGAGCAGGTTTTTCACGTGGCAGGCACATTGCTGAGGCTCCAGAGGCTGAATCCCTGTCTGCTGGCCAACATCTGGGCCTTCCTTTTTTACAGGCAAACATTCTGGGTCATTATAAACTGCACTAATCCCCCTTGTTGAAATTTGCATTTCTAAACCAAAGAGGGCTCGTGATGCACTGGTCCTGTCACATGTTGTGGTGTTTAACCAGGGGGTAATTCACTGACTGCCTTGCTGCTTCTCCTCAGCCTGCTTTGCCACTAATCTTCTGTACAAACGGGGTTAGGGCATACAATTTAGATTTACCAGCAGAAAGAAAGCATCCAACAGCCCTGCTGGGGTGGAAAACGTAGGGAATTCAGGGGATAAGAAGAAAACAGCAAGGCTGAAGCAAAAGTCAAATTAGCACTAAAACCCTCGTGCTGAAAATGGGGACAATTAGAAGGAGCAAATTGGGGAAAGGAAATTTTGTGCTTCAAGCAGGCAGGGCTGGGCACAAAGGCAGAGGAGTGGAGAAAAGAGCAATGTCCCTCACACCTTGTAATGGGTGTTCATGAGCTCCCTTCTTGTGAGGTCTGAAATGGGGGCCCAGGGGCTGGGCAGAGGGCTCCCCTGATCCCCCAGATATCCGTGGCTTGAAGACCCCCAAAGGACACTGCTATGACCCCCAAAGTGGCTGTCACTGCTGAGCCATGTCATGGCAGCTGCACTGCCACAGCTGTGATGGGCAGAAATCTGGTCCAGTTGGTTTAAAGCACCCAAAACACAAAAACGAGAAGAAAGAAATTAAATAATCCCATTGCTCTGAACGCATTCCAGCAAAAAACACCAGCTGAGAGATCTTGCTTCTTGGAAAAAAAGCAAAAAATAGAAACACTTCGTTTTGAGCTCCGTTTCTCAGCCCACCTCTCCTCCTGCCCTGGCATGGAGCAATCCTGCCCCTGCAGACTGCAGAGAAGTGAGAACCAGCACCTCTCCACATCAATCCCTCCATGCTGCTGTTACAGTTTCAGAGCAATTTCTACCCTGAAGGTAAATCCTGTCAGTCTGTCCATCAGCCCAGCCACATGGACACAACTGCTGATTATTAAAAATATCATGAGCTCGCCAGCTTGGGGACCCAGCGGGCTCTGGGGACTCTCTGGAATCAGTCAGTGTGAAAGAAAACAACAACTTTTGTCTAAGTGGCACAGCTTTTGCAACGTGCAGGGAACAGTTCTTTATATCCCTGTCAACCTTGTGCCTCTCTGGTCATCACTATCAGCCAGCTGTGCCATGGAACGTCATGGAATGCCATGGAACACCATGGAACGCCATGGAATGCCATGGAATGCCTCTCCCATGCCAAGGGACTGAGGTGCTGATCTGAGCCCTGGTGATTTCCCCACGGGCACTCAGAGCAATTCCCAGATGTATGGTTTGCTCCTTCTTTCCCCCCCCGAGTGTCACAAAGCTGTGGAAGAGAACCAAGAAGGTTTTCTCACAACTTGTCCCACCGCAGGAACTTTGTGGAGATGACACTGAGGGAGGGGAGGGCTGTGTGTGCTGACATTGTTGGGTTGAAAGATGCTTTGATGGGGTTTGGGAGGAAGGCTGGGATCTTGCTGAAACTCGTGGTGGGAAGGTGGGAATTATATAGAATTATAGAAGCTATATTATTATATAGAGTTATATAATCACAGAGTGGTTTGGGTTGGAGAGGACATTAAAGCTCATCCAGTCCCCCACCCCTGCCATGGGCAGGGACACCTCCCACTATCCCAGGCTGCTCCAAGCCCCAATGTCCAACCTGGCCTTGGGCACTGCCAGGGATCCAGGGGCAGCCACAGCTGCTCTGGGCACCCTGTGCCAGGGCCTGCCCACCCTCCCAGGGAACAATTCCTTCCCAATCTCCCATCCATCCCTGCCCTCTGGCACTGGGAAGCCATTCCTCCTTGTCCTGTCACTCCAGGCCCTTGTCCCAAGTCCCTCTCCAGCTCTTTTGGAGCTCCTTCAGGTGCTGGAAGGGCTCTGAGGTGCTGGATGGGCCCCAGGGTCTCCATCTGACTTAATAAATAAGGGTTAGGCAAAGTAATTTTCCAACTCTGCCTCCATTTTCTTCTCTGTCCCATCCTCTGATTAAAATGCTTTAATTACAGAAGTCAGGATATTTTTCCACTTGGCAAATGAGGGGAAAATGGGTCAATCTCAGGGTCAGAAATGAGGGAAGGAATCCCAGCTGCCTTTTTGAAGAGTGCTGTGTTTGAACTGCAATCTCCTGCTTTCCCTGGCAATGAAAATCCCCCTCAGTAGATGGTGGCAAAGACTGCTGCTGAAAGAGGCTCTGAATCTCTCTGCTGAGCATTCATTCTTTTATGTAAAAAAAACCCAACCAAAATGAGTGTGCTTTGAAACTGCTGAATGCAAATCCTTACCAACTTAGACTTTTACCCAGGTGAAACAGGGAGAAACTTTTCAGTCTGGTCATTGTTCTTTCACCTGGGTGACTTGTCATCTGAATTTTTTTTTTCCTCAGAAACATCAAAATCAAGTTCTTTTTGCCTGTCTGTACCTTATATTCTAATATGAATGCTTTACTGGAATGATAAGCTGGCAGAACTCTGTCTTGGGACACAGCCCATGCAGCCCACAAGCAGAATTACCTTTACAGGCTTTGAGCCAATTTTAAAAAGAGAAAACTAAAAATATGTTATTGGAAACACCCATTTTTAATAAAAATCGCATCTTAATTGAATAAGAGATTATTCATATGATTCCACTTCCAGAGGGGTTCAAAAGCACATGTAAAAATTACAGAATTTTGATAAAATTGTCAAAGCCTGATGTTCGCTGGCTTTATATATCACTTTTTAAAAAAATCTGAAGAAAATTACTATGCAACAAAAATTTCCTCTTAGTTTAAGACGTAATTCAGGAAGTTATCGTGGATTGACTCTCAAAGTCGCCTTCCCTGAAAAATGTTTATTCCATATTTGGCTGTTTTTCACTCTTTGTCTCATTTCAGTCTCACAAAACCGAGAACACAAAGTTGAGGGATGTTGTTTGGGACTTGGACAAGAAAAATAAATGCAATAGAGTTTTTTGATCTGCTCCAGTTAGAAATGAAATGGATTGTTCTCTGTTTTTTTTAATTAGTGTGTCTGAACAATTTTGACTTTTTGGGACAATACCAAGCCAGAGTTATTCAAAATGTTCCCAAGATCCAACAGAGTAATTCAAATTGGGGTGTCCTATTTACTGTTCTCTTGGTGGAGCTGGAATTTTCTGGCTGGTTTGACTTTTCTTCACCCTCCCAACTGAGTGGTAGAGGATGAGTCTGAAATGCGTCTGGCAGATCCCAACCAGGATGGGGATCCAAATATGTGGAGTAGGCAGCATTTAAAGGCAAAGATATCACAATTCAGCAGGAAAATGTCACCAGTAATTAATGGCAGAGCTTTTTCAATGGAATAGGGTGCCCAGAGAAGCTGTGACTGCCCCTGGATCACTGGAAGTGTCCAAGGCCAGGCTGGACATTGGGGCTTGGAGCACTCTGGGACAGTGGGAGGTGTCCCTGCCCATGGCAGGGGGTGGAATGAGATGGGATTTAAGGACCCTCCCAACCCAAACCACTCTGTGAGTCTGTATCTAGAACTGTCAGAAAAGGAAGATACATTTTGTGTGGGTGTATCCCTGAATTCAAACACTCTTGGTGTGGATACAAAAACCCAGCGAATCAGTAACACCCCCAGAACACACTTAAGAGGATAAACAGTAATTAAACTTTCTTTTTGTGAAGATCCCTGTCCATACTTTAGAAGGTAAACCCATTGTGGCTTCATCACACAATATAAACCAAGGAAGGCAGAGATTTTTTAAGTTAGAAAATGTATTTTTCTTACCCCGATATTCTCAGGGTAAGGATTACCCTGGATCTGTTTGTTGTACTTTCTTCTCCACAGGCTGGTCTCTGGTGACTTACTGAGGAGTATGTCTTCTGAAATAAAAAGCTTTTTCTTTAAACAAACTGTGGCATGGCTTTTCATCCAGCTGACAAAACAAAACAGAGAACGCTTTCAGCAGTGTGTGGGAGTGGGTTTGGGGGGCTTCTGTTTACATGCAAGAATTACTTGAGGCAATGAATCAAATTGCTGACAACTTGTGTTGTCAGGACCCTACAGTTTCTTTTTCTTTGTGTAATAATATTTACTCTCGAAGGACCCGCAACTACAGCCTCAAAATGTCAGTGTAACAGATAAATTTCACTTATGAGATACAACAGACACTTCCTTTTTTCCTTTACCATGAGGCTGTGGTTTCTCCTTCAGATTACTTTCCTCAGTTCTCCCCCTACATTCATTTTTCTCCACCAACTTCTGTAAGGTTATTCTTCATATTGATCAGCATGAAAAAATGCACATTCTGAGACAGAAATATTATTAAAAAGCTTTTGCAAATCTCAAACCCGGCTCATTTATTTTATTTAAATAAGAACAGATTTTTCTGAATTTGCTGCCATTTCTTGGTAATAACCCATGGTGCATTAATAAAATGTGTTTTGTTGCTTGCAGTCACTGTAGGTTTTCCAGAGGTTATCCCAATAATAAAAAGCCTGTTCCGATATGTCCTGTAAGTGAAATAAAGAAAAAAAAATAAGATCAGCCCAGCAGAGAGGTTTCAGTGGCATTCCTCAATCTGTACAGGTTTGAATCCTGATCCTGGTTGGTTCCCCTAAAAAAGGAACCAAAACCTTCCTCAGTTTGACCCCTGCAGTCACTGAGGTGCCCAGCAGAAGATGCTGCTGCCTGTGGAGAACAAGCCCATGGTGTGACCCAGCTGTGGTGTTACAGTGCTGCAGTCACTGACACGTGTTCCGTTGATTTCATCTGGATTTTCATCAAAAAGAAGTAAAATTAGTCCAATTTTTTGATTCCTGAAAAAAAAAAATCAAGATGATTAACCTTAAACACTAATAAAAATGCTCATTAAGAAGTGCCACGTTGAGTCCAGGCAGGCTAAGCAAAGTCATTATGTCGCAACCAAGGAAACAAATTCAGTTTTAAAAATGGTAGAACCTGTGTTGTCATTAGTCCTATTATTGTTATCCCTGAAGGAAAGAGGGAATAAAAAGTTTAAAAGATCCTACTGTATTTCTTAATGTTCTCATGAGTCCTGAGTCACAGGTTTTTTCTTCCTGGGTCAGAGCTCTAATAAGAGGGTAATTTTCGAGTTGGCTGTGTGTCAGGAGTATAATCTTTATCCTGCTTTTTAGAACAATTAACACTGGGAAGGCTGTGATTGTGTTATGTGCTGCTCCACAGTAACTACTGCAGGAATTTCCAAATATTTCCAAGACAATATCCTCAAAACCCCACTGCTCTGTTTAACTAACTCATGTGCTATTTAACTAACTTAGAGTGAAACCATGTACTCAAAACTCAGGCCAGTGTGGTTGTAGCTCTGGTTCTGAACAGTTGAAAACTTCAGGTACTTTATTTGCAGTTATTTGTGATTTTGTGGTGATTTAAATAAACAATTTCTCAGTAATAAGGTCTCAGTCTGTAGCTCTGTCAAGCATGAGGCAGAGTGGGGTCAGGCCTTAAAGTGTTTTTCATTAGAGCAGAGATTTCAGTTCAGATTTTAGATCTTAATTTTCTTTTTTTTTCTAAAAAAAATTGGATCAGTCACATAATACTCAGGCAACACCTTGGAAATCAGTGAAACTGGTCCTATATTCAACAGCAACACAAACTTCTGCTTCTGTGCTTGTTTCCAGCTGTAAAATGTCAGCTCTGCAAACGGAGTAGATCCACAGATTATTTTGTAGAGGGTTTTGCCAGTTCAACCATAAACCAGAGCAAGGAGACAGGAGATTTCAGGAGGATGTGTTGAAATGTTGATTTCTTCCTTTTTTTTTTTAATGTGTATACTCTTGCTTTAATTTTTAAATCAAACTTTGAAACTTCTAACCAGACATTTGACTTTATTCCTTTTATTCTTCATGTAAGCCACGTTTTAGAAAAATGTATGGCATTTTATATAGAAAACACATGGAAATGTGTATTCTGAAATTATATGTACCAGTACAAAGCTCAAAATAAGTGTAATATAATTGATTATGGGAATTAGTGTTAAAAGGGGAGGAGAAGTGGCAAAAAACCATTGGGATAAACAAGGAAAAGTTGGAGGAAATGAGAAGGGCAGAAACACAAGGAGCTGTATTATTTCCTTAGGGTATGGGAATATCCCCAAGCCTGGATCTCCAGCTGACACAGATCTGTGGCTGTACACTGATATCAGCTCATCAGTGTCAACACAGATAATTCAGGATTTCCCTCCCAGACTCTCAGCACGTCCTTCACCAGCTCCACCACCCTTCAGGAGGTTGCTTGAGGGACTGGGAATGAGCCTGTGACAGCAGGGAGCAATGATGAAAGTTAAGGATTGGGGTTTAATGCATTTAAGACCCCTGGCCAGTGCTGCTCCCTGAGGAGCTGTAAAATCACTTGCTTTGTGTCTTTGTCCCACTTTCTCTCTGAATGGTGTCCAACTAACATGATGGCACCTGGAATGGTGGCAGTGTCTCTCTGTACATTTCACTTCATCCATACAATCTCTATTCTACAAAATTCTTACCTGTTTCCTTCCAAACTATCAGAGTCAGCCTCATTCTGCTTTGTTGAGCTTAGCAAAAGTAAAGAGAAAATTTTCTTGGAATAACGAACCAAAAGAAGATCATATTTTATAAAGAGGGTTCCAGTCCTGCCATCCAGGAAATGATAGCTTTATGTAACAGGGCAAGGGCTGGCTTTTGAGTAGAAACCATAATAAATGCATTAAATAAAACCATGTGGTGCTAATTGATTCAAGGCCTGCTCTATTTTCCTGTGTTGGCACTTCCTCCTCCTTTAGTTCAGCACAGATTTGGTATTTCCTGAGAGTCTCAGGTGTTAGAACAGAAAATGCATTCTTATTTGTACAGTGTTTGTCGTGGTAAAAGCACAGAAATGTGATGGTTTAGGGTCAAAGTGTGAGCAGAATCTTGTGAAAATAGATGAATGTAAATGCTTGGCTTTCGAGGAACTCTACCTGAGTAACCAACTCACCTGCAGCAATAATGAGGCAAATAATGAGGCAATAATGAGGTTAATAATGAGGCCAATCGATGGAGTTGGTTCACTGCCTAGGCTTCCAATGTTTGCCTTGACCTGGCAGAGGGCTGGAGATCAGCCAGGCACCAGGAGAAACACCCAGCACTCCCAGGAGCCAGCCCAGAGAACCTCCCTGCACATACCGTGCCAGACACAGGAGATTTTATTTCAACTCACCTGGTAATGAATATTTTCTTTAGAGCTCCGTCAGCTGAACTTATTTAATGTGTAAGAATCTCAACTTTCTTTTAAAAAGAGGTTCATTTCTAGGCTACGTGGCTGGGAAAGAAAACATGAAAATGAAGTGGGAAACAGGAAAATGCAAGTTTCGGAAAAAGCCCTAATGTTTTATTTTAATCTCACATTTCATGGGTGTGAGCTTTGCATTTTTCAATATATAGCATTAGCAGCAGTTCACCTTTTATAGAATTTCTTTTTCATTTAATTAAACCTGAATGATCTGAGAGTATAGAATTTCTCTTGTGACCAAACGGTTTTTAGAGATTTTCTTTTGTCTTGAAGACACACCATGGTCCAAGAACGGAGGGCCTTGTGCAGGAGTGCTCAGTAAAACAGACATTTATTGGTACCTGGACAGAACAAATGTCCTACAGATGCTTTGGATGAATCCCATCCTTTGTAGAATGGTGCACAGCACAGCCCACCCCAGGCTACAGCTGGTGATGAGTGAGATGAGGAAAGAGGCAAACCCTGGGAGGCAGGAACTGATTCTTTGTCCTTATCAAGTGAACTCAGCTGTGATAAGTCCACACGTGGCCTGAAGGTGTTCCCCTCTGCTGATGGGCAATGATGTGCCATAACTGGCTCAACTGCACTGATATTATATCAGCTGTATCACCTTAGAAGGTGTCAAAGACTCCTCAAGTGTCTGATCCACAACATTCCATCATCCAGGTGTCCATGATCCACAACATGACATCATCCAGTTGAAGCTCCCTGCCCCAGGGGAGGTACCTGGGAGTTCCCCCATGCACCTGAGTGATATAATCCCAATAGAGGGGCCTGGGGCTTTCTGCTCATTGCTTCTTTGGGATTTCTCCCCTTCCCCTGATGGATCCAGACTGCAACTATTGCTTTGACCAGGACATCTAAATTACAACAACCGAGTTTCATTGCAAGGCTTAGAGGGGGTGAGATCTTTCTACTCTTACCCTTTCCTTCTCTTTCTTCTCCATTTTCTCAAGTGATATTTTTATGCTTTTATATTGTCATAGTCCTATGGATAACAACAACCAAAACAGCTCCATACATGTTTTCCTGGGCATCCCAACTTTTCTCCAGTAACCCCTCCATGTGTATTTTTACAAACACTGATTGCTCAGTGTCATTTCACTCTAATCTGCCCCGAGGGCTCTATTAACAGCAACCTGGGTTATTCTTGTCTTCTGGGGCAGGGCAACAACCTTGTAGCTGGTGATGCCTCTCTACCACTTTGTGTTAGCCCAACAAGCAGCACTGCAGGGCCCTGAGCAATGGAGGAATCTGACTCGGTTCAAGGATATCTGGGAAGGATGGAAAAGCACACATAGGAATCCCAGCAGTGTGGAAGACCCTAAAGTACTTTAGCAATAGCAGCCCAAAGATTTCTTATTCTTTCCTTAGAGGCTTGAAACACTTTTTGTAATTTTGGAAAATGACTTTTTTATGGAATCACAAAATGGTTTGGGTTGTCAGGGACATTAAAGCTTATCTTGTTCCAATCCCTCTTCCATGGGCAGGGAAACCACCCACTGGATCAGGTGCTCAGGGTCCCATTCAACCTGGCCTTGGACACCTCCAGGGATGGGGCATTGTGTAACTGGACTTTACAACTAGACTGAAAAACCCTCACCACAAACAGTCACTTTTATTTTTCTTGTAAAGGAAAAAACCTGTTATTTTCACTAGGGAGGTGAATGATGAGTACAAAGAGATCAAACCTTCTTTAACATTATTATGGTCTTTTACAATCTTCTCTTTATTATATGAGAGTGTCTTTATGGGAATTATAAAAGAGCCCTAGAACAGCAAGCATTTCTTTCACTAATTTTCTTTAATAAGAAACTGGAAAAGACTGCTTGGGGTCATCTACTCACATCCCATAGGTTGCCATATCCCAAGGTTGCCATATAAATGGATGCTCAGTTCTGAAGGGTACCTAAAAACCCATCTGAGGTGATCTATCCCCTACAGCCTGCACCACTTATCCCAGAAACACATTCAGGACCTCAGCTCAAAGGTCTTGTTAAGAAGTACCCCAGGGAAAAAGAATGAATGATCTAGGAAATTCCCAGTTACTTTTGTTTCCTGCAAGAGCAGCAGTATTGCTGCTGGATAATACTCCCAACAGTGTCTATAAATGTCCATAAATTTAAAGCAAATTCTTGAATTTTTCTTTTTTAATCTACTTTTCTTTTTTTTTCCCCCAGACAAGCAATTTGTGATATTGCAGTCTTTTCTTATTTATGCATCTGAAAAGGCCTTGTTGATGAAACACCAAGATCCCAAGGCCATATGAAATTTTGATGAGGCATTTTCTTCCAGGGGTGAGAAGATTGAACATTTCACCTGAAAGTGCCTCTTTTACTGAAACTGGGCCACTCCAGCCCTTCAACTCACACAGCCAAGACAGCAGCCCACGCTTGGAGTTTGGATTTGCTGGTAAGAACAAATTCCTGGTGTGAGAAATACCCCTCCAGCAGCAGCCAAGCTCCTTTCCAGCCGCCAGCTGGCTCCCAGCAGGTGTGTTGGATGCACATCTGTTTGCCCAGGACCTGCTCAGCTGTCACCTGCCCTGGGTGGAGCAAGCACTGGAGAAAAGCCTCCCACAGCTGGGGCTGGCTGCTCCTGCAAGGCAAGGTTTGTGCCATCCCACCCTCACAGGTCGGTGGAGAAGAAAGAAGTGTCTTTTCACCAAAAGAAACACCCAGAGGAGGCCCAGTGCTTCAGAGAACTTGTGTTGTTCTCTCCATGGGTGACTTTGGTGTTGTCCCACCCTCTCCTGCTGTCTCTGTGCAGCCATCCCACGTTCCCTGCAATGCACAGCTGGGTTTGTCTGCAGCAGGGATGTCCCTGCTTATGGGAATGTGGTGGCACCATCTCTTGGGACTTGTGACATTCAGGCTTCAGCTCTGCTCTGCAAGGGGGAGTTTCATTTCATTTTCATGCTGGAACAAGGGAAAGCAATTATTTTCCCAAATATATTCAATAAAATATAAAAATAAGATAGTAGATGCTGGGAATAGGTGCTGCTGCCCCTTACAGTCATATTCAAATTGACCTTAAACATGTAAAATTATTCCTAAACTGCAATGAACAGCACTACATGTACATTTTAGGCATCTACATTTCCTGTAGTGACTCACCTAGAGATACTTTTCTTGAATAATATTCGTAGGGCTTTGCATCTCAATATGTGCATTTTCCTTAACATGGAGTGACTTTGAAAAATTGTAGTTCAGGAGAAAAAAAACCCAAAAATTATACTTCAGTATCCTTCCTGATGTGTTAGAGTGCACATGTTACATGGGCAGTGTCTCTGACCATGGTGGGGGGTTGGAACTTAATGGTTTTTGAGGTCCCTTCCACTTTGGGATTCTGTGATTCCATAGAAAAGCTTTGGCATTATCCAAGTGTTTGCATCGACCTAACCTGCAAACATGAGCCCTTTGTGTTGCATCTGCTCATTAAAACTGGGCTGGTGTGGAAATGCTTCAAAGACAACCAGGAACCAGCCCAGCTTATTCTGGGAAGTTGTTTGAATGGCAGAGCAGAAAATCTGCAGCATGTGTGTGGAAATTGGTTGCTCTGGGGAAAAGCAGGATTAATATGTTAAGGAACCCAGGCCTGAATGGGGCTAAATAACACTGTGCATGTTTCAAAGTATGTAAAATAATTTTATATTTAAAAAAAAAATCAATATTTTGTTGGTTCTTGGACTTAATGACAACCAGTTTTTGGCTACCCTCTCAAAGCTTTGTGAACAGCTCCGTGTATCAAAACAATCTCAGGATATTGTTCAAGCTACTTATTCTAATCAGTTACATTCCTCATATCCCTTTTTGCCTTGTCCTTTTAAAGCAACCAGAAGGCAAACACTGGGCTGGCTCCTTGCAGCAGAGGAATTTCTCCCCATGCTGGGATGCAAACCTGCCCAAATCCTCTCCACTGTCCTTCAGTCTTCTCACCAGGAGCTACGTGTGGGTAAGATGGGTTGCCTAAGTTACCTTTTTTTTTTTTCCCCCAGGCTATCTCATGAGACAAGGAACTTTTGGTGATAATTTACTCCCAGGGAAATATCAGTTTAGGTGTAAAGCCAAGCCAGCATTGCTGGTTTGCCAGCCTTGAGGGGAAGGCAAGGTGAGCCCAGGGCTGTCTTGTTAGAGGCTTCCTTGAGGTTTGAGGAGGATCTGGGGATGGCAAGGTCCTTAACACCTTCTGAATCCCAAGGAAGCGGGGGATAGCTGCAAAATTATCTTCCTTTCCTTCAGGTTTGGTGACTACAGCCATGAGCTGGGTGTATTATTGTCTGTGGGAAAATCCTTGATGCAGCATTCTTGGAAGTAAAGAAAATACAGAAGACATGAAAAAAAATCTTAAAAAAGGTAGTCCTTAGAGCAATAACAGATTTTTAAACACCCACAGGTGAAAGCCCTTCAAATTTTAAACACTTACAGTGTAAAATGTCTGAGATACCTGCCAAGACAGCAGTGAACAGTGAGCAAGCATCTTGTGGTAGCTGGTTCTCTTTGCAGCTGGAGTACCAAACCACTCTGGCACAAGCCTCAGTTTCTCTAAAATCAATCAGCTTACCCTCACCAGGGCTGCACTTGGAGCCTTCCATCCCTCTCTGCCCTGAGTTCCCCAGTTCTCCAGCATGTCAGTTCCTCAACTTAAGTGTTAAAATTCCCAATTTCCTGGCTCTGGCAGCAGCTAACTTCAGCAAACCCTGCCTCCTGCAGTGCTGGACACCTACAGCTTCTGCCTCGTGAGGTTTTACCATGCTCACACCATACACCTTTGCTAGCCCAAGTGCTTCGAACCTCCTGGCTTCAGAAACTCAGTGGTTTGATTGTTTGCTGAATTGTTCTCTTTCAAACACCTGCCTTAGCTCCTGCTGCGCTGCCTTCACCCCCCCACCCCCCTGCTGTCTGTAATTCCACAGCAAGCTAGACCTCCTGGGATGTTCATTAAGTAATATTCACTGCTGTGGCACAGATAGAAGGAAACTACTGAGAAGCAGCCCGGTGTAAATGTATGAATTCAGTTCTTAAACGCAGCAGCACAAAAGCTCAGGCATGGTTAGAATGACAGAACTGCTCTCCAGCACCGCCTGCTGAAGTGAAATATTTTTAAATCCAGTTTCAGGAAGGCCCATATTAACCATTGCAATAGGCCAGGCATCCTGCTCACTTGGCTTTGGATTGGGAGCAAATGTTCCAGGATTCACTCTGGACTGTGTGGCACAGCACTGTCAAGGACTGACTCATATTTGCCAGTTTGGTAGGTGTTATTTAAATTTTTTTCAGTCCAAGAAACTTTTTTCATGCGTTAATAGTACTACTGAAGCAAAGAAATGCTTCAGCAGTGCTTGGTTTGGTAATATCACTGTGAGGCACCAGAGCACTTAGCAAATGCTGTTAATGATTCCATGAATACTGAGCTGACTGCTGAGTGTGCCACTGTCACAGGAGGAATTTTCAGTGGGGATGAATTGTTCGTGTGTCCGTTTCCTGATACATCCTGATACAGGAGAATAAAATATTGCACTGAAATTATAAACTCAGAGAAGCTGGGCTTACATTTTCCAGTCACAGCAAGGAAATGGGACTTTTATTTGGCACCTTCAAAACTGCATTGAGGTTTGAGAAGGGATTTGTGTTCAGCAGCGTGGAGCAGAGCAAAGTTCTCCCAGTCCTTGTCGGTTCACGCAGGAGAGAGAGTGGGATCATGATGCCAATGGCTCTGTGTGAGGAGCATCAATGCCATGAGGGCGGATTTGATGACCTTAAAGGTCTTTTCCAACATAATCAATCCCATGATTCTATACTGTGTGTAAATTGTACTCTCCCAGTGCTGTTTGGGTTATGTTTTACATGAGTTATCTTGAGTTACATATGAGTTATATTGCATTCTGTTATATTGTGTGTGTTTATGCTCCATAGCATGAGAACCTATTTCTCTCCACCGCTTGGTGCAATTCTGGTGAAATCTCTGGGTTTTTTGCCCACCAGACATGCACTATCAGACACGTCCCTCCTTTCCCTCCCTTTTCCACATTCCAGGTGTCCTTTGCTGCAGCTGCGCTGCAGGACGAGGAGCTGGGTCGGGCTGTGGCGCTGGATTTCCAGCTGCAGCTGAATTTCCAGCTACGCCCTGCCCTCTCGTGGCGTGCTGCCGGCCCAGCCACGCTTATTTCTTGCTGCTCTTGCACCAGTGGAAAAGAAAAGATTGCCTGGTGACCCCTCAGAGCTGCAGCTGGAGGGCTGGGGTGGCAAAGTGCTGCACCCCACCTCTCTGCTCCCCACGTTGCCTCTGTCGGCAGCAGCACACCCCAGCACCTAAAATCAACGAGTTTTCCCCCCAAACAGCCCAAAATGAAAGGCATATTTTTGCCACCTGTTATACATCCTGCCTTTTAATGGATCCTCACATCTAAAGCCTGCACTCAGGGACAGAGATACCTGAGAAATCTCTAATGCCAATCCTTTCCTCTTTTTTAGCCAGAAATTCAGCTTTTAGCCTCCTTTTCAGACTCTTAATCCAGTCAAGCACCTCTTGTTCTTTTTTTAGACCTTCCCCTCAATAATTGTTCTATTCCCTTCCACAGGGTTTGCTCCTTCCCAAGTTTCAATGAAGCATTCGAGTCTTGCACAAGCCAGGCAGAGGAGGTGAGTAACCCACATTTCTATGGATCCCATCCCTGATGCTGAATTTAGACCTCTCAGTGCAACAAACAACAAAAGCAAAGCCTGCAGTGGGCTCAGCTGATGCCTTTCCAGTCAAGCCACCATCCTTTCCCAGGTGATAGGATTATTTTGCTTTCCTAAGCTTTTTCCTATGGTTAAAAAATCCACCTTTTCATCTTACAGCCACACATCCCTTTCTGCTTATTTCTGTCTTATTTCTTCTGGGGGTTTTGGCTCCCTTGCTTGGCTTTACTTTCTTCCATGCAATTTTGTGTCATCAATTTGTTCTCAGCTTTCCAGGAATTCACTAGACTCAGCGACAGGATTTCTTTCTTATTTTCCCCCTTTCTCCATCCCTTTCTGCAGCTGTTATACAACAGCCTTTGCCTCCTTGTCCTGTAGGAGTGCCCAGCTTGTACTGATGGACAGAAGTTTCAACATCCTAGAGGAGGAAATAACGTGTGTAGACCCAATTAACCACCCAGACGGAGCAGCAACAGCAGCCCCAAATCTTTGGTGTCTGAGACACACAATGTGTTCAACAATCAGGATGAACTGGGTTTAGCTTCATCAAAAGCTGAACCCCAAGTTATTTGCACGTCACCTGTGGCTTAAGCCTCTGTAGCCTAAATTAAATGAAGTTTTGGGAGGTGCTCTGGAGCTGTTCATTTACTGCAAAGCTCTGAGTTCCAGCAGAACCCTTCCCTCTCTTCATTCCCATTCATTAGAAGAGGAAGAAATAATTTTCTAAGTGTGTGAGACAAACCCAGACTGAGGAAAGAATTGGAAATCTGCCCTGTTTTCCTCGAGGAAGGTGTCCTGTGCAGTTGCCTTGCAGTGCCAGCGCTGCCCTTTAGTGCAGTGTCACACAGCAACTGTTTCTTCAGTGACTCAACAGCAATTTGAAATCTCTTGAGTTGTATTTTCAGCATTTTTTCAGTAGATCTGCCATGCCTGTCCAGCCCAGCTGAGGCACCGTCACATCCAAACCTGCTGGAATGGGAAGTTTTTCACCCAGCAAAGGGATGTTCAGAAATGATGAGGGTGAGGGAAAGTGCCTTTCCTCTGAACTGTGATGCAGTGATTACTACTTGTGTCTCTTTCAGACCTTATTTTCTGCTAATTGTGACAATATATTCACAGCAGGCCTCGAATTTTAATGGCAGCTTCCAGCCTGGCAGCCCATTAAGCCCCTGCCATGCTGGCAATCATTTTGAGGGTCTTTCTATTGATGTAGGCTGTGCGGAGTTTTCACAGGAGCTGTGACTTAAAAGCATCTGTCCCCAGCAGGACAGGGATTAAATCAGCAGAGTGAACAGCTCCCAGCCTCAGCTGCTGGTGACATCTTTCCCTGGATGAGGTGGGGGTCAGTCTCTTCTCCCAAGTAACAAGGGACAGGACGAGAGGGGAAGACCTCAAATTGCAACAGGGGAGGTTTAGATTGGATATTAAGGAAAAATTCTTCATGGAAAGGGCTGTCCAGCCCTGGCACAGCTGCCCAGGGCAGTGGTGGAGTCCCCATCCCTGGAGGGATTTAAAAGCTGTGTCCATGTGCCACTTTGGGTGGTGGGTTAGTGATGGCCTTGGCAGTGCTGAGATCTCTGACTCGATCTCAGAGGTCTTTCCTAACCTAAATGACTCTGTGATTCCCTGATGCTGAGGCTGTGCCAAGCCAGCACTTCTCCACACACTCCCCAGCTCCTGAGCTGCACCGGAAATTTTATTCCTGTGAGCATCTGAGAAGAGGTGGAAATTGTTCTGTCTTTTTGCACCTGCCTCTTATTTTTTCAAAGCAGGAAAAACCTGCGTGCATGGCACAAAGCACTGCCGGGATTGGCCACAAGATGGTAATGCAAGACAAGAATTCCTGTCAGGAACGATCTGCTCATGGAACCATAGGCTTGTTGAGGTTGGAAAGACCTCTGAGATCTCAGACCGTCCCACAGCACTGCCAAGGCCACCACTAACCCATGTCCCTAAGCTCCACATCCACAGGTCCTTTAAGTCCCTCCAGAGATGGTGGCTTCACTGCCCGGGACAGCCTGTTCCACGCTTGACAACCCTTTCAGCGAAGAATTTTTTCCTGATATCCAACCTGAACCTCCCCTGATGCAAATTGAGGCTGTCCCCTCTGGTCCTATCAAATTTCCCCTCAACTGTGCGAGGGGGATCAAGCAGGAATGACTTTTTATGACACTGTTGTGCCTTGTGTTTAACAAAAGAGCATTTGGCTCAGTTGGAAAATGGATTAATTTCTTGGCAGAAAGATACATCCAGAACTGCAACAACTTCACCAGTTATCCTCAGCTTGCTAGGCTGAGGCCCAGGGCCTGGGGCCTGGACTGAACAGATAACAACACACCATTTTCCATGTCAACCACTGCCTGTTTTCCTTCGCAGGAGATCCTTTGTTTTCATTGTACTTCTTCCAGACAGCCAAGATGCTTGGCCCAAACACTCAAGGTCTTACAGAAAACACATTTCACATTCTTCTGCAGTAGCAGCGAGAACATTTGGAAAGAACCCTTTCCTCAGTGCCTTTGCTCTCAGGAAAGCTGCATCTTTGTCTGATTAGTTTTGTTCAGCAGAGATAAGAGCAGAAGCACGGTATGAGACATGGATTTTCTGAGGTCTTTGCAAGGAGCTGCTGCTATGCCTTGGCACAAAACACAAAAAATTGAAACATATTGTCTTGATATGAATTCCAACTTCTTGGCACATTGCCCTTTTGGGGGTGCAGTTCACCTCAGTGCTACAGTGACTAATAAGAATAAAATTGAATTTTTTCACAGCTAGAATTGTCAGCAGAAAGGTAAAGGGAACTGGAAGAACTTGGGTGACCCTTGTCCTGGGTAGAGATTTGCTGTGAAGCCACTGAATGGCTGTGGCTGAAGAAGAGAGGCTCTGAAACAGCACTGCCACATCACTTGAGAAAACGCTGTTTTATTTCATTCAGAGTCACCAGATCAATTTTATTTTTCCAGCCTGAACCTAGAGAGTGATATCCTTACCTCCAAAACACCTTCTCAACAAACATTTGCTGCTCTTTCATCCCTAGTCACGCCACAACCCAACAGCGTAAGTTTGCAATGTGATAAAATCAGGAGATCCTCTTTTGGAGACATAAAAGCAGCCTCGTTGAAGACTTCACTTTCAGAAAGACCCCAGGCACAAACGAGAGTGCCTGAGCTGTTCAGCACTCAAGTTAATGATAAGGACAGATGTATTAATTAGCTCTTAGGGCTGGTAAAATAATATCATTAGATCATGGCTGTAGTTGACAACTAAATGGAAATATTTGACCGTGGCAGGCCAGGTTAGGAAACATCTGTGTAGAGTTATCCTGACCACACAGTGTTGACTCCAAATCAAAGCACATCTGGGTGAAATTTTTGGTGTAGATAAGTTGTTGATTAAATTTTTTACATCTGCAAACGGTGGCAAATTCATTCTGATTTTCTGTTTCATGGTCCCATGACACTTTTTATTTGTACTGCTAAAATAGTCCATTCTCAGCTCTCCAACCATTTTTGGACTGTGAGCATTTCTGAACTAGAACTAATCTGTTCTGCTTGTTGAGAATACTTCAGTAAGTTACTTATATTAAGCTTTTCAAACCCCAGACTGAATCCTTTTTCAAGCAGCACATTACCAGTTCGCAGAGAACCTAGACATGGTCTTCTGTTGCAAAACATCTCATATGTTACCAATCATATTCCCATTTGAAATGTTCAGGATTCATCAAGTTTTCAGCATTAATTTTCAGCTTAGAGACACATGAAGTGAATAATATGTCCCTGTGGAAGGGAATAGGGAGAAGTTACTTTTAATATTTGTAAATGTACTCGTGAGTCCATCAATAAAGCTGCATTGTGGGGTCCAGCATCAAGGTTGAAAGGACACATGAAGCTAATCAGAGAGGATTCTCTGGGCTTTTGATAGCTGTCAGCTGAACAGGAGCTTCATTTGACTCACTCAACACACATTCAGGGAGGAAATGATCAATAGGCAGCATTTATATTTGTCTCTTAAAAAATCCCTCACTTAGGTGGGACTTCCACCTGCAGAAGGGCTCCAAATTGTAGCTGACAGTGACCTAACCAGGTGTGTTTGAAAGCAAAGATTGAATTGCTGCACATCTACATAGAAATCCGACCATTTTAGTCAAACAAAAACTTTCAGGTATCTCAAAGTTTCTCCATAGCTTTCAATTTTTATTTTTTTTTACTCAAGTCTGCATATCTCGACCTCTTTAACCAGATGTAGATGTTTTTCCTGAAGAGCAAAACACATAACATACACCTAATTCCTTAGGTAACACATCTGTTCTGTAAGGTACTGAGTGTCCTGCCCACTTATGATTTTAATAACAAAATTTCATATGGCTTTTAAAATGCATATTCCTTCACAATGGAGAAGAGGAATCCTGTGGAATTTAGCAGAAATATCCATAAAAGCTCTCCATGGCCAGGAATGGACTTTTAATAAAGCCCATTCTCACTGGGAAAATGTGTGAGTGACATGAATAAATGATACATATTCATACTTACATGAACAAACTGAATTTGTTATGCTAAACACCAAATCAGCCTGTTTGGATCTCAGCTATCTATTCTTACCTGGCTTAGAAAATTTTCTTTTACAAGAACTGTGGCTAGGAAAGTCCATTTATCTTGAAGATATAAATTAGATTTGGAAATTTGTGTGAATACACTTTATCTTTCTTTCAGATTTAAGGAAACACACTTAGCCATGAGTGAAGACCATTTGTAAATAGGCTGACAAAAAGAAACAGAATTTTAGGTTGAATTCAATTAAAAATTTTAATGACTAAATGACATTGATTGTTTGAAAAGAAAATGAGTGAATAACATATACTGAAAATGAGATTATAAGTGTAATTGTAGGAAACTGATGCTAACTCTGTGTTGTAGCATCTCAGAGAAGTTTCAGCTTCAATACCCCTGTGGAAGAGTGTAAGACATCATCTTTGTCCTAATTCTTGTCCACTCCTTTGCAGGGGTGAAAGAAGTTGCAATAAACTGATTAAAGCAAGATGCTTTCCATTCTCCCAAGGAAAACGTGGTAGAGCTGTTGAGACATGTGCTGACTGAAGGTGAGGCTCTCAGCTCATCCACCGGCTGCTCTTTGGAATGGGGGAAAAAAAAAGTCAATATCCACACACAAAAATAGAATTTAAAAAAATAAAAACTCCTTTAAGCACTGTAGTTGTGGCACGAAATTTACACGTTATGTCCTCTTCCATAAAAAAGCATCATCAAAAAGAACTTGTGCCAGTTTTGTATTAAAAGGCCTATAGAAATCTCTTAAAATTGCCTTGGTGGTTGGCAGCATTGGGCCCAGGCTTCTGTCTTCAGGTCTTCGGGTGTTTGATGCAGGACTTTTGGTAATCAGAGCTTCTTGTTTCTCACTCAGAGGTCCTGTGGGAAAAGAGAATGTTATCTTCAAATATTTCCCCAAAAAATGCCCATCCTAAAGAAATTTAATGACTAAATTAGAAGGTTTGCCATGGGGAGAAAAATGTGATTTTTGTTAGCAGCCACGTTGTTTCAGAATATTGAAGGCAGGCTCAGATTAGTAAAATAAATCACTGCTGGTAAATTTGGAAGTAATACATCTTCCTCTCCCATTAATTAATCAGCTCTATAAAAAGCAGCATAAATCACTCTTGGAGGAAAAGACCTGTTTTCAGAAAAAAAATGATTGAAGACAACATCCCATCCATTTTGGAGCTGCAGGTATTTTATGCTGCTATTTCATTTCACAGTGTGAGTTGATGAATACCTGACAGAAACTCTACAAGCTTCACTCAGCACTCAGGTAAGCCCTTGTTTTGTTTATTTTGGAGGCTGGCAGTGGGATCAAAGTGGACACAGGTGTAGTGATGCCCCCACTTTGGGAATAAATGTGCATCAGCAAGATAAAAACCTACAGAGTTTTCCAGCACAAACCATATTCAGGAAGCAGATGCCAAGCTTTTCATCTGTTCAGTCTGCTACATCCAAGCTTTCTCATCATCTAGACCAATCTTTGGACCAGACAGACAATTTTTCAGCCACATTTTCATTCTCTTGCTGCTGTCAAATCAACATTGGGCAACGTTTTGTCTGCCGGCGTTTCTCCGAGGATTAGCAGCAGATGTCTCAATCAACACAGCAAAAACACAATTTCCCCCTTCTCAGCTACAAGCACAACCTTTCATCATGCTCAGATTTAGGTTCTGGGCTAAAATTGTGCGGGGTTCCTTAGCATCCCTGGAAGCCTGTGGCAAGCAAGCCCTGAGTGCCTTCCGAAGCAGGACTGGCTTCTGTATGGGAAGATAAATCCCTGCACTCTGAGTGGTCTGGAATTTTTTTCTTTATATAATCTAAGATCTTCTAACACCAGGCATTTGAGAATTTAATTTTGCTTGACTCCAGGCAATGAGATTAACGCAGCCTTCAAGCCAGATTCCTTTGCTGCTCTTTTTGCCTCTTAAAAAAGCAAAAAACGACCGAAAAGAAGAAGGATAATAAGGATTTTGCATGCTTAAACCAGCAAGCACCTACCCAGATCCAGGAACTGGAACACCATGTGCATGGTGTACTTCATGTTTGATGCATGGTCCTCCAGGCGAAGAACAAGTATCTGATCTTTGTTAAAAACTGTCAGCCAGTCCAGGAGATACACAACGTAGAGCCCAACTTGTAACCTCACCTGTAAGCACAAAAAACCCCAAGTTAATTCACCTTACAACACTTCTAGCTGTAAGAAAAACAACACTCACCTCTATCATCTGGGCAAAATATCCCCAAAATGTGCTTTTGAGGAACGGCAAAAAGAAAATAGGTGAACATTTTGTCATCTTCCTCTTGTTTTCAGAGCAGCCGAAGGAAATCTTTGCAAATGGCTTTTCTACAGGGGAGAGATGTCATTTTACCAAGGGCTGGGCTGTGCACCCGCTGCACCAGCCACAGGTGTGTGTAAAAGTGTTGCACAGACACAGTTAGCTGTAGAAGGATGCTCAGACACCTCACATCCAAGCTCCTCCGTGCTTGGGATGATCCAGCCTTCACGGAGATGCTGAGGGCTCTTGGCTCCCAGATGAGCAGCCATCCAAGGGAAGATGCTCAGTCTTGTCACTTTCCCAGTCCCTAGGGCTGCTTATTTCAGTTTGATTTCACCTTGGGGACGTGGTTTAGGGCTGGGCTTGGCAGCGCTGCCTTACAACTTGGACTCAACGACCTTAAGAGTCTTTTCCAACCTAAATGATTCCATGACTATCAGCTGCACCAGGTCATGCTGCCACAAGCAGGACAAATATTTGGACTTGACATCAGGTATGAGATTTTGGGTGCATTTTGCTGCATCCTCTGATTGCAATAATTAGGTTGAGATCTCAGCTGCAGCAGCGTTGATGGTGCCTTGTCTGAGTACACAACGACAGAGCCAGGCTCTGTCAGACCAGAGAGGGGGAAAGGCAGATTTTCAGCCTCTCCTGCCCTAATCTCTGGTTTTTTTCCCTCCTCAATATTAAATAACAAGTTGAAACATAAAAAGTGTAGCCTGGTGTTCTTAAAAAGTCCAGGCTCCAACTATGCTTATAAATATTTTTCTAAATCCCTTCAGGCTCAGAAGAGAGGAACATGAATCCCAAGTCTTAAGTATCTTTCATAAAAGAGACTTAGCATCTTCAGCTCACTTTGCCACAGAGCCAATGAAGTCAGACAACAGCCTCTTTCACTTCTGACACTGCCCCGTGACCTACAGGACTACCTAAATTCCTCTAAAAAAGCTATATTTTGAATTATTGCTGAATTATTATTATCCTGTGTGATTCTGACGTGTGTCTTTGGCTGATTATAACTTGAGTCTCCATATTTAGCAGGCTTCTTTATGGATGTGCTGCACCAGAATTTGGAACCTCTTACTTGATTAAGACATCAGGCTAAGATGGGGTAATTCTGGCAGGGCAGCACCCCAGCCCTCAGTCAATGCCTCCTTCCACTCAGCACTGGGGCAAACTTGTGGTTTAATGTTTATTTTCTTACTCCAGGCTCTTGTGAACAGTCTCTCCATCTCCCTTGTCCACTCCTTCAGGTGCTGGAAGGCCACAACTGGGAGCACCCTGGTCATTGTGCCTTTCTCTGGGTAATGTTCTTTCCACTGATTCCAAGTGCCAAACACCCCTTTCTTCACCATCAGCATCCAGCAGCAGCCACGATGCCCAGGGCACCTCTCTGGTTTCAGAAATACATTAACAAATAGCAAACCCACTTTTTTCCTGGCATAGTCACAGAATTAGCAACCTAATGAGCTCACCAGGGACAGCAATCCTCACTTTTTCAACACACAGCAAACCACGAACACAACAGATTTAGCAACTTGGCTGAAGAAGAAGCTAAAAAGGGCCATTGAGGAGCACAGTTGGCATGTGGGTTTTATTCAAACACCTGCTTGTGGCTCTATGGAAAGAGGCCTCCTCTGCTCATTTCCAAAAGCATCTCCTTCAGAGGGCTGCCGAAGACAACAAACGGAGATGGGTTCTGCACCCTGAGGATGAACGTAAGAGGAAAATCTTTCCTTCTGGTTCTCTCTCTGCCTTTCTCTGCCACACTGGAAGGAACACTTTTGTGCAAGCAGATGGCTGGAAAATTCAGTGATGCTGCCCAGCAGCAATTGGTGTGTGAGGGAGTCCTGGCAGCTGCAGTCAGGGATCAGCAGCTCCAGTCTACCTGGTGAGTGAGAGCAGTGTCCTGTTTGCTCTGCTGCTGCAGGGCTCCAGCCCATGAAATACACTCTTGTACTGTTATTTTATCCAGTGGACGAGGCAATAACTTCACCCCAGAGGCAAAGGAGGGAACTATTCCCTCTGAATCCTTTACAGCCTGAGCAAATAAAAGAGGATTGACTGGCAAAGTGGCCAGATGTGATACTTCAAGTCAATCTCTTCTGTATTATTTTCTGCCCTCAAGCAAAATCTGACGTGAGTTCTATGCAAAAATTGTGAATTTTGGAATCCTAAGCCTCTAATAGTTATCCACTCCCCTGCCAGCAGTTTCTGTGTTTTCTTGTATCATTTTCTGGCACACACAAATTAAAAAAAAAAAAAAAAAAAAAAAAAAAAAAAAAAAAAAAAAAAAAGGGAAAAAAAAGGTTTTATCTAGCTATTGGTAGCCTTTTCTTACAAAAGAACACATAATTTATTCTGATTTTGAGGCAATTTGGTACTGCAAAGATCTTTGCCAGAGCTACTTTTTGGAGACATCTGCAAAAAGCATGCACATTAAATTGCAATCTTCACTAAATGCACTCTCCATGCACTTGCACAATAGCAAGGCTGCGTTATTCCTGTTGGCATTCATCAGGGAACAGGCTGAGGAGACAGGTGGGCCCCTACACCATCTTTTACATGTTTACACTTATATTTATGTCCTCCACTTTACAAACGAAAAGGGACAAAGTTTCGATTTCTCGCTGCTTCCTTGCGCAGGATTTTGGTGTCTTCACAACCTTTCCCCCAGGTGAAAAAGCAGCAAGGAACCAAATGTGCCTGGAAATACCTACAGGCATGGCGTTGTTGAGGGTGTTATTGTAGACACAGGCTCGCAGGGAGAAATCCAGCACACAGCTCTCAAACAGCTGCAGGGACTCCGCCACTTTTTCATGGAAATCCTCCGCGGATTTGTTGGCGCTGGCGAAGTACAGATAATCGGAGTACAACCTGTGGGGGAAACGTGGCAGTGAGGGGCTGAGGGGGTGGAAGAGTGTGGATACAAAAATGCTGCTAGCAAGGATTTCCTTGCTATTTTCTAAGCCCGTGAGAGACTTTTCTCCCTCACAGAAGAGGTGGCAGGGAATGCAAACAACCAAACACCTGCAGCCTTGAAAAGTCTTGTTTGTAGCATAGTAGTAAAATATTTTGACAATGGATGTTTTAGGATTTTAGCCAATCACCCCCAAGGGGAGCCTGATCCTTTGTCCAATTAGACTATGAAGAAAAAAGTCTATCAAAGAGTTTGTAAAATAATTAAATAGATCAATCTTGCTGCACAGTTCCTGCCTGCTGGATCTTCTCTCCTCCTCCCTATGGCTGTGGGACACAGTGATATGCCCTAGGGCATTTTAATAGAAGAGCATTTATTTACCTGGCAATTCCAATCTGGAATTCCATACTGGACTCCAGGGAAAGGGGACATGTGTGTAACAGCATCCCACCCACAGCCTGCTGCCCAGAAACACTTTTTCCACTCATTTTAATGAGTTTTAGCTCCCAGCAAAAGCCTCTCCAGGGAATTTTGAACAGCATCCCCACTTTCAAGGTCAGCATCCCTGGAGACCTGACCCTAGAAATTGTGGGTGTTTTCTCCTGAAGGCAAATTTTTAGGCTTTAAATTCATGCTCTCCGTGAGCAATAGAACCGGTCTCAGGTGATGTTGGTGCCCCTCTGCACTTGGTGTTCCATGGACAGGAACAGTCCTTGCCTCTAAAGCTTAAAGCTGATTTTAGAAACTGTCACTTTAGCTGGGTTAGAAAGTGTAATTTGTATATGATTACCAAGCTGGCTACCATCATGACTGAGTCTGGATTTCACACTCTTTTTACAGGAAGCTTCACCTCCAATCTTACATTGATTTTCCATCAAAAATTTCCCATTTAGAGCATTCCACCTGTTGATTTTCTATTTTTTTTTTTCAAGATGAAGCAGGAGTTTCACTAAGTTACAGAGGAGTATCCTCTCATTGCACACTTTTAGCACAAGTTTTTCAATTGCTTAAAATGACTTTAAAAAGTTTATGTAAATTCAAATCTCTTTGGGGGTGATGTGGTGAAAAAACCCAAAACCTACAGGCAAGGAAAATATGAATTTTAGCATTAACCCCTGAAAGCTTGGTTAGGCTTTTGCAAGATGAACATGTTTTAAAGAGACAAAAGAAATACTCTGACATGGCACAAATACTGGATCTGCTGAACATGATATTTTAAATTCCATTTGTAATTAGGCTTAGAATGACCAGAATCACAACAATACCACAGGATTTTGTATCATTCGAGGAGTCACTTCTCCAAGTGTGTTTGCAGCACAGATTTTATGCCTCCACAGTACCCATCTCTTGACAAAATTCCAGAAATCCTACATATTTTTCAGCCTCTTCCAAAAACCCACAGGTGTCTAAGAAATGACCTAAAACCACCAATCTATTTAGGTCTCGCTTATTACTCTAGTAACCTTTTGTATTGTACTTACTTTATTTATCCTTTAACTTCCCTAGATTTCTGTGGGTACTTAAAAATATCTCATTTGGAAAGTTTAGGCCTTAATCCAGCAAAGCACTTAAGCACAGGAATAGCCCCTCTGCACTCATTATTTATGTCAGTGTTTTGCAAGAACAAGGATTTTAATTCCCATGTGAAACAAATGAAGACTCCATTCATTTAATAAAAAAGAAAAAAGGGAACAGCTGAAGGACCAAGCCTGCTGAGTTCACCTAAATTAGACACACAATAGCATCTCCTACTTGCAGGAAATGTGGATATATCAGCACTCAGCTTGTCCCAGGGATGGTGGGACTGACTGGTGAAAGGTTTCTTCCTGGGGAAAATCAGCCAGCAGGCATCAGGTACAGCATGGGCCAGGTTGAAGTGTCATTAAAGAGGTTTAATATGACTGCTTAATGTTTCTAACCATCCATCAAAAGAAATGCATCATTTTTAAGGCTTGCTGGCATCTTATGAAAAACTACATTCTTGAAGACAAGTTCTCCCTCTGCAGGGCAGTTGAGATTTTCTTTCCATTTTTCTTTCTTTTTTTTTTTTTTTTTTTTTCCCCTATGTGTTTTTAATTCTGGGGACATCTGCCTTTGCTGATTAGGATTTCAGCTGTTCTGGCTGCTTGAAGTCCTTCCCTTCAACCTCTATCCATTCTGATGAACTAATGACACCGGTTGACAGCCATCACAAAAATTATGTCATTCAAATATTCCCTGCTGGGGATAGGCCAGACCCTGTGCAGGTTAGATCAGAGCCTGTCCCAGCTCCATGCCCTCCTGGCTACTCCAAGGAACCTGTCCCACTGCCTGGCATCACCAGTGGATGCCTGAGCTGTCCCTTCTGCTTTTGGTCCTGCAGCTCAGATGAGCCATCAGGAATGTAAGGAACTGTAAACAAAAAGGAACCAATTTGTCACAAACACAGTAAGGGAGATGAAGCTGACTTTTTCTGTCACCCCTGATAAGGCTGGCAGAGAGTACATCCCCATTACAGAGGGTGGTTAAGGCAATCAGGGAGTTTGTCACTAATTTACATGAGGAAGCCACTTCAGGCGTTCTCTCACATAAAATTACCATCTGTTAACCCCTGGGGTCAGGAGATGCCGCTGAAGTTGAGAGCTGCAGTTCCTGACACAGGAGCTGGGAAGCATCTCCCAGCCCTGCTCGCACCACAGCCATGTCCTGCTAGCAGGGGAGCTCCTTGGGGTGCCCCATCCCTGCTCTGGAAGCTGCTGGGCAGTGGGTACAGGCTGCCTGCACAAGCACCACGGGTCTGCTCTTCTCCCAGAGCCACCAGAGCCTGGTGCCCACTATCATCTGCAGCCCCACCAACATCTGCAGCCCCACCAACATCTGCATCCTCACCACCATCTGCATCCCCACCATCATCTGCAACCCCAGCATCATCTGCACCTCCACCATCATCTGCAACCCCATCATCTGCATCCCCACCATCATCTGCAACCCCACCAACATCTGCAGCCCCACCATCATCTGCAGCCCCACCATCATCTACACCCCCACCATCATCTGCACCCCCACCAATATCTGCACCCCCACCATCTGCATCCCCACCATCATCTGCATCCCCACCATCATCTGCACCTCCACCATCATCTGCATCCCCACCATCATCTGCAACCCCCACCATCATCTGCAACCCCCACCATCATCTGCATCCCCTTCCTTCCCTGAGTTTTTCTGGGGCTCTGCCCTTGGGCATTGACCTTGCCAGAGGTATCCTGAATACCCCTATGGAGCTACAGTGAGAAGGAATTCACACCCCCTCAGTCTGATCCTTGTGGACTCTATCTTCACCCCATCCACTCTCCCCATTACCCTCATCATTTTTATCCTTCCTCAGAGGACATAGTGGAAAGAAATGTCCCAGAAATCTGAAGGAAGACTGGAGAGAAGAAGTGACATGCAAGAGGAAAGCTGCACATTCCTGTCTCTCCACAGCCATTCAAAACAGCCCATACCTTGGCAAAAGCCAAGCCCTTTCCCTACAAACAAGTCAGGAACACCAAGGATGAACTTCTGTAGCTGTTGGCTGTGCAAGCTACAAATGCCCAGTGAAACTTTACACAAGGTTCTCACCAAGCACTTTCCAGATTTAAAGACGTTTATATCCTTTGCTGACTCTGGAGCTATTTAATCATTGTTAATCATTATTATTTAATCAGTAGGAACTTCAAACCCCATGAAAACATACATTTTTCTACCTAAATGAAATGAAGCTTTTCCCAGGACCACTTCTGCTGAGGTCTGACCACTTCTGCAGTGCCCTCCTAATCTAGCGAGCCCTGCTGAGAACCAAGGCATATTAGCTCATGTGATGGCATTTGATTGCATTTGGAAACCTATAAATTCTTCTTTTTAGAATAGCTCAGGTGTCCAGGCATGGCACTCATGGCATTCACACTCACATGCTTCTCTTTAAAACATTATCACAGTTACCTGTGCCAAAATACACAGAATAAAACCCCTCTTACCACAACCAAGTAGCTCTCCAACACCACGTGAATATTTACCTGCATCCAACAGAGTGAGAACTAATAATATTATTATAACAAGAAAATTTTCTGGCTCACCTTTCTACAGGGTCCCTCAGCATGATGATAAGTTTGGCATTTGGCTGGAAGGCATGGATAAAATCCTGGATTAGGAAGGGAGGTTCTCCTTCAGTACTGTTGTCATAGAAGAAAATCCAAGCGTTGTTGTCCCACATTGTCGAGGCACTGGCCTCCCCTGGAAATGAGAGGCATCTCTGCTGGTAACTCATTCAACTCTTCATGTTGGAGTGGAAATTGGCTGAATTTTAAATTGCTATGGATAGATCAAAATTGACTCCAAGAATTTCAATACACCTTAGCTCTTGCAAACTGATCTGGCTAAAGTTCCCAGGGCTGCAGCAATCCCAATGCCCTGTGCCTTTGGGAAGGCAGGGATGGTTAAGGCAGGTTTTGTGCAATTCCCCCTGAAATATTACTGTCCATAAGCACACTGCTTCCTGCTGGTGCTTAACACATGCAAATAGATTTGAGCTGGAATGGACTGCTCAGGGTTTTATCCCATTCTGTAGTGAAAAATCAAGGAATCACAGAATGATCTGGGCTGGAAGGAATATTAATGATCATCTTGTTGCCACCCTTGCCATGGGCAGGGACACTTTCCACTAGGCCAGGTGGCTCCAAGCCCCATCCAACCTGGCCATGAGGAAGCAGGAGTTTGTCCCTGCTGAAGCCTTGCAGTGCTCTTTGTAGCACCCACGGGTTGGCCTTAATGTTCCCAATCTCAGAGGAGCAGCTTGCTAACAAATTGTACAATTTCCTACAGAAAAGTGTGGAAACTACCACCCCTGCTGATCAACAGCGTGGAAAACATAATCAGGAGAATCAGTGAGCACATAAGAAATATTTTAAAAGCAGCTGAGTTGTGTCATTGAGGATTGAAATATTTTTTATGTAATTATTCATGTAGAAGAAGTCAAGTATTTACTAATAGATAAAAGGTTTACAGAATAAATAGCACACTTTGGTAAAATACCAGATTCTGGTGTCTTTCATGACTGAAGAAGCTCACTCTGAATGCAATGCTACAGGGAGAAATATAATCAGTAAAAATCTCTGCCAGAGTGAGTATATGATGGTTCAGCTGCTAAATAAATGATCTGATGTTTTGAATTTTGTAACCTTCTCTGTCTTTTTAAGAAATACTGGCATTTATGTGGCACTGTACTGTTTAATAAAACATATATGGAAGCTTTTTGGGGACTTGCACTCTCTGGCAGTCTATGAAAGCTAATTCTTGCTAATGAGGTTTTTCAAATCAAAGGGAAGGAGATTAAAAAAATAATAATGTTGTAGGCTTATAGACTTGTACATTATTTCCCTATTTTTTCTTCTTTCCTCTTCTGGGAAAGTCCAATAAAGATTTAAAAGACGGACAAAACACAACATGAGAAAGGTACTGGCTCCAAACTTCAGCTGAACATAATGGGATTCATTAACAAAGTCTGGGAGTTGTTAGAAAACACATTAATCTTCTGTCACGTTCATTTTGCCTCTTTTCAGGAGGAGGAGATCAGGTCCATTGGCTATAGCTGGGTGTCCACAACAGCTCCGCTCTTCCATTCTAAATTAATTAGCCAAAGCACTGCCTAATCACCAGCAGGCTTTGAGTTGTCAATTAAAACTCAATTAGCCCAGCTCCCACGCTGGGTGAGGCAGAAACACAAAGGATTAAACAGAGGCCAGGAGCTGAGACAGCCCTGCCACAGAAACCTCTCCTGAGCTACCGGGACGTGGGGAAATGCAAAGGGGTACAAGCCCTTGCAGACAGGGCTTTACAGGAGAGGGCACTCCAGGGATGGGAGCAACCTTGGGAAGTCACTGCTCCATCTCTGTGGCAGGCACAGCTGAGCTGAGACAGCTCCCTCAGAAATGTTTGCCTAAATCATGCCAAGGTAATTAAAGTCTATGTCCTCATCGAGCCACCTACTCCTCTCTGGACGAGGCATGATCACCCTTCACAGTTCTCTGCTCTGTTCCCTGATCACATTTAATGTTCTGTTGGATTTATCCCAATTAGCGTGGTCAAACCTGTGAACACCTCCCTACACTTCTGCAACGTGAACTACAAAAAAATCACTGCATTTACATGTAAGTGGGTGGATTCTCTGAACATCAGAGCCCACATTCCACAGAAATTGTGACAGCTGGATCAGCTGCCACCACCCGAAATCTGCAGGCAGGACCCAAACCAGGGAAAATCCCAGAATCATAAAGGTTGGGAAAGACCTCCAAGATTGTCAAGTCCAACCCAAGATCACAGGCACACAACCAAATCATGCTAAAGCATTAACAGGGCTCAAGGTGCTGCTCCAGTGCAGTCAGCCCAGCAGAACCTGGGCTCAAGAGGGTAAATCTTCCCACAAGATGACTGTCACAAATTTAATGAGGGAAAAAAAAATATATATATATATACGTGAAAAAAATTGCAATCATTCTGGTCCCTGCTGATTTTTTATAATTTTAATTTCCTGAAGCAGCCTAACAAAAATATTCCTGACAATTTGACAGTTTGGTTTTAATACCTGCAAAGAGAAAAAACCATACTAAACATGAGATAAATTAATCACCGACAATTAATTATGTTTAATTACTCCAGTGCAACTGAATTGGGGTTTTTTTGGTATGGACTTAAAGAACATATGAATTATTAAATTGCCTAAAGAATGGACATATAACCTCCTTATTTAGTCATTAATGGATTAACATCATATTGTGTTTTCGCAAGCCATTCCTCTGAATTTATCATATTAATGATCCCACATAAACAACTCCTGCTCAGAATGCCTCAGGCTGGATCAGCCCTGTCCTCTCTGGCTCATCTCTGAGCAGATGTTGGAGTTGGATTTTTTTTGGAAAATGCAGTTATTACCCACTAGGTTTAATATCCAAAGAAGCTTAACTTTTCAAAATAATATAACATGATGAACTACTGAAATATTTACAGTTTTAATTTGATTTTTCTTTGCAGTCATCTGAAATAAGAAAAGGAAGATTATGAGCAAACCTGATATTCATACAGATTCATTTTAGGCTAGATGGCTTTGTTTTGTTTTTTACCAAGGTCATAAAAGACTGCCTTAATGAGTATAATCATTCAAGACTTTTCCTGTAAACTTAATAAGAAAACCCAGCAGAACCTTAATGAAACAAGAAATGAGACCACCGGAAAAAGAAACACAAAGTGAACTCTACAAAAAGCTGCAACAGGAGGTAAGTAATCAAAGATGTACGTTGCCAATTAGATTAGTGAATTTAATTAGCATAAGCACTTCACCCATGAAAGGACAGGAGATATTATTGTAAGTAGCAGGCAAATCTGCAGATGTCCTTGACAGCAACATTTCTTAAGAATCGCATCTTGTAGATGCTGCTCAGTGTTGCAGATGTTTAATAAAGTGAATGATGGGTTTAAACAGGGGCTGGGGAAGTTCTGAACAAATGTGACTCAGCCCAGGCTCTGGTTTAACCAAGCTAAGGCATCATCACCATCTCATCCAGCCAGCAATAGGTTATAATTTTTGCTTATAATGAGACCAAACCCCCCATAATTCTGAGGGCAGGCAGCAAAAATCTTATCTCTATTTTCTGTAGAATTGTGGCTTCAAGCCTCCTTGAAAAGTCTCTTTTTGACAGGGAACTGTCACTTGCACAACTACTTTTTGCATGGAACGTGTCTGGTTTTCCTGGGAAATTCTGAGGTGACAGAGTAACACTTGTAAAACTCCCATCCCCTCAGTTTTCTGGATTTAGCAGAGAGCAAGAGCAGAATTTAGAAGTTTGTGATGTTCCTCATGGGCACTATAAACCTGTAACCATGGACCGGAGTGGATGAGCCCACTGTGTGTCACGGAAAGCAATCCAGGGATCCCTCCCTAGAGCCCAGTGCTAACCATGGACTTCCAGAAAGTACAATAAAACAGCACTTCTAGACCATTTTTAGTGGTAATTAGGTAATTTAATTTTCATACCAATTCATTATATCAATATCTTCTGTTGGAGGTTGAGAAGAGCCACTGAGAGCTTTCCTTATCGTGTCTCCCATCAGCTCCAGGATTTTTCCAGTAGCCAGTGTGTGTCATTACACCACAGTTTTGTGTTATCCCAGACACACTGCTCCAGCATTTGGAACTGAAGCCACAATCCCAGCACTACAGGCAATCCCCTCATAATTGTACTTAAAGTGGATGTGGCACCTGGGGACACGGGTTAGGGGTGATCTTGGAAGTGCTGTGGGGCAATGGATGGACTTGATGATCTTAGAGGGTTTTTCCAACCTAAATGATTCTATGAAAACAAAAGGAAAACTGGGTTTGAAGGAGTTTCCAAGGTCATTCTCATTCTTGGAAGCAGAACCCCACATTAATTAAATGCTGACGTTCATCAGATAATACAGCACTTGCTCAGGAATTTTCTAAAGATAATCACAGCTTCTTAACAAAGCAGGGAACCACCCTCCAGGGAAAGAAAGCCAAGAGCTTCCAGGCACACCAGGGAAAAACAACGCCAGGGGCTCTGTGCTGAGAACAAGTCACAAAATCCCCCTCTGGCCCCTCAGCTCTGAGTGCTGCCCATGTGGAGCTACGGGGATGTTTTGGGGCTGCATTTGCCCTACCAATGATGATGTTGTTCCTCCTGCCACGCTCCTTCCCCTCATCGCTCTGCAGCACGCTCTGGATCTGATGTGCTGCCAAGTCGAACAGATCCAGGTAATCTTCCACCGGGTAGCGGTCGTGAAATCCATCCCTCAGCCGGATGATTCCTGAAAAAACAGCAAAAAAGAGAGAATTAAAAACAGCTATTATAATAACAACAGGGCAAGACTGACCATGGTGCAAACCAAGGTGATTTCGTAGATGTGGCTGGCCCCAAGCCAGCCAACATCAGCACGAGATCCGACAGACGGAGTGCAACCCTCAGATAAAAGTGCCAATAATGAAGTGGCTGAGATCTGAGATCTGAGTTACTGAATGATTACACCATAAATTCACAGTGATAGGAAATATTTTAAGCGCTCTGTTTTGTAGTCCCTGCATGAATGAGCTTGGATTTATTTTCTTCTAAATTTAGCTGTTGGAAAGAACATAGAAGATAAGATTCTACTTCCATTTGCACCCATGTAAATTGAAGTAATATTGGACTCCCACTAGATTTACTGTTCTGAGATTGAGCACAGGCTCTGATGCCAAATATGCAAATCAATACACACTGGGAAATCATTCATGTTTTTTTTTTTCCTTTCACAGGTATGCAAATAAAGCTCCACAGTAGTATCTCATTTTTCTCCTCTCCTTCCCTCCACTCTGGGGTGAGTTCAGTATCACCTTCCCCCTGCATTTCTCAGCATCTTGAGCCACATCCTGTGATTTTTATACTCCTTTTCCCACTCCTGTTTCCAAATCTAGTCTCACTTCTCCATTTGCTGTGCATGCTCCCCACACAGGACTTCTCAGCTCTCCCTTTCTTGTTCCCATAAGGCCAATAATTATCAATTATGTGAGAGGAAAGCTCAGCAAGGGAGTTCTTTTGTCCATTGCCTCTGATTTTCCCCTTTAGGAAAGTGGGATTTAATGAGGGTAGAAGAAAGTTCAACAGCGTATTTTGACTTGTTTTGAGGGGGAAAAAAACTGCAAGCGTGGTGCTACAGACAGCCTTGGTTTGTTACCACCCCACTCCTGGGAACAGAAACAGTGGCAAGGAGCCAGGAGAGAGAGACAGTCAAGCTGAGACAAAGTCCTGTGGAGCATCAACCATCCCAGCAGAAGGGGAAAGGAGTGATTTGCGAAATGGGGCCTCCCCAGAGGGCTGTTTAACTTCAGCTGAAATTAGTCTGTCTCAAAAATCCATTGAATCAGAGGATGTCATTGAACAAAGAGATTTTCTTGCCCAGCTTGTGTTAGAAACCTAACCAAGTTAATAGCCAGGAGCATAGGAGTCATAGCCACTCGCTGGCTGTCCCAATTTCACTTGTGAGTGTATTTGTCATAGTCTCTGTTTTTCTTTTTTTAATTTTAAATAGTAACCATTAGGTAATGCACTTTTAAGGCAGAATTAAAGGACTGAGCCACCAGGAATAAACTTATCTTTCATTCTCAGTGGCAGACAGCTGAGATGATCTGAAGGTCATCCCTACAGATCCCCCTCCCATGAGACCACAAGCTCTGCAATCTTTCCTTATTCTCCAGCTTTACAAAACAACTTCAAAAAAAACCTGAATTATGCAAAGAATGTTCTCTTCAAGGATCAGCACTTGGTCCCCAGTGGCTGACCACAAGACTGTGCAAGTGGAGGGGTTGTGAATGCCAGCACAGAGATAGGAATTCACCCTGTTCTCAAGTTAGATGCACTCCAGCTTGATTTTTTGCATTCTTCTGCCTGTTTGGAAGGTCAGGTTCAGAGCTTTAGTGAGCCCAGTCTTGCTGAAGTGAGGTTGGGTGCATTACCTCCTCCAACATTCATTCCAAACATTTATGTTGAGGTTAATGTAAGTGGAGAGAACTATTCGGTGGAAAACATTTTAGCTTAAGGTATCAGTTGGGTTCAGCCTTTGCTGCCAACTCTCCCGTGGAACACAAAATCCTCCACAGATTTTGCTGCCAGTCCCTCATTTTCATCACTCTATTTGAATGTGAGAAAAAGTTGTGGCTGCCCCATCCCTGGAAGCGTCCAAGGCCAGGTTGGACAGGGCTTGGAGCAACCTGGGATAGTGGAAGGTGTCCCTGCCCATGGCAGGTAGAACAAGATGATTAAGGTCCCTTCCAACCCAAACCATTCCATGTTTTGTCTTCAGTCAGCTACTGAGATGAACAAGTCCCTTTTCATGGGTCTTCAAGGGACACCACAATGCTTCTCTTCTTTGACTTGATTTCATTCCTCAGTTCACACTGGTGCCTCCAGTGTTTCTTAAACCAGATGAAATTATCTCAAAAGCAAAGCTGTATTTTCATCACATTGCTTTAAACCTTAGCTTACAAAAAAGGATTTAGAAAATGTCTAAAATATTTATCTTGGCAATGTTCATATGGCATTTGCAAAGGAAGAAAATTGAAAATTTAACAGCAAAATCATGAAATCCCATCTCTGTGGCCAGGAGCACCTCACCAAGCAGCGAGGAACAAAATCCTGTCTGCAGGAGCTCAAAGGTTCTTCTGGGATCCAAGGCATGGGAAAACATGATGGAAATGACAGGACCGCATGCAGGAGAAATGAAGAATTTGAGGTATGATCTCAAAATAAAGAACAGAAGCAGCACTGCAGGTGTCCCAATGCCTCAGAAAGTGTCCTTCCTTGCCTTTAGCCACAGCAATTCACTATTTTCCCATTCCAAGGAAGCTCAGAAAGTCACCAAAAGAAAGTAGTGATCAAAGTCCTCATCTACCCCCCAGTGCCAGGTCTCTCCCGTTCCAATGGCTGTGCCTGCCATAAAGCAACAGCAAATGAGAAACAGAAATTAAGATGTCACTAAAATAAGCAAAATCTTCCTCTTGGAAACAGTAAAATCACTGAAAAGTCTTTGATCTTTGACACCAAAGTCATAAAAAGGGAGGGCACGCCAGCACTTAACAAAGCCAGACCCAAGAGCCGGAAAATCCAGTGCCTGGGTGGAATACAGAAGGCACAACACTCATCCACAATAGAGGGGAGCAGTTAGGAAATTAAAATGGGTCTCTGCAGCTCATGTAATCTCTAACCACAAGACTGGCCTTCCTTGGCATCCAGAGAAGAGAGATAAGGAGGAGGAAAACACTTCAGATGGATGAAATTCTGTGCTCAGCCCCACTGCCCTGAGACCCTTTGGACGTGCAATCATGAGGTGTGGGTGCCTTTTACTCCAGTTGGCCACAGCCCCAACTATTCAAGTCTGCCTTCACAGATGGAAATATTGATATCATCCAGGAAAAGTATCAAAATATGTGCAGGGCCCTCAGTGTGAGAGAGATTCCTCATGCAGAGCATCTCTACTGTTCAGAGATGGCCAGAGCTGTGACATTAAAGAAGCTCCTGCTACAGTGGTATTTATCGAACCATAAGGACTGAAATTTTGAATAGTGATCCATCATTTATTGATGTGAGAAAGGCTTTACAGAATTTCCCAATACAAAACTATCACTGCTACTCTTCAATTCCCCCATGACAACCTAATTCATTTCTCTCCTTGCCTTTACAAATTCTTAAGGTGGGTTTTATCGGCCATTTTTGTTTTTTCTTAGATTTTCCAAACCACTGCAAATGAACCAAATGAAATGTGTGTTTTCTCAAGAGGTTTAACCCAAAACATCATTGAACAAAAGCAGGTTGAGCATCCACCACGAGGATGTCTCAAAACTATCTGTTTCAGTGGTTTCTAGGTAAACCAATACGGAGCAAATCCATTAATTTCATCCCAGACATGTAGAAAATTTTAGGAGACACAACTTGCCTGGATAGCAGAGGACATTTTCACTCACCAAAGCGTTTCCTTGTCCACCAGTGGGGCTCCTTGATGGCCGAGAAGCGAACGTCGGGGTGCAGCCTCAGGCGGTCGTACAGGTCCGTGGTGCCACACTTGGGCTGCCCGATGATGTAGAAGTGTGGGAGGCAGCGCAGGCGGTAGTGCTTGTCCTTGTAGTGGTACAAGTGGTTCCAAAATACCTTCCTGAGGTAATCAAAAATGATCCGAAAGCGCTTGGAGTACAGTGCATAGGAGTTGGTTGCGTAAGGATCCGTGGTTGTGTTTCCTCGGTACTCTTCATACCAACAAGGGTTCTTGCTATTTGGAAGGAATTTGTTAGGAATTACTGAAAACATCTGCAACATAAAGAACAACAATTTCAGTCAAGGCAGCAAGTAATCAACAGTTATACTTTTCTTACTTAGCACGGTGAGAGAACAGAAACTTTACCTGGACATCTTTACCTACAAAGTTTACTCCAATTTTGCTTCTGATGACACCAGAACCAAATCCTGTACAACCCATTGGACTGGGAGAGGAGTATTTAGAAATCCTTTTATTTTAAGGCCAGAAAGGGCCTTAATAATCTCCCAACTGCCCTGCAACCCCAGGAAATAATTTTTAAATTCAAACACCCAATACTCAAAGCAAATTACCTTCCAGTTGTTAACTCTGAAATACAAGGTTTGCAATGATTTTCAGGAAGGCACCCTGGCAAGCAGTTATTAGAAAGGCTCTTTTCTTATTTATCATTTCAGGTGACAGGTAAATCTAAGTCACAATGATTTTGCATGAGACAAGGTAAAAGTTCAGTAATGTTGTACAGCTATCAGAGGGCTGCCTGATTTTTTGCTTCAGGTGTCAAGCCCATTTACAGAACCCATCCATCCTGCCCGTGACTCAGAGGGATGTGATCTACAACGGCAACTTCTCAGCTGCTGTGAATCAGGAGACTCTAGATGGTGTAAATCACTTTATGAACATCCCAGCACTTGCACTTTTTTATATCTAGGCAAAAGATTGATCCAAAAGCCTTGAAACAAGGACGTAAGAAGCAGTTTAAGACACGCCTCAATTCATACTTACATGTGGCTCTTGCTTCCTCAGCTCTTCTAAATCAGGGCGCTGCCTCGTTATAAACTCTATCTTTGAAGTAATGGTGTCAATAATTAATTTAATGCTTGGATAATCCTTTACATATGAAATATTCATTTTTGAAGGCTGGTAATGGTCTTTCATGTCACTAAGGCTTTCATTGTCCATTAAGCTGGGATTGCTAGCAAAAGCTCCATAATGGAAGGGAGATGGGATCAGCAACAGGCCATGCTTGGCTCCAGTCAGTATGTAGGATACCATCACCAGAGTCATTATGATCAACCCAAACATCAAACTGCAGAGCTTCCCCTTCCTGAGGCAGAACAATCCATTCCAGCTCTCACAGTGATCAGTCCTCACTTCCAGAACCGCGAGCCACTTCATCTGCTTGCTGTCGGTGTACAAAGGGATTTTATTTTCTCCTCTGCACACAGGACACTTCTGGTTATTGTGATCAGGTCCACGGCATCTGAAACATTGTCTGTGCAAGTCATTTGGTAATAAATGTATGCAGCAATTAATGCAATACCTCATATTACTACAGTTAAACTCCTAGATCAATGAGCCGAGCACAGCCATAAAAATGTTTCTGAAGAATATGAGTCATCTTCTCTAAGTCTGAAATTATTTCATTCCTGGAGTGATTCTGCGACTACTCAGCAATGCAAAAGGACAGGTTCAAAACAGAATAAAAAGTGACATGTGTCACAGAGAGAAAAAGAAACCCCAACCACCGCCAACACACAAAAATAGATGTACTCTGGATGTGGTTCCCAAGAATTTGGCTCAGTAAGAGGAATGTGGCAAAGTAAGGATCAGCTACAAAACTGGCTCAAGTTTTTCCCATTGAACAAAATGAGAAGGAAGAAATATTGTTACGTAGTGTGAAAATATGCAAAAAATAAAAATAACTCATTGTCCTCTGCTTTGTGCTGCAATAGGCAAATATGGGTAGAAATGTCCAGAATTCCTTAAAACGAGCAGTTTCCAAACCACACTACTGCTGCTGGAAGCTTCATCTTCCCAGAGGTGGTTCCAAAGAGATGCATTGTCCACCCTAGGGAAACAAAAACCAGATGTTTATATACACCCAGACATCATATCCCCATCACCCACAGCCACAGCAAAGCACAACGTACCACGAGTCATTTCACAATTCTATTTGAAAGATGCCTGCTGTTGCCAAGTCTGTTCATTACAGCATTCAGGATATTAAACCCAGGAAACATTTGGCTCCAGGTTCACAGCGAGCTGCCCTTGCTTTCCCATCACCCATCTGCTCACACCAATGACTGGTTGCTACCACAGGTAACACTACACAACCCCCCTCAGCTGCTCACTAACCCACCCAACAGATCTTAATCTGCTCTTGAAATATGGGAGCATTTCTGGACAGTATCCAGTGACACAGGTTTAAATAATTACACTCTGTCTGCTCGTGGGGATCTTAAATTAACTGTCCTAAAGTGGGGTAGGACCCTGTTTGAGGCAGGGATAAAATAACAGTTTCCTTTCAAACATAAGAGATAAAAAGCCAAACAAAAAAAAAAAAAAAAAAAAAAGCCACAAGTAAAACTTTCAGCAAGCTGAAGGGATTAAAAAACAGACACAAGGAAATGCTAATGACAGGATCTCAGGTTTCTGGACCAAATGATGGGTCTTCTTATTACTCATCAAATCAGAGAAGTATAATCATTACTATTATGAATCCCACAATTTGACTATTTTGCCTTTAGCTCTATCAACACCTATTTTTAATGCTTAAGAAACACTGCTATAATTCTAGATAATAACTCCTTCTTCATTCCTACAAAAGCGTCCTGATCAAATGGGGCAGTCACTTCAGATCCTGCATTTATCCTCATCCTTCTGGCTGCATTTTTGTATGAGACAAAGTGCTTTTGTAAAAATTATTTGTATTCTGATGTTTCTCCCACTGAACAGAGTCACATATTGGAGGATTTCTGCAATCAGAGCAAGTAGGCTGTGTCTCAGGGACTCAAGAATAATTAGATAAATATTGAACAAAAGTATTTGCAAAATACTGTTCTTCCCCCAAAAAAAGTTCATTTCCTTAATGAGTTTATTCTCTAAGTTAGATGAGGCAGACAGAAATCTCAGCATAATCATTACTAACTATATTTAAACCAAAGGGAAAGAAATTAATGCAAGACTTCTCAAAGAGACCAGTCTTAAAAACTTCTCAAAGGAACAGAGCTGTGATGATTTTGACAGAAGTTTGAACTAGAGAGATTAAATCAGATTCATATTTCATATTAAACCTAGAAAGTTTATTCTTTCTTATGCATAAAATATCCCCCCAGTAAATGTCCAGAAGAAAAAGAGAAACTATGGAAAGAAGCCAAGATTGGAAAGACCGTGATGGTTGTCCAAACACCAGCAATGGTGGTGAGAGGGAGGACAAGGAAGGGAAGTCCTGACAAGAAGTGAGAAGTTTCCACTTCCCACTTAAATATTTCAGGCAGCAATAACCCCTGATCAAATATTTTCAAAGAGGAAACCAAGGGGGCTGGAGACAGAAGCAGTGTCAGGGCAGATTCAGGCAGCATCCACAGAGGTAATGGAGAAAGTAATGAAAACAGAGATATCTCAAAAAAATACGGTGAAAAAAAAAAAAAAGAGAGAATGGAGATGAGGGCCTTCATCACAAAAGATAAAAAAGGAAGGTGAAAAAAGCCCCTCTCAAAAAAGAAGCATGAAGAAGAAACTACAGGTTAAAGCAGTACCTAGAAAAGATCTGGTAACCAAAAGCCACCCTACAGCATCTCTTCAATTAAATTTATCATGTTCAACACTTTTGTTTTTATGTAATCCCTCCACCCTGAACTCCTCCTCTTTGACATCCCCCCCTCCCAGACCTCTGCTCCTCAGCTCCTTGCTGTTTATTTTCAGACACCAGTTCCTATGCACTGGCTATTTAGAATACAGAAAAAATCCAATTTATCTTCCAGTCCTCTTCTAACAGGGATCTGCAACCTTCTCAGTGACAGTGACTGAACAGATTTATCTGAGATAGCCTTATGGAATCAATTCCAGGTTTGTGTATTTGACATCAATTCTCAAGGTTTTAAAAAGAGCAATCAGAAATACATTAATGAATACAGACCACAGGACCTTAGAAAAACCACATAACCATCTCTGTCCTATTCTGTGTCCATTTTTGTGTTAAAAAAATGGACTGGAATTTACTGAACCCTGCCCAGGTGCAGACACTTCTCATGAAAATCTGTTACAAATACTACAAAGTGGAGGAAAAACCACGTTAACTACATCTTTGACAGGTGAAGAAAATGATTTATCATGAAGCTGATGCAAGGGTAAAAAAATAGAAATATGTTTAGGCTACAGTAAAACTGAGATCTTAATCACACCAATCATGAGGGGAAATTTAAAGTTCCACCAGCGACCATAACTCTGCCAGCTCGTGCACAGGCACTGCATCAGGCTGCTTAATTAGATAATCAGTTTGATGACCTATCACAGGACAATGACAGATCACTCAGCTAATAGAATAGAGACATTAATCTCATTTTTTTTAATAACTGCTAGTTGCCAACACACCATTTTACATGATTTTCCACTGTCATGTTCACAAAATAAAAAAATTGAATTGTAATAAACACGTAAAAGTTGGGATGTAATTTCCTAGTGCCACTCCCTTCTCTTTCCCAAGAAGCTTTTTAATAGAAGTTCATTCCCCAACCTTTCACCATGGCATGAATGATGCTCACCAGCAGGGCAGGATCTTCCCCCAGCCCTCATTTCCCTCATTCACCCCATGAAACCGAGACATCTACACCATCTTTTTCTTGTTCCTTCCATCCAACATTCCCAGCAGCCACAACCACAGCCACCAACACACGTCACCTCTTTGTATTCCACTCCTGAGAGCAGAAGGATGTGGATTGCAGGCAGAGGGAAGGTTATGAGGCTTGAGCTGGTAATAAACCATGTGTGTCCCCTTATATTTTAGCTGCAAAGCTGCTGGCTGTTCACTGGCAGAAAATTACTCTCTTTACACAACAAGCAGTGTCTTTGTATATTGAATAATGTAGCATGTAATTTCCCCTTGTTGGAGGGAGCAGTGAATTATTTATGATCACGTCTATACTGCATTTGTCTGCTGTACATTAACGAGTGGCAGCCCTAACCACAGAGCAGAAATCAACAGCAACCTCTGCAAGCTCCTTGGCCAAAAGTAAACTGTCCTCATAAAAATAAGGATCTCTGGGAATAGCCTAAGGAGGAAAGATGGATATACAAGATGACACACAGCAGAATGGGGCGGGGGAAAGGAAAAGCTCTCTTAGATTTCAATATATTCAGGGGGACTTTGCATCACTGCTCCAAACTGAAGGAGGCTCAAGCTAACGAAGGTATTTATATGCAACAGAAATCTCAATAGCAAACAGGTGAGAGCTTTTAATGCCAGTTTCTCCAAGCAATTCCTGCATGAGAGGAGGGGCTGTTGAGTGGTCAGGATGCAGGAGAGATCTCAATGACACCAGTCAGGTAACACTGGCAGGAACCACAAAAGCAAACAGCAAAAGTCTGAGCTGCCTGCTCGAGCCTCACACCAAAGCACTGAAATTACAGCATCCACCAGGCCCTACTCACCTCATAAACAGGGTAAAAAGAGACATTCCCCCAAAAAGAAAACATGCAGGATTTTTCATCATTCACATGGTTTTGTTGGCTGTATAGAAAATATTTGAAATTATGTATTTTTCCTATTAAATAAACATTTCATAAAATTCCTCCCTTTCCTCTTTAAGGGTTGTAAGAGAAGATTACAATCAAAACGGCTACAGAATCCCAGAATCATGGAATTATTGAGGTTGGAAAAGCTCTCCAAGATCATTAAGGCCAAGGAATAACTGAGCACTGCCAAGGCCACCACTGACCCATGTCCCCAAGTGCCACATCTACACAGCTTTTACATCCCTCCAGTGATGGTGACTTCACCACTGGGCAGCTCCAGTGCTCAACAACACTTTTGATGAAGAAATTTTCCCTAATATCCAACCTAAACCTCCACTGATGCAACTTGAGGCCATTTCCTCTTGTCCTAAATCTTGTCCCTGGGGAGAAGAGACCAACAGGCTATAAAACCAATTACTTTCATGTGCTCAGTCATGTAGCTAAAATTCTCCTCCTCTATCAATAAGGTAAAACAGATTGAACAGATTTTACACACATGTATACCTATGTGTTTTCCAGGTCACCAGTTCCTTAGTATTTAATATGCTTTCCTTTCTTTCAAAACTCTTTAAAATAAGGATGAATCAAACTTTTGCTGGTGCTCTTCAGGCTAAATTTTGTAGCAGCCTTCTAATCACAGTCAGCTTCTCCTCCCACCACATGAAAGGGTGACACCCTGTTAACATCTTTATGAACACATTTCAGGTACACCAGGAACACATTTCTCAGCCTGGGGTATAAAAGCTCCCCTGGTTTATGTCAGTGGAGCTACAGGGCTTTGTTTCCTGCCTTCACATGATATAATTGAAGATTTCAGGTAAATCAGTCCTGTTGGGCAGGTCACAGCCTAAAACATGGATGTCTAAGGCAAGTGAGAAAATAATCCACAAGCTCTCAGGTTAGATGGGATGAAGCCCAACTGAAAAGCTACAGATGCTATAAAATTAAGGATAAACACTTTTATCCAGAAAAAAAAAAAAAAACCAAACCAAAAAAAAACCCCAAAAAAAGATTAGGCAAAAGATAATACTGCTGAATCACCTGGCCAGTAACATCACATTGCTTCTAATTTAATACATCTAATGCCATTCTTAGAGTAACAGCTATGCTGATTTATCCATACTCTCCTAATTTTTTCCACTAATCTGGATAAATATTCCCACTGCCTAAGTGCCTTCCCTGCCAAATCAGGAAGGTTTTTTTCAATCAACTTCTCAGCTTGCACTGCTGATGTTTTTTGAAATCTCAGAGCAAAGCTGATCCCATGCCCTCCATGAACACTCCAGAAATTAACTTCCCCACGGAAATGTTTCCCTCTGAAGAGCTCCTGTGAAGACGAGGCTGTCATTAGTCACAAAGAGATGTAGGCCTGGAAGTGAAAGGCTGCCCACATCGGATGATGATAAACTTTCCATGACTCACATCAAGAGGAATGGAGACATGAAAGGGCAGAGAGAGGCTGCTGGAGTGAAATCCTCACAACATTTTCATATGGAAGGAGAAAACCCAACAATATTTAGTGGCAGTGCAGCACAACCATGTCATTCCTTTTCCATTCCTCCATCACCCAGTGCAACACTGTCCCTGTACAGCATCAATTCTTCAGCCCATGCAGGATAAATTTATGACCTTTGGACATAAAAAACCTGCAAAACTTCACAATTACAGATTTTTTTTTTTTAGCTATTGAACTTACTGGAAATGGTTAGAATTGAAGACTACAGGCAGCACACAAACAACCCCAAGTATTTGTACAAGTGTAGTGAAGTATTTGTACAGCAGGAGGAAGTTCATCCTGTTAGTGGGCAGGTTGTACCATTTCAGTAAAAAAATCCCCAGAGAATTAATAAAACTTAACTAAATTTTAAAAGAAAGAAAGTGATATGAGGAAAGGAGAGAGATAATCGTAGATTTTCTCTGTCCTGCTTATTGGGCACATTTGGCTCCTCAAGTTAACATTTTTGGAAATAAACTTTGCCTGAACTCACATCTATTTACCTCAGAGAAATCAGAAAGATGCCAGAAAGATGATATGTCAATAAAAAGAGGATCATGAATCACTGACCTCTGCAAACTTCTGGCGAGAAAAAGAAAAGAGAAAAAACCCAAAGCAAAACAATAAGAACAAGCAAAAACCAATTGCAGTGATTTAGAAAAGCCACAGGACTCATTACAAAGCTCAGCAACCTCCTGCAGACTGAAGTTATGTAAAGCTCCTTTATTTACTCAAACCCCCTAATTTTTAAAGAATCATCAATAAATTCAACTCCCAAGACTGTATAAACCTATGCAACCATGTTCAAGGCAATCCGTTGGAAAACAGGTACACCCTAAAAGCAAGAATAGGTGGCCACAGCCCATGGTTGCACACTCAACCTGGTGAACAACTGCTGAACACTTGTTCAAGTCTAAAATGTTCTTTAAAAAGCCCATTTCATGGCCTTGTAAAGCCAAAGAAAACCTCCTGAATCACCACTGAATCAGCAAACTCGCCTAAAAAACAAGTGGTTTTTTTCTCAGAATCTAATCCAAACACTATCTGCTCCTTCCTCATCCATACACTTCCAAATAAAATGTGAGAAGGGAAAAAATTACTTGCTCCACATGCAAAAAAATCAGCAAACTCCCCTAAAAGCAGTCGTAGTTTCAATCACATCAGGATGACTCCTATTATTTGGGCTGCAATGCTCAGGAAATAGGTACTGAGTTTGAATCACCACTCAATTAGGGCATAAACACTGCCTGAATAAACAGATCCTTGGAAGCAAGGGAAAAAGAGAGGGATTGGGAGGGGGAGCTGCCTGGCCTGGATCAGTGACAGCAGGGTCATGCCCTCCCCCAGAAACCTGTTATTACACCTGAAGGCTTGTGCAAGTTCCTGGAAATGACCAAGCTCCAGTTCCTTGCACTCCTAACATGCCACAGCCACATGTTCTGATGTGTTATTGTTTGGTCTGCCTTGAGAATGTGAAAATAATAAAACTTGATATTACCCATTTTTAAATTAAAGCATTTTTCAGAAGGAAAAAAAGCGCCACTAATGATATTTAATGACTTCAGTGCTCTTTCTTTCTATTTTATCTGATTTAAATCAGTCTAAAACAGATTCATCGTTTATTATTTGGGCAGAATAAAAAATGCAGACAGGAGAACAAAATAGAACAAAAGTCAGCCATTACTCCAGAAGTACAGGTCCAAAAGCCCTCGAAATGAAAAAGCACCACCAGCAGCTGCCCAACCTGTGGCAGCACATGCCTGGAGCTCCTGTGCCAGGGCAGAGCTCCCATCGATGTGTTTAAATCCTCCCTGTTGTACAAACATGGAGCAAAGTGCTGTTCTCATACACTTCTGAGGATGTTTGGAGCAGAATTTTGCCTGCAGTACACTCTGGCTTCTCAACTGCTGATCAAAACTTGCTGCCTACGATGTGCAACAGCTCCAGCAATTCATCTTTTCCCTTCCCTTAGTTCCTATTCATCTCACATAGTGCCTTGCTACAGAATCACTGACAGGTTTATATTGAATATGAAAGAGTTGCACACTGTAGGAAAAAAACTGTGTCTTTGCATAAATTACTCCAGTGCATTTCTTCTCACAAAAAGCCACTTTAATCCACTTTCAGAGATCATTCTGCATGGTCAAAGTTTAGCATCTGTATTTTCAATCCTCACAGTAACTGTGAGCAACCTCCCAAGAGACCCCACATGGTCCTGGGGGTCATTCCATGGAAACAAGGATAAACCAATGCACCCATCCTGTGGGGCTCACAGATTCCTTTCCCAAAAATCTGGAGCCAGATTAGAAAGTTCTGACATTCAGCACACAACCAGAAATTGCATCTATTTAACAAAAACCAGCCAGTCCCTCATTAAAATGATCGATTCACTAAGAGCCAGAATAAAGTACTGATGCTATCAGGAGTTAATTTTTATCCCTTCTTAAGAAAAATGCATCTACTTAAATGCCCAGACAGCCACCAATGCCAAAATAGGATAAAGACAGATGCAGAAGGTTAAATAATTCATGCAGTGATTTAATATCAGTGAGAATCGCTCGGTCTAAATTTGCCCTATGGACTTTCTTTACTTATATGGAAAAAGGAGAAATAAGCAAAGAGCTCCCTGGGAAGGCACAGGGATCACCTGAAATACGACTTCAGGTGCAGAAAGTGAATGTGCTGAGGCTGGTCTTGCCACAAATGTTTTAATTGCATTTTTAGTAAGACCAAACAGCTGCTGAGGTTTCATTCCCAAAACAGGGTATCACGATAATTTACAATAATAGAAATTCTTACCTGCCTGCTCTTTCAAGGAATACATCCCACTCTCAGCCCACAAATCAGCCAAATTCCTGTTCTACAAGCGAGTGCAACAGGGAACCACGGAGCACGAAGGCTGAATCTGTTATGAAGCTCTTTCACTGCAGTTATTTTTATCGAACAAATTGAAGAGGTTTGGGGGTTGGCAAGAGGGAAAAAAAATATCATCTCTAAATACAGCTCTCATACGCCCTGCAGTCAGGCTGTAATGAGAAATAAATAAGTGTTTATCTTCAGAAAACGCCCGAGGCAAAGAATCGGTCTGGTGTTGACAGAGCTCACGTCTCAAACGCAGCTGTTTCGTAGTTACCTGGTTCTTTCTGTCCTCTGTGAATCGTGTTTGATTTCAGGCTCCCAAGGCTGCTTCATTGACTCTGGAAAGATATTGCTGCAATTTACTCAAACAGCTCTTCTGGAGCAACTTACTTGATAGAGATACAAGGTTTTCCCTCGGTGCAGAGCTCAGTTAGGTGAGGACAGCACAGTGATTTCATCACTCTACCTGAACAAGAGAAAAAGTTGTGGATTCCCCATCCCTGGAAGTGTTCAGGGCCAGGTTGGACGGGGCTTGGAGCAACCTGGGAGAGTGGAAGAACCTCACTGTGCTAAAGAGAATAAACCTTTGCTTTCAGTGTGCCAGCTGACTCTTACTCGAGGGAGAGGTGGAGAGCTGGTGTAGCACAGTTGGATTTGCAGGAAAGGATCCTTCAGTGCTGAAGGGTTATTTTAAGCCCAGCTCTTTGTCTCTTGCATTGATTACTGGTCCAGAACCAGCACGTGGTAGAAAAATGTTCCGAGAGTATTTCCAACGTCCTGCCAAGCATTTTCAGCCTTGACATGCTGCAAAACAGTGGGCATAACTCACAGTTATGAGTTACTCTGATTACCATCTTGTTCCTTTTACACTTTTGATTTTCCTTGATTTTAGCAGCTGCTACCTCAGGTTGATTTAAAGCGAGGAACATATTCTATCCACCATCTGATCTCTAATAATTTCTGCCACTTTGCAAGGGGTATGCAGCACAAATTGCTAAATCTTGTGGGTTGTGAGAGATCAGCTGCTAATTTAAGGCTGCTTTTGAGGGATGAATAACATTGTATGGAATAAATAGAATTTGCATCACGTAATGCCTTCGGTGCCTGTTTATCTCATCCTGTGGTAAAATGGTTTTGTATGCAATGATGCAACCAAATGGTGTCTACTAGAATTCCTCTGATACACCTTCACACTTCATATATAAGCAGTTTTTCTCAAAGGGGATCAGTCTACTTTAGGCTTAACTTTGCTTTGAACACAATACAGTTATGGCAATTCTAGAGCAATGTAAATGCTCACAGCTGCTCATTTGATTTTTAGTGGCTGAGAAGGGATTTTCCTCCACCTCCAAGCAGAATTTTCTCCATAAACTTTACTATCTTAACAGAGTCATCGGAATTCTTTTCTTTGTGACTCATATATGGTACCTTCTCTGCGAGACATGCCTTGAAATGGATGGAAAAACATATCTCATCTGTACATAAGTACCATGTAAGTGCTTTTTCATGAATAGGGCATTTCATCTTTCATCTAGTGCTGAGTGGGTGAAAGGAAACATACACAGCTGCATCCTGAAAAGACAAACTCAGCATTAGAGTCTGTCATTAAAGTTTCTTGTAAATTCAAACAAAAATTACTCAACTCAAACTATTCATTGATGCCAAATCACAACTGGGGCTTTGTTCCAGTACTTTTAAAAAAACCTAACTCTGTTCCAAGCTTGGTAGTAACTTTTTTAAATGTTCAACAACTTTAATTCTTTAAGCAATGACACATCAGATGAACCTCAGCCCATTAACCAAGAAACCACACATTTATTACAAGGTGAAGCAGACTCAGAGTCCAAAGTGGAAAACCCAAGAAAGCTCTAAGCATTCTCAAGAAATTTCTAATTAGTTATCTCTAAAATATCACCAGATAAAATTCCTGCAGGTAACTGCTGGCTACACCTAATTAAGCAAAACCTTTTTGATGTAATGTCATTATACTGCTTCCAGCTTCTGAGAAAAGCATTTATTCTGCATAAGTCAAGCAACATTTACTTCCAAAGTCTCCTGCCACTCTTCCTAAGTGTTTCATCAAAGGCTTGGGCTCCATCACTCACTCCTCTCTAGTCTGTGCTCTTTACACAAAAGTGCAGTAAGATTTTGTTAAAAAGTTTACAAGGTCCCACCATTCTGAAGACATTTCTGCAGCTCTACACCCCGGGCTTTGTGGCCTATTGAGGTATGTGTGGTTGGCAGAGCACACACTTGGTGTGGAACCTGATGCCACTTGATAATGGATTAAACACTCATGATTGTCCTCTCCTATCTTCATGTCACCACATCTAAAGAACAACACTTCTGTCACAAGCTTCAAGGGAATCAAAATCTTAACTTACTGGTTTCCACTAGTGGAGGAGAGAGGTTTTGCTGCACTCTGTCACCAGCCTCTCAAAAACATCACAGCTGTGGATGCTGTTCTCATAACACGGCACAATCCAGCCCAGCAATCTTGCAACTGCACAAAGAGCCCAGTTTACAACAGTCATAACAAAAGGGAAAAATTCCATGCTGTGTATGGAACCCAGTAAGCAGACCCTGTGATATCCAGGGCAATGACAAGAAGGTCTGTTCCTCAGCCACTGAGCCATTGAGTCCCTTGACTTGGCTCTCTATTCCTGCAGGTTTCTCTCGTGTTTGGCTTCAGGATGTTTGTTTTCCACTCGGAAAGAACACAACCACAAATACCTTTTCAGGCCTTACACTGCACTTAGCTGGCCTGCAGATTGTAAACAAACAAGATAAAAATCTGAGAGTTCTTTACTGAATCTCCATGAAAAGAAACCAAGGGGAAAAAGAAATTAAAAAAGCAAACCAAAACCCCAACTCTGCATAATGATGAATGTACCGAGAGAAATTTGGCATGCACTCCCTCACACCCTGCCTCTTCTGCAACATTTTCTTCAATATAAAGACAACATTTAGCTTAGCAAACTAGATGGTCTTTATTTGTGGGCAGAGGAAACCCGAGGCAAGCGCTCCAAGAGACTTTTTTTTTTTTTCCAATGGATATGTTAATTACTTAACTTCTGTTATTGGGAAAGTGTCCCAAACTAACCTTCCACTCTCCCTCTGCTTCAGCTGCAGACAGGTCAAAATTCACTTTTTAAGGTTTTGCAGTGAGAAACCCGAGTATTGAGAAGAACCTGATCTATTGAGAAGACAAAGCCCACCCTTAACGGAGCTCTGAGATGGCACAAGTGCCTTATTCAGATCCTTACTGATCCCTACCTGAACACCTTTTGGGAGCTACACAAGGATGTCTGGGGCCAGGATGCTCCAAGATCTGCTCTGTGGGACAGAGCATTTCCTGACACAGCCCAGAGAACAGAGTTCTAAGGAGAAAGGGAGCAGAACTGTTCCCAAATGCTCTGCTCCAGCCAGAAAGCTCTCGCTCCCATGAAAAATCCCTGTGTCCCTGGAGGCAGCAGAGCACGAAAGTGAACACTGGGAGGTAAAATGAAGTTTCATTTTTAAACAGCAGTGCTTGTTGATGTATTTGGTTCCAGACAAATAGAGGAGGACACAGAGTCACTGCAGGACACTGCAGCTGAAATGGCACCAACGCGAGTTCTGAGCTCAGGTTCCACCGCTTTTACTGAGGCAAATCACACAAGGAATCTGAAGTGACACAATTCCCATCAACTGCAGTTGGCAGCCAGATTTTCAAGAACAGATGCATGACTGTTAATGATAACCCAAAAAGCTCGGTTTCTAATGCAGAAAGACTGAAACTGTGTTAACGTTACAAAGCTCTGCAGAGAACTGGAAGCATCTCCAGAACACACCCCACAAAATACTTCGCAGGAACTTACAAACTCCAACTTTAGCAGAATTAACATATCTAACAAAAAAAAAAAAAAAATCACCAGCAAAATTGCCTCCCAAGTTTTGAAATGCATTTCCATCTGTTAAATTTCTCTGTTGCTGATGGTGTTTACCTTGAGTCAAAGAGATGAATCTTTGATTTCATGAGATTAATGTAATAACTTGGTTTAGGCTGTTAATGCATTCAAAGCTCTCAGACACACAAGAGACTAAGACAGCATCAAGAGCCTACAGATACATTTGGAGGGGATGCTTTTAATGTGAAATAGATTAGAAATTCCTTAATCTATTTCTGCAGCAAGGACTACACTGAAATAAAAGCTTCCTGGGGTGTCTTAGGCTGGAAGAGGTGACTTCCAAGCCCATTTATTCCTAAGCACTACTATATAACCTAAATAATAACACTAAGGAAAACCCCTAAAGCCTTGTCAGATAAGTGAGGACTTAAGCTTTCGAGGAATGCAATGTTCATTTCTCAAAAGTGACACCTGGCCCCAAGAAAGCAATGATAAATAAAATATGCATATTATACGCAAAGAACTGAATAGAAAAAGGCTGTATTGGTCAGCAGAAGAGCTCAGTCCAGTTGATGCATCAAGCTGCAAGAGGCAATGCTTCCATTGGTGCCTCAGACCCACAGAAATGTGAAAACAAGTCTGTCCTCAGCTGTCCTATCAATAATGCTAGTGAGTTATTTTTCAGTGGGCACTGAACGGAGTTGTGTGGGTTTGGGAATGAGCCATTGTAGAAGCTGCCCTGCCTCAGTGTCTTTAACACCTTCCACCCTCAAGAACAGTGTTTAAAAAGCACAGCAGTGCCACCACAAGCTGTATCAATCTTTGTCTCCTGCAAAGATCACGCCACGCCCATAGCTAAGGACAGCAACGTGCAACAAAATGCCAAGAAATGCCACGTATTCCATCAAAGCTTTGGGAAGGTGACTCAGCAGCTGGGCTGGAGCAGTTTTGGGCACTGCAGCCCCTCCACCCTGCCTTATGTCCTCTTCAGGAGAGGTCCAAAGAGCAGCACTGCCCACACCCCACCAGCTCTGCTTGCCTTGGCTTTGACAGCAACAGCTCCAACATCAATTCAGCAACCTGATCAGAGAATTGTTAAAATTGGAAAAGACCCTTAAGATCACTGAGGCCAACCCTCAGCCTAAAGCTGCCACCTTCACCTCTAAACCATGATCACCACTTCAGCACTGTCACCCAGCTGGGCGAGCACTCCTGAGTCTGGGCGAGGAGGCTGCCAGCCAAAATTGGTTGTTTTGGTTGAGTTTTTGCATCATGAGCTGCTGTGGTGCTCCTGCCATGAAAAACTCCACCCTTTGGCAAAATAATTGTTCCACGAGCTCATCTCTCTGCTCCGGCTGTCAAGGGGGAGTTGGCATCTCGAGTATGGTGATCCCCTGGTGCATCTCCTCTGTGCTTCAGGAGAGCAGCTCCCGGTCTGCAGAGCTCCAGACCAGAGTCCACAAGGGAAGGCACCCAGGGATGGGCTCTCTGGTCCTCCTGGACAAAAATGAAAGGTTGGACGGGGCTTGGAGCAACCTGGGATAGTGGAACGTGTCCCTGCCCACGGCAGGGGCTGGAATGGGATGAACTTTAATGTCCCTTCCAACCAAAACCATTCTGTGGCTCTCCATTTTCCCATTGTGAATAACCAAGTCTTGCTCCTTTTCCAGCAGTTATTTCACCAGGATATGAAAAATGAGACATTCTAGAACACCGTCCTAGGTGCAGGAGAGAAATATTATAAGTCTCACCACTCACTGATCATTTGATTTAATTTGCAGTTTTTCCTGCATGTTTAAATCCTGGAAAATGCCTTCAGCATCCAAATCATTTATAATCAAAGTACTTACTGCAGAATAATCTATAAACTCAAAAAATGTCACAGTTCTTCTCATCAAGTGAAAAAATAAATTATATGCTGATAACACACCTCAGTTTCTTTATTGCATGGCTCAGTGGTTTAAATTACACTTTGAGAAGAATAGCAAATCAGAATGAAACCTTACCACTACATGGGTTTCCTTCCTTTGCATATGAAAACTTGCACTTGTTGTTATTCTTACTATTCCCACTGGAGGTTACTTGTGTAGGGCCAACAAAATTGAACTGAAACACACATAAGGTTTTATCCAAACATGGACATTTAAGTACAATGTGAATTATCTTATCAGTGGTTTTACAGAGAAGCTTCTGCCCAAGGGGAAAACTAATTAAATGAGAAAATGCAGTTGTAACCATTCATGCCATACACAGGAGCCTCAGGCCAGAACGCACTCAAATGTATCTTGGGGTTTGGTTATGGTCCATAAAGGGTGGGTAACTCCCAGCATGAGACCTCGGAGGGCTTCTCAAAGGTGCTTCTCCATTTCTGGGTGACAAAATGACAGAGTTCTGGCATGTGCCACCTGCAACATCACATGGAATAAAATGGTAGAAGTCCAAGAAAAATCTAGATCTCCTAACTCACCATCCAGAATCCCTTACATGGGAATTGAGGGATTTTGAGTGAAATTCAGATTTGTGTTACACAAGATAGAAGGCCACCAGCAATCCGATTTCTAAATAACCCATCTAAGGCAGACAGCACTGACTCTGACTTTCCCCCAGTAACCATATTAACCAGAATGAATTTCAGTCTTTCATAAGCTCAACAGACAGAGAAAGTGAATTTTCCAAGCTTCCCAAGCTGCAGCCGTGCTCCCCATCCCAGACCTGTGCCAGAATCTCCCTGCACAATAGTGGCAGGGAGCACTTTTTGGGGCCAAAGCTGGCAGATGGCACTTTTGGGAGCAATGGTGCAAGACCTGCAGTAGGAAATGAAACCCTCCCTGTCATAAACAATTCCCAGTTAAGAACTGGAGCCCTCATTAATATAATTGGTTTCATACGAGGTGCTAAAACACTGATTTGGTGCATTTAGAAGCCAACACTTTCTATCAGTTCAGGAGTGTTTTGTTCACCTCTATTTTGGCTCAAGCACAGAAGAAAAAGGGAGAGGAAAGTGTGTCATGTAGTTCTGCCTCCAGCTGGAGAATGCCATGCTGGAGTACATTTTTCACCTCAGATGAAAAATGAAGGCAGGTAGCCTTTCAGCACAGCTGCTCCTGAGGACTGAAATGGAAAATTATTTGGACAGAGAGAGCAACTCTCACATCATTCACTCAGAGCTGTGGATTTACATCCTCCAACCTGCATGAGATCCACAGAGTGAGTATGACTCCATCCCAAGCTGAAATCTGAGGGAGAAGACATATTTAAAATGTAAAAACAAACTACAGTACTACCACTGGGGGAAAAAAATCACTAATCATTACCCTTCAGGGAATTACTCAATTTTCAGTCTTCCTGCTTCAAGACCAGAAAATTAAATTTCCCCTTTTTAATGGTGCTGCCATTGAGTACAGGCCAAAAAATGAAAGAGCAGGAGGGTTATGTTACCACAGAGTGGGAAGAGGGTCTGCACCTCTCAATTTGGAGGGCAAAACCCTCAGTGGAACAGCAGGACACCTCCAGGACGAGGAGCCCTTTGTTCACTCTCACTGGTGAGGAATTGTCACCTCATCCTGCTCCCTGACACTGGCCATGCCCATCCAAATTGGAAAATCCAGCTTTGCATTGGGTACCAAGTGTTGTTTTTCCCCTTTAGAGACACCTCTCCATCTACCTTTGCTCCGCTTCTCCTTGAAGCCTTTAAACCCTGAGGATGAACTGCACCACTTTAGAAGCAGATCTCTGATTTCAGAATTATTCCTTTCTCTCTCCACAAGCACTTCCACCTCCTGCATGACTTTAAAACTCCTCTCACTGCTTTTAACTTGGCTGAAGATGAATATCTGTGTGAGCCATTGGCTGAAGTGTCTTTGATGACAGAACAGCTCTCAACAATAAAACCATCCTTTCTTAAAGTGTACTCTCCTCCTTCTGGAAATGGAGTCAGCCTATTAATTATTTTCTTAAAGACTGAATCTCAAAATGGCACTGCTGACATTTAAGGCTCGTAAAAAATGCAAGTCTGTCTGATCTGTGAGAAATGAGTTTATACGATCTATTTAAGATGAAAATATTTATCAAGGAAGAGAGTTGCCAATTAGGAACACAAACAGAAACAAAACCACTTACAGTAAGTTGCCTTTTTTCCTTTTTAATCTTTTCCATGCCAAGAGCATGCTCATACCCAGAACAGTGGTGGACAAAATAAGTGACATCTGGTGGCTTTATACTGTAATAGAATAAGGCACCTCATTTCAATGCTGTTAACCAAATCCATTTTTAAATTTACTGCTTCTTAGCAAAGCTTTTTAAATGCTTTATTTATTTATTTTCACACAGATACTTCTGAGACCCCTGGGCATCACAGTCCCTCTTGCAGGGTGACAACTGCTGTTATCCCATTTAAGTGGGATTGTCATGTTCACATCAGGAAAAACACAGCTCCACAAAGGAGTTTGGAAGGCACAGGAAAAGAGCACTAAGATGTAGCTGGGCAGCACCAGTGAGAATCACATAGAGCCAGGCTAAAGGAAAAGGCTGTGCAGAATTTGGTGAAGGAAATCCTTCACCTGCCCCAATTATTCACATGCTCAAAGTAATTAATATCAACTCAGGTCTCTCTGAATTGTCTTCCACTGGATTTTAATTAAACCCAAAAGAAACAGCTGCATTTTTCATTCTGAGCTTAGCAGCATCCTGGCAGCTAAAACTTTTACAAATTTGAAACAGCTTTTCCCCTTTTTGTGTTTTATTGATCCTCAGCAATGGCCACATCTAATCCAGCCAAGCATCCTGCACCTAAACCTGCACTCCAGACATAAAGCAATTACAACTCCCCTTCAAACTCCTCCAGCCAGAAATACACTTTTCTTTTAGAAAGCCATAAGCCTCTCCTGGATAATTAATAGAAGTACTGTCAGCCATCCTCAATTAAAATTACAAAACTGCTGGCACTGCAATATCAAGGCTTGCAACACCAATTTCTGCAGTAATAAGTATTTATGGGGGGAGAAAAATCTGTAAGCACTATGTAACAGAAATGAGATGAAAGATAAACAGACTCTAAATATTTATCAGCAGAGGAAGTTCAAAAATATCCCAGCAAAAAATGGAGCGGATGGCAGCTAAATCCAGACCATTGAGGGTTCCTCGAAGGATGTGCAAGGAGGAACTTCATTTTCAGCTTGACATGGCTAAATCAAATTAATTCCTTCCTCCTATTCAACTGCTGCATGGAAACTCCTGGTGCCAAGAGGACAAAGCTAAAAATGTCCCCAAACCCATGTCTGAATTCTGCACTTGCACACCACAACAGGGCAATACTTTTAAATAAAGAGTGGGACTTTGGGGCTTTTCCATCACTTTTAGGGGCTAAATGTCCTCAAGAGGAACGTCCACCTGCACGGTTGGCTTCCCTCAGCACTGCAAGGGGGCTCCACATCTGCAGGATCTCCATGAAAAGGGGCCTCTGGGATAGCACAGCTACTGATGGATTATTTCAAAGAGAAATATTATTTCCTGCTCACATTCCCTCCTCCCTACCAGACATTATCTTCACCTTAAGACCTCCTGGCTGAGCTAAATAACACATGCACAGAAAAGCACAGCTGAATGGCTTTGGCTCCAGCCACTCATCAAGAAGAAAACTTTTAAAGATCCCATTTCAATTTATTTTCTGAAATCCTGGCATGCTGAAGTCAGCAGGAAGACATTTCGTTGACTTTAATGAAGCCAGAGGTTCATCCAGAGAATTGCTGTTTGGAATGAGCACAGCATTTATATTATCTCATTTGAAACCCTCCAAGTTTTTTGTTAAATGCAACTTAATGATATTTGCTATTTCGGAATTATTTCCTATCTTTCAAAACACAGAAAGGAGGGTGTTAAAGTTCTGCAGTGTAAAATGCCTAGTGATGATGGATGGGGTACTCTTGTTTCAGTAACAGGCACGTTTTTAATGCATAAATATTAATTGTCATAAAGTGCCTGTTCATTCTGCAGTTTTGGAAAGCTTTATGTTGTAGGAATTTTAATAGTCCAAAAAAAAATACTGTTGGTATTTACATGTTTATCTGTATTTTCAGAGCACATTTTCAGGGCTTTTTTTTTTTTTTTTCATTTATTATCTGATGTACCAGCACAGCAAGACAAAAAAAAAAAAATGGAAAACTGGAGAGATGACTACACCCACTTAATGAGTATCATTACAGGAAAACACTATCAAAACTCAGCAGAGGCTTTTTATGCATTCTCCTGTATTACACCAAAATGAGTTATTGCAACATTCTAACCCTGATAGCAAACCACCAGAATGCTCAATTTTTACAGCTGTAGCAGAAATGAGCAGCAGGTGAGTAGAACCCATCTGAGAGAGTTATTGACTCCAGTAAAAGCTGCTCCCTGACAAGCTCTGGAGGGTTACCCAGCTTTTCCAGCCTTGCCACACATCTTGGGGAGCAGAGAGCTCTGAATTCCTCCAAACAACTGGAAAACTGTTCCCACTCCCACAAGATTCTGGTCCCACTCACACCAGTGAAACCCAAAAGGTGAATTACTCCTGATCTATCTTAATGCAAGATAAATCCATGTGGGATTTCCATGGATACCAATCTAGATTGCATTTACTCTCCTGTGTATTTTTCATTTTGCTGATCTCTCAGCAATGCTCAAAAATCTACTCTGAAGGGTTAAAAACTTCACCATTTAAAATCATTTGATGTCAGACAAATTATTATTTCTTCTTTCCTCAATGAGAGGATGAGCTTAGATTCCACTCTTCCCTTCTGCTCGCTTCTCACATCTCATTTCTTGTTGGAACTGCTTTAAAGATGGTATAAATAGCTTTACAAAGTAATTCTATTACTAAATGTCAAGTGCAATAGTAGCTTCATTCTGATTTATCCTTATCTGATCCTCAGGCAAGTTAATCCTCAACCTGAGAAACTGTTTTCAGAGCTTTATAATTGATGAAACTTTTCATCTGAATTATTTACTTTACGAACGGCTCCGATGAGTTGCTCAGGGCATAAAGCTGTAGTACTCAATGCTGGAGTGCTCAAGAACATGGTTTTGTCTTTTTAAGTTAAGAGCCCATCACTGCATCTCGTGCTGCAGTTTCTATTGGCAGTCTTTAATGCACAGCAGGGTTTTTATCTGAATTTTTATCGCTTGCAATAGATGCAGTTACAACCCAGATGTCACAGTGTTATCCCAGCCTGGAGCTCTGGGGAGACACAAAGCAGGCAGAGAATCCCTGATGCTGAAGGTGTGAATCTCGCAGTGTGGATCAGTATTCCTTCCCTGGAATCAGCTGGGCACGGGCTCAAAACCTGATGGACACGTTCAGAACCTGCCCCTCTTCCATTGCAACAGCAGCACCCAAAATCCTTTCCAGAAGTGGCCCCAGGAAATATCCTCAGGCTCCAGCAATCAGAAGGATGAGCTGTACATCAGCAGCCCAAAAAATGCACTAAGAAGGGGTGGAAGGCAAGAGCAGGAGCCCAGCCAGCAGCCTAACAGAGTGAAATACATCTGCAAAATTATGAACTTGAAAATTTGAGATTCATTATCCATTTAATTTACTTAACATTACCCGTATCTATTTAACATTAGCTAATATCCACAGAGCTAAGCAAAAAGACAAATTACAACTAAAAAGTAGCCAAAATCAAAGAGGCTGGGAAGGAGTATTAGATAAGGTATTTGATGGGCTCGCAAGGAGGTGTTGGTTTTAAGAGCTGCTAAAGAATTTTCAAGAGATGAAGCTCCCCTGTGAGGAGCTGGGCCTGCAGGCAAACCCATCTCATTATGTTCTCCTAATAAACTATTAAACCATCCTTCTCCATTTCCTTCTATTTCCATCTTTTCACAGACAAACCTCCTGGCTGCACCAGTCAAAGAGTCCTTTTTCTTTGGATTAATAAATTCTGGCACTCAGACCATTATATCCCAGTTTAGGCACAGCAAGGCTATCACTGGACTCTCACATTTCCTCCAAATTATGGGCAAAACCATCCAGAATTCTAATTTCTGAGCCTTTTTCCTGAGGTCTCTCCTATTTGTTGGTATCTCACTACTCATTTGGAGCCAGTTATAAAGCACTTTAATTAAATGCTTTTTCTCCACACTGTTCCAAGACCTGAAATTGGGCAAACCATCCAATACTACAAACTCACATCCACGTGCAGCCCACCCTCAGAGCACTCTTTCAACACTACCAGGTTTCTTCCATCTCCTAAGCACACATGCTGCACATAAATCTTTATTTTTCTCGCTTTGTACCTTGCAGAGGTTTTCATTTTTCAAAGCAGTCTTATCTTGTTTCCTCTGTATGACTTTGAACTTTACATTTTATCTTCGCTCCTGTCTGACCTCAGAGTTCTCCCCAGCTGAAACTCACCTGGAACTCAATGACTTATTTGAAAGGAATGACCTTCCCTCTATTCCATGCAATCCTGAGAAGTTACCAGTCTAACTTCATCTTGTCATATTTAAGCCCAACACCAATAAATGCAAAACCAAAATACAACATAATAACACAAAAAGCCTTTTTCACTCTCATCAGTTTTTCTAATTTTACGGTGAGATAGCAGGGTGCATTCACCCACACTGAAAATCAAGGTTTTTCTACAGGAAAAAAAATATCTCCTCGTGAAACTTATTTTTTCCTACTGGAAGGCGTGAAGCAAATGGAAAATGTCAGTTTGAGTATTTTGCTATTTAGCTACAGATCTGCACCTTTTACAGTGAGGAACGACCCACCTTAGATACAGATTTGGCATAAACTCCCATTTATTTATAAAATGCTCTGCTTATTTGGTGAGTAAATGATAGCATAGTAAGTTTTAGAATATTAAGTGTGTACTTTGTACTGCTTGGTGTATAAACAAATAAAAGCCCGTGTTGCTTCCCTGCCACTCCATCCCACCGGTTCTCCACAGGACTGGATTTATTTCCAAGGAAACCCATGGCACAGGAGGCAGCCACGTGCCCTCCACCATCCCCAACACTGCAGGGGCTGTGGCTGCTTTCAGCAAACCAACAGGGGAAGGTTCACACCACCAGCAGCTCCAAAAATGTGTCTGGAGTTTACGTGGGCTACCTCACTTCTGGCAAAATCAGAAGGAAGTCAGCAGCCAGCTGCTGAGATTTGGGAAACGAGTGTTTCAGGCAGCTCAGGCTCTTGTGGGAGTTTGAGGAAGGTGGATCTGGGAATGAGAAGAGGCAGGGCAATAGGTTGGGGTTGGAGGGTTCATGCAGGAGAGGTGCTCCAGGCCAGAGTGATCAGAGGGCTGGAGTATCAATCCTGTGAGGAAAGGCTGAGAGTGGGGCTGTTCAGCCTGGAGAAGAGAAGGCTCCAGGGAGATCTCAGAGCCCCTTCCAGGGCCTAAAGGGGCTCCAAAAGAGCTGGAGAGGGACTTGGGACAAGAGATGGAGGGACAGGACAAGGGGGAATGGCTTCAAACTGGCACAGGGCAGGGATAGACTGGATATTGGGAAGGAATTGTTCCTTGTGAGGGTGGGCAGGCCCTGGCACAGGGTGCCCAGAGCAGCTGGGGCTGCCCCTGGATCCCTGGCAGTGCCCAAGGCCAGGCTGGACATTGGGGCTGGGAGCAGCCTGGGACAGTGGGAGGTGTCCCTGCCCATGGCAGGGGTGGAACAGGATGAGCTTCAAGTTCCCTTCCCGCACAAACCAGTCTGAGATTCTGTCTTGTGACCTCTGGTGTGCTGCCACCAGAGGGGACAGAGGCCATGAGTCAGAGTGTGCCATGTCTCTCATTCCTGCTCACATTCACCACCTCATTAGGTCTCTCAGCACCACCACAGCTGCCTTGCCACTGCCATCAGCCACCAGTGCCCATTAGGAAAACATTTCTCCTTCTGTTTCTTCTTGCAAGGCATCACCTGCTTATCTTCCCTCAGAGACGCTCCTTAAAGCTAAAGCTTACACGCCACGTCCAACAGCTGCTGGAAACCAGGTGTAACATAAATTAATAAATATTCCATGGAAAAGCTACATTAACTGCTTGCCCCTGAAGTGCTGTTTAGTGGCATGTCAGGCACAGCTGTGTAATCAAAGGATTACAGTGCTCCCATTGCAAGGCTCTCCACCTCCTCCGGAGCTTCCCTGTCTCCCTCGCCTGTAAAAACCCAGTCCAGGCACCAGGACAGAATTGTAATCATGTCTTTGAGACCAGGAAACACAACCCAACAGGCCGTGGGGAAGAACATAACACATTTTCTGCCAGGTACGTGGGCAGCCACACGAATTTTTGAAAGGATGGGTCTGCAAAGCTACAGATCATTAGTTCATTTCAGTGAAATTGCAGTGTTAGTGGAGATGTGGATGCAATTTGAGATAAGAACTTGCAGGAGCTTGCAGATCCCTTCCCCTGAACAGCTGTATTTAGACTCCAGATCTGACACCACACTTGGTCAGCAAGAAAAACAGGGCACTTCACTAAAAAACATAAATAAATAAGAAATACTAATTTGTGGGGGGAAGCGGTGAAGAAAATGCTCTCTTATTGGAAATCTACCATGTTTTTCCACAGCACTTTGGATTCTTCCAGCTGAGCAACATAACTCCAGCCAAGGAGTATGGTGGGAATTTAGAATTACCCCTCCCTGTGCGAGATACGGAGGACAAAAGGCTTAAAGAGGAAAATGAAAGTCCAAAAACAGCAATTAAGCAGCCTGGTTCAAACCAGGGCACAGCTTCTGCAAACCCTCCGAGGTGTTAGAAACAATGTTCCACATCGGGCAAGTACGCAGAGTAGCACTGAATGATTTAAGAGCACATTTCCTTGGAGTTCATGATGGTGGGATACACATTAACTGTAGGGGTAATTAGGAGGGAGAGGGAGTACATCAGTATCTGTTTGTGTCATGGCTTTTCTTCACCTAAGTGATGCATCTGCACCAGAAGAGAAGCACAGCTGGGTGTTCCAAGTTCCTAAATCCACGTGTCATTTAGGTGAGATCAGCCCTCTGCTGCCAGCTCACCTCTGGAGAAATTGTGTCAGCACCCAGTGGTGACAGAATGCTGAGTTACAACTGTGAGATTTTGCTCCACGGACATACAAGGAAGCACTCAGTGTAGGAAAAGTAGTTTATAATAGGAAGGATTCCCTTCAGCAGAGGAATTCCATAAGAAATCCTTATTGGCCAGCAATAGCTCATCAACTTGGGCAGAGTTTGCTGCCATCCCCCAAACCATTTCATCTTAAATACAAACCAAGGCTTTGAGAGCTGCTTTAGTACCAGGCCACACCTTAAAAACATGTTCAGCAACACTGAAATCACCTGGGCTACCAGCAAAAGCTTTGACCACTGAAACTCCCCGTTCTCACAGAGCTCCTGCCACAGGTTGCTTAAAATAATGTTAAAATATAACACAAGCAGTACCTTATTTGCATCTCTGTGATTATGCCTACATGATCCTGTCCTTGTTAATGCTGCTAGTGAATTACACACCTTCATCCTTCCCCTTCAACCACATGAAATAATTCAAATATGAGAGTCTGCTTCACCCTTCTCATTTATATGATTTTCAGATACCTGCTTTTAGTTTAGCAATGAAGATAAAATCCATTACTGCCTTGCACTGCATTAGTGGAATTAAGTGTTTTGCAATGTAAATCTCCACTGTTTCATCGTGTTCCTGTTACAAACCACCAAATAAAACACTCTGAATTTGAGATTAGTCCTCCTATGGCAAAATCTGAGCCACAAAACTGTTTTGTTACTGATTTCAGAACTGCACGGTGGCTGCACTCACAGACACAGGATCTAAGTGCTATTAAAAAAAAAAAAAAAAGGGAAGAAAGAAGGTAGTTTCTCTACTAAATCTTCATACAAGTAGTTTCCTCCTTTCTGCATTCAAATTGATTTTCTTTCTTTAGGCATGTGAAGAGCCAGATGAATCCTTTGACTCAATGCCCAAGAGTGAAATGGCACCAGCAGCAGCAGCAGCAGAGAAGCTCTCAGGGCACGAGACGTGTGACAACATTTTAATCACTGACAAAAAGAGGCTTCAAGGCAGCTACTCTGTCAGTGTTTGCTGGCTTTAAGTGAGATTTACTCTTGATGAGTGAGTGCATATGTGTGTGAGTATATAAAACACATATATGTATATAAATAGCACAGATATAAATATATGTATAGTTCATGTACATTTGGGGACTTTTGTTGATGGAAATTTCCCTCTTTGCCAGAGATTGAGCAGTCCCCAGTCAGTATTAAGTGCAGTGCTGCTCAATCAGGTGTTTGTGTATCCAAACGAGCGCATACGATTTTCAGTTCAACCTTAAAAATATTTACTTTTCACGAACAGTTCCAGCAAACTTTGAGATTTAATCTGTGATGTGCTCAGCTGGCCACTCTGCTCTTTTTTTTTTCCTAGTCTCAAAATACAAAAGAACATGTTTGTTCTACAGGAGATGATGGTGATGATGATGGGTTTTTGGTCTGTCTAACAATGCAAGAAGTGAAACCATTCTGATGTCATACACGAGGAAGTCAATGTGAAGGGGACTTTAGGCCATAGAATGATATAACAAGTAAAACTAAATTTTTTTTTAAATTCCAAATCAAAGAGTTTGGTAGGTGTTTAGACGCACCATCCGAGCAATACTCTCAGATATCCTATCAGCCTACAAACCTGTCTGTGCCTAAGACAGTCAGATCACTGCAGAGTACGGCTGTAGTATTACAATGAAGCAGCAGAGGAAAATTAAAAAAAAAAAAAAAAAAAAAAGAGAGAAGAAAAAGAGAAGCCCACATACGAGACCGCCAAAGTTCAGCTGGTGAATTGTTGCTTAACAGACTCTGACCATAATAACCCGTCACTGAACCTTGCCTGCATTCTCAGCAGCTATGAAGCTATTTTTAACAGCCAACAGCTTGCATTTAAGAAATACCCCTCTTCACCCAAAAATATCCACAGCGAATGGCAACATCCATGCCCGGCTCCATCCTAGGTGGGATGCGCTGCCGGGATTGAATGGCTCTTTCAGGAAAGCCCCTTTACAAGTGTCTGCTCTCCCAAACCCCGACCCCAGCGCCATCCGCGGCTGCGGGGACCTGCCCAGCGCGGGCAGTGACAGCATCTGCGCTACCTTTGTCCCCGCGGGGTCCCCCGGAGCACGGACCGGCTCCGGGGTGCGTTCCCCCCGCCGTGCCCCGCTCCAGCCGCGGCTCCGGGGGATGCTGCTCCCGGGGAGCGCCCGGGGTGCCCCAGCCCGCCGGGGAGCGGGGACAGTCCTGTGTCCCCCGGCTGCCCCCGGCTGCAGCCCCGCGTCCCCCGAGCCCAGCCGTGCCCAGCGCTGCCCCCGGGGCTGCTGCTGCCCAACTTCGCGCGAAGTCCCGCCGCCTCCAAACTTGGGGAGCCGCGGCCTGGGCACCCCCCGCCTTCCCGCAGCGCCCATCCCATTCCATCCCATTCCGTCCCATTCCATCTCATCCCACCCCATCCCATCCCTGCGCTCCTACCTCCGCCGGCTCGGCTCGGCTCTGCCCCGCGCCCGCCGCCTCCGCCGGCTCTGCCCTGCGGGAGGGGGGCGGAGGACGAGGAGGAGGAGGAGGAGGGGGAAGAGGAGGAGGAGGAGGAGGAAGGGGGAGGGAGGGAGCAGCCCCGCCGCTCGCCGGCCGCGCTGCGCAGCCCGGGAGGCGGAGTGCTGCCCTCGGCTCTGCCCCGCCGCTCCCCGGGGCGGGGGTCCCCCCGGGGCCGCGGGGGCAGGGATGGGGTGCGAGCCGAGCGGTCCCGCTGCGGGGGCAGGGATGGGGTGCGAGCCGAGCGGTCCCGCTGCGGGGGCAGGGATGGGGTGCGAGCCGAGCGGTCCCGCTGCGGGGGCAGGGATGGGGTGCGAGCCGAGCGGTCCCGCTGCGGGGGCAGGGATGGGGTGCGAGCCGAGCGGTCCCGCTGCGGGGGATGCGCCGCGGAGCCCGCCGGGGGGGGTGCGGGGCATCCCCCGGGCATCCCGGGCCCCAAGAACCGCCAGCGGCAGCGCCGGGGGATGGATCGAGAGCATCGGGAAGGAGATGGGCCCCTCCTGAGCCCCCCCCCGGCAGGAATTCGGGCTGTCCCGAGAGAGCGGTGTGTGGGTGGCACCGGCATCCCGAATCCGGGTGTGCAGGCAAAGGTCAGCCCGAGGAGACTCAGGCTCGGATCTGCCAAGGCTCCGAGGCTGGAGCGAGTCCGACCTTCCCTGCTGCACACCTGGCAGGCTGCAGGCAGCATCCACTGCCCTGCTCCGGACTTGGAATGGAACGGCAACAGCACAAACGTGGCTAAGAAGCCAAAGTCTTCTGCTCAGTGAATGCAAGGTTCATTCTCAAACAAGACATCCTACCAGAATATACATATATATATATATATATATATAATATACATCAAAACTGTTAAACTGACAGAGGGCAAGTTGAGATTAAATTATTAAATTTTAGGAAGAAATTGTTCTCTGGGAGGGTGGGCAGGCCCTGGCACAGGTTGCCCAGAGCAGCCGGGGCTGCCCCTGGATCCCTGGCAGTGTCCAAGGCTGGGTTGCACAGGGCTTGGAGCAACCTAGGATAGTGGAAGGTGTCCCTGCCCATGGCAGGAGGGTTCCAACAAGCTAGTCTTTAAGGTCCCTCCCAACCCAAAGTGTTCTATGATTCCATGATGATAAATATATGTTTAAAGGTATAGTCTGGTTATTAAGTCTGTGATATCCACCCATCCCTTCTGAGGTGCAGCACAGGCCATTTCCCTCCAAGGTTTAATGCAACACTTGCAAAGCCAATGGTATCAAAAGGAAAACTCTTCATATTTCCCTCCTTACACTGTTAAATCCATGTGTTTAATACTGAGCAATATTATTTCTAAGAGTTTGAAGCAATGAAGCGTGAGCTGAACATGAAAGAACAGTGAATTCTCTATTTTAGTACTTCCTTTCGTGATCAAGCCCATCTTTGGCTTTAACTTTCAGAAGCATCTAAAACTCACACAGCTCTGTGGGAATCTGCTTTGCAGAGAAACCATATGCACCTTAATAGTAAAATGCAAAGCAGAAGTTTACAAATTACACAGCTCTGATTGGGAGCCAAACAGATTAAAGATTTCAAGTGGGTGATTGTGCACCTGTAAGACCGCATAAAAATTTTAAAAATATTTTAAAAGCCACACATACACACATTTCCCACAGAACCAGGTATGTATCTCTGTTCAGATCACATCTGATTCTCACCTGTTTTTTAAATTAAAAAAACACCCATAATAAAGACCCTGATGAGGTGAAACCTGTGATTTATAAAATACTCACACATATTCAGTGTTTCTGTTCTGAGTTAAATATGCTGCCCTCCAAGGCCCTTTTTGGCCTCGTGGGATGCTCTGAATAGCAATTATCCTTAGCCAGATTTCTGTGTAATTACACTCCCTTCCTTTTTCTGTATTTTTAAATAACAAAAAATCAAAGAAGCTGTCATGAAAACAAGATCTTCATTCCCTGGGGAAGTCTCTGTTTACATTATTCCTCACCAAGCAGCAGCTGGAGTAGAAATCTTGGTGGTGTTTTCCACACGTGGTAGCTCAAACTTCCAGGCACTCCATAAAGGTTGAGACTGCCCATCTCACAGACACTCACAGACTGTCTTCAGTGTTACCTGGAGAGACAGGGAGGAAAATGCAAACTTTAATGGTGTAATAAGTCCCTCCCCAGGAACCATGTTACCAGGAAAAATCACAGAATCCCAGAATGGTTTGGGCTGGAAGGGCCCGTAAAGCTCATCCAGTGCCACCCCTGCCATGGCAGGGACATTTTTCCACTATCCCAGGGTGCTCCAAGCCCTGTCCAACCCGGCCTTGGACACTGCCAGGGATCCAGGGGCAGCCCCGGCTGCTCTGGGCACCCTGTGCCAGGGCCTCCCCACCCTCCCAGGGAAGAATTTTTTTCTAGTATCCCATCCAACCCTGCCCTGTGTCAGTTTGAAGCCATTCCCCCTTGTCCTGTCACTACATGCCCTTGTAATGATTGCCAGAGGAAGAAAAATCAGAATAAACAGCCTAAAAATCTAAAAGCTAAGACTGGCCTTTAATTCTCATGATTCAGAGTTCAAAGAAGGAGGAAATTAAGAAGTTTCAATATAGAAATTAGAGTAGAGCTATCTCTGACTAGATTGGTTTTCATAAAAAGAAAGGTCCTGACCTCCACCTCTGTAAATCTGATTTCTGCTGGTTGCCATGCTTACTCTGCAACACACGAAGAATCATCCCACTTTTAAAACAAGTTTGTACATATTTCTTAGCTCTGAGCAGGCTTATGTGGTGAAAAAGATGGGAGAGTCCTTCAGCAGTGTTGAAAAGCAGGCACACAATTAGTAGTGCAGACGTGTGAATTTAAAAGGTGAATTTTTAACCATGTGAGTCCTTTCTCCTTGCTGCTGGCTGTGGTTTGGGGCAGAAATCTGGTGGACAGGTCCAGTGGCTGGGTTTGCCAGCAGCAGAGCTGTGCATTTACAGGCAGATTTAACTCTGGGATAAATAAATCAGATTGTGTCCTCAGAGCACCGCTGTAATGGAATGCTAATCCCGGGAAACGGGCTGCTTTTCCTCCACGTGCCTATTCCAGCATCAGCGTCTCTGGGTTATTCTCACAGAGAGGGCTTAGAAATGCAGATGTTTCTGTTTTGTGCTTCCTCTCTCCCAAACTCATAAAGCAGAGGAAGGAGTTCATTGCCCGCAAGGGCCGAGGAGGATTTTGCTTCCCACTCCGGCTGCTTTTGGGGGGCCCTTTTCCCATGACCTCCATCACCAGGCAGTGCTTCCCAAAGCCCTTCTCAAGGGATGTTGCTGCAGGGTGCCAGCACAAAGTAATATCCTTATGTCAAATCCTAATTCCACCAGAAACGGACGTGGGCAGTGACAGGAAAAGACCAAAACTTCCCCAAAACCTCTCTGTCCCCCTTGTGCCACGAGCTGCCAGGAGAAAAGGGACCTGCCACGTTCCCCAAGGGAGCTGCCTGAGCCAGCACGTTCAGGACCCCCCTATTTCAGGGAAAGCAGAGGGGTGGCTGGAGCTGGAAGCAAATAACATCCTGGGTGGGACCTGTAAATCCAGCCGGGAGTTTCCGTGCAATGAGCCTGGAAAACCACCAGGTGATACGGATGTTGTGCTTTACAGCTTTAGGACTCAGCGCTGAGCCGCTCCGCCGGGCAGAGCCGAGCTCAGCCCGGTTCCAGGCAGATTCCCCATCCCGCTGGATGCACGGCTGCTGTCTGACACAGGCAGGGCCTGGGATGTGCAATCACAGCCCTTCGGCACCCCCAGAGATTATTTCAGCTCTTCTCCGAGGCTGGGAGTTGGTGCTGTGAGAAAATTGCAGGAAGATTTGCTATTCTTAGTTGTCTGTTCTCCCATTAAAATATTGGTGTAATCTCACTGGAATTAATGGAATGTGTATATTTTAAAGAAATGCATTATTACTCTCATTTTGCCCCCGGTATCCTGGCAACAGGCACATTCACATCACTAATTTCATATCTTGTACATCCTTCAGCTCTGAGTAAAGGGTAGATCAACCTTCAGATATTCTGAATGCCTTTTTTGCTGTTTTCCCAACTTGGGTTGGGAATTATTCTTCTTGGCATGCACATTCCTGGAATGCCTCTGGGAATTCATGCTCAGCCTTTAATTGAAGACAATGCCTTTGTCCCTGGAACAGGGAAAAATTAATACTGAAACTTGATTAGGTAAATGTGGCAGAATTTGGTTTCCCACAAATGGTCTGTTAGATTTTAATGATGGCAGCCAAGAGCCTGCTGCCTTTTGCTTGATGCCATCCTTTCATCCTGAGCTGTGTCCTTCAGCACCCTAAAGAGTTCCTTTCATTGGTGATCTCTGTGCCCTCCAAGTACATGTTGAAGGGTATCATTCCCCTCTTAGTCATCATTTAGCCAAGCGATGCATATTAAGTTCCTTTAATCTTCACTCATAACTCAGTCTCTTCCGACCTTTAATCATTTTTATGTCTCTTCTTATGAATTTCTTCCAATTTGTCTGCATCTCTCTGGCAATGAGGCGCCCAGGATTTACTGCCTTGTTTTAGATGTACTCTCCCTGCAGCAACTCAGAAGATGTTACCTCCTGCTACTTTTACCCACCACTGATTTAACAATATGCAGGAGTTGTGAGGTAGCTGGGAATCAATTAAAATAGAATTTAAATGGTTCAGTGCTCAGAATTGCCGTAATTCTTTTGTGGCACCGTGCTCAACGAGAAGCCTTGGAGCCTGTGAAAACCTGCTGCTTCTGGGAGCACGTGACTGTGGTTCCTGGGGCAGGCAAAGCTTTGAAACCTGCTGCATGCACAGCTCTGTGAGCCTCTGAAGGGGTATGAAGGACGAGTGATGATCCAGAAGACAAATGGAGATGGGTTTGGTTTGGCACCAGGAACAGCTCACGTGTGCTGCTGGCCTCAGGGGTCCACCCTGCTCCTCCTGGAGCTCTCAGACAGGTGACAGCCCCCAAGGGCTCATCACAGCAGAGGCAAGACTGAGAGAGGCAGCAGCCAAGAGCTTAACATTAGGTTGCTTCAAGCTCTGTTTAAATGGTTTGCTTTAATAAAATTTTTTTTTAAAAAGTCTTTAGGAATCTGTAATGCATTTTGAGCTTTGATTAATGAAGAGTTTGAGATAGCTGAGCAGCAAACTAAATGATGAAAGATGCTCTAAGACCTCTCAGATCTGCTAAAACGATCAGATGGCTTCTCTGTCCCCATCATGTGTGGTCTTGATTCAAGGCACGCACTGGAGTCAACAGGATCTCTGCTGCTGGTTCCTCTTTTCCCATCTGAACAGCCCTGTGGTTTCACATTGCTCTGGTGGATAAGGAGGGAAGGCTGTTACCTCTGGAGCTGTTTAGTTCCTCTTACAGAACAATTTTTCCTTATCTGTCCCATACACAAACTGTGGCTCTCCACATCTCTTTTGTGTTGCCACTGCTGGTCTCTGAGCCACTGGTAGGGAATTGAGGGGCACTGGGCCTTCACATGCATACTCCAGTGCCCTGAGTTTTCACTTTCATGTCATTTATTGCTCCTTCTCCAGCTCCTGAATTCAAAATGAAGCGTTTAAAATTTGATCAGGGATGTGTTCTTACGAGTGCTTGGATTATATGTGTGCCCTGTTTCCTTAAGTGATTTTTACCATTCTCTCTACCTCCAGAAACAACAGATTAACTGCATTTTATAGGCTCCTTTCTCCACATACCCCAGTCTTTCCTCTTTCCCATCTGTTGCTCTTCATTCATGAAGCTCCTCACAAACCCCAGCCTTCAAGTGGAGCTCAAGAATTAATAAAACAGCTTGTGGCATGAAGCACATTGACATACAAGTTGTGTGTAAGCTCATATGGATCTTGCCTTAAAAATTATTTACATTGTGGACAAACATCTCATAGTGTTGGAAAAAACAAAACAAAACAAAGCAAAGCAAAACAAAACAAAACAGAACAAAACAAAACTGTTTCTTTTAGCCATAATGTATAAATATTTGAAGTACCAAGGCTGATTTGTTACTGCTGAGTTTGTGGGGTCTATTTGTATGGTCTGTGCCATCCTGCTTTTCTCCTTCAGGAGCAGAGGATGGGCCCTGCCCCTGTACAACTGCAAAAGAATGAATTTCCAAGCCTGCTTTTGCTATATTAGCATTCATTTTAGATACACAAATAAAGTAATTTGACTTGTTAGACATTCTATGAAAAACACCAAGATAGACCAACTGTCTTTACCTTCAAAGTTATGAAAACCATTATTAAAAAGATCAATCACATAACCTCCTTGCTGACATAATGATAAATGTTTCCTGTTATTCTATCTTCTAATTTCAGAAAAATTAATATACCTTCTTTCTGCCTTTTTTTTTTCTTTTTGCTAGCTCAGGCCTTGTTACAAAGCCATTTTAATTTGCAATCATTCTTCCAGTGCACCTGCAATGATAGAGCTGATAAACACTTTCTTAGATGATAATTTTTAATGACTACCACAATTGCAAACTGAATTTTGGCTTTAGGAAGAATGCCAGAGATGGCAGAAAACTGAGAGACTGAACAAGCAGAAGAAATAGCATGGGAGGGATGCATTTCATACATAGATTATGTTGAGCAATTTGGTCTAGTGGAAGGTGTTGGGGGTTGGAGTGAGATGAGCTTTAAGGTCCCTTCCAACACCAAACATTCTGTGGTTCTGTGATTATCTATTCTTACTGCATTTTATTTTCCTGATAAATTTCTACTCATACAGTTAAAACACTGCCATGCTTGAATCCATCAAAAAGCCCTCAGTTTCTCCTTTTTCCCAGTGCCTAAAAGCTGAAACAGTGGGTTTCTGCACACTGCTGATATCTTGCTGAATCAGGCAGTTTGGGGCAAAGCCAATTCCTGTGACTCCTGTGGTCTTGCATGAGGAATTGCTTCTGTTGGAGAAGCGTTGACCATTTAATATACGGTGCTCATGACTCACCATATATTCCCAGAGCACTTGGAGGTATTTCCATGCTGTCTCTGTATTTTTACAACCTAAACATATTCCCCTGGAGATTTATGCAGCTTTACATTCTTTTCTCTCATACACACTTCCAGGAGTTTTATGGGGGAGCAGAGAGGGAGCCTAACCAGCGCAGGCAGCTCGCTTAATTTAGCACAGTCCTGTCCTTTCCAGTTCACCCACCTGCAAAATGGGAATAATAATAAGCACTTAAGGGAGAATATTCACATGTCTAGCTTGAGACCTTTAATGTTCATCTCTCCAGAGGTTCCGCAGAGAGAAACAGCTTCTAATTCAGGTGCTTTGAATGGGCTTCTAATGGAGCTTGCTCCTCTCCTGGCAGTCAGGGAGGCCAAGTTCTCAGCTCCAGCACCCCTCCATCAGGCATGGAGTGACATGCCAAAAGCCAGACACTGTGAACATCCTTTTTCATGCCTCATCCTGCAACCATTTTCACGCTCAGCTTCCTGCTGTGGAGCAATATCTGATTAACTCAGTGGTTTTCCACATCTGCAAAGTGGAGTGGGCTGTGGGATGAAGACCATGCAGAGCCCCAGTGATCACTGAGGATGAACAAATGAGCATCTCAACAGCACTTTGAGCGTGTTAAACCCAGTGAAAGCACTATTAATTATCAATATGGCCAGTGATTAGCATTCATTAGGGCTTAGAATAAACTACTGAGACTCAAATCTTCCTGTTGCAATCTCTGGGTTGCAACTGTGTGACATTGAGCAAGTCACTTCTCTTGTCCTCATTTTTCCTGTCATTAGGACCTCTGCATCGTCCCAGAGTGTGATGTGAACCTTAATAAGGCCTGAAAAGGGCTTTGTGAACTTGTGGTGAAAAGGGAAATATTAATGTCAAGCATTGCTGTAACAGCAGATGAGATGGAGTGAGAGCCTCATCCTGATCCAAAGGGCTCGGGGTGGTGCCATGGAGCACTTGAATGGCTTGTGAATCCTGCCCAGGAATACTGAGCACAGAGAGGCACACCGAGCCAGTTCTGCTCACAGGCAGAGCCAAGAAGCACCACCAGGGAGTTGAGATTTGGAAAACCCATCCCTCTCTCGCTTTTCTTCTGGTTGCACAGGCAAGCTGCCCATTGGTATGCACAAATAGATATTTGGGCTTCTAAACACCCACTCCTGGACACAGAAATGCAGTTTGGGACCGTGTTTAGCATGGAAAGACTGGCACAGAAATCAATCTTTATTTCAGAAAATCTTCTTTTCAGTGTTTAGCCTTGGTGTTGATTATATGAATTAGATCCCTATTACAAATGAGCCTCATGTCCCAGAAGCTAATGTGCTGTGCTCAAAGCAAGACTTTCTGCATTTCATCATCATTCTGTTCCTTAACAATTCAGTTTTCCTGGCAATGATGAGAAATGTTTATTTCCCTGGAGTATTTTTTGGATGGTAAAATTACAGTGTTATTTGTGGGCAGTGGATGCTGCATTAACCCACCAAGGCTGCACTGCTGTCTTTAATCACTGTTTGGAGACCTGGCCACCTTCCTTCACACCTCTGGTTTCCATGGTACCCTTTGGCCACTTTTAATCTGTTCAATCCACTTTTATGCTGGAGACAGTGGCTGCCAGCTTCTGCCTGCTCGGAGGCACACGAGCAAGACAAAGTGACAAAGTGACAGTGAGATAAACACTACTGAGAGGCCTTAGTCTGCATTTTGAGGACTGCTGTAAATCAGAGTGATGGAGAGAGACAGATTAGTGATGCCAGCATAGAGAGGTGAATGTGCATGCTGGGATCTACATATTCCTGTGAAATGCATCTACATTTCATTTATGCCCAGTGATAGGAACGCTGTCGTAATGTTGTGGAAAAGAAGGATATGTTGACAGCACGGTCAGGCTCTTGCACAGTTCCTCAGACTCTGCAGGAGTCATTGATGGAATTAGTGCAGGTTCCTACAGTGCTACAGCCACATTTTCTTATTTCCATCTCCAGTTAGAAGCAGAGCAATACGTTATTCTACATGATCATATACAAGAAATTCTTCATTTCATGTGCCTTGTAACTTCTGTCACCAGGTGTTGGCTGACACTCTCCATCCTGTTCCAAAATCCAGCTGCCTTGCCCAAGCTGAAAATCCAAACCCAAACACCTGAGATGAGATGAGTTACATACCCACACATACATTGGGTGTTTGAGGTAATGGCACTGTCAGCTAAAGCAAAATCTCGGTGAATTTGACCCCCACCAAAGAATTTCATTTAAGAAAGTTACATCAATGCAAAGTCAGGCCTGAAATCTGCCATCTGCCAAACCAGGGAACCCTAAAGTTAAATTCACCATTGGAGCCAATGCTTGGCTGCTCTGCAGTTACCATCTGTAGTTTTTTTACATTGCTGTTTATTCTGTTAAATTTATGCCTTAGTGTGTAAAAATGTCTCCAGACTGTGAAAGCAAATGAGCAATGTGACAGGGCTCAGCCCAGTAAAGACAATAACTTTGACATTATCAGATTTTTCAGACTTGAAAATCTCAAGGCTTAACCTCACGTAAACCCTTGCTTTTACAGTTTGAGATCTGCTTAGTACTGGAAGTCTTGCAATACTCATTCTCTCTGCCTGCACTCCCAGCACACTGGAATTTCCTCTCATGTTGCACTAACACAGAGCTCTTTGCTCAGAACTGATTATTCTCTCTGCTGCAGAACATACAACCTCTGCTATCAGTGGCTCCTGTTCGAGTTTTTAGGCCAACACAGGTGAAAAAAAGCCATGCAAAAAGCTTTGGTGCTCAGCTCCATGTGCTCCTAATCTCAAATTCAGCCTACATATGAACAGAGGAGGATGTTTGGGAAATGTACAGGCCTGCAAAAACCACCATGTTTGATGATTTACTCACAGGTGACTTTTTCTTTAATGCAAAGGGATGCAATGTAAAAAGGAGCAAACTTCCCTGTGGTTGATTCATTCAGCTTTTTGGATGAGAAGATGCAGAACTGCCTAGAATGGCAATGTAGCCCCATTGCTTTTTTTTTTCCTCTTCTGGTTCAAAAAAGAAATGTCAGTCTGACCCATCTGCTGGAATCTGAGCAGAGCCCCAAAAGACCCACACACAGCCTGGAAGACAAGTGCCCATATGGTGTCTGCATGCATTCATTGCAGAGCTGGTAGGCAGCAGAAATACCTCAGGGAAGAATTGGGGATGAGAAGATATTTTTAATAAACCAGACTGCAGTGATCTATAATGGGAAATAATCACCGAGCCTTTTCCACAAATACCTAAATTTCTGTCTCCCCTACTTTCCCTTCCAGCGCTGGCAGAGAAAAAACAGAAAAGAAAGGTTTCTTGTACCGTAAAACACTTCAAAAATTTCCCAGATACAGGTGTTCTACTCTATCAAGGTTACTGTTAATGTTATTAATATTCATTTTCATTTACACCACCTCAAAGCCATTAATGTGATAAGAGTGTTATTATCTTTATAGCAATAAGTATTTATTAAAAGCATGTACAGTGAAAATTGGTAATAAGATGAAGCAATGCAAAGCAGAATGCAATGAATCCCTTAGGAAGAATAATAAAGATTTCTGGCTCTTTTTATTCCTCCCAACAACTTCACAGTAGAAAAAAAATAAAAGCAAGATAGCAATGCAGGCTCGAAGTCACTTATCAGAATTTGCAAGGGCTTTGAGTGTTTATCCTCACTAAGAGCTGGAGAGATCCATTTCTGGAAAATTATTGTTGTTTGCCCTTTTAGCAAGAAACTGTCTTGATGTTTTTGTTTAATTAAACTGCCGCTGTCAATTACTGCCTGCAAATAACACAAAGTATTGCCCAATGAACTTGGGAGGGCACTCAGCAGTCACCGGGCTGTTGTGAGCTCCCTCTGCACTCCCTGCACATCTACTGGGGGTGGGAGGCGATAAAATTCCCCATTTCTGTCCTTTTCCTGCTTCCTTCAAGGAAATAAAAATAACCCATCATTGTTGTGGCCCCACTGATTGAAACATCAGCGCTTCCATCACAAGCTGAAGTATTTGCTTCAGTCCCCAAGGGTTCATGTTTGCTGAGCCTTTCCTGTTGTCCTGGCAAGGGCTTCCTCCCAGGAGGTGCAGCGGGATGCTCCACTCCAACTTCCACTCATCCCCTGGACCTCTGCCCTGGCCAAATCGGGCACTCCTCTTCCTCTCCCTCCTGGCACATCCCTCCATTTCCAATTTCACAACCAAGCTTTATTTCTGCTCCTTTTCTCTTCTCTTTTTTTGCCAGGAGAAATTGTGGTTGGCTTTATGCTCCGCGCTGACCCCGGCTGCTGGGCCGGCAGCTCCATGAAGGTAGAGCATTCCCAAACCACAGGAACACAGAGAGCCAGCCCTTCCTCCGTACTCTGTGTTCCCTGCAGCTCTGCTGGACACTTCCTCAGGCAACAAGGAATCTCACCACTGGCTGCAGCTGAGGCTGGCAAGTGCTGCTGCCTGAAGAAATGACAATCTATTTTTTTCCTTTTCAACTGCTCACCAGCTGAGCAAAGGCTCCCGGTGCTTTCTGCTTTGGGGAGCTGAAAAGGTGACCTCTGATGAACTTTCTGTGCCAACAACCCCTTACATTCACGGTGCTGTACCCAAGGACCACAGCCAAGTTATTGACTGCTCCAAAAGTCCTTTCCCTTATTCAAAATCTCCCTCTTTTCATCCCAGTGCTGAGCCGAAAAAGTGACAGGACAAGTGTTGCTGACATGTATGGTCTTAATTGAATTGGATGCAATTCTGACCAAAGTATCAGAATTCCAGGAAGATACAACCAGAAAAGTTCCACCACCAAGTCTGGGGTTTTTTTTGGAGTGCAACTTTCCACAAGAAACTCTTTTCAGTGGAGTCGAAGGCACTGTGCTCTTTCCAGTGGCCAGCCACGAAAAAGATTGCTCCCCCTCAGATTTGAATGTTGAGGATAACTGACTGTGGGGAGGATTTTCCATGGTGTACATTCAATATAATCTCTACCTGGACTCCAGACTTTACTTTCAAGTTGTACAGAGATAAGAAACACCATATGAGTAGAGTGTAATATTAATTAGGTTCAGTTTCCCTCCTGTCTGGTTGGCCCGGCACAGTTCACTGATTTTATTTGTGGATAGATTGGAGATAAGTTCACATACTTATAACCCCCCTGCCATGGGCAGGGACACCTTTCACTATCCCAGGCTGCTCCAAGCCCCATCCAGCCTGGCCTTGAATGCTTCCAGGGATCCAGGGGCAGCCACAGCTTCTCTGGGCACCCTGTGCCAGGGCCTCAGCACCCTCACAGGGAATTCCTTTCTATGAATGTGGTAAAACAGAGGTGAAAAATCACGGCTAAAGTGATGCATTTATTGTATGTCCCAGATGCCTTCACTTTTTCCTTTCTATTTGAATTCTCTCTTCCCTCAATGTTACAGCTTTAGCTTTGATCCATCCCAGCAGAATCAACAATCTTTTGTAAAATGTTCTTTTCAGTCCAAGTCCTTTCTGTGATAACAAAAAAACAGTACAAAAAGAAGATTTGGATTATATTTATGTGTGACTAGACTATTGATCTCACAGCCCGGGAAATGAAAAATGAGATGAAATGTGATTTTTAAATCCGACCAGGAGTAGGGGATCAGGGTGAAGCCAAGCACAAGTCAGGGGGAAGTGTGAGTCTACAAAGAATCCACCTCAGAAAATCAACTTTCAGTGTTTGTATAACACAAATTCAACTACTTGTACTCATTGGGGACCTGGTTTCCTCAGGGGAATATTTTCAGCCTTTTAATTTACCTTACTCCCATTACCTACACATTATGGAGAGACAGTGAATGCACTCTGGTGTGCAAGAAAAGATTCCTGTCTTGAACACCTCCATTCCTACCTCTCCTTCACTAAAACCCAGCTTTGATCCCACTTGTTTGACTGAGGACTTTCCTCCAGAGATGGTGGAGGACTCAGCACAGGTCCTTCTCTAAACTTCAGTTTTTCTGTGCTGAAGAAAACGTGCTTATTCCTGTCACAAGGTCCTTGTGTCCCACCTCCAGCTGCTCAGGCTGCTCCTCATTTCCACCAGGACTTGGCTCTATACAGAAATCATGAGGCAGACTGGGCTGAAGGGACCTGTCTGACAGCACGCTGGGAGTTTTTTTTCTTCCTTTTTCTACTGTAAAGCATTCTTCCTTCCCCAGCCTGCCCTAGAGAATCTAATTAGTGGCCTAATTACCACCCCCATACTATGCCCTGGCTGACCTTTGCTGTCTGTGTTCTCAGCCTGCCTTCCCTTGTCAATACAATTTTGGGCCGTAGGTCTGTGGGGTCTGCGCTGCTTCCTCTGCGCACCACGACGTCACCACGCTCCACTCAATGCTTAGTTTTATTCCCCACTCCAACAAAATTGAACTGTGAAAGCACTGTAAATTTTCAGCCTCGAGAGGCTCTTCATTAAGCAACAAATAACTCTCTGCACCTAGTTGATATTACCCTCCTGTTGGCTGTTTGTCACATGGCGCTTTCCCCCCGCTCAGCCGGCTGTGGCCGTTCCACTCGGCTGACAGAGCTGCTGCTGGCCAAAAAAATGCACATTACAGCCTGTTTGCTGAGCCTCTGACTTCAATATAGAAGCAACAGCATCATTTTTATCCTTATTTGGCTCAAAGGTTCATGCTATCTCGCTGTTCTTATCAGCTAACAGCGGGCAGTGTTTCACGGGCCTGGATCCGGGTGCTGTCCTACAGGAATGGCTTTTTAGGGCTCCAACCCCACTGCTGCTGCTAATGGTGCTTCCACGCAAAGAGGTGCTGTCCAAAACAATGAGCTGCATTTAATGCCTCCATGCTCTGTCCCTGACACTGCCCCACCAGGGCAGCTGCTCCCCAGTCTTGGGAACAGTCTGGGCTCCCACCCCTCTGCAAATCCTGCCTTGCCCCAGGGTTAAGTGGTGTCTCAGCTCCCTGATAGGTGCGTTGGTAATTTTCAAGCCACAGTGCATCTAAAAGCCAAGCACCACCCTGGGAAGGATGTCATAAAACAAATATTCCTTTCCTGCTGAAATGCATTATTAAAGCCTCCACCCCATAAATCCCAAGTAGATAACACTCTCCGTGGCACCTTGTAAAATAAGCAATTTTCTGCTACTGAGGAAACAAATTCTTTTTCTCATTCCTATCTAAACTCCACCAACACGGTGACAGACACAACACTGCATCTGAGCTGGGTTTTGACAGCCTCATACATTTCTAACTCTGTCAGCAAGAATAAATGTTGGAGGCTTTTCACTTTAAAGAGCTCTGGAGCAAAATGGACTTTCTGGGACCTGCTTCACCCTTTGTGTCTACCAGCCATAAAGTTTCCCACCGTTTCCAGCACTGCTTCCTTGCAAGGCTGAGGTAGAATTGAAGTGCTGAGATCAAATCAAATTCCTTCAGAGAGGAAGTAAGGCTGGGAGTAGAAAGATAGACATCATAGATTCCCAAAAATTTGGTTTTTCACCCCAGAACATATCAGGATGAAGCTCACTGTGTATCACACCCTCTGGGTGCTGCTGGGGCAGAAACAGGGAATATCTGGGACTGTATCAAACAGTCCTTGCTAAGACAGACATGGAGCAACACTTGGACCAGGCTGGTTCTGCAGCAGTGATAAATGAATTTGGACTCCATTTTCTAGTTTCCTGATGGATCTGTCAATGTCTCATTTCAATAAGATGTTATCTCCATTTTTTCTTTGGATTTGTTTGGGTTTTTTCAACAATAACACCACAATACTGCTACTCAATGCTGCATCAGCAAATGTTAATGTTTTATTCCAGTTTAGAACAAGAAGAGATTAAGGAATTCCAGCATTCACCTGCAAAATGCAGCTGCTGTTTTCCAAATAGCTCTAATCAGCTACCAAGGACACTGTCCTGTTTTCATCCATTGTGGACCATGCAGGTTTACAGGTTTCTTTCTTGTATAAAAGGTCTATGGGATCATTCATTTCAGAAACTTATGTAATGTCTTATGTTCATTTCTAGAGCAATCAGGGGAGTTAACTTAGTAGTTCATTGCTATTTTTCTGCTCTCTGGTGCACAGAGTGTATCTCCTGTGTTCAATATCAACAGACCTTACCAAGGTCCATATGTGGCCACAGATTTTAAATACAGACTTTTCCTTTTTCTTTTATTCTTTTAAAGTTGAAGCTAAATTCAAGAAATGTTTATCTACATCATCATATATTCAGGGATCAGCCTGAAGCCAAACTAAATTCTTTCATATTATGAGTGAAAAAATGGCTTGTTCTCCTGCTCAGCACAGATCACTCAGCATAAATCCCTTGTGTTAAAGCCCCTGCTCCTCATTACCAATGCAGAATTCCCAATAAGAAGGAAAATTTCCTTTTCCTCCTCATCCTCACAGTTCACTCAAGATGCAGCCTGTGCTTTGAAAAACATTTCTATTCCAATATTTAACAAGTGGATAGGTGTTGAAGCAGGGTCCTGGAGGGGTGGAAAGGGATGGACTGGAACAAAATTATACTGGGATATGGGGCAAATTCAGGGACACCTCCAAGTCCATCCTACCCTTGAGAGAGCTGCTGAAACATATGAGGAAGATCCTCCTGGAGGTGATGTGCCCACTGAGGTGGGTGATAAGCAGTTTATCACAGGTCCATGCAAAGAGAACCTTTAGCCATGGCTCTGAGGGAGGAACATGAAGGTGACAAGGACACTGAGTGACCACTTAGAGCAAGACACTGAAGTAGTCCAGGACTCGGGATTGACCACTCTCCAGTGGTGCTTTCATCTGATAAAACTTGTCCCAAGCTGCTTTCCTCATGTCTGAGGAGGAAACCCAGCACCCATGCCCATGAGAAAGGACCCACGGTGTCACTCAATCCTACCATGAAAGCCAGTTAAAATTCCTTCACAGGGAAACCAACTTTGGGTTGGGTTTGTTTTGGGTTTGGTTTTTCTTTTTTTTTTTTTCAGTCTGCTATTATAAATAATAGCAAGGATAAATAAAGTTTTTAATTTGTGCAAATGCCTTGACAAAGTTGTCCTTCATCCTTGTGTAAATATTGCTCCTGTAACCCTGCCAAGGAATGGCCTTGAGTGTCTGCAGCCAAAAAAAATCAGACCTGCTCCTATCTGAGCCCATGAGACCTACATATAACTCATGTTTGTGGCTGGTATTCCAGCTCTTCAAAAACTGCCTCTGAGCCTGTCCTGGCTGGGAATCCAGGCTGCTGTTCCCTGACTTCTGTGTAGCATTTCAGGAGTAGTGATGGCAAATTTTGCAAGGAAAAATACTTCTATTAGACAAGCTGGAAAAGCTGGAGAGAAAGGCCAAGGTCTCAAACAAGGAATTCCTTTCCAAACATTCAGACTTGCATGCCTGGATGCTTATCTGTCCTTTCAGAGTAATCCAACAAAAGATAAACTTTCTCCTCCTAAAAGCCTTTACTCCACTTAAACCCTAGACCATTGTGGTTGAAATTCCATGGCTAGCTCCAAAGATGATGGTGGAGATAAGCAGTAGGGAATCTGTTTATCTAAAGAGGGATACATTTGTACAGAATGAACAGAAATGTCATAGCTCTATTGCATAATCTGGCTGTATTTCAGTTCCTCTAGTGGCTGAGCCTGCACTCAGGTGGGGAGGGGAGAGCCACTCCAGGCAAGATCCGTGTGGAGGTGGTGCCTGTAGGATGTGTCTCAGCTCTGAAGCTTCCATTGGGTCTCTAGCTCCCATATCTCATTTGCTAGGAAAAGCTGGCCAGGAGGCACAAGGCTTCTCCCAGAGCCTCTGGAAACTGGAGGGTTCAGTCACTCTCGTGGAAAGGGATGTGAGAATGAACACAAGTTACATGCTTTCCAAGAACTCAGGCTGCAGCTTGCAAACCTGCAGGTGTTTTATGGCACCAACATTTCATAACCTGTGAGCTTGCAGATTTGGAGACAAAACTACAAATGGAGTTCAATTTAAAAATCCTGTAGGAGGAGATGCTTGATTCTGATGAAGTGTCCAGACTAAACCTTTCATTCTAAGATAGTTCTCACTTACATTCCAACCAAAAATTCCTAAATCTGCATGTAGGGCAAAGTGCTGAAGAACCACCTACTGCTCTCCTGAAAAAGAGAATCAGCTCCTCTTATGCCAGGACAAGAGGGAATGGCTGTAAACTGACGGAGGGCAGGGTTAGATGAGATATTGGGAAGGAATTCCTGCCTGGGAGGGAGGGCAGGCCCTGGCACAGGGTGCCCAGAGAAGCTGTGGCTGCCCCTGGATCCCTGGCAGTGCCCAAGTCCAGGCTGGACAGGGCTTGGAACAGCCTGGGATAGTGGAAGGTGTCCCTACCCATGGCAGGAGATGGGACTGGATGAGCTTTAATGTCCCTTCCTGCCCAAAACATCCTGGAATTCTATTCTATGATTATTCACTACTTTTTAGGGCTGTTTTCAAAACTTCATTTATATGTGTACCTTCCCCTACAAAACCCCCAGCACTGAGACAGCAGCTCTCTTCACCCAAATGGTTCTATGTATGTTCTATACAGTTTTTGGCCATTGAGGCATTTGCTAAAAAACTGCTATAATTTTAGTAAAAAAGCTGTGCTGGCAAGCTTTAAGTGAGGGAAAGGCCTTAACTCCAAGTTATCAGTAGACATCACTGTGGCCAACCAATTGAAATAGTTAAATTATTCTGGGTTTTAAGGTCAGGAAATAGTGAAACTGTAGCAGGAAAGCATATTTTACATAATGCAGAATCTCAGTCCTGAACCAAAACACTGAGAATAGCCTGGAGGAGATCAGCACCTTTCATCCAGTTCCAAGAGAGTCTGGAAACATTCACATTTAAATTTGCCAACCACCCTTTAACCTTTTCTCCCTTTTCTTTCCATCTACTGTGGTCTCTCCACATGCACCTCCTTCCTGTTTATTGGGTATTTTTCTATTAATACAAGAGGGGGAGATCACTTTGAGGACCTCCCCAGGCTCAGCCTCTTTAGGGTCCTCTTTAGGATCCTTTCCCTCCACGGCTGCTCAGTTCAAAGGGAAATCAATGGTCAAAAAAAGGTACCTGGGCATGAAAACCTTTCTCTGCAAAACAAAGGGGTATCTGCCACAGCTGTGGGTCACAGAAACCTGGGAGAGGGGAAAGTATTCCTTTCAGAGTGCTTCCCAAATGAAAAAAAACCAAAACAATATAAGCAACAGATTCTTGACAAATGCATGGCATTCGCTGTGTCCAAATATTTAATTTTCATTTTTAAAAAGTGCCTAATCCTCTTAATGAAACCATTACATCCTGAGTACCCTGGTTTAAAATTAGAAAATCAGAAGAAAGTGAAGAGTAAAAGTTGGTCTTGTCTTTTACTGTGTTACAGGTGAATGCAGAGGGTACCACAACCACAGAGAAACAGCCAGGCTGGGACAGCAGCTCTGCCCCATTTTCCTCCCCTGGCACCACCAGAGCCAGTAACTGGTCTGAGCATAGGAAACACACAAGCAGCCCAGAAAATTGACCAAATTCTGATTTTCTCCATTAAGTGTGCTCTGCCAGGCTAACAGAAGTAAAAATTCATTAAAAAGTGGCGCAGCATTGGAGTGCTGAGCTGTACATGGATGCACAAGAGGCATCATTTTGAGAAAGAGATTCCATCTCCTACACGGCCCCTGCTCTCAGACAATCACCTTTTCAAGCATGCTGATGTTGTTGCTCTCCTTAATACATTTTAATTCTGCTCTTAATGTTTTTGCACGCTCATGGTGCATAGCCAGGGACATTGCTCTGCAGAACCATTCCCTGGGAAAGGGTGCAAGAAGCCAAAGCAGTGACAGGAGGGGGAGTGTGGTTTCCTTGTAGAATCAAGGAAAATATAATGATGCCACACAGCGTGTAATTACTACGGCTCCCTCTTTGTGCTGCTTGTCTCTGTGGGCTGCATTCCTCCAGCAGGTAGAGAAGCAAAAGAGAAGGGGGAAGGGGAGGAAAGGGCTCTGACACTGCCACCTTTCCCCATCAGCTGGAAGCCCATGAGCTCAGTGACAAGAAAAGGGAGCAGCACGTTCAGAGAGCTGTGGGGCTGGACTCGGAGGGAGATGGGAAGGTTCAGCCCTATTTTCTTACCTCTCCCTTGGCCTGAGAAGTGCAGGGAGAAGTAGTCAGAGCCAAAAACACCATCCATCCATCATCCATCCATCCATCCATCCATCATCCATCCATCCATCCATCCATCCATCCATCCATCCATCCATCCATCTCTTCATCCATCCATCATCCATCATCCATCCATCCATCCATCCATCTCTTCATCCATCCGTCATCCATCATCCATCATCCATCCCTCCATCCCTCCATCCATCCATCATCCATCCATCCATCCATCCCTCCATCCATCCATCATCCATCCCTCCATCCATCATCCATCCATCCATCCATCCATCCATCCATCCATCCATCCATCTCTTCATCCATTCATCCATCCATCCATCCATCCATCCATCCATCCATCCATCCCTCCATCCACCCATCCATCCATCATCCATCCCTCCATCCATCCATCATCCATCCATTCATCCATCCATCCATCCATCCATCCATCCATCCATCCCTCCATCCATCCATCCATCCATCCGTCCATCCATCCATCCATCCATCCATCCTTCCATCCCTCCATCCATCCCTCCATCCATCATCCATCCATCCCTCCATCCATCCCTCCATCCATCATCCATCCATCCCTCCATCCATCCGTCATCCATCATCCATCCATCATCCATCCATCGCTTCATCTATCCATCCATCCATCATCCATCCATCCATCCATCCATCCATCCATCCATCCATCCATCCATCATCCATCCATCCTGCCAGAGTGACATTCCCAGGAGGGGACCAGCACACAGAGCAGAGCAAGGAAGTGCTTTCAAAGAGCGCCCTTGCCACTGCAGCTGATTTGGGATGCAGAAGGAAAGCAGCCCCTGTCTCCCCCAAACAGACGCTGGGAGGTCACTCCCAGGTCAGCACAGCCTTGTTTGCAGAGGAGCAAAATGCACCCTCTGCCAGCCTACCTATAATTAAAGACCTGCAGTTTCCTACATATGTATTCTTAAAACATCTGTAAGCATAATTACAGCAACCACTTAAACAGCTGAATATGAGGCGGGTGTTCTTTTTCACCAGGAGATTGCTTTTAATGACTCTGTGTACAGCAGAGTTTGCAGATGAGGGCAGAAGTGCACCCAATTATCTCTCTGCTGGCACTTATTGTGCTTAAACTCACATTTTCAGGCTTTTTTGTTTGCTTCATGAGGACTCCCATTCCTCTTATGCTCAGTTCTCCCTGCAGCACATTAAAAATTAAGGATCCAGCCCCAAACCTGAGCTCTGGTTATCAAATTACCCTCAGAAGATGCTGTAGAGCTCAGGCCCATTTCCTTATGTCTTCCCTCTTCACTTTGACGTGTGCTGATAGCACTCTTTGGTGAGCTGAGGGGTAGATTTTGCAGGAATTTGGCCAAAACACGGGCTGTGATGCCAGTAGCATGCCAAAGGGTGTTTAGGAGGGGACTGAAGGTAATTCCTGGCCGTGTTACCGCTCCTGTGTCCACAGTGTCCAGCTTTCTCCAAGACTCTTGGTAAGGCAGAGGTGTTGGGAACTATTTGATGTGTGGGGAACTATTTGATGTGTGAAACACAGTTCTCACTTAGGGGATTTTTCAGCCTGGAAAAAGAGATTAAGGAACCAAATTAAGAGTGTCTAAAAATCTGTGCTGTTTTCCAGGGAATTTACTTTTGAGTGTTTTCATTTTCCCTTTCCTGCTTGCCTGAAGAGTCACCCATCTTCAGCTTTCAGCCTAAATAAAAACACTGGAAAGATCTAGCGGATAAACTGGGTGATGCCACAAGGGTGGGAGTGTCTTTGTTGTGCAAGGCACTGCAAGGTTTGAAAGTAAAAAGCAGAACTGTGGAGGCTCACACCATACACAAAATCTGCAACTTTTTTTTTAGCATGGTATGTAGACGGAAGGAGAAAAGCAGCTGCCTAAATAAAGAACTGGCTTACAAAGAAAACATTTTATGAACAAGTTGCTGTCTTGCAGCAAGAGGTCAAATGTGGGTCGAGGAAGAACATACAGAGGGGCTTAAAAGTCAGAGATCATAGAACCATAGAATATCCTGAGTTGGAAGGGACACAAAAGGATCATGGGGTCCTGGCCCTGCACAGGGAGGAATGGATGTTGATGGGATTGGGAGTGGAGAAGGACAAATCAAGATATCAGTGCTCGCAAAAAGCCAGATAGGAATACCCAGAGAGGTCAGAAGAGGAGGACACAGAGGAGGAAAGTGCTCACAGCTTGTGGGGCTCCTTCCCTCCTGTTTACCTGCGAGGTGGTGAGTGCTGGGGAATGAAACACTGGTGCTGCTGCTTTCCAAACACAGGAGCACATCCCAGTGCAGGAGCTTTGGGTTGGACTTGTTTGGGTTTTGTCTCTCTTGATAACATCATTTCATAGCAGATGATCCCAGCTGACTGCACCCGCTCCCTGGGATGAGTCCTCTCTTGCGTGACCCTTCCTGTGTCACGGCTGGATTCCCCTCACCACAGGCACCAATTGCACAATCCAGACCGTATTTTCCAGCCCATTTAAAAGCAGCCCGTGTCCAGCTGGTTTATTCCTGTCACAAATATGACCTGTGGAGCTCACTGATGACGTAGCTCCCACTTCCTCAGTGACGCACGGACCGCTTTCCCCATCTCCCATCAGCAGACCAAGCCACCGGCTCTGTTTGGAGAAAGGGATATGCCAGGGCCATCTCCACCAGGAGATGCTTGGAATGGGCCATGAGAAATCCCCCAAAGGCCTCCATGCAGCTTGAAATTTGTCTGGGAAAATTCCATGGAGGCAGAGCCAAGGGACGATGAGGCAGAGCCCGAGGGACCACTGCTCTCACAGCGCGTGCTCTGAGGGTGACCTGTTGTGTTTGCTTTGTCCCCACCCACCAAAGCCTGAAAACATATTTAAAAAATTCATTTCTTCCCTGAAGTTTTGGATGCCAGAATTGCATCCTCATAGTCCCATTGATCATATTTCTACACAGACTTCCAAAAAGTAAATGAAAGTGCATTTTAATTCTCTGGAAGATTTGGACCGTCAGAAATGACACTCACCTGTGTCCGATGCTCAGCTGTATTTCAGTGTGTTCTTCTGATCAATAGAATAGAAACAGACTGGTTTTGTACTAATTAAATTGAGAGGCATTTTCACCCAATTAACATTTGCCTGTCAGACCAGTGAGTGCTAGAAAGCACATACATTCCTCCAAATAACTGTAGTTGCACTTTGTGTGGGCTCTGTTTGGAGGAAGGTGGTTATGAAGACAAGTCTTCATCTTAAGATGACAAGCCAAGTATTTTAAAAGAAGATAATAAATATTGTGTAAATAAGACACACCTAATGTTTCACTGTATTCCTGCAGGATCTGAGTTTGTTGTGATTCAAACTAAAGCAAAACAGAATTTTGCAAAAGAAGCTAAAGTATTTCTTCCTCTCCTACTATAATTAGAGGTAGAAGCTATTTTAAAAGCAGCTTTTCTTTTTACTAAGTCATTAAACATGAATTTTCCCTGAAAACATTTCTCTATGTCAAGTGGCCCTAATAAAACAGGATATTCTACAGCTATGAGTCCACTTCCTGCTCACTGGGAAGAAGTTTAACAGTTTCAGCACAGGGATGGGCTTCATGTGGTCTGGATGTCCTTCTGTGCCTAATTTTTGTCATCCTGTGTGACCTTAGATAAAGCAGTCTCTGAAACTCAGCCACGCTCTGTGAAAAATGAAGATAACTCTCTCCTCCTTCACAGGGAAAAGATGAGCTTTAACCAAGCAGAGTGAGTAGATATCAGCCTGAAAAACAGCAAAGAAATAGCAGTGACTTCTTTTGCAAGGATCTAAAGAGAACATCCTTTGCAGATGCTTTTTCTTCCACGAGTCACATTTTTAAAGGCCTTTCCACTACTACTGAAAATCACCTTGGTTTGACTTACCTGGTTCTGTTCAGCTTTATATGAAGAAATATTTAGCACCCATCAGTCTTTCCCAGCTACCTTTGATGTGGGAGCTGCAGCCATCCAGAGGGTTGCTGCCTGCATTCTGATATAGCAGCAGAAATGCTCAGTTTTACTGGGAATCTGGGGACTTCATCCTTAGACAAGACAATATTAGAAAATTAGATATATTTAGGACTAAGGCTTTTGTCCTTTAGTCCATCCTCATTGGTGTCACCTGATAAAACCCTGACTCTTTGGGTTAAGCAATGGGATGGGTGTGATGGCCTTGGCAGGGGGTTGGAATGAGATGAGCTTTAGGTCCCTCCCAACCCAAACCATTCTGTGGTTCTGTGATACCAGGAGCAGCTAAATTCAGATCTGAGTCAGTTTTTCTTAGGCATGGCTCTCAGATGGGCTTTGCTAGCATCTTTGCAGAAATCTAGGTAGGGATGTCTTTAAAAAGTGAAGCAGAAGAATGAGAACTAATTGGGAACAATTGCTTGAGGATGCTGCTCTATCCAGGGTAGCTGCAAGAGATTTGTTTTTGTACAACAGTTTATTACAAAATCACCCTTCCTGTTACAAAACTACCCTACCCAAAATTATGACAAACTTACTCTAAATAACTTTGAGCAGATGTGCAAACTGCTCAGTAGGACATTTTATACAATAAATAAATCCGTATGGACCATAAATTACAAATGATATCAGAAAGGAAATCATATCACAATATGTGATACTGCTGTGAACCATTGGATTATTTTAGCCCAGTAAATTATTCCAGCTGGGAAGTGATTAATAGACCTCACAGATTTGGAGATCAGCTATATCAGTGCTGGCTGGTCAGAGGGCAAGCTCTGACACCAGCTGCCCCTGGGCAGGATGTAACTGATTCCCCCAGCAATCAGATAATACAATAAAGATTTGAACCTGGTAACCTCTCTCCTTTTGGCAGAGTTGCAGTCATTCCTCTTCCTGACTGCTCCAGAGAGATTTTATCCGTGACCACACATTTCCCATTAAGTATTGGCAGTTATTGGATTAGAGCAGTGCAGTAGGAAAGGTCACACACAGAGTGGACTCCAAGCAGCTCAGGCTTTGTTGTGTGTCCACATCAGGAGGGATAATCAGATAATCACCCTGAGTGCTGGTTTGCCACTGATTTCTGTCCTAGCACTTCAGATATCTGTGCAGCTTAGTGCAGTGTTCTAGTGCTCTTGAGAAAGCATTTCAATAAGCCCTTTCTCTGAAGTTCACCTAATATTTCCATGCAATTTTCCTTTGGGTGAAATATTCTGTGGCTGCAGAGATTTTCTTGGAAAGCCAAAGGGGAAAGTAAATTTAATTTGACTGTTTCTTAGTTACCTAACCTTTCATATTCTGTGGCATTGGGATTTTCCAATAGTCTAGAATCTTAATTAGCTTCTTCTCTCATACTTCTCTCTTTTCTTTCTCAGTCTTCCTACAGTCTCTTCAGTTGCTTCCTGAGGACTGGAACTGAGATCCACAAAAAAGCCCCAAATCAAATGGGGTTATTTCTTCAGATGGGGTAACTCATGGTGTCATTGCTGACTTTATTCCAGTCCAGTCCCGAAGTTAAATGAAAAATACTGAAAATTCAGTTGAAAAACTGCAAGTATCATGGTTTTTCCATGTGTTTCCTTTCAAATTCTTTGATGGGCAGGAATGGCCTGTACACTTGCTTCCCATAATGATTGTTATTATAGAAACAGATCAAAAGAACCGGGCTTTTTATTTGTACCTTTGTGTGTATAACCACTTTTCATGTACTCCACTTTCTGTTGTAGCTGGGACTTAAACTCTACAGAGGGTAAAATTCATTAATTTTTTACTTAACTGTGCCTTTTATCTTGCTGGTTTTCAGAAGCTCTTTGCTCCTTCCTGATATAGTTTCTTCCTATGAAGCAGATTTTTTTTTAAGCCATCTTAGAAATTAAACTCCAGTTCCAACTCTAGACAGTTTTATTTCATATGCTAAACTCTCACAATCAAAGGCAGAATCTCTGCTGAACAGGTTTGGGAACATCTGTCTCTTTTCTTTTGACTTTTGAGGCCAATTATCTCAGAGCAGCTTGGGGTTGGTAAGTATGAAATTCAGCTGGCTGGCCGCAGCAGTTTTGGAGAGTTTGGGGTTTGGTTTTGTTTTTCTCCCCCTTTGTAACTATTTTCTCCACAGCCTTAAATCATGCTGAAATGGAAAGAGCACAAATATGTACCCAGGGAGCAGCCCACATGTGCTGGCACTTGGAGACACCACCACAGGAATTTCTTGCTGTGTGTTACAAGAACCGGACAATCTGTGCTGAAACCAGGGACCATGGAGGGCTTGGGAATTGGGAACAGCGATGGAAAAGCTGCTCTCATGGGGAGACTCTGCCACTGAGCCAGTCCACACAGTCCAGGGATAGGTGTTAACCCAGGGCTGGGAACCTCCTGGTGCTGCCAACAATGGTGATTGAGTGTATCTGCTCCAGGGGTCTGCCCTGTGCTGGGTGGAGCATCCAGGGTGGTCCAGCATCTGTCACATCTTCCTTCTGCACCCATGGTGGTCAGGGGATCCTGGAAAAAACAGGCCTGACCCGCTGCTTGCTGTCTTTGACTATGTCACCCAAGCCCAGCTGTGTAAAGAGTGGACACAGAGATCTCACTCTCTCTGGTTTTCCCACCCTGTCCATAAAAATGAGGGCAAGGAGCTCCTTGACCAGAGTATTCTAAAAGCCTGTGCCAGTGAGGCAGCACAGTTAGAGCTATGGGTGGACAGTGAGGCACAAAAGGAGGTAGAAACAAATTTCTTTATTAAACTGGGGGGAGGATGCCGGGGTCTTCAGTTTCACCTGCTCTAAACTTTGTTAGGGGAGCCTTGCTTCACTTCAGCTTTTTTTTTTTTTTTTTTTTTTTTGAGGATAGATGCTCTACTTGGCAGCACTGCTCCCAGAAAATTCAAAGAGAATGGATTGAAAATATGTCAGCTTGGGAGAGACCAGACATTTTTTGCCCCAAAAGGAGCAGAAGTGCTGAGGGAACTGAGATTCTTCCTTTGTCATCTGCAGAGAGTCCCACCCAGCCCCAGCATCAAACTCACACCCCAGCCTCTCCTTCTCCCCTCAGCTTTCTGTCTGCCAGGTAGTGTCTCACACAAATTCCCACACTGAGGAAGGAAAAAAGGGGAAACAACAACAGTGAATCACAGCAAACCAACCAATCTTTCCATCCAGCTTGGAAAGCCTGATGGAAGAGACTGATGTTGTTTCTGTTTTCAGACAGGAGTGCAGATGTGAAGGTGAGGAGCAGGTGAGAGGGAATGTTCAGGTGATGGGAAGGAAATCCTGAAGGAGGAAAGGATTTGCTCCCTGTGTGCAATCCAAATAATGTGGTAGATAGAGGGTCAGTTAGGACAGGGGGTTTCCAGTTTCAGCAAGGTTTTCCAGAAATAAATCCATGTCTGGGGCACAGACACGTGCCAGACACACTCTAGGCAACAGACTTCTTGATTTATATATCCCAAATTGTATCCTGGGAACCAGAAAGGGCTTCCTGCCATGGAAATAAAAAATACTAAATTCCAGTAAAGAAAGAACTTAGTTGAAAAACCAGGGTTTTTTTTGTAAATGACAGATGGGGCTTGGTTGTAAAGGGTGAGGGGAGTCATCCATTAAGGCAACTTCTCTTTCTGCATTCCATGTTTTAATTATGCAAATACACTCAGACATCACAGCATAGATGCAATCTACAGGAGGAACGATTTTCTCTTTACTATTTTCCCAATGTTCACCATTGCTCTTGAAAACATTAAAAAGCCTGAGTCAGAAGCACTTCACAGGAGTGCAGAGTTAGGCAGAATGAGAGGACACAGGATGCTGGTGGCATCCAGCACAATAAGGCACCGTGTCTCCTTCAGCTTGCCCATGGAATGTGCTCTCCTGGTGGCAGATGGCACTGGAGCACACACCCACCACGTTTTTAACCCCAGGAAGTCACTGGCAGCGTTGTGTGATGCCATCCACACCTTCTGAGTGACTCTGGAGAGACTTCAGTGATTTTTCTGAACTCAGAGTATTGTGGAGACTCGTCAGGTTCCTCTAAGGCGAGGTCAGATGGCTTTGCCACATCTCCAGAGGTGCAGTTCCCAGGCACTGTTCCCAGCCTGGGAGCAGGAGTCACAGCTCCTTCACCCCTCCCTCTCCCCAGCACGCTCCCCCAGGCTCCACAGGCATCCTCCTGTTTCTACAGCACATCATTCCAAGCTGGAACACGCTTCCCTGGGGTCTACATCAAAGCCTCCCACTCACCCACACAGCACACATGGCTCTCCTGCTGGTCCTGCTGCTGCCCAGAGAGCTCTCCCCCAAGAGCTGCTGCTCCAGAGGGAGGGAAAGCTTCCAGAGGGGTTTAGCCATCAGGACATTTGTTTTCCCATGGTCCCTTTCCCATTCCAAGCCCCACGGGTGCCCTGTGCTCTGTGACTCCACAGCCAAGCTCAGAGGAGGCTGAAGAATAACAGACAGGAGACCTGTGGGGTTCCAAAACACTTCCGTGTCCTTCCCAAATGGTGATCACTGGGGTTTCTGCTGTGAAATAATTTCCAAAGTCAGGTGTCTCAAGTCAGAGGACTCTCAAAGTTTGGCTATAGGCCTCTAAGAGGACTCGAGTCAATAAAAGAAATCACTGCTCACTGTATAAAAATACAAATACCAATTTAGCCCATGAGCAAGCCCTTGAAATCCTATGGGAAATACTTGTTTAAGATCTCATTGCCTCCTCCTTTCATCATTTCAGCCCCTTACAATGCTAATTTCACAGGACCATCATCATTATTGCCACAAGGGATCTGCTTAGCAAACAAAGCAATGCTCTGTCACTGTTTGCCCCTTGCCACTGCCCCAAATTTACTACAAAAAAGTCAAGGAGGGCAGTGCAAGTGAGCACTGATCCATCAGAGCTGCAGGATGAGTGTAAAGGAAAATCAGCCCAGTGCTTCACATATTGCAGCTGAAGCCTGTGGCTTACCCAGCTCAGCTACTCAGGTATCACAGAGAAATCAGGAGATTAAAGACCAAGAAGGAAATGATAATTTTCTCTAAAAATCATCTGGGCATAACCAGAAGAATTATCTGAGTGGAAGGGTAGGATAAGATCAAATGGGTATGTGTATATATTTATTATATATATATATATGTGCCTTGAATACATTTGAGTGTGGAATTAGAAGGTCTCTAATCACTACACTGAATTTTAGAAACCCTCCATCAAACATAGTGCTGGGAGAAGGAACCTAAGCTGTTTTAAGATGGATCTTGGCAGCTTTCTGGGTGGGATTTGGTAACAGAACAGAAGGAATCTTAAATTAGAAATTAAAGTTTTTGAAAGATGGTTTTGCCCACAAGGAGATGAAAGGCTATTTGCCGAGTAGTTGTCAATGAATTTTGATTGAACCATATTTAGGCTATTAAAGAATTCTGTTCTTCTGAGCTCGGGCTGCTCGAAAGACCACGAGAACCTTTTGATTGGAGAGGGTTTTCTCATGTTCCTGCAAACCAGCAGAGCCTGGTCCCACTCTGAGCTGGGATATTTGGAGAGGTGTGATGCCACCCCCACTTGGATTCAGGAATATTTTCAGGATGCAGATGGTGTGGATGGTCAAAGGTATGAAACCATCATCTCTCAGCTCAGGAGGGAGCATCCCTCCAGCTGCACCTGGCAGGGAATGCCTGGGAGTGAGGGAGGGATGCCCCCCCTGCACATCAAAGGGGCATCTCACACCTCACTTCCCACCTCTTGCTGGAATCTGGCCGTGCCCCCTTCCTTTGGCATCTTGGGGTTTTAGTGGCTTTGAGGTTTTTCTCTACTGATCATTCAGATTGATTTCACAGGGCCTTAAAATGCTCACAGAAAATGCAATTTCCAGTTCCTCTACGTTCCACTGCAAGTGAAATTGCTTGCAGCACGCTGGCCAATGAAAGACAGATTTTGTTTAATTAGACCAATTTTATGATGCATTTTATGTAAAAAAGTCCCTCATTTTTATTTGGCATGCACCATTTACTGTTACACTGATCTTGCAAGAAATAAGCAGAGTTTGCAAGACCTCAGAATTTTAATTGTCTGTTTTTCTATAGTCAGGTCTATCCCAAATAATTAAAAATCCAGGGACAAAGGATACAGAAAAATGAAGGAATAGCACATTGTAAAATAAAATAAAATAAAATAAAATAAAATAAAATAAAATAAAATAAAATAAAATAAAATAAAATAAAATAAAATAAAATAAAATAAAATAAAATAAAATAAAATAAAATAAAATAAAATAAAATAAAATAAAATAAAATAAAATGCCAGCAGATATTTTAGCTGTAATTTACTCTTTTTTCTTTGGAGCTATTAGTCTCTGCAAAGCTGAACCATCGTGCTAATAAGTTTCTGGGAGAGGACGTGGCAAATCTGACATGAAAATGGCTGCAGGATCATTTGCCTACCAGAAGGAAAAAAAAACCTTTTAAAAAAGGGTGCTTAAAATAATTTGTTTTTTAAAAAAGCCACAGGAAAGTCAGACCTGCCCTCAATGAGGCTTGACTGAAATCTATTTATGGAATTTCCATAAGACTTTGTTCAGGCTGCTGAAATTTCATGGCAGGGAGTTACTGCTCCTTTCAGATTCCAGCCTTCTTAACAATCCCAAGTTATTAAACTTCCAGAAGGAACAGGCTTTCACTTATTTTTACATCTTGCACTCTTTGAGCTTGACAAAGATGAAGCCATAAGGAAAATTACAAACTGCAGGTATAAAACTCGCCGACATCACTAAAGCGTTACATTTTTATAAGATAAAATATAATTGGGACATTTATTCTTTTCTAGGATCTTAAATTGCCTACAGATCTTTTTGTTTGGTTTTGTTTAATATAAAAGGAAATTAAGTTGTACCTTGAGTAAAAAAGCATTTGGCTGTGGGACAGAACACAGTCAGTGTTAGGAGATCAACATTTAGAGTAGAAGGAGAGTATTAATTATCCTGCCATTGAAAAAACTTGTTTTGAAAACCCAGTATGGAAACAACTGATCTTGAGGAGCATCAAAGGAACCAGGAAAATATGAAAATAATTAAAATTTTGATGAGCATAACTGGGAATTTTGCATTCTTCTGCTTTAATCTGTATTTAATCCATTCACTCTGAAAGGCTCCTTCGTGTGGTCTTCCTGCCAACTTCAATCTCTTAATGCAACTCCTACAACTACTTTATTGCTTTCATTTCAGGGCCATATGAAACCCAGTGATCTGAGCCCTTTAAGATTTATAGGTGTCTTCCTAGAAGTCTCCAGAGATGTGCATTTTTTGGTAAAATATTAAACAGTTGTCACTTCCACTTCCAGTAAAATGATTTGTGCTTCCAGAGTATATTTCAATTTTCACAACAGAGGCTTATTTTGGCTCTTGAGTTTTGAATACAACATGCCAGAAACCCTGTGTTTTCATAATACTAATTAAAAAAAACATACATTTTAAACATTTTTCAGCAACCGAGTGTGAAATGTTGAAGGAATCTGTTAACATATTGATTGCTTTGAGCAGTGCTTTAAATTAGCTTTCTGTTCCTCTCCATATGGTTTTCCATTAAATTTAAATAAATTAAAGTTCAATTATCTGGAAGAGAGGTACAGAGTCCTCTCCAGGTTGATGGATGAATTACCACTCAACCCTCCCTGCCAGGAATTCATCAGGACACTGCCTTTGGGTATTGTGGACCTTACACCTTCTCTTTCAGGCAAGATTTCAGCACAGGTGCCAAGCACACCTTCAGAAATAGCCCTGAAACTGGAAATTTCTTTCCCTCTGCACTATTATGTGAGTCATGCCTGTGAGGAAAAAAAAGAATCAAAAACCAAACCCAGAAGTTCATCAGCTGGAGAGGCTCCGTGTTGGCAACCACAACAGGTTCAGCCTGCAGAGATGCAGCAGACATAAACAGGAGGATATGGCACAGATGGCATCTTTCCTTCTGAAAAATTAGAAAATAAAATAAAATTTAGCTTGTATCTGCCTTTTGCATGCTCAGCATGCAGAGGAGGGGGAAGAAGGGAGAACAGCATCCTAAGTATTCACACAGTTGGGCCAAAATCAATTTATCCCTGTCCAGTGGAAGTTTGGGGTAGATCAGAGAATCCCAAAATGGGTTTGGGTTGGAGGGACCTTAAAGCCCATCCAGTGCCAGCCCTGCCATGGGCAGGGACACCTTCCACTATCCCAGGCTGCTCCAAGCCCCAATGTCCAGCCTGGCCTTGGACACTGCCAGGGATCCAGGGGCAGCCACAGCTGCTCTGGGCACCCTGTGCCAGGGCCTCACCTCACTGTAAGAAGCTTCTTCCTTATATCTAATTTAATCAATCCTCTTTTAGGTTAAAAAGTGCAAGTATAGTAACTTAAAAGAAAATAAAAGTATAGAGAAGGTGTTTTGCGAGCGCTTCAGGACATCTGGAGGACACAGAGTGAGCCTGGGATGTTCTCTTTCAAAACTTGGTCTGTCCCCTCTTTGGCCCACGTTCTTCCCCGTCCCTCCAGGTCCAGTCCATGGCAGAACCACGCTGGCTCCAGCCTGAGGGAATTGTGAGGAGCTGTTTGAGCTTGTGGAGAAAGACAAAAACACCACTCAAGATCTGCTGCTCTCATTCTCATTTTCTCTCTTATGCAGGAGAGCATAAAACATCCATCTTAGAGCTTCTGTCAGTAGCAGAGATGATCCCAGAAGCCAAAACCTCCTCATTATAGTCTGCCTCAAAAGTCTCACTTACCTCAGATAAAATTGCAGCTGTGAAGGGCATTATCAGAACCAAGAATAACTCAATGGAAACGTGATCTGTGAGAAACACTGCCCCGAGGAGCTGGGGAACAAACCCTGCTTGCAGCAGACTGGGCACCCAGGGTGGTGGTGAGCCCTGAGGCTGCTGGAGTGGCTACTGGGACATGCTGGGATGGAGCTGGACCATGCTGGGATGGAGCTGGGCCACACTGCCTGCTGCGTGTAATAGGAAAGGGCGAGCTAGAAGGGCTTGGCTCTCTTTTGAAATGATGAGAAAAGCCACAAAAATAGCAGCAAAACAGGCCTGGCAGTAATTTTCACTTAGTGTTACCTCTGTGGTTATATAAAATAAAAAGGAGAAAATGGGATTTTTACACACTCTTGTGTACCTGCGGAACGACAGGAGTGAGGCACATTCTCCCTGTACAGAGATTTTGCAGACACAGTCACACCCCTACTGCTCACATCTGGCCTATTGCTCCATTTTTCACAAATCACAGTGTATCAACCCTTTGTATGAGCACAGTGACATTCCTGAGGGCACACAGAGGTGCAGTCTCCTCACCCCCACACTCGTGAAACGTCCATTTCCCTCTTCCCTCTGCCTAAATTGGGACCCTCGAAAACTTCCCTCACCTCCACCTCCTCAAGCCTCACCTCCAGTGGCCCCAGCCTGGTTGCTCCTTTCACTGAGCCTGCCATTCATCCCCACCAGCCACTAACCCGCTCTACTGTGTGAAAATACATTAAATGACTGAATTATTTGTTTTCAAACAACTTGCTGTGCAATCGCTCGTTTGACAGGAGCCCTCGGTGCCTTGCAATTTGCTCTGCACACGTGGCAGCTCCCAGGGAGCCCTCAGCAGACAGGGGTCAGGGAACAAAACACCCCTTTTAGTGAGCCTTGGCATGTTCCCCCCCCAAAAAAAACCATGGAGGCTCTTGTCTATTGTGTCAGGGCTCTGGAGTTGAGTAAGAGGGAAATTATTCATAGTAATGGCCCTATCCACTGGATGCTCTCCTTTTTTTTTAAATTCCCAGAGTATGCATTTGTTTGAAGAGATAAGACAATCCGAGAGTTTTAAGCTGGTTTTTATAGGACTATTAAATCTCCCTATAGCACCATAAAAATTAATAAAATCAACTGCTGCTCTTCTACCAAAAAATAAACAGACCTGGTATTAAGGGGTTGCTTTTTTCAAGGTTCTGTTGCTGCTGCTGCTCCTGTACCAACAGGTACAAATGGGTTTTGTTCCCTGGGATCTGCCTCACTTGCAGGAATGGAGGAAAATGAGATAAATGACACTCAGCTTGGCCAAAACAGAGCTTTGCTATGTCTGTGGCACAACTGCTTCTGTGGAAGGTGTCCCTGCTCATGGCAGGAGATGGAAAAAGATGAGCTTTAAGGTCCCTTCCAACCTAAACCATTCTGGGATTCTGTCCATCACAGCTACACAGATTTAAGTTGTGAAGGTGATTTATTCAGCTGAAATCAATGAGGTCTTAATGTCAAAGAATCTTTCTTCAGCTCAGTTCACTCTTGTTCCCAAATATTCCTATTCCCTGCTTCTCCTGTGCCACACAGCTCGATTTAAATTGGGTGGATGGCTGTGTGGAGATGGATGCTGCTCTTCTTGTGTACACCTGAAAATGAAATTTTCCATTCCTGTAATGTAGTGCTTAAAACCTAACTCAGTCATAGAAAAACAGCTCGGAGGTAAGAGCTGCCTAAATCATGCATTGAAAATTCCTCATTACATTAGTGGGGGAAAAAATCCTTTCACGTTACCTCTCTCAGGCTGCTTTAATCACTTTGAATCACTTTAAATGACTGTTATCAGTCATTTCATTTCCCTTCCTCCACTGAAACCTTACTGCTTTCTACTTCTGAGATGTTTTCAACCTGTACTTGGAACAGAACTTACTCCCTCCAGTGTAATTTTCATTTTAACCTTCCCTCAATGGCCAAAAATAATAGATTGCTAAGATTGCTTTAATAGATTGGAAATTTAAACCTTGTAGAGATAACCACCTGGATGATGTTACAACTCAATGGTAAGGCAAAGACTAACAAACCTTAAAAGTTACTGAACTAAGACTTATGTTTTAAGGCTGCTGCAAAGCTGGGCATTGTTATGGCTCTGTAATTAAATAACATTCCCTGGTGTTATGGTTCCACTGCTATTCCAAATCCTCTGCTCTGGAGTTGCTTTCTTTAGTGGTAACTCAGAGGGAAGTGATTACTGATGGAGGAAAACAAATATTTTTAATATTCTCCCATTGTCTTCTCAACAGTCTTTTCTTCCCTGTGGTCTTCTTAAAGCACTTGGGTGCTCTCTCCATGAATTTCTGGACACTTGGAGGAGCTTTCAGCTGAAATCTCCAGGTTAATTATTTGCCTTCATCCTTTGGGGTGGTGAATGTAAACCATGGCAACCTGGTTAAAAATCCTGGCAGCCCAGGGAACAACCAGAAAGTCTTTGTGAATGGTGGAAGCAATGGGGCTTTTCTCGCCTTTGTTGTATCCAGAAGTTTTTATGGAATGTTTTCTGGAGAATTGCTGGTTTTAATTCATAACATCTCATGTGACCAGGTACCCACCCCTGCTGTCTATGGTAGGATCTTAGGAAGCTGATTGATTTTCACAGAATCCCAGACTGGTTTATGTTGGGAGGAACCTGAGAGCCCATCCAGTGCCACCCCTGCCATGAGCAAGGACACCTTCCACTGTCCCAGGCTGCTCCAAGCCCCATCCAACCTGGCCTTGGACACTTCCAAGGATGGAGCATCCACAGCTTCTCTGGGCAACACGATGGCCTTCCAATGGGTTCTTTGTGGTGCAAAATACCTTCTAAAAATACTTGGTAATTTCAGGGCTTGTGCTGAGAACTTGTGGTGTTCAAACATTCCCTCAGCGTGTGATTTTCACTGCTGCAACCAGCAGCTACAAAGGCCCAGCAACAGCTTCCCATACTCAGCACATAAATACAGAGTATTTATCTCCAAGCCATTTATTTTTAGCCCACTTTTCTCAAATTCTAGCAGGGAGATGCTGCATTGTGCTCCCTGTGCTTTCCTTATTTATCAGGCCTGGAATCACAGAAAATATGGCTTCATTCAGTTTGTGTCCTCCTCCCATGTAAATGTTTTAGCATAAATAGACTGAAGTTTCTCTCCATTACCATGCAATATCTATGACAAACTCTTTCCAAGATTTTTCATCTCCATCAGCAGTTTTCAAATGTCGTTTTCCAACTCAGGGAAACAGCATTGGTCTAAAGAGAATTACAGAAAGAAGTACACTTAATTTTAAATATATTTGCTTCAGGTTTTTCAAGAATCTACAAATTTGAGGTCAGTAGTGACTGTTTCTTCCAAACTTCCTCCCTGACACAGGATAACAAACAACATTGCACTAATTAATCTCAAAGGAACTACCTGGGAAGCACAAACCAGTTGTGCACAGCTTTTAAAGCAATCACACTCATACCAGAACTGTTGTTTATCAGGGCGTGTTCCCACTTTCCCAGAGCTCTTCTCCGTAGACCTCAAGTGCAAAAAATGTTCTCACTGCCATATTTGCTAATTTTGCACACAAAAAGAAACCCATGTGAGGTTTTTTTTCCTGACCCTGGAAGAGTCAGCAACGAGTGTAGGACAACTGAGAGCTGGGGCTTCCCAATCCCATCGGGATCCCATGCCATGGGTGCTTCCCGGGATTCTGAGCAGCTGCAGGGCTCACCCACGCAGGTGGGGATACAGCAGCTCCCCAGCAAATAGTTGGGATGACTCAAATCAGCTTCCAAAACAAGCTGCTGTCGTGGGTTGACCTCGTCAGAAATAAACTCTGAGTGAGTGCGTTATGGATGTACCACGTGGCATTAACTCACCACAGATGTGACAGCAGGATGGGGATTTTGAAGTGAGTTTTCTGCACTCTGGACATTCTGAAGTTAATCAAAATGTCACCGAGATATTAATAGTGTGAATCACTCTTTTTTGAAGGTACTTTCCGTTTGGTGGGCTCAAATCCTTCCCTGTACCACTGGATCCTGTTTGGGATTGGAGCTCACCAGACCCGTGGGCTGCTGTGGTGCATCCAGGCATGGGCCCAAAAACCAGTCCTTGTGCCAACTCATCTTCCAGGCTGGAGAATAGCTGCCAACGCTTCTGGTGGTGGAAATGCTCCCCAGTTGTAAATTACAGAATCCCAGCAATCGGCACAGACAGATATGATGACATCTGCTTGACAAATCCAACACGCCGGGTATCTCCTGCTTGACAACTTTACAAATGCTTTTGCAGCCTGTGATAATGGAAGGCTGTCAGTTAAAACTCTCCCACGTCTCTCACTCACATCAAATACTTGACTTTATCATCAATAATAGGGAGTTAATTACTGCTCTGATATGATCTACTCCAGAGTTGCCCCAGAAATGTCACAGTTATTAAACTGATTGCCCTGGCTTGCCTCTACTCCTTGTAACATTTATTTTAACCTGGTCCTTAGCACACAAAAATCTAGCAGCAGTGTAAGTAGACTCTCCAGTAAGTAAACTCTAGTTCAAGTAAGAAAAAATGATGTCTTGGAGCAGGATCCACCCACGCGCTGAGCTGATCTTGAAATACCATTCTCATCAAGTTCTGGCACGATGCAAGTCCCGGTACGATAGTTGCAGGATATCAGGCAGCAAGGCTACACAAACATTGGCAAGACTTCTCTTTTTCCTTCCACTCTGTTCACCTCAGACATAAAACTCGATGCCTCTCAGGCTGCAGTGGAATATTGGAAACACGGAGAAGGTAACCGAGCCTCCCAGTGCGCTGCTCAGCCAGAGGAGAGAGGTGGAAGGGTTTCCTCTCTCATCTCCACTCTCCTGCTCCCTCCTCAGCTCCAGGGAATGCTGACCTGCTGCAGAGGCTGTTTTAAGGAGTCACAGGGGTCCGACATCAGTGGAATGTGCATCACCCAGTGACAGCACGTCAACCCCGCTGGGGATGAGCTGTGCTCCCTCTAAACGCAGTGAGAACCCAGACAGTGAAGGCAGAGAGCAAAATTCAGTCTGGAGCTGGAGCTGTGGACTTGTGGGCTCGTTGGGAAACCTGACATTAATTCCCACCTTGGACCTGCTGGCCCTTTTTGAGAAGTGCTGCTCTGTTGCTCAGCTTGGCCTAACTCCACCAATGCCCAGAGGAACCCTGCAATGCCGTGGGTGATCACAACGTTCCATCCCCATGATGTCATTTTTGGAAGTTGGAACTGGATGATCTTTAAAGTCCCTTCCAACCCAAGCCTGTCTATGACTCTGATTTTACAAGACACAAGATTTTCTTTTGAGAAAATAGCCTGGTTTGCATTTGAGAGGGCTGGCAGCAATGGAGCTATTGATCTTCCTCCCCTAAATACATTGTTCTTGTGATTTAAATGAAATATGTGAACTGCATTCAAAAGACTTCTCTGCTTCTACAGTGTGTCAAAGCTTGCCCTCGTACATCAGTGGATGTTAAATCATCATATTCTCATTTATATGTAAACTCCAAGATGTTGATGGAGTCAAGTACTGTTATGTGTGTGTGTTTGAGGATCTAATTTTATGCTGTGTATTATTTTATAGTTATCAGGCTGAGCTCTGCTGACTTGATTCTACTGCCTTCAAAAGAGAGCAGTGGAAGAAGAATGGATTTTGCAGTTGTTTGATAGGTGGAATTAAAATGTCCTGCCCAAACCAAAAGTGCATATGGGCTATTTGTAAACATTTGTCTTGTTTACTTCCAATAACAATGCAGCCTGGTTTTTATACAGGAAATTCTTTCAGAGCAAAAACCAACAAACATTTTTGTTGCAATGTTGGGTTTGAAAGAAGCTGAGCTTTGTTCTCAAACAAGCAAATCTGTAGGTAATTTGATTTAAAATTAGCAAGCAATAAACCTGTTTTTTTGATCAGAACTATTTTTGGGTGGGTGATCCTGCCATGCAGACAAGCAGTGATTTGTCCTCAAGTCTGTTTTTGCAGGGGCAGTAAACACTCATCCTACTCACAGGGGTGAGCCAAATCAGCTGAAGACTTGTGAAATGCAACGTTTTCCCATCATTTGGTGGTTCAAGAAGCCTGGGAAGTTTTGTTTCTCTGTCCAGAGGCAGAAAGCAGAGCTCTCACAGGTGCCACAACACCAGGCAGTGCCAGGGGGACCCTACACACCTGGATTTGCTTCTGGGTACACACTTATTATGAGGCACATCCCTGACCAAGACACTTTGTACCCACAAAAACCAGCAAAAAGAGGAGGAAAACCTTTGGCTGGGATGTAAATCAGAGATTCATCTCTTTTCTCCACTGATTTTTTCCAAATTTTCTACGCAGAGCTACAGCTTTTCTGCTAACCCTTCTTTCCGTCTGTGTCTTTGGGTTGGAATCAGTGCCTGGTACACAGGGTGGGAACTGATCCACAAAGGTGAAAGCTGCTGGGGATCTTCACAGATCAAATCCCAAAAGCTCTCAGTGTTTTGGTTTAAAGCTCTACCAAACTCTTTGTGGGTCCATTTTATCACCTGGAGAAGAATATGTGAGTGCAGAATTAACAGCTCTTGCACTTAATTTGTCAGAGGCACAGATGCAGCTTCACCACCAGTGCTTCAGTGCTCCACGTCACAACTTCAAGGGCCAGGCCAGGAGCTGCTGGTGATTTATGTCACTGGGGCTGCCTCAAGCAATAAGATTTGGATAGCTCCCAGCACCTGCGTGGGTGAGGAGTCAGGGATTGAGGAGCTTCTTTCCCTGCCTACACAGATTTAAAGACGGAAGGCTAATTTTGTGACACCACATTCCGGTGGTGGATTTTTATATAATCTCATTTTTCAACTGAGATGGAAAGCCTTCCTCTTCAGATAAATCCACTTCAGTTAAGTGAAGCTGGAAGCCTTTCTCTTCTCCCTGATTTTAATACCTCTAATTTAGCAGTTGTAGATTTGTATCTAAGTCCCACTGTAGTTTCTCTATGGTCCAGACAAAATTTAAATGTTGAAAACTTGCTGCACGCTGTCTTTCAAAAGAACAGATTTTAGCTTAGAAGACTTGGGGTTTGGATGTTTAAAACATGATTCTTTCTTATTCTGAAGACAACATGTCTGGCTTGTGGAGACTCCCACCTCTTTCTGGGTTGCTTGCTCTGGGACAGCCGGAGGATGTGAGTGGCTGCCACGCACAGTGAGTGTGAAAAACATGCACAATCCTTTTGTCTTCTTGGTGAGTCATTCCAGCCTTCTTGTCTCTCCCTTCCCGTATCCCAGAAGAATAGGAGAAGGCTGGGTTCCAACCAGACAAGCAGCAGCCAGTGCTGGTAATGATAGGGCAGGTAGGCAGGCCCAGCATCTCCATGGTCATGTGTGTGTCAGGTTAGGGAATGGCACCTGCTGAAATCGAGCACAGGAAAGAGGGAAAAGATCTTGAGATCTCAAAGTGAGGGCTGGGATTCCCCATCCAGAAGTGGTTAGCAAAGAAAATGTAATTGCAAGTTAAAATACTCTTGGTTTTGCTGCTGTTTATAGCAGCCTAAGTTCTGGATGTTTGTTTTAAGATGCTGTCCCTGTGGCAGGGAACGATTAATCCATTCCAGTTGCTGTGGATAAGGAGCTGTTGTCAAAGCCAGAAATGCTGTGCAATCCTGTCAGAGACTGAAATATTATAGTTTATGACTTAAACATTTTCTTGAAGGACTTCTAAAACTGTATTACAAAAGCTGCAGAGAAGAGTCCCACACCCTGAATGGGGCCCTGACTGAGGCCTTACACCGCTCACTGATGAAGATAAGATAAAGTAACAACTCAGGGCTGGGGACGTTCACAAAACACAGGCTTAACACCTCCAAGGTGGAGACCACAGCCCCATGGCTATCAGCTGCCAGGCTCGCACAGACCCTCCACCAAAGGGTGGGAGGGAGGAGAGGCTCTGGGTATCTTGGAAAAGCCTCTGGTCAGAGGTGCAGTGACTGCCCATCCTCCACTGTGCAGAGCCCAGCTGAGGGGTCCTCACTGGGGGGGGAAGCTCATCCACAGCAGAAGGGGTGACATGGCCCATCACAGGGGCCCCCCTCAAAGGGGTCCCCAGGCCCTGCACCAGAGCACCAGAGATGGTGCAACAGACCCTCAGTGTTGCAAGGGACAGTGTGTCAAGCCAGGCCCTGCAAGAGAGACACGTGGGTGTTCGCACCTGGCCCAAAGTGTGCATTAACCCATGGAATTCTGCACTCTTTGGCGTGTGGTGGTGTGGCCATGGTAGAGACAGGGGACCCTCACCACCAGCAGAGCAGATGGAGGGGAGCAACGAGATGTCATGGGGACCCTCAGATGGGTGGTCTGCTTCCACCTAACCCCTGTCACCTCTCCCTGTCCCCCCACCCCCCATGCACACTTCTATTTTTCCTTTCTTTCTTTCTTTTCTTTTCTTTCTTTCTTCTTTTCTTTTCTTTTCTTTCTTTCTTTCTTTCTTTCTTTCTTTCTTTCTTTCTTTCTTTCTTTCTTTCTTTCTTTCTTTCTTTCTTTCTTTCTTCCTTTCTTCCTTTCTTCCTTTCTTCCTTTCTTCCTTTCTTCCTTTCTTCCTTTCTTCCTTTCTTCCTTTCTTTCTTTCTTTCTTTCTCTCTTTCTCTCTTTCTCTCTTTCTTTCTCTCTTTCTCTCTCTCTTTCTCTCTTTCTCTCTCTCTCTCTTTCTCTCTTTCTTTCTCTCTTTCTCTCTTTCTCTCTTTCTCTCTTTCTCTCTTTCTCTCTTTCTCTCTTTCTCTTTCTCTCTCTCTTTCTCTCTCTCTTTCTCTCTCTCTTTCTCTCTTTCTTTCTTTTCTTTCTTTTCTTTCTTTTCTCTTCCCTTCTCTTTGCCTCTCTACTATTAAATAAAATACATCAATTTTTTGGCATCAACACTTAATCTCGCTTGGTTTTAATCTCGTTTCTGGGGATATTTTGAACCTTCCAAGTTCTTTCCGGTTTATGCACAGAGACTTAGCTTTCTTTGCTTTTCTGGGTTTAAACCGGATCGTAACAAATCCCCACAGGCCTTCTGGGTTTGCTGGAGGAACATCTCCAGCACCAGCCAAGCCAGTTATCACATCCTGTTCACAGTTATCCTATCCATGTTCATCTTTTTTCACAGAATCACAGAATCATGGAGTAGTTTGGGTTGGAAGGGACATGAAAGCACAACGAGTTCCAATCTTCCTTTAGACCAGGCCCCATGGGATTTCTTCCTTGATGGGTTCTTGGGATCTCCAGGTGCATAAATGTTCTACCTCAGCCTCCACAGTGGCTGCCAAAGTGGTTCCTGGTGGTGGCACAGGGTGCCAAGGGGGTGGCACTGGCACAGGGCAAGGCTGGGAGCACCTGGGGGGGAAAAAGTCCTGCCTCCACCTGGGATAAGGCAGTGCCAGTGATTTCACAGCCTCTGGAGGGATTTAAAAGATGTGTGGATGTAAGGACATGGGCTGGCAGTGGCCTTGGCAGTGCTGGGTTAATCGTTCACAACGATCCCAGAGGTCTTTCCCAAACTAAACAACTCCCTGATTGTGCACAGACTTTTCAGAACTGTCACCACACTGAATGATGTTGTGAATGCCTGTGGGAAGCAGATCTCTTGCTCATGCACCCTTCAGTGGGTTTTATGCCAAGAAGTTCTTTCTGCTGCTCCTGAACAATCCTTTGCACAGCACATCACATCTTCTGCACCCCACCTTGGGCAATGTCAGCCCATGCTATCCCTCACCTTAATTCTCCTCACTCAGCAGCAAGCCCAGGTGTTGGATCACACCCAACTTTTGCTACATTTCTCTCTTTTTCCACCTTTCTGAACCCCCCAGCTCATTCAAAAGGCATTATTTTTAAGTATGGCCATTTTACACTTGTAAATGCTCTTAGAAATGCTGCTTCCCGGAGTTTGATATTGTGTTTTTGAATCTGCCTCCCAGTATCAGATTCCCTCAGCTGAACCACCCCCCAGCTTCTTATTCAGGGTGACTCCACAACCTGAAGTTTTTTCTAAAGGCCGATTACTCTCCTGGCCTATTTTGTTGACATGGATAGAATTTCCTCCCTTGCTAATGAGTCTTTGACTCAGTCCACTTGGGCTACAGTAATCCCAGGTACAAACCAAACCAAAACAAAAACAGCCAAGAAGAATTAAGCAGTTAGGGGAGACTGTGAGTGAACAACACAATTCTGAAGCAAATCCACCTCCTGAGCCCTGCCCCTTGGCTCTATGTGCATAGGGATGAGCTGACACAGGAGGTGCATCTCTACTGAAGTGCGTGGCTGCTCCTCCACGCAGCTTCAAACAGAAACCCCACTTTTCCCTCATACAACTCAAACCTGCATCTGCTGGTTTGGCACTGATCCTCATTTGTACTCCCAGCTTTCTGGAGACAGCAGGGCTGGGAGCTGTGCTCACCCCCAAGCAGGGCTCCACGCTTCTGAGTTCTTCACCAAGACTTGAACTTTCCCACGCAGGACCTCCAAACTTTCCCCTCTCCATTCATCAGCTCTTCATCTGCAGAGGGAATCAGCTGACTACAAATTGAATTAAAAAAAAAAAAATTAAGTCACTTTCAGGTTACTCACAGAGAGAAACAAAGCTGAGAAATGACAAGTTACTTGAGGGAATTTGTCAAATAGGAAACATCTTCCTGTTTTCTCGGCTCTCCAACATCACTGGGAGATGGGATCTCGCATCTCTAATTGGCCATAACTTTTTCTTCTTGTAGAAAATGGGGTATTTAATGCAATGCTCATTTTTTTCCCTGAAAATCTTCTTAGGGACATAGAAATGGATGTTAATGTATGCAAGTCCATTACTGAGTATGGTAATGAAGAAGTCGTGGCCAATGGTGAAGCTTAGATTAAGCACGCTTCAGAAAACAAACACAACTCCTCCAGAATTCCTATTCAACATTGGTAATGGAATAAAACTCCTAATAAAGTGTTTTCCCCAAGAAGTAATAAATTCTGGAAACATGACTGTATTTACTTAGACCTTTTGTAATGAAAACGTTTTTCTCAGGCAGGAAAACTGCTCTTTATGGGAAAATTCAGTAAATACAATTATGCAACTGTTTTCCTGAGGATTTTACAAACCTGTGCTGCTGCAAATGCTCAGCAGACCAGTCCAGCAGAGCCCAGTGCACATGGAACTCAGAGAAAACATTTCTCAAGCATTGAAAACACATATGTACTTTTCTCTTTCTGTATCTCATTTATAAAATCAAAAACTCCCCCAAACCCTCAGTAGAGATCTGAAAAAACCTGATTCATTTTTCACCTGAAGCGACTTTGTTCATGCCATAAATCTTCTGAAATGAAATGCAACAAATCTCCACTTGCAACTTCTTGAGAAATGCTTTTTCTTAAAAGCATTGAAAATAAAAATGCCATTCTTTATTTATTTATTTGTGGGAAGGGAAATAAATGGATTCAAATTTATGATTTAATCTAGGAAATATGCATCAAGTATCATTAGGATTGATTTTTTTTTAAGTAGATGCTGACCACACAAATGCTGTTATTGCCAATGGCATTAACAGGGAGCTCACACACACCCCAGAGCTGATGTGGGATGTTTTACTGGTGTGTGTTGGAGTCACACTTTAACTGAAATGCTCACTGCTAAGTTTCAGTGGGTTTTCACTCCCATTTTTACATCCCCTGGCGTGTTTCAGGAGGCTCAGAAGGCACAAATCACCCCAGCCCACCCTCACAAGGATGCTCAGGCAACTCTGCTCGGTCTCGAAGCACTGCTGAGTTTTGCTCAGGGAAATGCCAAACTTTCCGTGTTTCTTGGGATAACAGGAGCCCTCCCAGTGCTCCCAGTGCTGGATTCCCTGCTGTGCTCTGGCCAGGGATGCTGAGCAGCACACACAGAGCTGACAGCTCTGCCTCAAGCCAAGTTTAGGGCTGCATTGCATTACCAGCACTGTGCAAAGCAGCTGGAGAGCACCAGCGGCTTTGATCCCAAACTATAGAAGAAATCCTGATTATTGAGCTGCCGTGATCCCAGGCGATCAGATATTGCTGCAAATGCAGAAGAAAGCACCTCTCAAGGAGGCTCTGCCCTTCCTCCTCCAGCACAGAACGAGTTTCAGGAATCAAAAGAGGAATCAAAGCTCAGCAGTTGCATTTGCACAGCAAATAAAAGGAGCAGCCCCCTTGGCTGTCCTGTCAGCTCCAAAGGCTTGGCGGGATTTGTCACTACATCCCTGAGCTCCAGGTCACAAAAGGAGGGGATCAAAGCTCAGGCAATGGAAGGCATCAGCCCTGGCTGCCAGGACTCACAGGGTGGGGTTTGGAAGGGCTCTGAGGCTGTGGCAGCCAAGGAGTGATGCTGGAGCCCCCCTACACTCCTTACTGGGAGCTCTGGATGCAGCTGCTGTCACCTCTCCCATGGTTTCGATCCATTCAACCCCAAAACACATTTTAAATGAGGATAAACAACGTGGCAAATGACATCTCTGTAGGATGTGCTGCTTGGATTTCCCCTGGTAAGTTTGTGCTTCACCACATCATAAAAAAAATGAGGGGAAAGAGTTATTTGGGTTTTGTGGCTTTTGGATAGGTAAGTTTTAAAATATTATACAAACATTAAATCATTTTGTTTGGGTTTTCTAGTGCAAAACCAAAGCCAAATAAGATAAATCAAGAGCAAATACTTTCTGGGGCAAAGATGGGCTGGAATGGTGATACACAGTGTAACTCCTGTTAAAACTTTGTCTCACAACATGGTTTCCATGTTTTATACCTCTACTTGCATCTCTGAGAGTTAATTCATTTCCTAACAATGTTCAAAGAGGAAGTTTCATCTCCTAAGGCAATTTGGAATAAGTTTGGCAAAAAGTATCTGCATTACTTAAGGATGATGCTTTTACTTCAAAAACAAAATACCTTTATTTCTCTCCCCAATAACTAATTATCCAGGTGGTGACAATGCCAGACAAGAAAGTTACCTCTAAACATGTTGGAAGATGCATCAGTTAAAGTAGTGTAATGGAAATATTTTATAAAGTACACTCCAGATCATCTGCATTCACAAAGACAAGAGGCTCATTCCCGTTCTCCTAACTCTGTAATTTCTCATGTTTCATTAAGCTTTAATCAGGAGACTTAAGTCTTATTCTAGCTCAAATTAGTTTTAAGCAGAATATGAAGTACAAGTACTGCTAGTTTATAATAGCTTATATGCCCTCAATCCTGCTGAAGAATGGACTGAAGGAGTTATTGCATTTCCTTCTCAACTGGCCTAAAAAGAGCAAAGGTCTAAGGAGAGCCTCAGGCTGGAGTCACCCAAGTGCAAAGCAGCCAGGGCAACTCTCAGCATCAAACTGCAGATTTTTTCTGTCTCTGACACTTGATCACTCAGAGAATCCCAAAAGCCCTCCCTGATTTTGAAAGATTATCACCAATCAGGTTTTAAATTTTAATATTTTTAATTAATACTCCGAGGAAGGGAGGGAATTTAACGGGCACAAGGGAGAGAACAGGCATAATTTGGAAATGTATGAACCAGTGAAGCAGGAAAGCTAAAAAATTGTTCCAGATGAGAAGAAATGAATGAAGGAAAGAACTTTCTCTGTCAGCCATGGCAAGGCTGCTAGGAGGCCTACAGGGAAAAAATGAGACAAATGCTGAGACAAAGGGAACCAGAGAGACCTGGTCTGTCTCAGGTCCCTGTAAACAGGGACTGTCCCCTCTCCTGAAGTGTTTCCTTCAATGCTGAATTAGCAGAGAAGAAATTTAAGGTGGGTGGGTAGAGGTTCACGGGGTCCCCCTTTGAATCCAGCTGGGTTTGTGGCAGGCAGCATCCCCAGCATCACCCCCTCCAATTCCCTGGGTGCTGCAAAGCTGGAATTCAAGGTCAGGCCACAGCTTGGCCGAGAGGGGGATATACCTCAGCAGAAGAAAGAAGCAACCTTTCAGCTTCAAAATCTGCACTTGAATCAGTTTATTAATCCCACAGTGCAAATCAGAAGAGAGGGGAGGAGGGGAAGACGTGAGGAATTCACAGAGTCCAGGACAAAAATAGCATTATTAAACATTTCATTTCTTTTTTGGACATTTTCCCAATGACTTTTAAATCTCCCTAGGCTTATAGAGAAAGAAAAAAAAGAGGTTTATATCCTTTATGTGCAGGTTTTAGAAGACAACCTTGTACAGCGGTGCTGTAGGGAAGGACTGCAGCTGCAGCAGTCCCACCCTTGTGTCTGGGACCTCAGCACCAGCTGATAAATCTTGTCTGGAGCCCCCAAAACCAGAGCACAGGTGAGCCTCCAGTTGGTCCTGCAAAATAAAGGAAGAGAGAAATGCCACTCAGAAATAATCCTAAAGGGACTGGGTGGGGGTGAGGATTATGGCAGCTTTAAACAAAAGTTAGAATGAAATGAAAGATTATACAGTTCTTTTGTTCTTCAGGAGGAAAAGTGCTTGTGTAGCACTTTTCCCCAAACTTTGACAGCCCCAGCAGAGAATATGAGAAATATATGCAATTTTTCTTCCATTAAAAAAACCTCTGCCATTAAACGTTCATTACTTGACAACCTAAAATTCAGTACCTGATTTTCATAGTCCCACTTTATCTCTGTGCTTGCCAAGTGTAAATTAACTTCTGTTTGTCTCTTTCACTGAAATACAGCTAGCCCTGCTTGCTTTTGTGTTATAAAATCCAGTTATTCCTTAGAAAAACACACATAAAACAGAGCAGGAAAGGAATAAAGTGACTGGAGTGTATGCTGGTAGCAAGGCAAAGTGAAAGCACAACTTTTGCAAAAGAAGCTTTGCTGGAAAGATTAATTATTATTGGAATCGGTTTCAGATTCAGCAAGACAGGTTTTCATAGACATTCTGGCAAATCCCCTTAAATCTGGATTCCATAACTATGGAAGAGATGGAAGGGGTGGCTGAAATAGGATAGGATGATAACAGGAACGGGAGCCAGCTCCCAAATCAGATTTGTGCATAATCAGCTCAGGGGATTGAAGCCTGGGAAAGCTTTTAAAGGCTCATGTGATCCTAAATGGCTGAGGTGAAAATGTAAGTGTCTATGTCCACAAAATAGAGAGTTTATTTCAATAGCTACCTTGGAAATGCAGTGAGTCTGGCAGAGGGCTGAACTGCAGAGGGCTGGTAGTGGACTGGAGGGTCTTTTATTTATAGATCTGCTCCGGTTTAAATCCAGTTCAAGCCATCAGTAGCTAAAAGCTGGGTATTTTCCTATGGCCTGCAGGAACTCTGTCCAAGGCTGTGGAGCTGCAGGAGCTCCCAGCCCATGGAGATCCTCCAGGGACAGGAGCTGGTGGGGAGAGAGTACAGGATTGCTGGAGAAATCCCAAAATAGGCAAACCCAGACAGTGGGATTGGGGCACAACCTCCAGCAGAAACCATTTTCCTGGGAGAGGGGATGATTTTGAACCCTGCCCATCCACTCCAGGTGCTTTTCCTGCAGGATGCCCAAATCCTGCCCCTGCAGGGAGCGAGACATTCCTAGAGTACCCAACATTTAGCTCAAGGTGCTGTTTGCACAGTTAAATAAACACAGCCCTGGGGATGTGGTTTAACACAGGAATGGGTCAGTGGTGGCCCTGTCCTCTGGCCTGTCTGGCACTGCCACAGGCTGGAGCTGAGCTGGTGCAAGGCACCTCCTTGGAAGACCACAATCCTCCAGAGGTCATGGCTCATCCAAATCACTGTGTCAGACAGCTGAGAGCAAAGACAAAAAAAAGAGCAAAGTTAAATCTGTACTTGGCAAAAAAAAAAAAAAAAGGCAAAAAAGAAAAGAGTTTCTCTCTTGATAACCAGGAGCCAAATAATTGCATGGCAAGGCTGAGAAATACAGACCCAAGAAAATGGCACTGGATGGGAGGAGCAATGTGAAGTGAAGAATATTAAACCCTGACTGCCCATCACCATCCCTGGAAGTGTTCCAAAGCCATGTGGATGTGGCACTTGGGACATGGTTTACTGGTGGCCTTGGCAGTGCTGGGGGAACAGCTGGACTTGATGATCTTAGAGGGCTTTTCCAACCTAAGTGATTCGGTGAGAGTTTAGGCACCCAGGCCAGTGCTGGTGGGAGTGCATCATAACTTGCTTTCCAAATACACAGGAAGAGTGATGGAAGGATTGGGATCTAAGGTCAGAGGAGGTGACCAGAGGGGACACAGGAGAGCTGAGAAGACAACAATTCCTTTCCTAACACCAGCTCAGGGCTGGAGCAACAAGAGGCAATTGATCCCATTTGGGGCGAGGCAATTGATCCCATTTGGGGAAATTGATCCCATTCGGGGCAATTCCAGGGCAAAAAAAAGACTGTACCAGCTACTCAGCCATCAAATATTGAACGGGGTGAGGAGGATTTGGATTTAGAGTGGAGAACTGTGAAAAGGCTGGAGTGTGTGTCAGTGGGGAGGATGGTGCAGGGTGGGTTCTTTGACACCGCCCTGCAGATCCAGGGCTGCCACCCAGCCATGCTGACATCCCACAGTTTACAGTTTACAGCAGGATTTCTGATAGACTGAGAAAAAAATGCTCTTGAGTATTGCAAAGTGAGTAAATCATCCTCCCTGCACTCAGCTCTCATCTATTTTGGAGACATCAGCTCTCCCCTAACCATGGGGGAAGGATGAGAAAGGAGGCAGGGGCAGAAGGAAGAGGTGGGGAAGGGGGACAGCAAGGGCAGAGAGAGGTGACCAGACACCCAGACAGCTTTGGCTCCCTCAGAACAAATCCCTGCTGTGGGCAGAGCTGACCAGACTGTCTAGGCACTGTATATATAGGATGGAGCAGGAGTTTGCAATTACATTCCATTTCTGTGGTTTACATATAGCAGTGCTTTATAAGCCAGCACACATCAAGGCTGAGCCTTTCACTGAGCTTTTTCCAGGGAGTGGGGTTCTTATCTCCTCTTAGGAAACGAAAACATGGGCAAATTTGCTTTTCCAGGTTGAAGAAACCACAGAAATGTGAAGGCCATTTTTATAAATAACATCATGCACCAAATTCCACTATTCCTTTTTACTTTTACTCATGGCTCAGCTGCATGAAGTGTTTCTTATTGGAACAAATCTGCCTTTATTTTTTTATTTTAAAAAAAGCCACCAAAGCAGATTTATAGCAATTCTTCCTATCAATAAACAAACTAGTTGGAGCTCCTGACTCTCAGTTTTGTCCCAACCAGGCATGGTGATCACCTCATTTGTGGCCACATGGTTTGAATTAGAGCTGATCTATTAGAGGAGCTGAGCTGAGCTCCCACCCTGCCTGATGCCCACAAGTGTCACCTCCTGCTCCTACTCTGAGGGCATGGAAGTTACAGCAGAAAAACCAGGATGGTTCATTAATAAGGGCTTTCTCAGCCCATGCCAATTGCAACTAGAATGTTCCTATTTTCAAAGGATACAAAACGTTTCCTAGCAAGGCTGGAAAACCAAACTCATGGTAATCCTTCAGAGTGGAAAAGACTTGCAGCTTGAATCAACAAGAAAAGGTGAGAATATTGCCTTCACTCCAGTAATGCCACCAACTCCAGTTGCATCCACCTCTCAGCAGAAGAATGTTGCTTTCATTTTAAAAATAAGAAAAAATACAAATTGCAGACAGGAGCCACAAGTGGAGATGAGCATTTCAGTCTTAAACCCATCCCAACTGCAGACAGATAGCTGCAGACAGAGCTACCTTCAATTATTTGCATGGTATTTTAGTCACAGTTTTTCAAGCAAAGCACACGGAACTCTGTGATGTGTTACAGAGCAAGAGCTTCTGCATGCTACAGCTTTTCCAGGAAAACAGTTCAATTAATTTCAGCAGGGAAATGAATGGTAAATTCCACCTTAAATGAAACGTACAGAGACCTTTCTGTGCAAGGTGTGAAATGCAATACAAGTGAAAACACAGAAAATTGGCTGCAAGACAATAGAACATTGCAGACAATAGAAAAGATAACAGAGATGCCCGGGCAGCTTGGCCTGCCTTTTCAGCCACAAGCAGCAATTTGGGCAGAAGATTTGGACTGCTTGGTTTGAGACCCGTCAGGATGTGTGACTTGAGGCTGTTGGAACACACGGGCCAGCATTTGTCAGCCTATTGACAGTTTATTGACCCCGACACTTTATTGCTCTTTCCTAAAACACGGTGCCATTTCCTAGTTCAGGAAGAGACCGCGACAGCAGAATTCAGCCAGACCCAACCAAACCCCAAGGAGATGGCAGGGCTTTTAATTCACCCCAGAGGCCATGGGAACAAGGATTTATCCTGCTGAAAACCAGAGTCAGCGTTGAGCAACGGGCTGGCTGAGACCGCAGTGCTTTGCATAAAATGTAGACAAAAATAAAACTCTCCAGCAAACAAAAGCTGTGCTCACATGTCGTTTGTGCTCTTCTTCAGATGCAAGAACCCTGGTGAGCCAAGAAGTGAGCAAGTCGGTCATTTCTCCAGGCATTTAAAAGAGTTACAAGTGGGGTTTCCCATCCTTTAGCTTCCCTCATGTTTCTCTGTGCTTTCCATAGGTGAAGGATGCCTGGTGCTGCCAATAACTTGCTTAACATGGAAACTTTCCTCCCTTCTTTCTGAACATCAAACATGGAGCTCAGAGGCTTCATGGTCATTTTGATGGAAAGAACTGCACATGCTGAAAGAAATGCAACCATTTTCCCAAGTATTTGCAGCCAAATGAGCAGAAGTGAATGAGAATCCAGCAAAGGCAATTCAGAGTGGTAGAGAAGGGAACTGTACACTGAGAGCCTGTTCACAAAAGCCTGTAGAGAGGAATGAAAGCCTTCATTAAAGAACAGTTCAACTCAGGTGTGCTATAAACTGGTACTCAGGAAAGTGTCATACCAGAAAACAATGTTAAAAATCAACAGAAAGGCCAGTAAAGCAGAAATATTATATTGGAAAGAAATGCTACCAAAGGGTTCTGTAGCCTAAGACACTAAGTTAAAGCTAAAATTGCACCTTTGAAGATTGTTAGGTTTTGGATAAAAAAAGGAGGTAGAGGTGGGTTTAAAAATATGGTTAATTCTCAAGAACCGTGGGATTTTTGCACAGGAATAGAAAAGCATAAATGAAGCACCAGGGTACAATGTACTCATCATCAGATGAATATGGAAATAAAAAATAACTGATAAAATGTGTCAAATCTGCCAAAGGATTCAGGCTAGGGGAGATCCATATGGATGAATCCAGACATAATGGAGCTGCAGTGCAGATGTCTCCATGCTACAGGCAGAGGGTACAGTTTAATGCTTCCTTAATAGTGATGCTACCTGCAACTGTGGTTTTTTTTTGATAATCCCACCTCAAAACAGGCCAAGAACAGTTTGATTTTCCCAGACAAGAAAGCCTGGAGAGGACTCTGTCCTCCACTGGTCATCCCTCCTCCAGGCAGGACCTTGGGTATTCCAGATTAGAGAAAACACTGATGCCAGATGTTCTCATCCCAACAGTCTGGGAGGAAAATGGAGCTGAGGCAGTTTAAATACTTTTCAAATAACACTAATAATACCTTAGCTTCTTCACAGCAGCTTTTCAAAGCATGAAATGTCACCAACTCCAATTTTGTATAACAAAAAGCTGAGAACTAAGCTTCCTAATTCAGGCAGAATTATATCACAGGGTAGAAAAGCTCTGATCTTACATGAAACACTATGAAAGCTGCACCAGAGCCAGATCCTAACAGGTGCACAGGAATTTCCAAGCCTCTGGCAGGAGGAAATGCACTTTGCATACCTGATGGCTGTGGGGAGCTCAAGGATGCAGCAACTGAAGAAGTTGTGGCTCAGCCTTTTGAGAGAGCGACTCATAAGAACTGGAACAATTAGAGCTCATCCTTTCTGGAAGGGTAGCCAGCAGGTACAACCTGCAGTGGTAGAGCCTGAAAATAAATTGGAAGGAGCTGACAGCAGCAGCTGTGGGGATGGAAGTGGCTTTTCAGAGAATTTTAGAATATGCAGAGCTCCTGGAAGGATGCTGAAGACGTGCTGTGAATTGCCCTGTGCTGCTGGGAGATTTGTGCACAGCAAAGACAGTCTGGAGCTGTGAGAAACCTGCAGATGGGCTCAGTTCCACTCACCTTGCAGCCTGAGCAAGCCAAAACCTAACATTCCAGCTAGTTAATCCCTGAAATCCACCTCCTAATTCTCCCCCAGCATGCTCTGTCCCTCAGGCAGAAGTTGGCAGGGTTCTGCTATCTTTACAGTGAACCACAGCAAAGCCTTACGTTTAAAGAATCCTGGAATGGTTTGGGTTGGGAGGGACCTTAAAGCTCATCCAGTGCCACCCCTGCCATGGGCAGGGACAGCTTCCACTATCCCAGGGTGCTCCAAGCCCTGTCCAACCTGGCCTTGGACACTGCCAGGGATCCTGGGGCAGCCATGGCTTCTCTGGGCCTCACACCCTCCAAGTAAAGGAAAGGTTCAGCACTCCTAGACTGGGGAATCACCAAAATCTAGGTCTGAATGTGTCCATGTGAACCTTAAAGCTCCAGGTCATCACAGATTTTTTGGTCAAAAGCCTGATGCAATGGGCTATTTTAAAAACTCAGATTTGAAGAGAAGGGAAATGATGAGCAGGGCAGTAAATCCCTAAAAACCTGACTGGGGAGAGAAGGATTTGGGTCATGGATATCCAGTGAGAATGGGGAGGGCGAGGAAGGAAAAGTGACAGGGAGCCAGAATGAGAGTGAGCAGGGGGTATGGATTATCAAAGAGACTGGGAACAGAGCAGGGACTGTGTGGGAGTGCCAGAGAGCCCACAAAAAGCAGCTGAGGACATGAAAGCACAAGAACAACCAGGACTGGCCTTGCTGCTCTTTCAATTCGATGTTTTCCTGCCCAAACACATCAAAGATGCTCCAGAGGAGACAAGGGGAGGGAAGGATCACACTCATATTACTTTTGGACAGATGGAGAACTCCGCTACCAAGAATTTGAAGTCCACGAAGAACAAAAACTTTTGAAGGCTGTGCACAACAAGCCTCAAGTGAAGTGGAGGCACTAATGCCAGAGCCCCTGCAGCTGTGACCCTCCACTGGCACCCCATCAGGATCAGGGCCAGCTCTGTCCCCAGGGACACCAGCTCCAGGGGTAGCCTTTGGATAATGCTGAGTATCCCTTGGAAAGCATTGGCACAAATGCCACAGACTGAGGATCCTGAAGCTGAAGTCTCCCAGCTGCAGGTTTCCTTCACCTCTAGATCTACAATGGTTTGAGATAAATCACTTCTGCTGGTGCTGGATTTGCTCTCAGGCCACTTTAACATTGCAGAGCTGTTCCTAGGCTGTGCTGGGGCATGGGGGGATTTCAGCATGTACAGATTCACACTAATTTTTCATCGGAATTACCCCGAGCTGCCAGCTAACAGGAACACTGCCTCAGAGAGAGCAGTTGTGAGAATTGTTTTAGCACGACATTGGGTGTTTTATGTGTGGTGCCAACTCCTTTTGCAATAAATCAGAGCTGCCCAGCACATGCCTCTCAGGAGGTATAAAATCACCTGAGAAGAAGTGTTCTGGCCACTTGCCTGCACTGTAATTCCTTCCAAGGGTGCATGCCCCCAAGTCAGACATGTGGGATGAGATGCAGACCCCTGTGAGGGGCCTCTGCAGAAAGGGCCAAGAGCAACACTCTTCCCTAGAGCTCATAAATGGGATGAGCCAAACCTGTTAAATAGCATGGAAAGACTCGCAGGGATTTTAATGGGTTTCATGCAATTCCACTGGATGCAAAGACCCTCTTTGTTCCTGAAAGGGTTGTCTGTCCTAGGGCAGCACACTGGGAGAATGCAGAAGAAGCAGCCCAGGGAAATTAAATTCAATTAACCATTTCATTTTAGTATTGGTATTTACATAGTTCATTGATTACCTGGCTGTGCAGACTCCTCCAATTACTTAAAAGTATAAAATGCTCCCAATCTGGGGTGTTCTTTGCCAAGTGCAGGAAGGAAGGGGCAAACAGGCCACTCCAGCAAGACCAGCACTTCACAGTTTATAGCAGGAAAATGTGGACAGAGGAGGGGCTGATTTATCCTCATTCTTGCAAATCCTATTTTTCAATTGTCCACTGGGGCTATTCACAGGAAAACTCCCCGGGATAACAACACCTTGCCACCTCCCCTGCCTCAGTACGTATTTTCCCTCCGACCACATCACCTGCAAGGTCAGCTCTTGTGAAATCTTGCCCAATAGAATGCTATATCCTCATCAAGGAGGTGATTTAAAACCAAAAGAGTTGTGATTTAGCAGGGTCCAGCCTTAGGGTTTTGTGGGAACATGTCGTCTTGAGTCATGACTCTCCTTTTGTTGAGGAGAAAAATTTACTTTTAAAACTGTGCATTGTTAAAAGCAGATCCAGTGTCACATTAGTTTCTGTCAAAAAAAAGAAGAAAAAAGCCTGGTTTTAGCAGATGGTTCTTATGGTTGTCAGACTACCCTGTTATGAAAATAAAGTTTTGAAGAGTTTGGTTTTCCTTTCCGGTGCTTTTCTGCTGGCTAAGAAAAGAAACATCCACTGAGTCCCAGCCCATTTAGCCCTCAGGAATTATAAGTATAATTTCAAAAGGTTTTGCAATTGATTTTTGCCTTATTCCCTTCCGAATTTTGTGTTACATGCCATAAATGCATTAAGAAGAGAAAGCAATTCTTTCTTTTAATGCCCTCCTTTGCAACCAAAGGAACAAAAATATTACCCAAAGTTTCCTTCTATCTATGACCATACCAAAGAGAGGTGTAAAAGGTTAATTAGAGGGAAAAAAACCAACCTGCTATTAGAAGGACTTAAAAAGCAGCTTCAAGTGACTGCACAGCACAAAGGTAGAAATCATTTGCTGGTGGTTTGGTTTTTTTTTAATGCCGTGCCCTGCAGCTCTCACAGGACACCTCAGGGAACTTTCCATTCCTCTGGCTCCTGCATCTCGTGGTTCCCAGAGCTGAGCACACACAGGACATGCACACCACGGCTGATAACACAGCAGAGGAGCATTCCAGGCCGTGCCAGCACACCTGGATGCTCGGCTGAGCAGCCTTTGTAGTGCAGCACAGCATGAAATGGCCAATTTGTCCTCCCTGCCCACGCTGCAGCAAGGTGTGAAATCCTAAAGGGGAGAGGCAGCTCTCATATTTGCCTTTGGGATTTGCTGGTGAGCCAGGAGAGCAGCAGTGCTGGAAAATCTCTGCTTGGGAAGCCTGACATGAATGATAGAATCATGGAATGGTTTGGGTTGGAAGAGACTCAAAGTCCATCCAGTGCCACCCCCTGCCATGGGCAGGGGCACCTTCCACTATCCCAGGCTGCTCCAAGCCCCAATGTCCAACCTGGCCTTGGGCACTGCCAGGGATCCAGGGGCAGCCACAGCTGCTCTGGGCACCCTGTGCCAGAGCCTCAGCACACTCACAGGGAGGAATTACTTCCCAATATCCCACCTATCCCTGCCCTCTGTCAGTGTGAAGCTGTTCCCCCTTGTCCTGTCACTCCAGGCCCTTGTCCAGAAGTCCCTGACCCAGCTCATGGATGGCAATAACAATTGGCCATGAAGCTCAGCAAGGCCCAGCCAAGGTACAGAAGTGCCTCAGCTTCACGAGACATTCTCCCAGCCCCACTGACCCTGCTCTGGTGGATTTCTCCCATCTAAGCTAATTTTCTTAGCCCTCACAATTCCTTCTCTGTGCGAAGACATCAAAGCCCACAAAGCAACTTTTTTGTGGATTTGTGGAAGATAAGGACACCGCAGGGTTGTGGTGGGACATCCTGGGAAATTAGGAAGAGCAGGAGAGCAGCACAGAAAAACTGCTTCTCCTTTCTTCCTTCCCATGGTGGTCTCTGAAGGGCAGCCCAAGGAAAAAGCCTGGCAGAATTTTCAGGCCAGGCAGGCAAATGTGAGATCCACGCTCCAGCCATAAATTGAATTCCAAGCGTTAAAGCAAATGGAAGTGGCATTTTGTGAGACATACAGCCCCAGTTCAGAAGCGGGCATGAAAATTACTGTGGGTGTTTCAAGGGGTGTTTGCAGAAATTGGTATGGAAAAATCTCACATGTGGTTGGAATTACCCAGGGAATGGTTTTCTACTAAGGAAATAAAATCAATCACGGGTGGGGTGAACCAAATGTTTTGTTGCAAGAATAGCAACCAGGATGCAGAATTTGCTGCCCTTTCACAGCTGCAGTTGCACGAAGCTGCCACAAAACATCTCCTGGTTTTTAGGGGAGTTATGGGCAAAGAGCAGGCTTGAGCTTTCCCAGCAGCTCCCAAGGAAGGTGGCTCTGGGAAGGTTACAGAGAGTTTATTCTTCGATTACAGTGGCTCTGCATGGTTCTCATGTGTGTTTCAGTGGAGTTATTCAGGGCTACACTTGTAACACAATCCCACCCATTCTGAGGGGATAAATGCACGTTTTGAAGTTATTTTAGGTAAAAAGAAACAGGCTGGACTGCCTTAAATAACTCCTGAGCTGTAATTATGAGCTAAGAGCTGCTGCATACAATGTAAAGGAAACCTCAGGATGACAGGAGTGGAAATCATGCCTTTTAACTGAGGCACAGACACATTTCTTGGAGCACACGTCCTCAGGCACAGCCCCTGCATGCCATGGATGCATTTGCTCTGCTGCTGGAGCAGATGGAAAGATTAAATCTGCTACACACTCACTGCCGGGCTGCAAGGGAAGCCTGATGACAGCATTTCTTGGGCCATAAAAGCTGAAGTGGAAGGATGATGCTGGCAAATGTAAATGGGAGCAGGCCAGGCTCTGCCTGCCCTTCCTGCTGGCACAGCCCCAGTGTGGCTCTGCAGGGCATCCCCAGTGCCCAGGGAAGGCTCACCCAGGTGGGCACTGGGCTGTCACCCACCCCAAATCTGGGATGGAAGAGAAAGGAGACATGTCAAGACGAGGCCACCAGGTTGATCAGAGGGATGGAGAACCTCTCCTGTGAGGCAAGGCTGAGAGATTTGGGATTGTTCAGCCTGGAGAAGAAAAGGCTTCAGAGCGACAAAATAGAGGGCTTCCAGTACCTGGAGGAGCTGACAAGAAAGATAGAGAGAGACTTTGGACAAGGACCTGGAGTGACAGGACAAGGGGGAATGGATTCACACTGACAGAGAGTGGGTTTAGATGAGATATTGGGAAGGAATTGTTCCCTGGGAGGGTGGGCAGGCCCTGGCACAGGGTGCCCAGAGCAGCTGGGGCTGCCCCTGGATCCCTGGCAGTGCCCAAGGCCAGGCTGGACACTGGGGCTTGGAGCAGCCTGGGACAGTGGGAGGTGTCCCTGCCCATGGCAAGGGAGTTGGAACTGGGTGATCTTTAAAGTCCCTTCCAACCCAAACCATTCCATGATTCTATGACCTAAGAAAGACCAAATACAAAAGCAGTAAAGAGTAATGTAGATTAGATTCAGCAGAATGACATAACAGGGTGTTAGGAAAAAGAGGATTTCAACCATTTATTTGATCACCCATGAGATTACCTGAAGAACTGGAGAACAGTTATGAACATGTCAATCAAAACTGAATAAAAATGCAATAATTTAGGAGCAAAACTGTTTGAAGCAATAGTTGCAAATGGCATTTCATGGATTAAATAAATTTTGCTTCAGTGGCAAGGATGGGACACCAAACTTCAGCCAGGTATTCAAGGACAGCACATGTTTCTGAAGCAGCTGCTACAGTTCACAATACCAGCCTGATTCTCTTCCCACTGAAATCCCAGGGCAGGCCTAGGACTCACTAATGGTTTATTATTTATTGGTTTATGTTTCATTAACTGAAATATTCTGAGCATTGCACAGGGTTGGCAAACATAATAAAGCTAGCATCAGTTTCTGATTCTGCCACTGAGCTGGTAATGGATTTGGCATAAATAATTTAAACTTTCTGGCTGGTTTCTCTATACTCAAAGTAGAAGTTTGTTGCTTTTTTTTAAATAAAATGTTTTGATATCTAATAGCAAACACACTACATTAAAAGTAAATATTTTATCACCATACTGTCATATCAGATAGTCTGTCCCATTTACATGCTACAGATGTTATACAGGGGAGTGATAACAACCCCTATAAAACCATGGAAAGTTGATCCATAAGTGCTGTGAGACACTGGAGCATTAAAAGAACAGATTTTTCTGGAATAGCTGAGCTTTCTGCTAGTACAGGTTAAAAAAAAAAAAAAAAGAAAAAAGAAAAAAAAAAGGAAAAAGAAAGAAAACAAAGCTTTAAATCTTATAAAATGGTAATTGTGCATAGAGAACAAGCGAGGCCTTGCAGCTTTAGCAGTTAACCATGACTGTGTGCTGGACATGTGTGTTTTTCATTATTGGCAAACACATTGTTAAACACGAGCAGACCCGAATGTACACGTGCTTTACATTACATCTGCACAAGGAGACCCTTCCCACAGCCAGCACCACTTTCCAAATCCCAAATGATGACTGTTCTGAAGAGGCCTTGCTTGGAACACCCCTCATGTGTTTCATGGCACACACATTAAAAATCCAGGATCAACCTGCTGGTTTTTCACTTGTGATTGCAGAACTCAGAGCACCAGCAAGCCTGGCCAGGCTGAACCTTGCACTGCAATCCCACAGCCCACATGACGGAAATTAGGCAGCCCCATGGATAAATGCCTGTCCTGGCTGGCTAGAAAAGAAAGGATAAACTGATTTTAAATAGTACAACAGCAATTAGCAAGGCTAACAAGGATTTCCATGTGGGATATCACTAAGCACAGGAAAGCATTACATGGAGTGGAGGGGGAAGAAGGACAGGGGAGCTCTGCTACCTCAGGACCACCATCCATGGTGGGAGTGGGATCTAAACCAGAGCAGCAGGATTCAGGAGTTAATGTCACATGGAAGAGATGGGGAATTAGGGCAGAGAAACATTTGAGTAGATTTTGTTGCTGTTAAAGCTGATGGTGAACCCTGTTGATGTTATCCAGAGAGATGGCAGATACCCCATCCCTGGAAGTGTCCAAGGCCAGGTTGGACTGAGCTCTGAACAACCTGGGACAGTGGAAGGTGTCCCTGCCCACCTGGGACAGGTGGAATGAGATGGTCTTTAAAGTCCCTTCCATCCCAAACCATTCTGTGATTTTATCATTTTATCTTTGGCTCTTTCAAGGTCAGGCCAGACTTGGAATGCAAGTGTAACATGAGCCACCAGAACATCTGCTGTGGGGTATTTCCAGACCATCGTGGAACAAGAAATACCCAAATCATGTGAGAAAACCAATTCTCACAAAATCTTCAGGCAAAAGTTGCCAACAAGCTTAGCTAAGCATGATAGCTACAGCTCAGATGAGAGAGCCAGGTCCTCGCTGCATCACCTGGCACCCTTCCACTGAAGTAAATGGAGTTCTGCTGATCTGGCTCTGTACCTGGGAAGGGCTGCCAACAGACAAGCTGATGTGACACATCAGTGTTAGATAGGAGGGGGAAGAAAAATCTGTTAGGTAATATAAAAAATTGTGGGTTTGGTGTTTCTCGACCTTGTAAAACTCATGAGGTAATTCAAAGGGAATCACAGCTCCTGTTTATGAGTGACCCAACAGATCCTTTCCTGGCCAAAGTACTCAGCCAGGACATTTCATGTGGAAAGAGCTCTTAGGTGCTCCCTGGTTTCTACAGGGCAAAGGTGGGGATTTCTGCTCTATGCTGGTAGAATTTTCCACTTGGGCAACGAGGTAGAGTGACACAGGGTGCTGGATTTTGCTGCCTCCTTAGAGCAGAGAGAAATGCAGAAAAAAACCCTTAAATTCTGGTGGCCTAAGATTTTCCCACATGCCCCCAGTGTTTTCTGCTGGGTTTAGGTGTCAAATGGGGAGGAACCACAGGTAAATTCCAGGTAAAGGGACTGGAGTTCATCTGCACCTGGGCATTAGGGCTCAGTCCTGACAGGAGTGCATGGAATCCTAAAATGAACTGGTTTGGAATGGACCTTAAAGCTCACCCAGTGCCACCCCTGCCATGGGCAGGAACATCTTCCACTACCCCAGGTTGCTCCAAACTCCTTCATCCTGGCCTTGGACACTTCCAGAGATGATTGTTACAACACCAGGAGTTATTCCAGTGGCTTTCAGGTTGGCCTTACTTCTGAGCTTGAAGGTACACTGCTGTTTGAAAATCAGAGCTGGATTTGGGGAGACATAGCTAAAAAATATCTGTATTTGTCAAAAATCCTTCCTGTCATTTCCCTTTAATCCCAGATAGTTTGGCATATTTCAATTTTTTTAATATTTGATAGCAAATCTCTTCCCAGATGCCTGTGCCCACACCACCATTAGATCTACACCTCATCCCTTTGACTTGATTACTGTTTCTGGTGGAGTCTGCAGCAAGTCAGAGCTGAGTCCTGAGCAGCTCATGCTGGCAGCCTGATGAAATCAGGAAAAAATGTAGCTCTTGTTTATTGAGGAAGCAAAGCTGCTTCCATAAATAAGAAGGAGTCACAAAAGAGAAGCAAAGATGAAATAGCACTCTGAGGGAGGCATTTCAATCATTTTAGAGGGATTTCAGTGCAAAATGGCAGGAGGAAAAGAGGTTCCTTCTCTAAAAAGACAAATCTTATGTTTTTAATATTCTCAAAACACTTCAAATCTTACTGGAGAAAGAATTATTAGGGGCAACCTCAGCTTTAAATGAGGAGCCAGCCTCCTTTCTTTGGGAATGGAATTATTTCCAAAGGAATTACGTTTTAAAATAGGGGGGGGAAATGACACACAAATTTCTGGGACAAGAATTTCCCTTAGAAGCTGCTCCCAGCTCTCTGTTGCTGTACAGCAGCAATGCTCAGCCACCCCTGAGTGACACAGGACCGTGGTGGCTGTCACTGCCAGGTGACATCAGCTTCTCCAGCTGGCTCAGGTGAGATCAGGAGCCAAGAGAGAAGGGAACAAGCAGCTGCCATCTGGGGTGGGAGCTTCCACCCCAACACCTGCAGCTGAGGCTGCACCTGCTCTGCTGGAGCTGCTCCTGCAGAGCTCTCAGGGAGCCTTCAAATGACTCGTCAGACCTCTCCTTTCTCCTTTGGGGATGATTAAAAACAAAAAACAAAACAAAACAACAACAATAAAAGAGACAAAAAAAACCCCCAACAACAGAACATGATAAAACAGAAAAAAACAAATGCTAAAAATACTGAACTTGGCTGCCATCTGACATCAGGCTCCTACACAATCCTGGGAGGTCGCTCAGCCTGCACATCCCTCTTTCCTTCCTTTGATTAGCCAAGATACAATTTCCTTAATTTTGTTACGAGCACTTTGTGAAAGTGATGGAAAATAAAACTGGCCCGAGAGGATGGAGATGCAAGCAACCTCCTCCTGCTTTTCCATGGCTCCCTTCCTCCCTGCCCTTCTCATCAGCACCTTGCACACCTTCCCACCAGAAGCCCCATCCTGACAATAACCACACCACGACTGCCTGTTGCAGACACATCTTTGCTGCAGCTTGCTCAGTGGAACACAGGAATGCTTTCATGCCTGTCCAAGCTGACTGCTGTTAAAGAAAAGGAAGGGCTGGATTTTCAGCATCCAGAGATGTTTGCAAGCAAAGTCACATCAGCAGAGCAGTACAGAGGAAAACTCCCAGTTTATGTGACCAGAGCCCACAGGCAGAGCCATGCTGGTCTAAGTCAGGGACTTGATCTCCTGTCCAGGCTGTAGAAATCAGCTCCTTGGCAGCCAGTGGATCTCTGGGATGAAATGCATCACAGGTCCTTAGTTAAGAAAAATTAAATTTCATTGAAAGCATTGTTGGAGGTCTCACTTTAATATAATTTGTAAGTGTTCCAATGAAATCCTCAGCCTTTGGGCAAATCTTGCTCATAGTCCCCCATCATTGATCAGTTTAAGCAAGCCCCAAATGGCAAACTGTCCCACTCCCTTGTTAATGGAGAGGCGTCTCCTCTCATCTGCTGGCTCTGAAATAACAATGAATGCAGCATCCTTAGGCTTGCCAAATGCACTTTAAATACCAGCTTTATGTCATAAATAGGCTTTTTGGAAAAGCAGAACTCAATAGTCTGACAAAAATGGAAGAGAATTGCAGCATATCTAGGGAAATTGCAGCTCAGTCCCAAAATTTCAATCTGACTTCCCTTTTTGAGGGTTTTGGAATGAGAGTTTTTGCTGAGGCATGGCCCAGCAAGAGAACTGATTGTGAACTTCAGATTATGGGTGGGGGGAAATAAAACAAGAAAGCAATTATGAATCTGTCTCTCAAAAGTCATGGCTTCAACATCCACATCCACTGCTGGCACTTCCCAGCCTTCAAGGAGAAAAGCTCCTTAATGGCTCTCCGTGGTCTGGGCAAGGAGCCTGGGCTGTGAATGCAGTCTGTGCCCTATTCCCGTGGAGGATCCATCATCCCCAAGGACACCACAAACAGCCCCAAAGGCTCAGGGAAGTGAAGGGAATTCCAGCAGCTGCCAGGGAAGGCCAGTGCCCCATTTGCTGCCATTAGGCAAATGCATCACAGCAGCCCCATCCCTGCCTGGCTCCCAAGTGACGGGGGGTTTATTGCTCCTCCAGGCTCCATCCACAGCCATAACTGCAGCAAAATCAAATGTAATCACATTTACGTGGGATTGTCAACCATCAGTAAGAAACCGTTCAGTCTCTGCTCCCAGACATCAGCTTCCTCCCAGTCTGCCATCCCACTCTGCAGCCCATGGCTGACTGGCACATCCTCCCCTTTGTCTGCAGCCATTCACAGAAAACTTCAAAGAAATCCTTCGTAAAAGCTCCTCCTGGCCGTCCTGCCCCGCTGCTCTCCCAGGGGGGCACAGGATGACAGCAATTGCAGGTTTCCTTCCTCTGTGCTGTGTCGCTGATCACCTCGGCACCGTTAATCACCAGTTTGGGTACCACGAGGCACTGGACCAGCACAACAGCACAGATTGAGGATTTGTGGCTCCTGTCAGCGGTACAAATATTGCAGAAGGAATTACAGCAGCTCTGGGGTAATCACGGGCCTTTCTTCAGATGCTGAAAGCATTTATAGACTTCTCCCTCAGAGCAGGGTTATGAATGGCTGTGCATAGTTAGGCTAATGCTTGGGAAAAATCCAATACCTGCTGAAGTCCTTGCTTAGGGAGAGCGGAAAGATCTTGTCTACAAGCTCTGTGCTGTGAGGCACGACTCAGATTGCACCCATGCATTGCTTCTGCTCTTTCCTTTCCCCCCTGTGCAGATCTCCTCGTCAGGAGGACCAAACCAAGAGGATTTATTCAACCCCTAACACTTAACAAACACTGTACTGCAACAACTCAGATTTGGGGCGCTCTAGGAAGTTTAACCAATTCTTTATATGACCCAGGGGACGGGAAATGCTTCACTCACCCTCCCTTTTACCTGTGCCCCTCCCCAGCTCCCTGCAAGGCGCTGCCCTGGGTGGTCAGTGCCCCGTGTCCCCTCCGTCCCCGTGGGAGAGGATGGGGTTGCACACGGAGGTAGCTCTGCTGCCCAGGTTGTTTTCTCAAGCAGTGGATGCACTCTTTCACAGCCTTGTCGTGTCACTGACCTTTTCATGTACTACATGAGTAAGCCTCATGTTCACCAACCCCCGCAGAAGATGGGGCAATAAAATCTTATTTCCCCAGGAAATGGTATCACTTGCATATCTCAATGAAAATGCTGTGGTTTGTTGTTTTACACTGCTCTGCGAGCACCCAGATCAAAGAATTAACACAAGATCCAAGATCAGATCTAGCTTTGCAAGCAAGCCATGTAGTCTTTGTCTTTGATATGCAAACAAAGAATCATTAAATAAATTTGATGGTATCAAGCTAATAAGAGGCTTCAAATATAGATTGAGCAACCACTAGCTAGCTGGAGATAAGCATTTTGCTAAAGCAACACTAAAAATATAAATAAATTTCAACCTAGAACTTTGGAATTCATTCAGACGCAGATCAGAAAGCCTCAGCAGTTGTGTGAGTCAGTGTTTTGTCTCCAGACATGTTACTTTAGGAAACTGTGGGGGGTTAAGATGAAGCTGAAGAGATTATTTTTCATATCAGCAAAAAGTTTTATTGTTGCAGAATATGATTATTTGTGGGTGGACAGTGCTCAGCTCCACTGGCTTCATCTTAAACAGAGGAAAAGGTTTGAGACAAGCATGCACAGCATGTGTCAGCTTCCCTTTTTGTAACCTCTTGGCCTTTTGGACGAAACCTATAGAATATCATGAGCTCAGCTGATGTAGATACTTAGAAAAGAGGATTTATTGTAGGGAAAATAAAAATATAACTCCTGCTCAGTGGCCACAGTGTGTCAGGAGAAAAAGGAAGTTTCTCTATCAGCAACTGAACAAAAGCTGCTTTGAGCTCCAAGTTATTTCTGCATTTCCACTTTGGAGTATTACCACTGGCCATGGATGAAAGCAAGAGTGCTGGAGTACTCCTACAAGTAAATAATTGCAGCCTGCTGGTGCCAGGGATGCCTTCTCCTGAACACCTCCCATCAGAGCACAGCTGGAGCAGGTCACAGGGACCCACAGAGCTGTCCCCAAGTGTCCCCATCATCCACCCCTGAGCAGAATTTGCACCCCAAAGGTGGGAACTCCAGAGTTTAAAACCTTCTCCCACTTCCAAGTTCACAACCCCTCCAGGCAGAGCAGCTCTCCAGGTTTAGGATCATTCCAGAGGCAGAGGTGAACCTTCCCCCCAGGCTGGTACCCAGCCAAGGGATGTGCCAGGCTGTTGTTGCATTTATGCAGCATCCCAGGAGCTTTGCCCAGGAAGCTGCAGGTACAAGGATTAGTGGATTAAAGAGCAATAGGGGCACCTTAAACCCACTCAAAGTAGGATTTTTTTCAGGGCATTTTCAACAAATCAGAAGAGTTTTATATTAAGTCTCTGGAATAAAAGAGTGTTCAGACACTGCAGCCACACAGGCTGCCATGCAGTTGAGGCTGTAATCTATGGAAGTTTTTATTTTTAAAGGCACAAACAAGCTTTTACTGTTTCAAAAGGGAGATATGGAGAAGAGAGAGACTGTCACCACGATGTGGCAACCCATTCTGCTCTGAGATTTTTATACACAAAAGCCACCAGAGCTCAGATGATGATTTGCAAGAAATCTGTACCTGCCTCTGTGGCTGGACCCTGCACATAACAGAGCAGAAAAGGCGAGTTCATCCCAGGCCAGGGGCCACAGAATGCCCAGCTATTCCCCCAGGCCAAGGCAGGAAGAGGCCAGGGTGGTACAGGCTCCAAGGACACACAGAAGCAAAGCCTATTTCAGAAAATCACGCCCTCTCCAAGCCCCCTCCCATCCCAAGCGCCGCAGGAACCATCGAGTGCTGTTTTCCCTGGGAAGACTGAGGTATCAGTATTTCCTCTTAACACAGCTCTTTATTGCACGCAGTACTTAGGAGCCTCAACTGCTCCTTCTGCACAGCTGGAGAGAAAACACACATTGGCTCAGGAATATGTGTTGTGAGTGGCCCACGAGCAGCAGGCAGAACCCAGGGCTTTGCCACCACTTTGTGCTTAATGAGCTTTGGAAAAATATCAGTGGCAGGAGCGAGGTAGAGAATTCATCAAACCCAATCCAGCCAAATACACATTCACACTCTTAGTGCAATACATTATGGGAGAGGCTGCACACTCCTGTCAATGGCCATATCATCACCAGTCCAGAATTAATGTTCATGCCAGCAGCATTAATTACCTTCACTTTGATTTCTCCCAGGGATCAGGCTTCAGCAGCACTGAAGCCCTGCAGTCCCTCCTTACAGCACACTTTTCTCAAGCCCAGGAAAAACTGTGATAATCAATATTGATTGATCGCTGTGCTCAGTCCCACTGCTGCTTCTAAATCACAAAAAGCACTTCATCAGATAATGCATCTGTTTAAATTTACCAAAGAAGAGGCAGTTACACCTCAGCTTCAGGGGCCAGACATGCAAGAGCGCATCGACAACTCCTGAAATAGATGGAAATAATTAAATGCCTGAAAAACACAATGCAAACAGGAGTGCTGACACAGATTTGACACTGCTGGCTGAGCAGCAAGCTGGGGAGCAGGGATTAAACTTCCTTCAAACAGCTGGACTTGTGCCTGCCCCACCATCTGTGGCCCTGAGCCAGCTCCCAGCTGTGGGTGCAGGGGCTTCTGGAAGAAGAGGCAGCAGATTTGTCTTCTTGAGCTGCTAATTAGCACAGAGGTGATGTGGGTTTAAAAGCCCTTCCTACCTGAGATGTGGCATAAATCCCTCATTCCCCACCTCCCATGAAAGGTCCCTAAACAAATAAACCTCAGGGATGAAACAAGCCCATGAGTCTGGATAAATACTCCAGGAGGAACAAGTGGGAGCAGAGCAGCTCCTGAATCCCACCTGGATTTCAGTCTCCCACTTATCTGTTCAATAGTGATAAAACTCAGCAATAGAAACTTAGGCATAAAGCAGAATTTCCTCACAGAAATTAGGGCAATCACAGGTGAGGGGACAGGAATCAGATAGCAGGACCCACGGTCATGTCCTTGTGGGCACCCAACCCCAGGCGTTAGTAACACCTCAAAAATAAAATCAAAGTTCCCCAGACATGCACAAAGCTGTGTATGTGTTGCACGTAGAGTAAAATATTCATTTCTGTTGATTTCCATTGAAAACCAGCCCCAGAAATCCACCCAACCTTTGAAAATTATGGGAAAGCTTGTTCTATACAGACATAAAGACTGTCGGCCTCTGTTGTCAGGCTATTTTGAGAAATTAAAAAAAAAAAAAATCCAAAATTACCCCTGAAGACCATTTTCCAGCAATGTTATCCTAAAATCTGCCGTTCTGTATAATCAGGATGGTGGTCAAGTGTGCTGAAAAGAGGAATTTAAATTTATAGCACCCACGTGCAATATGGGCTCATCAAAAAGTATTAAATCACTGCTCAGAAAAATAAATACAGTTCCTAACACCCATGTAAGACCACACTTAAAAAGTACTTTATTAACAAAACCTAAAATGGGTTAAAAAATTAAAAAAAAAAAGCCTGCCTACTTTCCCTTGGCAATTTCCTCTAAATTTGATTGTAACTTGAGAAAGATAAATAGCACTTACTTCATCAGGGAACAAGCATTTTCTGTGGCAGCCAGCGAAGCTGCTTGTGCTCAGCTGGGCTGCATCCATAGATCTTCCCTGAAATCTGGGGAGCTCCCCAGCCCACAGTCCTGGGAGCTGCACTTTCAAGGGCATAAACTTGACACCACATAAATATTATGTGCTTTTCTTACACTTTGCAGCTCAGAATTGATTCACTCTCGAGCACAGTTTTGGGGCTGAGTGTAACATAACTCATCTCCAGCTGGCATTTTCTCTGTGAATAACACACCAGGCATCCCTTCACCCAGGGATGAAGCCTCCAAGAAAATAACAACACATCTTTTTCCTGCTCACACCACCAAAACCATACTTGGGATTTGCTCTCAGGCTTTGTCCATTCCAACAAAGTAGTTTTACCAGTTCCTTGCCCTCTCCTCTCAGTTTTGTTTTCACCAGAAATTCTGTGCATAATCTGGGCTTGGATGAAAATGCAGACTTGACAAAAATACCATTTTTGATCATCCAAACCAAAGGTCACCTCCTACCAGTCTCTGAAAGAACAAGCAAATCCTTTGATATTTCTTAATAACTGGTTGTACAGTTAAAATCTGAAACTAGAAATGTATTGTTTGTCAACTGATCAGCCTGGTTGGCTTAAAAAAAAAAATACATCCTTATTTTCAACATAAAGCAGACTTCAGATCACCCTGGAAGCAGGCAAGTCCCATAAACACCAGCAAGATGTCAGTGGGATGACACAACATTGCCAGGGAATTTATTCCTCTCACAGTTTTCAAATCACATCCACGGATTCCAACAACATTCCAGGACAGTACCTCCACACAGAGAGTTTGCTACACCCCCCTGGTCTTCCACATTTGCCAGCATTTCACTGATACTGAAATTTAGCCTTTCCAAAAGCAGTCTCACTTGTTTGGGGAATAGGGTGAGGGTTAGGGTTAGAGTTAGAGAAACTGCAGGAGTTTCTCAGAGCTTGGGTGTAGCCTGAAGGACACGTTCTGCTGGAAGGTGTTCTTGGATAAGTGTTGATATTTCTCCACCAAGACTCCCTATTTCACACTAAACCACGTTTCAATAACTCTGGTCTTTAACATTTTGAGTTACTTTCAAAGTGATGCTCATCAAAACATTTTAGGTTCAGGGTTCTTATGTTCACCACATTCCTAGAGGATCATTCTGTGTGGACACAGCTCCCAGAACTGCTCTCCTCTGATTCTTGTCTAATTTTCTCAGCTGATGTCTTTCAAATCCCCACAAATCCCCTACTCCAGTGTGAGCTACCACATATGGCAATATGGATTTACTGCAGGCTGTGCAAGTCCTCCCCACACGCCTTTTCCAGGATATTTTACTGCACTGTGTTAGTGGTTCCCCTCACTGCGACAGAGCTGCTCACACAGAGGTATGGGAGCTGCTAGATGAACTCAGAATCCATTCTGGCAACTTCTTAGAAATGATGCACTTTGATTTTGCATCACTTACGGGATGAGCAAAAGCTCTTTCACGAGGGATTCTGGCCCTGAGTGTTCTCCAAGGGGCAGTGAGATAACTGTGATCCTTCACAGATTTCACAAGAGGGTCCCTCTAAGAAGTCACCTGCAACTTCTTTTCCCATCCCTTTTCACTCCTACCCCTCCCTTTTCTCTGGAATAGCTTCCTCTTTTATCAAGGAAATTCTCCCTGGTCTTTCAGAGATTTCTTGGGCGAGAGTGCCAACTCAACAACCCCCAAAATGAGAGTTGCCTCCTCCACCTTCAGGGATGGTGGAAACTCTAAACACACTGTCAAACAGCAAAGGTCAGCCTGCTCTTAAAAATGTCATTTTTAATGCCTTAAATGAGGTAAGAATTGTAGAAGTTCATCTACAGATGCACAATCAAGTCCCTATTCTACAGATACCTATATTATAAAGGTCATAGCCTGCAGAGTAATTTTTTTTTTTTTTTTTGCTGTTTGGCTTTGCTTCCTCCTAAGGGATCAATAAAGTAACTCATATTTCCTTTCTATTTTAACTGTGTTGTTGAGAGTATCTTATCCTAGGCAGCAAACTGCTGGTACTACCTTTTTTATTGCCTATAACCTTTAAAAGAATAGATAATTCAAACACCACCTCGAAAACAAGCGGCAATAAAATGCACCAGCAGAAGAACAGCATGGAGTAAAACTTCCAGCAGTCTCCTTCATCAAGACTCTTCATGAACTTTCTTCTCTATCCACACCATTAAGTTCAGAAGGAGAACATCCTATCCCAGCCCATGACTGGTTTGGAATCACCACCACACAAGTTTGGTGACACTGACTTGCTCAGTGCAGGGGAGATTTGGAGAAGCCAAGATCATCTTGTTGGAGGTGATGCAGATCTCACATCTCCATTTTCAACACAGAGGCTGCTGCAGGAACACCTTGATGGCATTAATTTTCTCCCCTTCCTAGCCTGACTCTGAGCATAGACATCAAGCAGCCAGAAAATCAGGGGAAAGGGAGTGTCACAGAGTAAGCCTACTGCTGAAGCAGAAATTTACTTTAATCCCATTCCCAAAGATGACTCATGTTCTTCAGAGGAACTTGAAAGTCAAGGTTCTCCCCTTCAAAGTCCTTGTCTTCCTGCAGCACTAGTCTCAGTGATTTTCCATGTAAACAGGGAAGTTTTAATTACATAATGGGTGCTTCTGCTGTTTTCACAAGAATTCCTTTATCCAGAGGCAATGCTTAAAGGAAGCTGTTCATCTTCAAAGGTCAGGTTGTTGAATAAGGTGAGTTATTGTTCAGAGCAACTGCAGGAACGTGGAAGTACATTTTAATTAAGTGTTATAATCCATAACTCCAGGAAATGCTTGACCTCCCTCAACCCTGGCCAGACTCAAGATGGGACCAGGTAGGGCTCATTGGGGTCTTTAAAAAGCCGTGGATAAACCCACTCAAGGAAAGGTTTTGCAAATGAAAGGAGGCACAAGGTGCAAATTAATGGACTGTGATGGCCTAAAGAACAACTAAGGAACAGAATAAGAAATCAATCTTCTCCTAGAGTCTGGTGGAGCTGCTTCAGTCCCCTGGGGTGACAATGAACACTGACAGCCACCCCAAGAGAAAAAAAGCATCAACATCTGTGAAGGACACTAAGTAAGGTAGGCTACCTCTAGAGAAAATCAGGGGGAGCAAGTAGACAACAAAAAACCCTGAAATTTATTGGAGTTCAAGGTAAGTTCCCTTTATAACACAAATATTTGGTGCATGTTACTGGCTTTTCTGTTGTAGAAAAAAAAAAAATCATGTTGGCTTTGCTGTAGGCAGTTAATGAAACTCCTCAGTGCCTGGCAGCATTAATAACAGAAAAGGGTGTCATGCCTTAAAATGAAGTCTAATCTGGCCTGACACCATAGATTGTTTACCTCTGACCTTCCCACAGCCAAAATCCTTTTAAAGACATGAAGAGGCTTTGGCTCATTAGAATAAGCAGCAGCAGCTCAGCTTAAACTGCTTTGCTTGAGAAAGTTGATAAATGACTGTTGTCATGAAAGGTGGAGAAGAGGGAATCTGGGCAGCAGTGCCAGGGTACTGGGGAAGGTGAGTCAAACCTTTCAAGAGAGGGGATCTCCATTATTTTACACTCCTGGGGGAGAGAATCCTTGGCCACAGTGATTCAACAGTGAATCAAAGTGAGCTGAGATTTTATCTGGCTGTTCACATCAGGTATTGAGTCCTTTCTTTCTGTGAGTCTGGCAAAGCTTTGGGCTCCTCTGTTTTGGGTGCTGAGCATGGTCCCACCTGGCCTTGCACTGCAGGTGAATGGAGTGGGAATGATCACACAGCTAAAAAAGTGGGAGCCTTTTTAGGATCTGTAGTCTGTTCAGCTGAGGAAAGGCTGTCAGGACAGATATTGGCAAAGAGGTAAAAGCAATAGCAAAGAGGGAGGGAATAAATGCTTATGCCAAGAGGATAAAAAGCAATAAACATAAAGGATGCAGTAAACATAAAGGATACAGCAGAAGAGCCAAGTTAAGTATCAAGAAAAGTCCAATAAAAAGAACAGTTAATCACTGGAAGGAGTTTATCCTTGGAATGCAGGTGGGAGAGCACCAGCTGAGATGTGAGGCTGTTCCTTCTGGGGCACAGGGCTGACTGAAGCTCATGGAACAGCTTGGGTGGGAAGGGACCCACAAAAATCATCCATCCAACCCCTCTGCAATGAGCAGGGACAATGCCTGCTGGTTAATGTAACCCCACAGCCATGACAGGAATGCTCAAATTGCCATCTTGCTTGGGGACTCAGTTTCTGGGTGGGTTGATGCCACCTTCACTTTGTATTTTATTGAAGCTCCCTCTCCATGGAGTCTCCCTCTCCATGGAGTCTCCCTGCAGAGGACAAGCTCACCAGTTCTCCAGCTCCTTTCCAGCCCCATTTGCTGCACACCCCATCAACAATCTACCAGTTCCTGCTGTTCTCTGGCATGGCTGGCAGGGGAAGCGTTCCCTGCGTGCCCTGCCCCAGCAGCTGCTGCGGGTGGGTGAGGGATGCCCACAGCGTCTCCCAGCCTGCCCAGAGCTGCTGCTGGCACCATCCCAGGTGCAGGAAGAGCCAGCTGGTGCCTGCTTTTGGCTGGCAGACTGAGATAACTTCTGTCATCTCCACCACCACAAAAAACCCTGACTTTTCTCCTGCATGCAGGCAGGTGAAGGAATTTCACACGTCTCAGCTGGGGCTCAGTGATTTCATGAGTGCTCTTCTGTCGCATCAGCCAGGGGCTCTCTGCTAATGAAAGCCCTTACCCTGGAAACCTGGAGAAGCCCAGGAAGTGCAGCTGAATTGCAAACCCTAACTGAAGTGGGTGCATTTCCTATAACAAAGCTAAAAAAATGTCAGGATTTAAGGCTGCTCGCTGTAGGCAGCTGCTAACTACAGGCTCAGGTGGTAGGTTTTTTCCACCGAGTCTCTGCTTAATTCCTACAATTTAAAACAGGTTGTTACAATGACAAGCATTAGACTGTTTCAGGAAATAGTTGCTACCTGGGCAGTCTGTAACAAGTATAACACCTTTAACTGTAAAACTTCCAAAGAAAAGTGTTTTAAGTGTAGTGATTGAGAGGAGACTTGGCACTCATTTCTTTTTGCCTCATGAAAACTAAAAATGTGCCACCTTTTTTTGTGCTATGGCCCACTGCAGAAAACTTCAAAACTCTGGCTTTAGTCCAGCCTTTTTGCTAGGATGGGTTGTGGCTTGTAGCTTCAGTCATAAACAAAAGTCTAAAAAGTCTCCCAGCTGTAAAATTGTCTATTCAACACTGCAAGATTTTCATGGCTAAGTGCCCTGAGTGCATCAAAATGCCAAATAATGCTGATTTGAACTGTGTATGCAGATCATTTTACTCCTCTTGACAGTCCCCAAACAAAAAATAAATAGCTGATGATTTCATGTTGTTGATACTCAGAACTTCAGAAACCAAGATGAAAAAAATACATGAGCTCTTTAGAAATCAGAATCACAGAAAGCACCTGCTCCAGAAACACATAATCAAAGGAGGCAGAGATGCTCCTGGAAGCTTCCCACAACACTTGTGGCTCTGTCCTTATGGCTCTTGTGAGTAATTTTACAAATTCTTTGCCACATTATCCCATTCTCAGAAGGGAAAGTGTTTACTTATGTTAATTAACAGCACAGAGGGATAAAGTTAAATATCAGCAGAGCTGTCTTCATCTTCCTGGTGGCTGAAGAACGCTGCAGCCTGTAGACTGGAATGCTGTAAATTAAACCAGTTTTTCAGTGTGGTCCATAGCCTCAGCTTCAACGCAGGCATGCTCGGAAGGGAAGGATGTGTAAATCTCCCCTTCTTGTGCCACTGCAGCACCAGAGAAATCTGGGAAACTTTTAATTTAGAAAGCAGGTGTCCATGCACTTATGTGTGACACACACTGCTTTAGGGAAAAAAAAAATGGTTTGTGTTGTGTGATGCTGCTAGTTTGAGAAAATTCATCTATTGTTTAATGAAAAGTTAAGAAATGTTGTTCAAAGAGGGCAGCTCGAGAAATGTGTGTATATAGTACTTTTCTGATGGTTATGTTTGTGCTGAATCAGTGGCTGACTTATGAGGAGCAACCTGGCACAGGTATGGCAATAGCTCAGCTAATTTAATGTACAGCACCGATGAAGCTTTAAAAAGATGAGAATAACAATATCACTGAGGCCTTTGGGCTGCCCAGATGATTTCCTGCTTGGTAGCACCATCTCTCCTCACCACAGGTGAGGGCTTTTGCTGCCCACAGGTGTCACCTGGTGAACGAGGCAGAGGCAAGGGGGCACTGTCACTTTTGCACCACCAAAGGTAACATTAAATTCCTTTTTCCTCCTCAGTGTAGTTGTGAGAATTTCTCACATGGCAGTGAGTTAGTTTGGGTGGGTAGTCAATAATTCACATGCACAATTTCTTCTTGCCTTGTGCATCATGTGCTGAAATTAATCATTAATTTTCATTTGCAGCTGCCTCAATAAGTTAATGACACCACCCTTATTATAAACAGCAAATTTCTTTTCAATAGCCAGGCTCTGAAAACCAATTTTTCATTAGTATAATTGACAAAAGCTCTACTGTACTTGTCAGCATATGTCCAGAAATTATATGGAAGTGAGTGTACTGTTTAAATAATTTGTATTCTAGTGTGAAAGGTTTAAAATGATGGATGCATGGAACATCTATATTTGCAACAAATAAAAAGCTAAAAATGAGGTGAACTACAGTGTCCAAATCTGTGCGGGAACTGATCTGAGTTGTGGCCACTGCAGCAGGTTTTTCTATAACAGAAAACCCTTTTCCTACTAATTTCTGGAAGATATGAATGGGGATTTTTTTTTTTCTGCTCATAAAATACAACTTCATGTTGTCAGACTTGGCTGCAGTTGGTTTTGACGTGGATTTCCTTACTCTAAGGAAATGGTACAGTTTAATCTCATCTAGACTATAGCTTTTATTTGAAGATTTTTCAGTGAGAGAATCTAAAGCCAGCTCAGTTCACAATTATTACATTGTTCCTTTTAGGACAGGGGTCCAACCAGATGTGCTGTACTGCAGCACAGGGCAGCCCTCCCCAAAGCCATTAACTTCCCAATCCTTTTCCATCTGCCAACAAACTGTCTTTGCTTTTTTGCTTTGGTTTCCTTTGATTGTTTGTGTTGTCCAAACGAACGTTCAGATGCTGTTCTCGCAATTTTTTGCATTAAAATATCAATGGAAATCCCTTTGTCTGCACGTGGCTGATTTCCCAGCACAGTTCTCCTCCAGCCTTTCCCCCAAAGGAGGAGTTTCTTTTCCACCAACAGCCATAAACGCCAGTGGGATGAGGAGTTCCAGCTCTTTCCATTCACTGCAATAAACCTTTTTAGCATCAGTGTGATGGATCTGTTCCATCATCCCCAAGGATAATGGGGAATGTGGAATTCAGGGGAACTAGCATTAGACAATTTTGCAAAGTTTTCTCTGTAACATGAGTTCTCTGATGCCATTCCAATTTTTAAATATATTCCAAAGGGGGAATATATGATCCACCAGAACATGAACAATAAGTGAATCTCTTATGGCACAAATCAGGAGAACTTGGATGCAGCGGGCTCTGCAAGCATTTGCAGATGGTTTCATCCTACTGATTTTTGGTTTTAAATAATCAGCTCAAAATATAACTTATGAAGCTAATTTCAAGAGTAGGCTGGGGTCTCGAGTTCCAGAGTGATCTAAGGAGAAAATATTTCTTAATGGCCACAGAACTCTTAGTGTGAAAATTTAAAAAAAATTAATTAAGAGTCCTGCTTTCAATTAGCTAGTGAGGATTTTAAAGTCCATTTCGGACTTGGCTTCTTTTCCTGAATTTCTAATTTTTTTTGTTTTACATATTGGATAAACATGTAAAACGAATTTTGGGCTGGTCTTGAATTCCTCATGTATTTGCTGATGATGAGTGCTTGTATCACGCTTAGCTTGTACAAATCTCCTGCTCCAGGGCTTCTCTTGCTTGCACACAGGAGGGAAAACAAACTTTCCCCCACTTGACTTTTGTTTTGAGAGGGTGATGGAAGAGGCAGACACTCCTTTCTCTGCAGAATTACCAGAAGAAGAGGTACAAGCTGTGCTGAAGCTCCTGATGTTTGAGTCTCAGAGTGGGTAGTGTGCTGTTGATGGTGGAATTACTCATCAGGAACTCTGAGCCCCTTCCTCACTCTGAGCTTTGCAGGGTCACTGCGTCCAGCTGCAGGGAATCTGCACATCCAACAGCCCTTGGAGGTTTAGAAACGCTTGGTCTGAGCTGGGTTCACATTCCCTGTGCCCCTGTGTCATAATTGCTGAGCTCTGTGAGTTCTTGGCACTCTCCAGAGAGCAAAGCCTCTGTTGGTAATTTTTCAGTGAAGCATTAAAAGATCTGTTTAAAGATCTGTTATAAACCAAGCTGTGTGTTTGTCCATTTTCACTTTACCAGCCAGCAGTGTGTAATAATACTTCAGGATGAAAGATGATAACTTCACAGACACAAACAAGTTGGAGCAATGAATGCATTAGTCAAGCACTTTGCTGAGGTGCACGAGGGTTTCTTTAGTGCTAAACCCAATGCAAAAACTACACAGAGAGGGATTCTCCACTTGAGTTGAACCTATCAAGAGCAAAATATTTTAATGAGACTAAAACTCTTCAGCATAAGTGGTTTGCTTCATACTGCGAGGGAGGATAAATGATAAAAAGATGTTTGCATTCAAACAGAGGAGATAGAAATGAAGTCCTGTGGAATAAAGAGGTCAAAATGACATGAGGTAGAAAAACCACAGCTTTGAAGCCAGTTTCTAGTAGGTTCACAGAGTGTGGATGTCATTAAATATACACTGGTAGCATTAAAAAAAAAGAAAATATGGGTGTGCAAGGAGTAACGAGGAGCAATAAAGAGGTAGAAAAGGGGGAAGGGCTGGAACGGTTGCTGAATGCAATTAAAGACTCTAAAGAAATAACATGGAAAGTAATGACATGGAATAAAATGTAATTCCACCAGATGATGAGCAATAGGAAGTGTTTCCAGTGTGAGAAGAGTAAAGTGTTGATGAAGGAGACAGTGGGCTTTTTAAGGCAAAGAAAATAATTTCTAGACAATAGACTCAGCCTCTGCAAGAAAAAAAGAATTAAATAAATTCCCTGCTTCAGTGTTCATAAAGGATATGGAACAGATGCCAAGAGCAGATGTACAGTTTCCAAAAAAAAAGAAAAAAAAACCCAAAAAGAAAAAGGAGAAACATTGCAGAAAATCATTGCTATAACAGCTGATCAAGAAATAAAACAATCTCAGCAGTGGGGAAGAAAGCCAAAATTAAACAAAGATTCATCTCACTGTTCAGAAGACATCCAGAAAGGAAATATGAGCCTGGGTCACAAATGTTAAAACAGGGAAGCAAGGATAGACTAAAGGGATATTAAATAGGGATATTAAACTCAATGCCCCAGAGCCTCATCTTTCAACTCAGAGAGAATGCAAGGGTATGAGCCTTAACTCCGTGGTTTTCTTATAAAGGGTTTGAGGTGTCATGACAATAGAAGCATCCGTTGGAAAAGAAAAGAAAAAAAGAAAAAGGAAAAATAGAATTTGGTTTTGTTTATTTCCCCTGAAACATCAATTCTGTAGCTCGTAACTTTCTGGATCGTGTCTTCCCTCTACAGCATTAGATGTGGATCAAATACATCAAACAATAATTGGTTTTTTCCATTTTGGAACATTCCAGCCACTGAGTATTATGTTTTCAAGATGAAGAAGGACATTTTTCCCTTGTGTTCTCGTGCTTCATAGGATTTATAACAATAAATATGAGCTGGTAGCTGAGGGGAATTGTGCTTTGCAAAGTGGCTATCACAAAAGTAAAGCATCACGGACTAAAATTAAACTTGGGGTTTGGGCTGGTTTCCAGCAGTGGGATCCAATTACTGGTGATGAAAGGAAGGAAGCAGAGTAAATCAGAACAAAGTTATTCATGCAGCCAGAAACCAGAGCTGTGCACAACCTTCTGGACGAGGTGGGGGACAGTTGGAACATTTTGATTTGGAGCACCAGTGGGTTAAGCAGGGAACTGATGCAACAGTTCTGGGGAAAATGCTTTCCTGTCAAAAACCACTCAAACTAACAAGACTTTGCACTTCAGCTGAAGTTGGGTGGATTGTTTTGAATTTCCTTGGCAAGCAGCCAAAACACTTCAAGAAGTTACAGTAAATTCGTAAAATTATCAAGAGAAAAATAAGGTGCGTTACGATATTTGCAGGGAAGGAAAATGTCAGCACGTGAAAGGACTTGTGAAATAATTGAATGTATTGAATTTTTCTTTCGGAACAAAAGTCAAAGGTTAAAATAGAGTATGGAGAAAATGTCATGTCGTTGGCACCAGGTGACTGAAAGCCATGGGTTACATGGGTGTGAGAATAAGTTTTGGCTGGTGGGGGACATTGAAAACATATTTATCACTGTTTTAATTCCTCCAGTTACAATTTTGCAGTCAGAACAGCACGGGAGCCATATTCTGCAGCCATTCCTATGCAATATGACCAAAATTACTGGCAGTCTCCTTTGCATGGATACATGGAACAGGTAAAACTTCCTGTACTAGTAAGAAATCTGTGAAGAAAGGAGCCTCAGGAGGATGCAGGAGGCCTGGGACACTTGCACTGGCTACTGATGTTTTGTCATTCTGAACTAAGACTGGAGATGTTTTTCCCAGTTGCAGAGACTGAAAAGTAGAAACCATTAACTGCAGAGGAGGATCCACCCAGAGAAAGGATAACATCATGGCCACTTCAGTAAACAAGTTTTGAAAGAAAGTTGAGAGGGAATAAAAATAAGGTTTAAGAGGGAGGGAGAGTCTCATCAAAGTGGGTACTACGTGGGAGGGAGTCGTGTTTGTCTTTTTGCTCAAAGTGCAATAACTCGCTATCATTTCCTGCACTTTATTAATAACTGCTCTTCTGTTTAAAAATATTTTAATCCCTTTCGTAGCTGGAATGACTCACCCAGTCTTTTTTCATTGTTAAAGATGATTTCTTCCAGTCTCTCAGCCACCAGAACAGCGTCCTCAGGGAATAGCATGGTGCTAAACCAACACTATGCCTATTTTGTTCCCCCAGATCCAGTCTAATTATTCTCATTAGGCTTAACAGACAGCTAAACATCCATGGTTATTAAAAATAAGAGTCAGAAAGCAATGCTGTACTCTGAGCTGTAAAAGAGATGTGAATCTGTCAGAAACAAGAGGATTCCTGCTGCATCTCACAGAGATATGGTGCTATTTTATACCCCAGGAATCACAATTTTGCCTATTCTTCCTCTCAGCATTCATGAATAGATAATCTTAGGGAGGCTTCATGTTTTTCCCACCAAACTGTGCAGGGAGGTTCATGCCTGCCCCTCTGCCCTGCTACCCCACCTGGAGCTCTGCTCCAGCTCTGGGATCCCAGCACAGGAAGGACGAGGAGCTGCTGGAGAGAGTCCAGAGGAAACCCCCAGGTTGATCAGAGGGATGGAGCAGCTCTGCTGTGAGGAAAGGCTGGGAGAATTGGGATTGTTCAGCCTGGAAGGGAGAAGCTTCAGGGTGACCTAATTGAGGCCTTCCAGTAGCTGAAGGAGCCAGACAAGAAAGATGGAGAGACTTTGGAGAAGGGTCTGGAGTGACAGCACAAGGGGGAATGGATTCACACTGACAGAGAGTGGATTTAGATGAGATATTGGGAAGGAAATGTTCCCTGTGAGGGTGCCCAGAGAAGCTGTGGCTGCCCCTGGATCCCTGGCAGTGCCCAAGGCCAGGTTGGACATTGGGGCTTGGAGCAACCTGGGATAGTGGAAGGTGTCCCTGCCCATGGCAGGGGGTGGAACCAGGTGATTTTTGAGGCCACTTCCAGCTCAAACCATTCCAGGATTCTGTGGTAGATGGAGCCCAGCATGTTTGGTTAGAGGACAGCCTTGGTCCCAATCCATGTTTTCACCCCTGGTAGTTGCTACCCCACTGTTTTGCCCTCCTTTGAGGGGCAGGGAGCTCAAGGACAGGCCTCATCTGCTGCATCCTCCCCCGCCAAGGGCCAGGGAGTGCCAAAAGCCTGCAGTCAGGAGGGGAAGCTGGGCACAAATGGCACTTCCCAGTGATGGAAAATGTTGCTTTCCCCCAAGCTTTAATTCCTTTATTTCCATTCTCTCTGCTGTCCCCTGTCCCAGCGCAGAGCGTGGCGCAGAGCTGTGCTGTCACACGCTGTTACTGCAGATGATGGGCCCAGACCACCACATCTCCTCCTGCTGTGAGGTCCTCCAGCCGAGCCCAATGGAAACCAGAGATGTCATCAAGTCACAAAGGTGGTGTGAGGACACAGTTCTGACTGCTGGGCTCAGGCAGAGATGCTGGTTAAATGTAAAAGGGTGACTTTATCGTGCTACATCAGACAGGAATATTTTAATTTAAAAGGAATTCTTTTCGGAGCATATTGAAGTTATTTTCCCACTTGTTGTCTATGGCAGTGCTGTATGCAGAGAAAATTAGGCCTAGGGGATGGTGGCTCACCAGTTTTTTATTTGAAGTCTATGAGAAAGGAAAATGTAGTGGAGTCTCCATTTTTTTGAGGTCTGTGTTCCAATGCATCAAGACAATAACTCCCTGAGAGATAGGCTATACTTCAAGTGTGCTTTATGAGCTGAAGACAGAATTACTGACTTGGTTCCTTTAGCCTGTGTTGTGCAGGAGATCAAAGAAGGTGTTTGCAATTGTATTCTAGGAACCTGACCAACACCAATGTCACAAATCCAACATTAACAACCAGCGTTTGCCACCCAAGAAGTCACAAAGATGGTAAAAAAAAAAAAGTGACAAAGAGAAGAAATGGAAATAATAGGAGAAAAAACCTGACAGCTTTCCAAGTGCAAAATTTGTTTGAGAGTAATTATGTAAGAATACTATGCATAGTTTATTCCATGCCAGATCTCCTGGTGAGCGTATAAACATATTCATGCTGTTCATGTTTCCACTCAGAAGCAAATTGCCATTGCACTACTTAGAAATTTGTCAGCAGAGACGTGGAAAAGGTGGGAATTAAGGTCCTGCTGCAGAAAAGACAGACCCACAATGAGCAGTGAGCCAAGTTCAGGCACAGCCCTTCAAGAAGGTGTTTGAGGAAGATGTTTGCCTCAGATTACCCGATCCCAGGAAGAGGCTCATCTCTCCCAGGATGAAGAAACTGGAGCTACCTGTCTTCCTCTCACCCAGAAGCAAAGCACTGGGGAAGCTTCTTCAGGGTATCAAACAATGGGGGGGCGTTGCTTCAAGTTCGAGCATTCCTTCTATTCAAATTTAAACACAATGGACTTTATCTTCCATGGGCTCACTGGGGCCCTCGAATGTCAAATCTTTAACCCTGTGAAGCAGATCCTCATCACTCCCCATTGTTTTCCACCAGATGAAGATCTTCCATAGCAGCTGCATAAATAGCCCATTCATAAAAATATAAAAACATATTGTACAAGACAATAGCCCAACATTGTCCCTGGTGAAGTTAGCAGAGTTAAACATGCAAAGAATTTCCCTCTCTCCTCCTGCTCCAGTGCAGAATCCCAAGCAGCATCATCTCTGCCTCATCTCCATTTCCATCACCACTTCATAAGAACTGGGAAATAAAGATCAAGAGCCAAGGCTTTGGTTGCCTGGAGAGCTCCTGTGCTCATGGTGCAAATGGATTGTGATAATGGACAGTAAAAGAGAGTCTATTATCTTGTCCTCTTTAACAGGACTTCTTAGGAGATCTCTTTGATGTTTGAGAAGTGGACAAGTTATTGATTTTGCTATTCATGATCCCATTTCTTTTTTTTTCTTCTTTCTTTAATTGGAGTTGGCTGCTTTCCTGTATGCTCTACATGCCCAGATGGGAAGCAAATGGAGCACCAGGACAGACATTAGGGGTAAATTAATTTAATCCAAGAGTGGGTTTCCTCACAGTATTGCCTGCATGGGAACATCCACGTGTGCTTAGCCTTCCTCTTCCATGTGTACCACTTGTGTTTTGCTTTGCTTAAAAACAGGAAAAATCCAGTTGCTCATCACAAGGCCTATTTTCAGCCTACATTTGGTCACAGGAGAAGTTTGCTTTGGTGCTTGCTTGTAAAGAATTAAACATGGAAAATTTAAGGAGGATGTGGATGTAGCCCACTCTTTTATTCACACATCTCCAGGTCCTTTGCCTCTTTCCTGGACATACAATGTCTCATTTATTTGTACCACGTCACTGAGAGCATCATGGCAGCCCTCAGTGGTGATTTACTGACTGGCTAATTCCTAAGGTCAGCACCAGCCCTTGCACAGAGCAGAAATGTTCCTTCTACCTGATTAGGCAGCACTACAAGAGAGCAGTGGGAGGCCAAGGATTCTCTGGTTACAAGGCTGATTAGCCTTCCTTAAAACAAACTTGAACTGAACCAGGGGTGAATGACCCAGAAAGTAACAAAGTGCATCTAATTGGAGCAGAAACAGAACAAACTGTGCTCTTCCTTTTTGGCTTCCTTTTATGCTTTAATGAGAAGTGATAAGCACCATGTCTGATACCATTAAAGGGCTCGAGTGGATGAGCCTCTTGTCTTGGGCCAGATGCTGCTATCCTTGACACCAACATAAACAAGTTTTCCCTGGTATGGATCCAAGCAGCAGAGGCCTGTCTTACATTGCAGCAGCCCAAGCTTGAACCTTGAAAAGCCCAGGCTTCTTTTCAGTCCTTCACATTGCAATGAGAACATCTGACCTCTCCGCTTAACCCTAAATTAAATGTGCCTTTGGTTTTTCTGGGCAGGAGGGTCAACTTGCAAAACATTTGGAGCTGCTTGGTTCCCACCAGTCTAAAGTTCAGGGGAGGTCAACTCACAGCAGTGCCACAGACCCCAGCCTTGTACATCTGCTCGTTGTCACATGTGGAGCTGCACATCAGCTGTGCTGAGTACAGAATTCACATGGCTTCTCCTTGGGGCAGCTTCTTATGCTCAAAGTGCACCGAGGCTGAAGGAGAATGCACAGGAATTCCTACAGAAGTCTCTGGCTGAGTCGAAAAGGAGGCACTGAAATGTGCTGCTGTAACAGGAATGTAATGAAAACTGTAATATCAGCACTGGGTGCTGGTGAAATTATCCAGTTTTTTCATATCATGCTGCAGATTTCTCTGCTGTCCTGTACCCTCATATTCTTGTGGGATTGCTTAAAAGAAATAAAGGTGATGCACCAGAGATGTCTGGGATGTGATAAAAATGAGTCTCTAATCAATATCCCTTAACTATACAACTAGGGACAATATATTAATATCTAAGAGGGGAAAAAAAAAAGAGGGTAGAAAGTTCCTTCCTGTGTTTAATCATAAAATTATTTCCTGTAGATGCTGAATACTCTCCTTACGGCCCTGGAGGTGTTTCGGTAAGAGCACATTTGACTGTGCCTTGAGGCTCACCAAGGGCTGGGCTGTCCCCTCACCAAGCACACAGCTGTAAAACATCCTACACAAGGCAAGAACAAGGATCTGACTCGGATTTGAATGACTTCTTGGTCCAGACAGGAATTAGCCTGAGCCAGCTCCCTTGCCTTGGTGTGTTTTAGGAAGCTGATTGGGATTCTGGGGAACTAAGCCAAGCCTTTGTCCCTCCTAATGTGCCCACTCTGAGTGAGATGTAGCAGTGCCAGCCCTTAGAAAGGTGCCATTTGTGTTCTTAAATGCATTCAGATTTTCAGGCTGGAGGTGTGGGGATAGGCCAATCATTAGTTCTCAGTTTAACTTTTTTCCAGGGGTGTTGTGACCTCCTGCCCACAGAGGGTTGCAGGCTGTGCAGCTGCACAGGGCCAGGATGTCAACACTGGCATGCACAGCTGCCAGCATTGCTCAGAGGTCAAGCTCCCAAAATTATGAGAGAGTCCAAGAGGAGAAGGAAGAAACCTAAAGCTTGGAAAAAGGCAGGGGGGAAAAAAAGTCTGAAGCTTAAATGTTTGTGGCAGTTCCTAAGCTATGGCAAGAGGTGCTCCTGTCTCCGCAATCCTGTCCAAAGCCAGGGTTTAACCAAGAGCCAGGCTTCCTTCCCAACTCCACCCTCAGCTTCAGCAAGGCCAGACCAATTCTCCCAACACTTGACAAAGCAGATCTATCCCAGGGAAGAGTTTTTCCAGCATGCTGGGAAAAAAATCTGGCAAGGCCTCTGGACAGCTTCAGTGATCAAAACACTCCAGGGCCTCTCATTTATTGGTAAGATTTTCCTATGATTCCTTGTTTAGTTTTCTTTTTATAGATTTTTGTCATTCCTGTGAAATGACAAACCCAAACAAAAAAAAAATGTGTTTGCTTTATTTCTGTCCTTTTAAAACTCTTCTAATGAGGGTAGCAAAGAGATGCAGGAGGATGGAAGAGGCTGTAGAGGGATCAGCTGCTGAGCCATGTCAGTGGCTATGGACCAGTTTGGCTCAATCATTCATGGCACAGGTGACCATTTTTTGGAGGCTGAGGGATATTGGGGTGTCCCTTTCCTGCTCCCTCCATCCCAGTTGATGCTGTCCCAGCTCCATTTCACAGTGTAGGGCAGGAATTCCCTTCTCCTGCAGAGTTTAGGAGAGCATCCCAGGATGCTGTTGCCAATCCAGCTCCAAACAGCGAGTGAAGGCTTTGAATGATTTGTGAGAGGTATTTTTCTCTCTGTGGAAATGTTCAAACCTTCACACACGGGCTGTATTTCTGCATTAACTCAAAGTGAATGATCTCATACCCTTGAATTAAATCATTGGGGACGATGATGGTAAACCTGGCTTTATATTGATAGTGTCATCTTATTGTCCCTGCTCTGCATCTCCTTCCCCGTGTCAGTGTGGATGTTCCAGCATCCCTGTCATTTAATGCAGCTCTCTCTGGCCTTACAGGATAGATGGCTCCATCCTAAACAGATTAACTCCTCCTGAGGAGCCACACAAAGGGGATTTATGTTCCCTGGATCTGCATGCAAATACACAGCTGCACGACGAGGGGACTCGTGTGCACATCAGGGACAAAACACACCCTGAAAAGCCCCTCCCCACATCCACAGGCCTGCAGAGAGGAAGAGCAGGAGGAACACTGAGAGGCTGATCCCAGCCCATGGGGTTTGCATCAGGCTAAATAATATTTATCTGCAAGCATTTATCTACCAGGTTCACGTGGAATAAGACACAGGTGACTCACTCAAGGGGATTTTTTTGTCTCTCAAACACTATTAAACTTCTGGAAAGCTCACAGCATCAAACTCTTACTAAAAAGTTTCTTTTTTATACGTACAAATTTACAACAGCAAAGAGCAAATTCTTGAAGACAGAGTAGAGACCTGTCCCTAGAATACAGAATGATATCACATGAATTTCTGTGTTTCAGCTCCATTTAATAACACCCAATTTTTCTAACCCAATGGCAAAATAATTTTTCTAAACTACTAGCAAATGTATTCTATTCTCTCCTAATAAAAATTGAGATGTCCTGATCAAGGGTTTGATGCAAAACTGAAAGAAACCAGTGATAATCTTTCCACTGACCTCAATAAGCTTGGATAGACCCTGAAATAAAAGTTAATGTGTATCAGGAGAAACAGTGATCTGGAAGTGAAACAACACAGATAAATCTATTGCCTAAAATTGCTGCAGGAATAGCATTTGTCTGATGTTTTTTAGTATAGTTACATTCTAAAATACATTCTCTGTGTGGTTAGAGCAAGCTTTTGCCTTAAATGAAAAAAAATGGAGCCAGTCAGACTTCTCCATTTGAATGCTGACGGCATTTTTCATTTTTATGCCCTTCTCCAAAGCAGAAAAGCAGGAGATTTTGCTGAAGCGATAAGGGAATTTATACATTCAGAACAGATCTGCACTATTATGACTCCAACATGTAATGCTGAGGCAATAAAATTTATGACTGTCTTCCTCAGTGCTTTAATGAGGCATTGCAAGGCTCACTGTATATTTGCAAATGTCTTAACAGATAATGATTTTAAAAAGTACTGGAGTACAGCTGCCAGCACAAATGGTCATAACACCAATTATCTTTGCAGGATTTAGTCATTATGTAGAATCAGAGGCAAAACTGAATCACGGGCCAGTTTTCTCCTCCAGTTTGTGAGGGAAGTCAAGGGAACACATTTCTCCAGACCCATCTCCTGTTAGCTTTCCTCTCCACTGCTGGCATAATCCTAGCAATTAAACTGAGCCTCCTGATGAGACTTATTACTTTTAATCCAGCTTGTTACAGGGCATAAGTGGTTTTGCTAATCCGTTTTTGGCACACCTGCTTTTCCCAGCACAGCCCTCCTTGTGATGGGAGCAGGGGTGCTCCGGGAGCACCTGGCACAGGCTCCCTGATGGATGAGTGGCTGACACCCCACTCGAGCGAGTGATCCTAAATCCACAATCAGCTCAGAGTCATGTGGGACCGGGGAGAGATGGGGAAGGTGAGTGGATTGACAAAATCAATTGTGGAAATAAATTCCTTGCAGAAGACTCTCCATAGCTGTACATCTTTGGGCCTGAAAGGGCAGGAAAGTGGGATGGCCTTTGTTGCCTATCTCCAAGCTCCCCAGACTCTTCCTTGTTTTTTGGAGTGAGTCTGTTTGTTTGGGGAGGAAATGGCAAATGATTAAAACCTTCCATCTCTTCTGTTTCACTGCCAAGCCACGGCCAAAGCCACGGGCTTGTTTAAGGTCAGGCCAGTGTATGGGGGTTTGGGGCATTCCAGAAAGGTGCAATCATAGAGTCATGGAATGATTTGGGTTGGAAAGGACCTTAAAGATAATCTAGTTCCAACCCCCTGCCATGGACAGCAATGCCACCCATGAGATCAGCTTGCTCAGGGCCCCAGATGACCTGGCCAATGACTGATGCTAACTTCTTTTCCCTTAAATTCAGAATTAAGCAATCAGAAGCAGCAACGTCTCTGTTTCTCAGAAGGACATCTGTGGCACATTGACCTCTTCAACTTCCCCATTTGCTTTTAGAGTGAAGGGAGAGCCCTTTATGTGTCATTTTTCCTGGGAAACTCAACTAAGAGCAGCCTTTGGCAGAGGATTGCGTCAGCAGCTGAAGGCTGCTCCTGGTTTTCAAAGCACGGGATCCTGCTGGCTCCTGGGGGGTCCCTATTCCAGCAGCAGTGGGTTTGGGAGACACTGAGGGCTGCTCTGCTAAGCAGTGACTCAGCTCCCCACTAGAAAGGTCAGAGGTTTACTCATAGGTCGTGATGAAGTCATTAGTCCTGAATTTCCATCATACTGGACGGAATTCAACCAGCTCCCATGGCCTCAGCGTTCATCTGAGCAATTCCTCTTGGCTGGCTCTGAGTGAAGCCATGGAGAGATGTCAGGACACTGACCTGATCTGCCCTGCACCCCTGCAGCAGCCACAGTTTACTGCCCAGGTCTGAAGAACAAACCTCCACCATGCTGTCTTGTCTGCTCCCACACCTGAATGGCCAGATAAGGCAGAAACCTGTTTATTAATTTAGCTTCCAGGTCAGGCATGAAAGGAAAGGATGTGATGAGCTCACTGGCTTAATGTCCTTAGCTGCTTGGGTTGATTTAAGGTATGTGTTTTGGTAAGGTCCAGAGACCAATTTTTCCTGTCTAATAAAGCAGATAAATGGAAAGGAAACATTTGCCTCAAAATATTTTCTGCAAATGCCCGTGGTTTTTCCCTCTGAAATAAATGAGATTTTTATTTTTGTGTCATTCACTTGGATGCACTTCATAGGATCACAGAATAGTTTGGGTTAAAAGGGATCTTTAAAGGTTACTCGGTGCCACCCCCTGCCATGGGCAGGGACACCTTCCACTATCCCAGGGTGCTCCAAGCCCTGTCCAACCTGGACCTTTCCAGGGATGGGGCAGCCACAGCTTCTTTTCCATCTAGGGACAGAGCTCATGTGAGGCTCTAAATGGTAACATCTTGGTGATTTATTTCAGCTGAAAAATCCTAAAGAGAAGAAAAAAAAGATGCTTTGGGTTGCACTTCTCCCCATTCTCATGCCCCAAAAGTTTTCCTTAATCTTAATATTCCATAAACACATTCACCTCAGTATATGGTGCCACTGCAGGATGAAAAAGGCCTTGAAATAGGTGCTGTATAAACCATGGAAGGCAGAGAAATTCCCAATCCAACCATTAAACACAAGAGGAAATGGTGACAAAATAGCCTGGCAGCTGCCTGCCCACACCTGAGACCAAACAACACTTCTGGAAGCAAAGATCCCTCAGAAATTCCCATTTTGGATCAGCATCCCACAAGCAGGTAGAATGTGAGCATTAATTTGTGGATTGCAACATCCACTGAGGTCAAAGTGAAGACTCAGCTCTTTTATGCACTCATGTTGCTAAGAGCAAGTGTTGCTTTCATTTACCAACCCACAAATCCCATGTGTGGTATTATTTCCCTGTTTTTCAGTACTAAGAAATGTGTCTATATAAAACCTCTCAGAAATATTGCTCCAAGGATTCTGTAATTCATTGTAACTCCCAGCCCTAATAACTACAAGGTGATTTTTCATAGATTTCTAAAATTGGCAGGCTAATATTTCTTGGATCAGTCAAAAAAGAAATACTGCTCTATCCTTTGCTTATCCTTTCCTCATCAACACGTGTAATTACAAAAACATATTTCCCCAGCCCAGGATTTCAGGATTCCCTGTCAGAGCCATTCTCCCATCCTCCAGGAGCCAATCTGAATCCTATGACTCCAGGGGAATGTCAACTGATTCATCTCCCATCCCTCATGGCCATAACTTCCATTTCTACCTATCAAATATCTGTCACAGCTGGAATGGATGAAAAGCAGAGATATTCTTACAAACCTAAAACTGAAAGGCATTCATACTGAGGAGAAAAAATGAGGATACAGAGGTTTCCATTCTCCCCAGACAGAGAGGGACAAAGGACCCTCTGAATTCTGGGAGGGAACAGAGCACCAGCTCCAAAAACAAGCAACCTTCTGCTTATGGAGGGCTCTGTCTGGTTCCACTCACTGCTGTCATTTAATCAACTCACAGGTTTAACCTGCACTGGAAACAGCCACCTGTATGGAAGTCAGGAGTGTGCTGTGCAAAAGAAATGGGATTCTTAAGCCAAAAAGAGGAAGCCCTTTCCACACAAAGGTTATGGATGCTTTTAATTCCAAAGCCCTGTGTGCCAGGGCTGCAATAATTGATGCTGGAACTTGACAAGCCAGATCAGTGATTAATGGTGAGTTTGCTAGTTTTGAACAAAGAGCTGCAGCAGAAGCTAAATCCATTTGCACTCTGTCATGGGAGGGGTGTGCTTTTAAAAGGACAGGCAGAAATTGGCAGGATGCTTTACAAGGAGTCTGGTGGAGAGCTGGATTTTCTGCATCCTTTAATAACAGCTTAATTTCATTTAAAGCATGCCACATATTCAGGTTACTACAAGCACAGGGCGGCTTATCTGACAAGTGGTTGTGATGGATCTCCTGTATGTTAAACACTTTGCTTCAGGAAGTGTCAAAAACATGATTGATTTCCTTTTATCCCTGTGCCGTGGGGAGTTCTGTTGCAATTCCATGCACTTTGTCAGAATTAAAACAAAAAATCCAGGCAGGCAGTACTGAGCAGCATGGAATGCAGGCAGTGCACGTCATTCCTTTTGGTGGGAAATAAGGGGTGGTACCATTCTCACCTTTTAAAAGATCTTTACCCTCAGGTGGAGCATCCCTCTGCCTCAATGGTGATCTATTATTTCCAACCCTGCTTTCTTAATAAAAGAGAGATTGTTGGATCTGAAGCCAGGATCAGCCCTGTAGTGCTGCTAATCCCAGGTATAAACTAATCAAGAGTTAATCCTCGAGTTCTCACTCAGAGAAATTCTCCTGACTTGTGCACACAGGTCAGGATTTGACTAATTTGTGATGATACATTAGAGCTGCAGCAGTGATAAATGTGGCAAATGCATTATGAACAGCAGCACCGTGCTGGGATGGTGCCAATGGCATGTTCTCCTCAGGGATGGCTTTTTGGGAGCACCCTCTGCTCTCCCTGTGGTGCAGGACACGGTCTGTGGTGCCACCATGGCAAGGCAATTGTGTTTTAAAGCAATGGCACAAGACTGTCCCGTCAAGCAGGAGGAAACATCACCATCCACATTCTTACCACGTGAACCCAAAGTCAAGGTAATCAGAGCACAGGTTTTCCTTCCCTGCAGGAATGAATGCCTGTTGCTGAAATATTTTCAACACAGTGAAAGGTTAATGTATGCATTGCCATGCATGTAATTAACACTACTTCTCTTGTAGCACACCACCTTTTAAAATTAGCATTGCTTTTGTCCATTTTGTCGCAGGAGCTGGCATTTCCCTTAATTTTGTTCATATCTTTGATTTACAGCAGTGGTTTTCTGTCCTCCACACGTGTATCTGCAACCCAGGCAGAAATCTCATTTCTGAGCCTGAGCTGCTTTCTCAGTCGGTGCTTCAGGGGCACCTGGTGGTGCCCAGCACAGGGAGTGCTCCCGAGGCAGCCTGCGGGCAGGGAAGGGTGCTCTGCCCCTGTTCCCTCTGCACCCACAGCACCCAGGGCCTCCCTGCAAGCCTCCTGCCACTCCATGCCTGCAGCTTGAGATGCAGCAGCTCCTCTCTGCCAGTTCAGCCCCTTGCCAAAGCCCTGCATCATCCCGAGATGCCTTAACCCACCCTGCCCCTCCATCCCAGGTCCCATCTCAGCTCCTCTTTGACATTTTGACATTTTTGGTTCATCTGCTGAGCTGCTCCTGCTGCTGACGTGTGTCAGTGCTCCCAAGGGATGTCAGCCGATTGCTGTGCTGCAGCTTCAGCTTCTTCTGTAATGATCAAGGCTTTATGAGACCCTGACTAGGAGCTGACTCAATTCAGGGTTTGATTGGAGCCTTCACTCCATTTAATATTTGGATGCTCAGTGTTGGAAGCAAAGCCATCCCCAGGCAGATGCTGACTGCAAGCGTGTCACTGTCCTGGGTCATGCTTCATCTCAGTCTCCTTGAATCCACAAACTCCATAAAAATGAAGGGTAAGACCATTTCCTGGTCCATGTTTTTATCTTTTGACAGGTTTTTGAGCAGGCTTTCAGGTGTCACCAGCCCGAATGGCAGCACGTTGTCTTTCTCGAATCAATGCTCATTTCCTGATCAGATGTCAGAGTCCTCCTTTTCCTGTTCCACACTTTGTCCTTGTGATCCCAGGGCTGCTGTGGGGGGCCTGGGACGGGGAAAGCACAGCCTGTCACGGGTGTTTGTAGCCAGGAATGGAGAGGGAAAGCAAGGGGAATACTTGGAGGCTGTTTTATTCCATCCTGCTGTTTGTTTCCTCCTTCTTCTGGCCCTGCTCCTCCACAAAAACAATCCAGGCTGGGGAGGCTTAACAGCCCTCCCATGGCTTGGTGGTGGAGGTACATATGGGACTGGAAATGCCCGTAGGAGAAGGAGGACACCATAAAACCATTCCTCTCCTCCTGCTATTCCCATCACTGCATTACCCTCCACAATAGGGGCCATGAGTGCCCTGCTATGGGAGTTCCGTCCCTGCAGACAGGATGCATCACTCCCTTCCAAGCCCATGAGGAGTTTCAAAGTCAAAGTATTGGGAGAAAGAGAGAGGAAAAGGGTCCTTTCCTATTGTAGTTTACTGAATTATTTTTCACCATCATAGAAAAAAAAATACAAGGGAGGAGAAGGCTTTTAAAAGACCAAAAGAAATAAACATCAACTGAAGTTGCATTGCTCCAGTTGTCAGACTTAGAATTTTTAATACTTTTAACATATCTGAAATGCCTCTGGAAACCCAAAGGCCTTCTTGGGTTTTTTGTGTTTCCTTTTAGCTTGATGAAAAATGAGCAAAAGCCCATGTTTTTGTTTTTCCAGCCTAACACAAAAGTTCTCTAAACAAGGAGGAATATCCAGGTCAACAAAGCAGGAACAGGCTGCACCATGGAAAAATAAAACATCAGCTCAGTTTCCAGAGAGGTGAAGAATCAAAGGCCTTGTCCCTGCCAGGAATTCCCGTCTCCCAGAGAAACTCAACAAATTCAAAAAAGACCAGCAGAAAACTCTCTAAAAGGGGGTTTTATTTTTGTTCCCCATGGGAAAAGGGGATTTTACATCCTCTGCCTCTTGCAAAAACCCTACATTTTCCTAACTGAAAGCTGGATACGTTTTCAGTGTGTTTTCAGTGCTTTACAAATCATTTTGCATTTTACTCTCCCTTGTTCCCCTGCCACGGGAAGGGCTGCATTTTTGATTTATATTTCATAGGGGTAGGTGATGATACTTTAAGTCATCTTGGAAAGCTGTTAGCACAAGGAGTCCTGCTAGAACATAATCCTCTGCAGAAACTGCCTCTTCATGAGAGCTATTTGCAGGCTGGATCCCACCAGCAGGGCTGGGCCAAATCACAGCCAGTCATAAAATATGATCCTTAGGTCTGTTCTTTCCCTAAATTGACTATCTTAAGGCAGAAATCCTTCAGCAGGTATTTTAGCCAGGGACTAATGATATTTTATCCCAGTTGAGTAACCCCACTCCCACTCATAAAACTCCACGTTATCTCAAAAAGCAGCCCTCTGGATTTAGTTGTGCTTAGTCAGTAAAGCCCAGCCTATTTATTTTTGTTCTTGTCCTGAAAGTATTCACTAAATTCAAACACTTAATGAGAATTGCACCAAACCAAAATTATTTTTTAAAAGCTGTAATAATAAAGGGTATCTGGAAGTCTTCCAAGTATTTCTTAGGAAAATTCTTTCAAATTCATATGCATTAAGAAAAGCACTTTTCATTCCAAGCACACTGACAAAAAAAAAAAAAACTAGAGCTGGGAAAAATATTTTGGATTTGGTAAAGGGTGGCAGCTTTTTCTTTACTTTTTTAATAGTTCAGTAAAGACCAACTTGTAAAAATAATTTTCAAAATCAACTGCAGAACAACCCTGACTGAATTACAGCAACAAAAACCAAGTTAAACAGCACCTTCCTCGGCAATTTGCAGTGAGAACATCAGGCTAGTGCAGCAAACACATTTATTTGTGCTCCACATATTGTTCTACATTTCAGCAGTGGCCAAGGTGAGCATATTTATTCGAGGAGCTGATGCTGTCACCCTTCCTTGGCTGGCATCTAAGAAATTGCACATAATTACTGGAAAATACAAGGTGGGAAGGAGCTCCTCTTCCTTGGCTTGAAAACCTAAATCATGACTTGTCCTTCAAATCCCAGAATCACAGAATGGTTTGGGTTGGAAGGGACCTTAAAGATCATCTTGTTCCAATTCCCTGCCATGGGCAGGGACACCTTCCACTATCCCAGGTTGCTCCAAGCCCTGTCTAACCTGGCCTTGGTATTGATCACTGGGAGGAAATTCACGTAAACAAAAAATTCATGGCTCCAAAGATGTGTTTTCCTCCTTCTTTGCTCCACCTTGGCTGCCCATGTCCAGCTTTAAGTGCTACTGCATCCTTCTGCAGCTGCCAGGACCTTTTTCAGGCATTAGGCACAGAGAGCAGCTGGAGCTGTGAGAGGGGGCCCAGCAGGAAAAGAGTCTCCCAAATGCCTCCTCCATTGATTTTCCTCTTTTTTGCTGGATCCTATTTTAGCCTTTTTATGACACTGGCAGCTGTAATAAAATATGCAAAGTCATGAAACTCTCAGGACTGCCTTGAGCTCATCCAGTTTGGCACAAAGGCCAGCAAAGAGCAGAATTTCCTCCCTGATGGACGTGCAAAAAATGCTCCTTTCCAAAGCAGGAGAGCCACAAAATGCTGTAGAAAATCCCACCAGGCATCACCGAGGACAGGGCAACCCCTCTTGTGGATTAAGAACAGTTGAGAGCAGCAGGATTGTAAAGAACAGGAAGATGCAGGAGGTGGGGAAGCTCCAGCCTCTTTTACATGGTCTGTAAAAATAAATTCATAAATAAAAAATTGTCTCCGGGTGACCTCATTGGCCTTGCTTTCATCTGTAGACATTGCAAATTGGGAACAACAAGACACTTCAGCAAATTGGAAAAGTCATTGAAATAGAAAGAAGAGGGAAACTGTTTCAAGCAGAACATTGTTATTTTTGTCAAGTGTTTACCAAAATACAAGCGGAAAAATTATTTTGAAAATTCATCTAGCTCTGGCATCACTCAAAGCTCAGAGAGGGCAAGGGGGATGTGAAGTAGTTTTTGTGTAGATGTGATTTACTCTATGTTAGAGATGGATGTAGACTGTCTGACTTCATCAGGTTAATTAATTATATGCTAGCCTGAGTCAGATTAGGTAATTGCATTTCTGATTGATCAGCGGTCTTACCAGAAGGTGGATGCAAGCCAGATATCTTAAAATATCCCCACTATTCCACTTGCTTCCAAATAGGTGTTTTAGCTTTGAATTTAAGGTCAGAGCAGCTCCTAACAAAGCAACAAGCCCCAGTTTCTCAGTGTGGTGATGCCTTCTGGGCTATCTGAAGTACAGATGCGTTAACAGGAGGGAAGTTCTGCCTTAGCAAAGAGGGGCACCACTCTGAGGTAATTACAGATACATCTCTTGAATGTCAGTGCCTTGCTGTAACAGATCTACATGCGAGAGTGGGGGGGTTATAAATAAAATGGCACTTGGCACATCTCTCACTGCAGCAGGGAACAGGGCTGTCATGCAAACATATCCTCACGGTACCTCGGAGGATCTGCAGAGCCACGGGAGCAGCCTGGCTGACACTGTCATGTCCCACTTCTGGAGATGTGTTAACCAACCCTGAATTTGTTCTGATCCTATTCTGGCTTTGCTGTACCTAGAAGAGAAGAACTCTGGGTCACGAGCTTCTACCTTATAATTGTAACATATGGGCTCAAGAAGTGCCTGGCATCCTCTGTGGGAAATTCAAGGAACGAGCTGTAGTGACACTGCTTGCTAAATGCTGCAAGGAGATCACTGGAATTCATTGCTATTTTCATACCTCTGTGACAGGGGAAACTGATTCAAGGCACTTTGAAAATGTAGCTGATTTGCTCTGAAGGCTGAGACAATACAGGCTGAGAGCAAAGGCCAAGAGCAAATTCTTTCCGAGGAAGCTGAGCATGTGTTAGATATGCAGGGACCTTCTAAATCAGTGGGTAATGCAACTGCTGCAGCAAACGCCCCTTGCACAGACTCTTTCCTTTCCAGGATTCAGAAGGTTTTGAAGCTGGATTTTGCCAACCTCACCGTTCTTGTCCCCTCTGCATTTCAGGTTCTCCACCCAGCAAGAAAAACGAAATAATTAAATATTCTGAAAAAGAAAAAAAAGAACGGCTAGCAGGAACTAAGGAGATTATCAACTCGGATAGAGAGCAATCCCCTTTAAAATGTCTGTCTTTGATATGCATCCCTCGAGGTACATATAAGGCAGCCCCTATTGAAATTGGTGGCAATTAGGCACTTAGGTACCTCGGTGGTACCTCAGCCTTCCCATTCCCCAGCAGTTGGAACAAAAGCTTTTGAGTTCGAGCCCCTGCAGGAAGAATTAGTTTGGGAAAGGGAAATGGGTTTACAAGTTGTGAACTCAGACAAGGACATTCAAACAACAAAAACCTGGCGGACTCCTTTGTTCAGTCACAAAAGCCAACCACCATTTGGCTGAAACCTTCGGTTTTTCCACTGCAGCTCCTCAAAGGAGCTTTTGGAAGGTCAATTTGCAAGAAGCAGATAAAACCAGCTGCCAGTAAGGAAATGCCATCTCATAGTGGGGAAAGGATGTGCTGGGAAGGGAGCGCAGATGCTGGGGCTTAGCAGGACCAAAAACTGTCCCCACCATCAAGTAGGAGCTGAGTGAGGGCATGAAGCTCCTGCAGCAACTGTTCTGTGGGAGAACCTGCCCATGCTGGGGCTTCACAAGAGCATGAGAGAACCAAGAAGTTCTTTACCAACACAAGCTTTTATTAGAGAAACAGCACAGACCACTTCTTGCTGGTTGCCTTCCTCTGCTTCTCTCCCTTTCCCCAAAAAGACACACGGTTTGTGCTCTCTCTTTACTGCACAGCTTCTCCCCCAGACTTTCTTCCTCACCCAAAACCTTGCTGAAGATGAAGGAGACAGGACTTACAGAAGCAGACGCTTTTGAAGAAAGCTTAAAGGAAACTTCTGAACAGCCTGGCTGGGTAAATGCTGAGAAGAATGTGAGTATCTGCCTGCCTATGTCTGAAAATGGAAAGGATGGGAAGGAACTGTTCAAGGTGTTTCAGGAGGTTATAAATAAAAATAATGAGATGGGATTTCAGAGAGAAATGTTAAGGCTGAATAGCAACGGGAATTTCCTGACACTGGGTGCTTCCAGTGGTTCCTAATGGTTTCTTAAGGAAAAGTGATGGATGAGTTCTCAGTGAAGGCATGAAGTGGAGAAGAGACTGAGAAATGCCCATCAGGCAACACCACACCACTGGGCAGAGGTGGCAGACTCAGTCCTCCTCCACCTCCCCTAAGTCCTTTTTACTAAAAGTAATGTTACCCTAAGGCAGGTCCCCAACCAGCCAGAAGCAACCAAATTTTTGTCACACAAATGCAGAAGCTGGGAGTCTCACTGAAGTGTGTGATCCATGCTTAGCAAGGTTTCTGCTAAATTCAGTTTACTAAAGTTCCTGAATCTGGTTATAGAGCTACTCCTTTCCAGATGTTGGTTATATCAGCATTTTTAGCCTGCAGTTAGAAAACCCCGCATTACAAAGAAACCATGGTTTTTGCATAGGTTCAGCAATAAAATCACAGGCCAGTTTTGAACAATTCCAGGGATGGGGCAGCCACAGCTTCTCTGAGCAACCTGTGCCATTTTCCTTTTAAATGTAGCCCAAGGTAGGAGGAAAACCAGGAAAATTAATGTTTCTGCACTTGTCACACGCTTTATACACGAGATTTATGAACCACACCATCTGCACATGCACCAGCCCCAACCACATGAGAGCTGGATCCTCTCCAACAGTCTGTTCCTGACTTAGCAAGTGACCTTAAAATTGTCAATCTGTGCATTAAAATCGATATAATAAATTAATTTTTTTTGAGTACTTCATTATCTGTCCCTCAAAGCTGTGATGCAGATGTTGGAAATTAAGTAAAATTTATAACAGATTCGATTCTGCATCAAACAAATCACGTTAAACCTAATGCCAGGTTCCTGGACTAGGCATGTACCTTCTTGTTCAGAATTTGGGCCTTTTCCTATGGACCTGAAATCAGATTTTGTCTCAGTGCTGTTTTCAGAAGGGAGGCCAGAGAGATGCAGCTGTATCTTTAGCCTCTGCCACTACAGCTGGGACCTTGTATTTGTGATGCACTGTGCTATAGGATTAGGTAAATAAGACAGTTCAGCTTTCGTACTCCCGAAAGAGAAGACAGGTGCCCAGAGATGCTTGGAAGCATCCCTGTTCCTCATTTGAATGTTGAAGCACCACTTTCTAAATCCATAACACTCAACTTGTTCAGAGAAAACCAAGTGCAAAGACAGCTGTGTGATAAAGTTGTGTGCTATTGGCTCTCCAAAAGCCAAAGGGTTTTTTTCCCAAAGCCTGTTACAATTGTTCCGGGTGTTGGATCTCATCCTGAAAGATCCCAGTGATGAAACATATAAATATCAAAGGAGGGATTACATTTACTGTAACTTCAGAGTCTTTTCCCTGCTGCCTTCAGGTGGATTTAGAAATGCTTGTTTAGTTTTCATTCGCTATAGGTTTTAATCTCCCCAGACAACAACAGCATGTTACTTACAAATTACTAAAATGGCAAAAATATTTCTCCTCCACACTGGTCACCAGTGAAATTCTTAACATAAAAAAAAAGCAAGAGGGAATAAGTTATTTAAGTAACTTTACAGCAACAAAATACAAGTCTGATTAACCACATACTCTCCTTTTCTCCAGCTGCTAAAAATATGTATAAAAACTTCAGTGCTGCACAGTAGAATGTTGGGTATTGCAATAAGCTGGAATGGCTTGGCTGTACACAGAGAGTGTAATGACTTGTCTAATGTCAAAGAGCAAATCAAAATTACTCCAAGGAAAAGGACGTGGGCATTCACACCTGTCACTGTGTGCCCTGCCCACAGAGGTGATGATGGAAGAGCAAATTCCTGCACCACTTTTTTCTAAAAGTGTCCTGAAAACGTCGAAATGCGTCACTACTTAACACTTGTCCTATTAGTAAATATGAATGTCAATGAAATGTTAATGTGACATTTTACCACAATCAGGGCATTAATTTAATTATGTAAAGATCCTCATTAATTAGGTTCTCTAATTGCTAAGTTTTTTTGCTTCCTACGCCTGAAATTATTAGTAGGATCTTTCTGCAATAGTTTCCATTCCAGTATCAGTGTAAAGCCCCTGGACCCACAACGTTCTCTATGACCCATTTAATAAAGTGAATTACCTTCACAGCCATCAGTGACAGAAGTGTTTGGAGTTTGTCATTGTACCTCCTACTTTGGATTAAAAAAACCCACCTCTTAACCAGGTAGCCTGAACTAACTTTCCATGATTTTACAGAATATCTTTATAAGGAGAAAAGCTTTCATGCATGATCCAAAATATATTCGACAACAGTGTTTTTTATCTCTGTTTTGCACCAAACTACCTGCTCTATCTGCTGGGAAGGTGAACAGAAGATTTTGCCAACCTGTTTATGATAAATGTGTTAAAAACAAGTAGACGCTGAAAAAATTTCCAGGCTTGGTAGAGGACCATGTATTTTTTTGCTTCAAATTCAGCAGTGTGGGGATGTGTTTCTATACATTAACCAGAAGTCTGGTTGCATATTCCACACTTGAAGTCCAGCAACAGAAGCTCCCATATCCATCAGTGACAAGGCCATTGTTTGCTTTTCCCCATAAATTCCAAGTGGTCTCTACAGCAGCCAAAAGCACCATCCCAGGATAAAATGTTATTTTTCTTTCACTTTAGCAAATAGATACCCAGGAGGGTGGAGGGCTGGGTTCCTGTGTTGTCAGAAAAATTCATTTCCAGCTGATGATGACAGGGAGCAGAGAACTGTGTGATGATAAACCATCAATTTTCCTTGCTTTGAGGAGCTCAGCACCATGGTGAGCGCAGGGAAATTCAGCAGCAGTTGAGGTTTGGAGCTGGAGGGCTGTGTGTCCATGGGGTAATTAAGCACACAAATCCTCTGATCCATGGCTGCTTGTCAGCCGTGTGCTCCAGTGCACAGATTATCGTGCAGAGAGGGAACACCAGGGAATGTCAGTCAGAAACTGCTGCTTCTGTCTGTCTGTCCTGTGGGAGCTGAGGAAGTTCATCAGCACGCTGGGGCTCCTTGCAGGGAACACCAGGATGCAATGGGGACACCAGGATGCGCAGGAAGTGGGATCTGCACGTCCTTTCTGCATGAAGAGACCACAGCCCCACCAGCTCTGTCCCCACCACCTCCTTCTCGTTTGTTTTCCCATTTTATTCTTGTTCTTTCAGGTGGAAATGACTAACTCCTTCCAAAGGATGCTGGTGGAGAACAACTTATTTATGTCCCTTGCCCAGCTGGCCAGAGTCTGTGCAGGAAATGCAGGTGATTTATCAGAGGCTGTCCACAGACATGGGAGATGGGCTTCCTGCACAGCTCAGGGGCTCTTCCCTTCTTTTATTTCCTCTCCTTTTTCACTCTTCCCTTTTTATGAGGGTTTCCAAATTCCTTTCCAAGGGCTCCAGTCATGTTGCTGTAAAATTACTGATTCCTGTGATACCTAACAAAGCGTTCTGCCCCTTTCAATGCAATTTTTCTCCTGCATCTCTGTGTTTGCTTACATCTCTCCCAGTTCACAGCCTGCATCCTCCATCAGTCACAACCACAGCATTGAGCTAAATGCAGTAGAAAACCACACCAACTGTGTGGTGATGAAATGAATTCAGTACACACCATAAATCTCAGAAGTAGTCCTAAAAGCATCACTCATCACACACTGCACACATCCATTGTTACCAGGATCTCCAGTCCTGAACTTAAAGGTTTCCTTCTTGAATGAGGAACTGGGTGAGTATTTTCCATTGGGTAGCACTGATGCATTTGCAGATCACATGGGCAACCCCAGCTCAGCAGAGGGTGCCCTGGTGGCACCTGCAGACGGTTTCTCACCTTATGCCATGGCACAAATCAGGGCACAAATGCCTGAGCTCATGGCCCGCAGCTCTTGCCCTCCTCAGCAAACCTCACCTTTGCCGCCCTCTCACTCCTTTCTCCTTCCACCTGTCCCTCCTCAGCAGCACCCTGTACTTTCTGCAACGAGCTGATGCCCACCCTCATTTTGGCATGCTCCTGAATTGCTAAGAGGCCTGCTTCCAAAATCCCATTTTTCATGTCTGCAGAGACTGTCCAGTTCCCAGTACAGTGTCACATTTCCCAGCACCAGGTGTTACCACAGAATCATTTACTTTGGAAAAGATCTCTAAGATCACTGAGTCCAGCCATTTTCCAGCACCACCAAGGCCACCACTGATTCATGTCCCCAAATGCCACACTCACACAGGGTTTAAATTCTTCCCGGGATGGGAACTCCACCACTGCCCTGGGCAGCTGTGCCAGGGCTGGACAGCCCTTTCTGTGAAGAAATTTTAGTACTTGTTTGGAAATATCTAATTTCTCTGTTGCCATACACACTTACACAACACAGGCAGTGCTGCCTGCTATTTACATGCTTCCTGGCACCCTAATAGAAAGGATGTTCAGGTTTTAGTGGGACTCCTCCTGTCAGAACAATTCCCACATGCTCTGTATGGGTTCTGGCTGTTCTGGAAGCATCAGGGCTGTGATGGTGGAGAGGGAAGTGTCACATAATTTCAGGAGCACATGGAGTGGAAGCACAATTCAAAATCTTTCTCTTATTAATATTTGATGCGTTGTTTTCTTTCATCCATGCTGGAGAAATCAGAGGAGTTAAAAGAAGCAAAATGATTTAAACCCCCACTTTCCTGTCCTGAGGGACTATAAACACCATTTTTCTTCCTTGATGTACCGAGTGAAGTCACTGACAGGTACTGCATTAGGGAGCAGAAACTCTCTGTGCTTTTCAGTCTGTTATAAAAGAAGGAAATGCAAACCCAGCCAGGGTCTGCAGCTGGCTCGTGGCTCCCGTTTCTGCTGGTGACAGCTCACATGCGAGCCAGGAAACAGCTGCACAGGAACGGGGCAGTGACACTTGTCAGAGTGCTGGTGACACTAAACTTCAGGTCCAGCTGACTTGTTATTCAGGTCCTGTGTGGTTTGGCTTTTATACTCTCCCTTCTGGAGGTATTTGTTGTTTTTTACCAGCCTATGGCTGAGTAGATCTGTGTGGAACTCCCGAGGACATAACCACCTTCCCCTTCACTGCTGTGGACCCCTGCAATTCTTCCACTGCAATTCCACACAGGAAAGGATCCAGGGATGAATGTGGAGTCCTCCTGATCCTTTACACATCCTACTTCATGCCCATACTGATCAAGATAAATACTTACACACAGGCATTCCACTGCCACTGGACTAATGGGTTTCCAGAAGCAGCACTGGGAAAACGTCCTGCTTGCACTGACATTTCTGCAGGACATCTTCCCCTCCTTGGAAAACCTGCTCAGAAAACAGGCTACACACATGCCAAGAGGCTGCTCAGCTGAAATTTTGAGGAGCAAACAGAATTTTTAATGGGCATATCACTATAAAGTTTGAGTTTTAATTGCATTGGGTAAGTCTTTCAGCTTGTCTTGGCACCAAGTCACAAGGAAGGTGTCTGTGTCAGGTAGTGATGAAATGATCATAAAAGTCTCCAATGACCAGCAATTTACAGAATATTACTTTCTTCTTAAGGAAAAAAGTGGAAGCTTTGTGCAAAATCATCAGTTAGTGCTTTGAATCTCAGACAAATCTGCATTCAGTGCTAGAGCGTGGGAAAGAAGCACTCCAGGGATGTGGTGGTACTGCTGCTCCTCTTGCTGCTATGACCTCTGTAGCTCTTTTTCCTGGCAGGGAATGGCAGAGGGGATGAGCAGAGTCCAGAGCCTGGGCATCTCTCAGGTGACACAGGAGGGACCCACTGGAGAAGCCACAGAACTCACAGACCTTCCAGGTGCCTCAGGGCTCCTCACGGGAGCCTCCCTTTGCAGCACAAGCACTTAATAAATTAGGTTAAAGATCTGTTAGTGCACCTCATGAAACCACTGCTCTGGCAACTACCAGGACAGGCCACGAGCTGAATGGTGAATGGTTCCAGAGGGATTACAGGGACTGACACCACAGAGAAGCACAGAACACAAGTTTCAGTTCTGGCAGCAACTCTATTAATCCAGGTGAATGTTTCATAAAATGAATGAGGGAGAATGATGTTTTCCTAAATGCATTTTTCTCCTTATACGGAAAAAAATGGAGAGAGATTAAAAGGCCATGTACTAATGCTAATTTTCTACTATGTGTTTCAGTTTGCCTGTGCCAAAAAAACATTCATTCAGGGTAGGAAAGCACAGCAAAACACAGGAAATATCCAACGCAAACAAGACGCCGAACACCTCCAATTTAAATCCCCAGCTCGTTTCCGGCCATTCTTGTGGACAAAGATCAACTGTGGAAAAATATCCATGAGAAATCTGTCCCTCCTTTCTTCCTTTTCCCTACCTATGAGTGTCTTCATAATTCTGGGTTTCCAGTGTCATACATGAAATCCCTAATTAGCTTGGTCTTTGCATGTTAAGTGCCTTAATTAGTTAATTTTGAGTTAAACAGCTCTTTTAATTGAATGATAAAGTTAACCCATCAACCCAGGTACAAAAATCAAGTCTTATTATTATTAGGGTTTTCACTATCAAGCTTCATTATTAGTGTTTTCACTTGTTCAAAACAGTGTATTTGCACTAGTCCCAGTTAAAATTCCCAGTTAAAAGTTTCCTAGTTAAACATCCCTTTTTCAAACTTTAAACCACTTGTACACTGTAAGAGTTGTTTCTCCTATGTTCATTGTCTGCTTTTGTGGATGTTTTGGGAGGTATTAGATGTATTTTAATATTTTTTTAGGGTTTTGCTTTGCACTTTAGTCTCGGGACTAACTCCAAAACCCCAGTCCTAACAGCCAATTGCTATTTTTAGCCCCATAGCCGTTATTCTGCAAGTAAGCTCCATAGCAACCTGAATCTTAATGAGGGCATGTTACCACCCTTACTTCAGCTGTTACCACCCCCCTGACAACGACGAGCTATTGGTGACAGAGATGATCTGTCAAAAGGAAAGCCCCAATCACTTTGGACCAAAGGGGTGTGCTATGGGCGGGCTGTGGGCGGGCTGGGGCGGAGCAAAGGCACTATAAAACAACGAGGCAGGCGCCAGAGCCACACAGAGACCACTGTAAATCAGCTGTGGTGGACACCGGTGCTGGGTACTTAAGCCTTACTCCTTTTAAGGAGCCTTTAATAATTTTTACCTTTGAGTTTTGGATTAGCTGAAAGTCCGCCCAGCACTGCAAGTTCTTCCACCAGAGGTCCAGTGCTGTCTAAGCCTGAAGATCTCTAATCTCTGCGCTCCTGGGGCATAACCTCCTGAGCCACTAGGATCCCAAATTTTATATTTTGCTAATTTTTGTAATTTTTCAGTTTTTCAGTTTTTCATAAACTATTTTAATTTTTACTAAGACTTGTCTCATTTCTCACACCAGTAAATGCTGGCGAGTTTTACAGCTGAATCAACTCACGATTCCCCTTAATGAAACACCCTTCCCTGGGCTCAGAGAACCCCAGCTTCCATGGATCCCGTGGTCCCAAAGAATTTTCTATCTATTCTCATTTTCCTTCACCCAGGAGGAAACTCCATGGATCCATCTCTCCTTTAGCCACGAAAAACCCAGTTTGCTTTGATCACCAAAACCTGGCTGAGAGTCATCCAGGGACAAGGCCTGGGGCTGGGAGTGTTCATAGCTTTTTTGATTATGTTGGACACATTTTCTCCTTTCTGCCTTTGGTTCATATTTGTCCATGGGAGGGGAGTGTGTGATCTCTTTGTAGTCTTTAGATAGCCAAAGCTGGACACAGTAGGCAAGCCACACTGGATTCAATCCCAGGCCACAGCAGGGGCTTTGCAAGACAGTCTTATCTCAGAAAATCAGGGATTCATGCTTGATCTTCTCATAGCAGATAGAGTTCAAATACGAATCCCTCTGCAGATTAAGAAAAATACTTAGTTTAAACAGGTCTAAAGGACACACCCTCCTGCTACAGTTTTCCCAGCAGGAGCAGGGGACTTGCCAATAGAAAGTCCCCTTGCCAAGCTTCTTGTTCTTTGAAAGAACAGATTTAGCCATTCTCCATTAACACAGACCAGTAATTAAAACCACGTGACCCAAGTGTGATTACAAAAACAATGACAACAGCGCTAAGCTTTTATGCTTTATGACAGCAAAATCCTTCACTGAATTACAGGAATAAGCATCGTCCTGCAAACCTGTGGTTTAAGTGGGGAAGCCTTCAAAACCAGACAATGAGCTAATAGGATGGTTTTATTTTACATGAGTTGTTTCTCTGTCCTTCTCCAGGAACCAGCTGGAGTGATGCTGCCCAAGCTCAGGTGGTGCTGCTGGACAGACAGATAGAGGATGTGACCCCCACTGGGCTCAGCTGTCCAGCCTCTTACCCACAGAGGGAACAGAATCACCACAAATCACCATCTTTTCCTTCAAATGAGTTTTTCTTTCAGGCAGGAAAAGTCATCAAAGTTTTGTTTTGGCTTCCTCTTTCATTAAAAAAAAAAAAGAATGCAGGCAGATGGGAGCATGTGTGAGAGCACAAAAAGGGCTCTCCCACATCTTCGGAAAGTAGACTCTTCCAAACCTCATACCATCCTTTCTTTAGGAATATATACTTTTTTAAAAGAGTTAATTATAGTCTTATCTCAGAAAATACAGGATTCTTGCCTGACATTCTTGTGGCAGCTAGAGTACCCATGTGAACCTCTCTGAAGATGAAGACTCAGTTTACACAGGTGTAGCCCAATCCTCTGCCTAAACCCTGCTGAACTTTTAATGGCTCTGACACCCCAGCCTCCCCCTGTAAAAGCAAGCCTTGGGTGTCTGCCTGCACACAGGACAGGAAAGTGGGACTCTTCCAGGAAATGCTGTGTTTTCATTCCTCAAAAAAACCTCCAACAACTTCCTTCAGCTTATTTTTGTTCCCTGCTCCTCAGGTGCCACCACCCATGGGTGCCCACCAGTGGTGTCAGCCTATCAAGTGTCAAACCTTGCACTGGGGCTGCCACCTAAGCACCCAAACACATCACCCTGGCCAGGAATGACAAGAACACACACTGGAGTGGCATTTCCCCTGCACAAAAGTTCCTCTGCCTTTTTCCTTCGCAAAATAAAAGCAGCAGCCATGCCTTTTTTAAGCCCAGCTCTCTTCATATGCGATTGCATTCTGGATTTGTGGTGTGACTTCCCACATGTGAATTTTTTCCATTATCCTTGGCAGCTAGAGGAGTCAAATGCCAAGTGGTGGAAGATATTTTCTATAAGCCACAGCATTCGGCTTCCTGGCTGGTTGCAGTGTCAGTCGTGCTGTTGACTGTGGAGCTATCTCTGTTCCTGTATGGTGTTTAAATCCATGGAGTTGCTTCATCCCCATATGCTGTTTCCCTTTCTCACCTTTCAACTGCTTTGAACATTTTTCCAGAAATTAAAGCTTCCTTGCATAGTTTCCACATGGGTTCAAGACAAGAGATTTCCCTGGAATGGCTTTTCTCCTCATGTTGGGAAGGTTCTGGAGAACTCCTCCAAGTTCATCCATGGTCACATTTATGATATTGCTGAGAGTTTTCCCATGGCTTTATGACAGATGGTATTTGCTCTAAAAACAACCAAGTTTTCTGCTAGTTCAGTGTTGCTCTGTACTGGCGGTTGTCTCCTTTGGAAAATTACGTGCATTCCACCCCAAATTGCTTTTTATCTAAAACATTTGGAGTGTTGTTTTGTAGGGAATGTATTAATTTGATTTGTTCTAATTACCAGGGGATATAAAAGTCTGGGCCTCAGTGAAAGAGAATTTAAAGACAGACTTTGTCACAAAACTTTGGAACACAGACAGGAGAGCTTCATAAAGCTATTGACAATAAAACTACTGTTTCATTTCACTGAAACAACCAAGGATCAGTAGGATCAGACTCAGCAATCTTGGTGGGCTTTAGTTGTTAATAAATTTTGTATAAAACCAGATTCTCAGCTGCTGTAAATCAATATATCTTTATTGAGTCAAAGTAACAGTTCAACCAGCTCAGAACCCAGCCCATTGCTTTCACATCTATTTGAGAAATACGTGCAGACAATGCTGGGAAGAAAGAAAAGACAAAAAAAGTCTTTTGACAACATTAAAGTTCTGCTACCTGACAAGGACTTCAAAGGCTGGCATTCTTTACCCAAAAAGGAAAGCTGTCCTGCTCCTGCTGAGCTCAGCACTGCAGAGGGCATCCAGGAAAAGCCACTTCCCACTTGCTCCTGATTAAAATGAACATTTCTGTTGCACTGCTAAAAAAGCAGCTAAAAAGTGGCTGCACTCACGACACCAGGAGCACTGCCAAGCTAAATTACGCAGTGAAGAGGGGGAAAGGTGGGCAGATAGTGACAGGACAAGGGGGAATGGTTTTAAACCAAAGGAGCAGAGATTTACATAGATATTGGGGAGAAATTGCTCCCTGTGAGGGTGGGGAGGCCCTAGCACAGGGTGCCCAGAGAAACTGTGGCTGCCCCATCCCTGGAGTCTCCATGACCTGAAAGAAATGAATGAGCAGCTGTTAAGACACCACAGGTCTTCAGTGCACAGGAATGAGCCAGAGCACGTGTGAAATGAGGACATAAATTAATAAAAATCTCAGCATCTTGTTAACTACGCCCTAAGCCATGTACACCCCACAAATCAGCAGCTTTACAAACCTGCACAACTCTTCAGCACTGCAATCCTTTCTGTTTTATACTACAACATGGAAAATTCTTTTTTAGGGATTTTTTTTTTTTTAGGTTGGTTTTTTTTTTAACATTATGTGGTTATGGGTTACAATACCTAGGAAATTAAGGTTTATGCTACAATGTCAATGTTACCTCAACTACAGAGAAGATTGTACAATCTCAGAAGACCATCTGGCAAGAAATTGTTTTTGAAAGACATAAAAGCCAACAGATAGCACTGTTCATCAGCTTCACACCATCAGAAACCATCGGGTTTATCTTTGTACAGAGACCATCCGTGTCATCAGTCACATAATTTAGAGTGAGAAATATATAAAGATTCTGTTCATGGCAATTACAGTTATAAAGACCAATAGAGAAATCATTTGCTGTGCTGTCAGCTCAGGGATTACAGATTTCATGTGAGGTTTTAGTGACCTTAGGGCATTAAAAGTGATATCCCTCTCAGCACAGTAGATTGAAAAGTATTGATGAGAGAGTCAAGATGAGAGAACAGCAGCTTGCTAAGACATTCCTCTGCCTCTGCCCATTTACTGCTACATTAATCTTTCCTTGATCTATTAAATTCCATTTTCTTGGACACTTATTCTGGGGACATGTAGGAAACTAGCTGAACCTATATCATCACGTCAGCTGGCACCCTAAAAGGAGTCCAAAGCCATGAACCCAAAAGGATAGGGAATATGTCACTTGGCAGTGCAGGATATGAGCTTTCCACCAACAAATCAGTGAGACTGTGGCTTCCTTTTCCCCCAGTGGCATTGGCATCAAGGCTTTTAGCTAAAACTGAAAGCATTTTCATTTTTCCAAGTTACAGAACCACACCATAACCAATATTATTTTCATAGCAAAACTGATCCTGCACAGACTGAGACGGGAGGTACACTGACTTCATTAGGGGCAGGAGTCCACCTGCTTGTGCCTGCTCTGTACAATGTTTACTCACGTGAAACACCTGGCAAAGAATTCAAAAGCAGCTGGACTCCCCACCCCTGGCAGTGTTCCAGGCCAGGCTGGATGGGGCTCAGAGCAACCTGGGATAGTGGAAGGTGTCTCTGCCCATGACAGGGGCTGGAATAAGATGATCTCTAAGGTCCGTTCCAACCCTGCTGCAAAGACCTTCAGAGAGTAAAAGGTACCCAAAAAAGTAAGGTAGACCATAAGCAGTACTTTACAAACACTAAAGGAGTGCTGCAAACAGCTTTTTTCAAAGCTTTCTGGAGGAAAAAACAGGAGGGTGAGGCTCAAGCAGACTGGAGAATAGAGTGTGGGTTTACCTGCTCTTGCACTGTAACCCTGATGGAAAATTAATTCATAGCTTTAGAATTGAAGCTTCAATATCAATTCTGAGGAGCCTTGAAGGGCTTCAGTCTGATTCAGTGGTCATGAGCTTTTAGTCCTTAATGCCCCTCAAAATGTGCCCCTCAAGGCAGCAAGTGACTCCTGCCCTGCTGAGATGATGAGCTGTGACCATGGGTGGTCATGGCAGGACTCAAGGACATTCCTTTCTGTATCTTGGGGAAGGCTTTATCATATCCCTGTCTGGAGGAACAGAAACTCTTCTGCTGCTCCTCGTTACAGCCCCCAAATCCGTGTGTGAGCTGTTCAGTCTGAGCAGACTGCACTGCCTCTTCACCAGGCTGCAGACGAGCTGAGACTTCCTGAGTCACCAAAATTTCTGTGATGAAGCATTAGCAGAGAGAAAGGTGAAAATAAATACTTGAAAATAAAACATTTTCAGCTGGTTAGATTCCTAGGAATTTCTTATTTAACAGAATGAAAATCTTACTTAATCTCATCTTCAGCGGTGGCCAACGCTCAGAATTGTTCATAACTTTGTTGCTCACAGACCCCACTGAATGCCAAAGGGATGGAAGGAGTGGCAGATTTGGCAGTGCTGGATTAATGGCTGCACTTCATGATTTTAAAAGCTTCTTCCAGCCTTAATGATTTGATTCTATCCCTGCTGAGCTTCACTCACCACCACTGACCCCATCCAACTCTCTAGCTGCACATCTGCCATCCCTTGCAGCAGCCTCTTTACTCTGTGGCTCAGGGAAAACTTCTAATTCAATCCAGTGTTAGTGATAATGAAGAAAACCCACTGCAATGTCCATAATCAAACTGGGATGACTTTGAAGGTGCTACAGGTGCAAATGACAGTGGCCTCAAGCCCTGAGTTCCAGCCCTCACCTCTGACTCAAGGTGTGCATGGAAGAGGGGGACAGACACAGCACATAGGGAACAAGAGGCACCTATACTCAGCTGATGTGCTCAGTTAACCAAATATACCTGGCTGTGCATCTAATTTATTTTTCTTCCTTTGTGCTGCCTGATTTGTATTCCCCAGAAATAGTCACTCTTCAGGATTTAGAAAATAATCTGCATGTTCTGGAGAAAATCAGATTTTCATCTCTTTGTCTCCCTTGCTGTCAAAATCTTACTTTATGCCTTCCTCTCGCAATTCATTTCAACAATGGCAGTGGCACAGGTAATATTTCTCTGTGCTTGATGAACTGAGGGACACTCACATAATATAAACAAGGGACAATGACTGTGTCTGAGTCTTTGTGAAAGGTTTGAGAGCACAAGGGGGAAATGCTGTATCCCAGCAGCATCTCACTTAGCCTCACATAAAGAAAACAGCTCTGCAAACCAAGTGTCTCATCCATATTCAAAGTTAAAATCAACTCAAGCAGCACCTCAGCAGAGTGAGTCCAGCCAGCCAGGGCTGCCTCACCCAGGATTATCATCCCTCCAACTGGTGTTGTACTCAATTTTCTTTATTCCAGCTAGGAAAGAGAAAAAACGACTTCTCACCAGTGTGAGAGTGGGTTAATGGATGTCTCAAAGCCCCTCACTGTGATTCCTCCTGACCTCTCATGACATTTTTGGTGTAACACTCACATCTGTGCCAGAAGCAATGGGTCTAGCTGATAAAATACAATCCAAAAAGAAAATGTAGCCTTTCACAAGGTGACATATACCTCAAAATCACTAAACTAAGCAACAAAAGCACATGGTCTAAATCCATTTTCCATTATTTCCACACATAATTGTGTTTATCCTCAGAAACCAGCTTGTACAATGTACCTAGCTGAAAGAAAAGCAGAGAAATGTCCATCATACATAACAGATGGAAGGGAGTTTATATTTTTATAATTTTGACTTACAATTCTCTAACTGCAGCACTTCAGCTTACGAAGTTTTCAGCAGATTCCACCACTGGAATTAAGTCATGATGCTGAGCAAGTTCCAGGGAAAGGATACCCATAACCAGCCCCATTTTTTCACTATTCACTGCATTTCTGTAAGAGTCTGAGAAGGAGAGCAGTTCCAGGAATATTCCTGTGCAGTGAAATCACAGGGCTGGTCCTTGTTAAGGGTACTGATGGCAGTGGTGAATGAGCACTGATTGTTGTTACCTCTTACATTTTAAAAGATAGTTATTGCAGATGAATAATGCATAACCTTGGAATCTCTTCCCAAGGCACGTGGAGCCCTGAGTTGAGATGCACAGCACAGGCACGTTGCTGTGATTGCCTTCAGTGTGCTGCCTTCTTGTTCTGAAACACAGCGTAATGATTCCTCTTAAAACATCCATTTATAAAACCCACACCCACCAGAAGTGGGGAGGATTTGTAAGAATGAACCTCTTACGGCTCCAGTGCCTCACCAACACCTCAGACCCATCTGATCACTGCTATCTGTTAGAACCAGGAAACAAAATTTGAGGGGTTTTTAAGACAGAAATCATGTTCCTGCATCACCTCAAAGGCTGCTACATGTCCTCTGCTCGCTTTCCAAAGTTAATGGGTTATTGATCACTGCTGATCAGGCAAATGTGCCACCTGATGAATATGCAGAAGCATCAGGAGTGCTCTGAGCATCACAATGTTTTCTACATGGCTGGGTTCCTCACCCCAGTATTCTGAGGGTTTTTTAAATGGCTCTCTTCTTCTTAATCTCAATTAAAATGGATTAATTTATACTCCATGCAACATCCAAGAAACCAGTTTGGAGACCTAAAGTTCCTTTAAAATGCCATGTCAACCTTGAAGCCTTGTTTTCTCCCTGCTCTTCTTGCCAGATTTCTCCTCCAAAGGAAACACAACAGTGAGCCTGGATGATGTTATTGCAAGGGATTGGGAAATTCAGCATCCCTCCGTCTTCCTGCATGAAAACCACTGCAGAACAGACAAAATCAAAGTGTCACCTTATTCTGCTTTTAAACTTCTGGTCATGTGAGTGTTTCTCTTGACAGCTCTACCTCTTTTTCCCAGTGTCTCTTATTCAGGGACAGGGTTTTCATGGCTCACAGCAATGGCATTATGAGTGGTGCTTCAAGCTTGTATTTAAGTCTTAGGAAAGTGTCTCCTCTTTAAATAATGGAGAATATTCTCTGACCTGAAAGCCCTTTTTCCTATGGGAAAGTATCAGGGAGAACTAGGAAGAACTGTGGAACTTGAAGCACCGAGTGCTTTCACTGACAAAGCCCTGAGACAGCACTCCCAAAATGTTCTCCCCTGTAGCTTGCTCAACACACAGGAATTCTGGATAAGTAGGATTTCTATTAGTGTCTCAGTTATGAATAGATGTAAAGTCAGGCAACATTAAAAGCAGTTTCCCAGCTGTTTCAGCATAACAATTTCTTTGTAAATAAGGTGAATGTTATGTCAAGGCAGCTGTGAAAGTGATTTTATTGAGTCACTGGGCACAGATACCATGTAACTTATCCTTTAATTATTCTGAAACTTTGTAGATTTTGCTAACAAATAACATGTGACAGCAGGATATTTATGGATTCCTACAGATTGTTGTGTAATTACCCTTAGAGAGCTTTGTGGTGTGTGTACTGTGGAATTGTTATGTCTTTATTTTGGTACGTTGCAGTCTTAAATCTCTAAGGCATCCCCTCATTCACCACCACGCCTGGCAGCCTCTTTGCATTCATGGCAAGGGAGCCTGTCAGGGAGCAGACACAAATCCTAACACGTGTCTTCCCTAAAAGAATTGACTTTTGCTGTGTTTCTTATTACTCTTCTCCCTGAAGGGTAGTAGAAGTCTTTTAGATTGAAAACAACATCGCTGTGCCATGTGTGGAAAAAGCAGCGCTGGCTTCAGAAGTGACTTTAGTGCAAACTGTGCTTCTGTTTAGGTGACAACAACAGCTTCCTTGTAAGCTCTGTATATGAGGGACTAGGGATGAGAGTCTGATTTCCACAGCAGTCAAACTGTGCCAATCGTAGTCCAAAGCAAGCAGCTCAAAGCAGCAAGGATAAACCCCTTGGTTTTGGCAGTGATACATCACAGGGGCAAGTTCAGAAAGTCATAAAGTGCTCTCAGTTCAAAGGGAATTTAAAGCTCATCTCTTTTCCACCCTCTGCCATGGGCAGGGACACCTTCCACTAGATGGGGTTGCTCCAAGCCCTATCCAGCCTTGAAGTCCAGGTTTTGCTGGGAAGCTCCCAAGGAGAGTGGGTGACAGGTGAAGCCATCCCTGTTTTTTGTGGATATGCCAGGACCAGCCCCTCTCCTCTCCTGGGGTGTGTTAGGAGAGCTCCATCTCTCCACAAGTAAGTGATGCAGGGGTCTCAGGGACTCTGCAGGTCAGTAGCAGCTCTGCTGCTTTTAAAGAGCTATCCAGCATTTTTGCTTCCTGACAGGAGATTGATGTGTCTTATTTGTATCCGTAGCATTTTGATGTTAAAAGTTTAGAAGTAGCTGCTGTCAACGCTCCTAAAAAAATGGGAAAATATGGGGCCCTGGAGAAAAAGTAGATGGGAAATTATAAATAAACTTGTGAGAAGACTGCAGTGTGAAAGGCACCATGTTGTTCTTCAACAGTCTGGGAACTGACTGCAACTTTTTCAAGAAATTTCTGTGACTAATTCCTCAGTAGCTTTTCAAAATCAAGCTGTCCTTTGTTGCTGTTTTTTACTTAATAATACTTTTTCATTCCCTTCTTACTGTCACGGCTTCCAGTGGGAATGTTTTCCACTGGAAATTTGGTATTAATTTATTGTGGATATTCTTCAACTGCTCCTAGTAAGATACTCATTCACTAAAGCTTTCATGGAAATGACCATCATGCATTCAGCTATGGGAAGAGTCCTGTGAAGCCACACCAGTATTACTGAGGACATTGGAGTGTCAGTAATTACCCATTTTCACTAAATAAACCACACTGTGTAAAGCACAATGTCCTGTAATGATAAAAACATTATTCCTGATGAAATGTTATTTGTCGGTCCCCTGATTGTTATCCATGACGTTTCATTTCCAGTCAAAGTAGAGAAATACAGCTCCAGCTCTGGGTCAGCTTTGCCAGTCCCACTTGCTTTTTAGCTGGCTGCATGTTTCCTAGAAATCTTAAGGAAATTAGTTTCATGCTGTGTTAATTCTCCTCTTTATTTACAATTATTTGGTACAAGAGTTGGAGCGAGACCAGAGGAGGCCATGAAGATGCTCCGAGGGATGAAGCATCTCTGCTACAAAGACAGGCTGGGAGGTGTTCACCTGGAAAAGGATCCAGGGAGACCTTAGAGCCCCTTGCAGTGCCTAAAGGGGCTCCAAGAGTGCTGGAGAGGGGCTTTGGACAAGGGCTTTCAAAAATTGTATATCACTGGCCTGAAACTGATTCCATCATCAGGTCACTGGCAGCAAAGACCAAGCCAAGCATTTTATAACATCTAAGTCTCTTCTTGACTGCTCATTTTTAACCAGCTTTGTCACCCATGAGCAACATTTCTGTTCACAACCGATTACACGCCAGCCCTGAGCAGAATGAGTGGGTTTTGAAGACATCAAGCAACAATTGATAGATCAAGACCAGGAATAAGCCCTCTTTTATCTAGAAAAACTGTAATGGAAATAATTGGAAAAATGTGTTTTATTATTTTCCCAGAGGAGATGATTAGGGAACCTGAAGGCAAAGGCTGCTCTATGGAATAAATGATTTGAATTTTAACTGAAAATGCTGAGGCTCAAATGAAAAACCATTTAAGACAGCAGGAGAAGGTTTACCCATTTTTTTAACTGTTTTTATTATTTCTAGTAAATATATTTGCATAATTTGTACATCCAAAGTATCCCAACTGGGACTAATTATCCACTGTGTTAGACAACATACAAACACACACCAGAGCCAACCTCTGATCTGGGAGTCACAATCCAGCGCTCAGTTTCAGCAAACAACACTTGATAAGCCAAAGTGTTCATTCTCTTTTCTGTTTTTGCCCCCATTTATTAAAAAGGGCTCATAGCCAAACCCTCAGTGGCCCTTTCAGAAGGCAAAAGAACAAGGAAATATTGTGCCCTGGTTACTGCAGAGGGCTGGGGTTTGCAAATCAAAGCCAAGTCTCCATACTCTGGAGCAGATTTTATGTCTGACAAGAAGCAGTTCAGCTCATCTGTGCCTCCGTAACCTATTTGTAAAAGGGTAGCAGCACTCCCATCCTCTTAGGGGCAGGCTGAGAGGGAAGGCATTAAGATTTGTGAAGAAATACCTAGAAGAATTTAAGAGACTAACATTTTAGGATTTTGTCACTCTGGGACTAGATGGGCTGATCACTGGGTGCAGTTGTGTTTCCTCATGGAAGCAGTAAAGCTTATGGTTTCCAGTACTAAAACTCGGCACTTGCACAAGTGTTTCTCCAGCCAACTTTGTTGTTCCTGGTAACACCCCTGTTCATAAATGCCTGCTCCTGCCTCGCCATCAGGTGCACAGTGCAACTCCACTGCCTTTAACCCGACACACATTCATAAAACCCGAGCTGCTGTTCAACTCTACACCGTAAGCTGAACCATCAAGAGGAAAATGCTGGCCATAAAACTTGTGGAGTTCCAGCTTCTGGGAGGCTGCAACATGCAATGTTCTAACTGCTTGTTAAGGTCAGGAATGAAAAATGAGCCAATGAGGATTTTTATCAACTGCACCACCAGTTCTCTGGAATGGATGCGTCCTCTTCACTCATAGAGGGCAAAGCCTCACTGCAGGAGCATTTTAACCCCTGATGTGGCCTCCTGTTTTCTTCTTCTTATATGGGGACACCAATTCCATATCCTGGTTCTGAACCAATTTCCAGAATTGTAAAATGTGTCCTGTACTTCAGAACAGGCTCCCAGTGCAGTGGTCACAGCCCCAAGGCCGCCAAAGCTCCAGGAGCATTTGGACAACACTCTCAGGGATGCATAGGGTAGGACTGTTGAGGTGTCTGTGCAGGGCCAGGAGTTGGACTGGATGATCCTTGTGGGTCCCCACTTCCAACTCAGGGTATTCCAGGATTCTATGATCTTTTTATCCTGTCCAAATACCAAATATTTGCAGTAAGATGTCCTGTTAAACAACCTTGAGCTGGTTACTGCAGAGGGCTGGGGTTTGCAAATCAAAGCCCAACCACTCGAACTTCTACAGCTTCACCAGAAACTTATTCTTAAGTCAGAATGGCAATTCTGGGGGGAAACACTGAGCAGGAGGAAGGCTGTTGCTGATGAAACCTAGGCATGCAGTTAGAGTGAATAATCACTGTAAACAACAAAAATACTCAGTGCCCATTTAGAGTAGGAGAGCAGAAGGGCATCTAGAGAAGAAACCTGTTATTTCCAGATCTAGCCAGACTCCTACACACGGTTCAGTTAGGACCTGTCTAATTATAGAGTGTGGAAAAGTGTTGCCAACAGTATTAGATTGCTAAGTATTTTCCTTTGTGAAGGTACTCATTCATTGGTTGAGGAGCAGAGCTCTGGAGTAACACATTTCTACCTCCATCACCCAGCACCAGTGTGAATGAAGGATAAACAAGGAGTTGCATTTGCAAAGCATTCAGCAAAGGAAGTTTACTGACAGCACTGGAGAGCTGCATAGTGAAACACCACCATCCAAGAATTAAAAGGTGTTCACTACTCCAGAGTATCCTGAAGGTCTGCCTTCCTGCTGAGGGAACCTGCTGCCTGTGAGAGTTCAGGTGGGGATTCACTCTTGAGTGTCCTGGGCAGAAACCACGCCCTGTGCAGTAGGGAGGCTGCCATGGGGTGACATGGTCAGTACCAACAGCCCTGGAAGCAAATCATCTCCTTACTGGCCCACTACCTCCCTCCAGCTCCTGGTTATTACCTTAAAGTAGTACTTTAAAATCAATTTCTATGAAGATATTTTATTTGATATGAAAGAAAAAAAAAAGTGAACAGGAACATTGAAAAAAAAATCTATTAAAGTTTCTGGAGAAAGCAAAATAGTCCTATTCAGGAGTCCCTGAATGTAGTAGTAAATTAAATCTCTGGTTTGATTGAAAATACTTAGTGGGAAATGAAAGGTCACTGTTTGAGAGGAGCCCCCAAGTCAGGTATTTTAAGGGAAAACAGAAGCAATGGGATATGCAGTATCACTGCAACATTCACCTCTGCTGTACGGTTATAGGGAGGGAGAACCTGCCCCTGAATTAAGAGTGCCTTAATTACATGTACCTGAGCTTCTGCTGGCTCCCAGGCTCAGCATGATTCGTAGCTTTGAGCTGTGAGGGAAAACTGACTCCTCGCAGGGCTATGTGCAGAGGCACACAGAGAGCCTGTGACAAGCCTCTCCTCTTCCTCAGCCAGGAGATGATCACAGGGAGACATCACACAGGCTCTGCACACACACACACAGGCACTGACATGTGGGCAGTGTTGTTTGGGTACTTTGGGCAGACTTTAGAAGAAGCCAAACAGACTGGACTCCAAGACACTACAGCACCAGAGTACTCAGATAATGCACAGACTGGGTGATAAATTGGGGGGTGAGAGTAAAAGTGCATTTATCCACTGAAAACTCTTCCCCAGAGAAACAAAACTCTGCATGGTTTCCACAAAACCCCTGGGGAGAAGCTCGTGACCCCAGAGACAACAATACAGACGTACAGGCAATGAAAAAATCATCAGTTTTAAATGATTCTCTCAGTATCCATCCCTCACCTCTGCTCCATGACAGAGGTTTTCCTTTACCCAGATTTGAATCCGTGCAAGGTTTAATTGTTTCCTTGCCTGACAATATACCATCTGTGTTACATATAGTGCCTCTTGCTTTCTTTGGGATTTGTAAAGGAAAACCAACAACCTTTAAACTGCAATTAATTTATCACTATACATATTATCTTCAGATTGCTTCACTACTGCCTCAGTAGCATTTGCAGCCCATCTTCAGTGAGGGCAGGGCTGACACAAGCACATCAATCTCTTCTTTTTTGCCCTGTAGGTCTGCAAATACCAACTACTCCCAGGCACCTCATGAGAAAGGAGTTGCTGTGTTGAGTCAGAACCTGCAAGCCCAGGCACTCACCAGGAATGTTATTAATGTGTGCCATTAACTGAGTTATGTGTGTTTGTCTGACAGTAGGGAGGGGTACAGCTGGTTACCTGGGACTGGGGCTGCTGGGATAGCCCAGACTGTCCCTTTGGGAAGCAGGATGGACAGAGACTTTGGTCAAGGTAGCTGCAGCACCCAAACCACTCTAGGATTCTGCGACACCTAGGAAGAGCAGTATTTAACAGCAGGGTGGCATTGGGTTTCACTGTTCATTTGGCCATTTCTTAAAACGTGTTTATAACACTGCTACTGCAGATAACGAATTTTTATCATAAGGCTCCCCCCAGGAAAGGAAACCAAGACACATAAGATCTGGGAAATGATAACAGAGAGTGAAGTCACAATGCATCCTAGGCCTGAGAGGATGCTGGGCTGAGTAATGTGTATATAAAGAAAAGGTCATTTTGAGGGAAGATTTGCACAGAGGAAAATGGTTTACAAGTAGTAGAAATAAATAATCCTTGCAAACTACTGGAGGTGATACAAACCAGCTGGGCTGAGTAGACAATGGGAAAAAAAAAGCAGATTTTCCTTCATAGACCCAAGAAACCACACCCCCCTCCCTGCCATCCTCTCCCAACCCTGTGATTTGTGCACATTTCTAGCTCAGAAAAAAAAAAAAAATCTCCTGGGTTTTGTCAGTCTACAGCAAAGGCCACATTTTTCCTACACTTAATAAAAGGGTTTGTTTCAAAGCCCTTAGCTTTATGCTGGGATAAACTTTCCATAGGGCCAGTAATTCTAATCATATTTGGAATAAATTTGGTTTAAAAGAGTAGAAGTTTGACCTGGGGAGTGTCAGGCAATGGAATACAAGTCATCCTAATGGATTGCTTCTGATGTCCTCCATCTGGCTTAGGAAAACCATGTCCAACAGTTCATTGCTTAATGAAATGTCATCAGGTGGCATCAAACAGATCAACCTCCTAAGATAGCAAAAAAGCCTGGGATATTCCCTCATCTTGTGCCTTTCATAAATTTGGAAGAGTAGAATAGAAAACATACAGACACATGCTCCCCCTGCCCTTGGAAAAACCTGGCATTGCTGGGTCTGAAGGTAGGAAATGCAATGCCAGGCATGTTCACTCGGTATTTTGGGATTCCCCAGGCAGAGCTGCACCATCCCTGCTGTGCCCAGGCAAAAACCTGTCATCAATTCATCTGTAAAAGCAGTCCCCTGGATGCCACCCAGACATGGGAAACACACCCAAAACTTCCCAGATAGCCTCAAGAATGTCTGAGATGCCTCCCCCAAGGTATTTAAGGGTATAATTAGACAGACCTTTTAGAAATTAAAGGTGATGAAGTTGTAATGAATGAAATTTTCTTTTAGGTGAGGTTTAGAGAATGTAATGAATGAGGCACAGAAGGAGTTGGGGAAGGAAAAACATCCTGGGAAAGTCCAGTTGTCCTGGAGAAAGAATAAATACAAATGAACAGCAGAACATTCACTCCAAATTTTCTAACAAAAAACATGCTTTCTTAGATCTTCTTACAAAATTTGCTGTTGCCATTTGCTACACAGCAGAATGTTTTATTTATGTTCTGTATTTCCTAAAGGAAAATACTGGGAATTGCACTGAACCTCATTGGGAGGAATGATGTAATTGGATATAACATGAAGAATCACTGTTGCCGTTGCTTTTACCTATGACTAAACTATTTAATCATGCCCATAACATCGCCTGTGCTGATGATGAGCTTGCTATGAAATGAAGGTTTTAAAACAATTCCTGCCAACTGCTTCTCAGCCTTCGCTATTTCTTTTTTTCCATGGAACTGTGTCAGACAGACTCAAAATACATTTTTATTAATCTGCGCTAGAAAAAAACCTGGTCACATCCAAATCTGGGTGTGTAATGCCAGAGTTCTAAAGGCATGACTGCAAGGTGGCACATAAATCTGATCACTGCGTGGGCAGCTCCTGCTTTCAGCAGACCAGTAAACAGGTCAGTACCAATAAACAGGTCAGGAATTCAGGATCTGAGAAAAAAATGAGATTCTATAGCAAAGAAAGAAAGCTTATCCCCATGGAATGGACATTGCAAGAAACACAAGGTTTGGGTTTTTCTAGTTCCACATGAAAGAACACTTTTACAGTGGGGTGAGGAATGGGAAAAAGAAGCTGTTTGAGGGTTTCTGCGTATGTCTCTCACATCCCGAGTGTGTACGATGGTATTACCCCTTCATGTGACTAAATCTCTTTTCTCACTTGAAACAGAAACTTTGCCCAGGATAGGGGTGCCATCTGGGCACACAGATGCAGCTCCCCCAGTACATCCCAGCTGTCCAAAGAGGGAACAAAGCCACTGCCTTCAGGTCTTCTGGGATTGCTGGGACAATGATGCCATGCTCCACATGTACAGTCCCCCAAGACAAAATCTCATGAAAGCCAAAGTACACAAAAATTAAGGCTGGAGTTGACCTCCAGGAGTATGAGAGTTCTTCAGAGCTTTTTCGTATCTGAAAAGCCTCCAAACTCAGCATGACTTAAAACAGTTCTTGATTGATATGAATAATTAACAAGATCACTAATCAGACCACACGACCTTTGGTAGTGACCACCTCTGGGAACCGCTCTTCTTATCTGCTTCTTACTTATTCGAAACCACGTGCTACATCATAGCATCTCAGGACTTAGTTCCTACATTTCCCCTTTGTTTCATAAATAAACAAACCTGTTCCCTGAGACAAGACACAAACACCCAAATGGCTCCAACCTCCTTCTAAGCAGTTGTAGAACAGTAAGATTCCCACCAAGCCTTCTTTTTTGAGACTGAGACCTACAGCTACCTCAGCTGCTCTTCATCAAACGTGTGCTACGGATGCTTCCCGAGCTCTGTTCCCCGTCTCAACATGCATAAGCACCTCAGTGTCTTTCTTATCATGAGGGGCTCAAAACTGACTCCAGAATTTGAGGTGCCTCAGCAGTCCCAGCAGAGAGGGATGGGAAATGCCCTGCTCCTGCTGCCCACACTGGTGCTGCTACAGGCCAGCTGACATTGGCCTTCTTGGCCACCTGGGAACATACCACACCATTTGCAGCTGCTGTCAACCACCACCCCCAGACCCTTTCCCATCTGTCAGCTTTCCAGGCGCAATTCCCCACACCCAGAGCGTGGCCTGACACTGCTGTGAGTGGGGGCTCAGTGCCTGGCAGGGCAGGGGCAGACACCAGGCTTGGGCAGGTCTCATGTCATTGGGGCTGGGAATGCTGATGGGACATCGAACACATCCTGGTCTGCAACACGCTTAGGATATTATCACTGTTGGACAAAGACTTGTGGGCTGGGACACTTCCATCAGATAAACAAATTGGAACCACACAAGTGATGAGAAGGCCACAGTGGCTCACAACCAGCTGCCCGATGTGTTGCCAGCCCGAGAGCAGCAGCACCAGCAGCAAGCTGCAGTTGTGCAGCTGAGCAGACATGGTGTCACGTGTCGGGTCTCTCTGGGGTCTGGGGGATCAGCTGTCCCACCTATTTCCCCTGCCAGCAGCTGCTGCCCCCAAGCTGCTTCCCTGGTGCTGGGCCTCAGGAGCAGGACAGGCCTCGGCACTGTGCACTCGCTGCTCAGCCACGGCTCACACAGCGCTGTGTCACCCACACTGATTTGGTCACAAATCCAAAACTTGGACCCATGAGAAGTTAATCCTATCCCCTCAAAACCAGTCACCACTGGGGCATCATCACTCAGGATGGTATGGGGGGAGCCCACAGATCGGTGCTGGCCATGTCACAGTAGCCCCAGTGACATCATCACCCTGGCCTAAAAGCACAAACCAGGTGGCTGCACATCAACACAACCCTCTGAGCTGAGGAGAGCATCGCCCAGGAGGAGCTTGCCCAAGGCTGCTCAGGCACAAGGCTAAGTCAGAGGCTTCTGGTGCCTCTGAGGCAGCTCACACACATGTCCCTCTTTACTCAGGGCTGGTGCACAACTGTCAGGCGGAGGAATGCCAGCAGTTCGGCGCAAGAGACACTCCAGGCACTCGCCATCAACCTCTTCCGGATCCAACACGGCACGGCCGGACACAGTACCCAAGGAGCAAGGTGATAGCAAAAGCCTCTCTCCCCACAGCTCCCCATCACTGGCACGGCTATACCAGGGCAGTCAGTGAGCAGGCAAGAACTATGCCAGGGCAAGGCAGGAGCTCTGCAACAGGGCTAGGCTCTGGGCATTTGCTGGGGCACCCGTGCCTGACCTACCATGCCCTTCAGCCAGCACAGCACGGACCCAGCAGGGTTCTGGGGCTGATCCTGCACGGACACTTGCCCAGCCCCACAGACATGCTCATGCCAGGGGCACTTTCTCTCCAGTGTGCATGCTGTGCCACCGGACCGAGGCAGACACCGACATCTGTGGGTACAAGAAACTGAAGTTCAAACTCTGTGTCCACAACTACTGCCAGGTAAGCTCTCTAGGGGCTCCCTCCAACTTTCTGCCCAGGAGGGGCCTTCCTTCCTGACCTAGCAAGCTCCCGGCCTTCTCTGCTCTGCAGCTTCTTGCCAGTGGGCTTTTCCCACGAGAGAACACGGCAGACTTTCTCACTGAAGACACCAGGCACGTCATCAGAGAAGCAGCCAAGAAGGTGAGGACCTAGCAGGTGCAGGGAGCTTGGGCACCAGGAGAGGCTTGAGGCAGCTCCTCCTGCTCCCCAGCAAAGAAGCCCCAGCCCTGGCACATGCAAGAGCCTCGTGTGCAGGTGGCTCTGCGGGCTCTAACCCAGCACTGCCACATCCTGCTCCCTGCCCGGAGACGCAGGGCAGCCACAAAGCCCCAGTCCTGACACTCGGGGGCTGCGGTGCTCTTTCCAGAGCTGCTTCATTTGCTACAAGATGGGGGCCAGCATCACCTGCTGTGAGACGGGCTGCGACCGCACCTTCCACCTGCCCTGCGCTCCAGACGGCGAATGTGTCACCCAGTACTTCGGGGCCTACAGGTAAGGGCTGCCCGCCCTTGCCTCAGAGCCCACGGGTTCGTCTCCAAGCCCTTTCCATCTGCAGTGGCCATGCAAGGCAGAAGCCCACCGGGACAGTTGTCAGCAACCTGCCACAGACTGGGGAAGAGCCCACAGAGACGCTGGGGTCTCTCACAGCTCCACCCCCCACATCGCCATCACTGCGGGAGGACTCTGTGCTTCCCACCTTCCCTCGCTTCCCACCTTCCCTCGCCCATCTCTTCCATCTTCCTCCCAGGTCCTTCTGCTGGGAGCACCGCCCACAGCAGGCAGTGCAGGCACGTCCAAGCCAGGACAACACCTGCAGCATCTGCCTGGACACCGTGGAGAGCACAATCTCTTACAAAACCATGGGCTGCCCTGCATGCCAAGACGCCCGCTTCCACCGGCAGTGCATCCAGAGACTGGCTCTGCATGCTGGCATCGGCTTCCGATGCCCGTGTTGCCTGAACCAAGAGCCATTCGTGACGGAAATGCTCACCATGGGGATCCGACTCTCCAAGAGGTTGGGTTTTCTCTCCTCCCAGCTCACAAGGTGTCAAGCACAAGTGCAGTGCCAGCCTAAGGACTGCCCTGGCAGGCCTGGCCACCTTCTGTCCCATGCCTCTTGCCCTCAACTCCACTGAGGAGCTGGAAACAGGACAGGCAGTGGAGCAGGGAGTGCTAGGATCTGCTTGATGCTGGGTCAGCTGGGCTCAACTCTTTCCCTTCCTTCTCTGGCAGACCCCCATCGTGGGAGAGTGTCCAAGCAGTCACACCCTTAGGTCAGAGGCACGGCCGCTGCGATGCCGGAACGTGCCTTTGTCCAGGAGGCAGGGAGCACGCGGAGGAAGAGGGGTAAGCTGCCAAACCAACAATGCAGGGCTCTGAATGGGACCTGTCTCCCCACAAGCTCAGGGATGAAGAACTGAGAACAAGGGCTCTGCCAGGCCAGGCCATCCCTTGCTCTGGCACTTTGTGCTCCCAACCAGTACCTCCTTTGCTCCTACAGACCCTGGCAACTGCGGCTGTGCAGCTCCTGCGCTGCCGAGGGCACCCACAGACACTGCTCCTCTTTGGGGACCAGCACCTACTCCTGGGAGTGCAACACCTGTGCTGGCACGGAGACTGGTAGGCACCAAAGCACTCGGTGCCCTGCACTGGGGCCAGGGGCCAGGCTGGGCCTGGCAGCAGGGCCTTCAGCACGGCTTGGCTCCAGGAGACCTCTGGCTACCACAGGAGCCTCTCCTGCTTGCAGCCTGGGTGGCCGCCCTGATGACCTTCCTGCCCCTCTTTGCAGGCTCCACTGGCAAACCAGAGCTTGTCAGCCCCAGTACTTCCCGACGGGAATTATCAGTGCCGTCCCAGGGTGTGTTGCCCCTCAAGAGCAGCTGCTCCCTTCGCCCTCGGCAGGCCTTGAAGCGGCGCTACCCTGAGGAAGAAATACCATCACGGACAACGTACAGCCCTCCTGCAAAACGCCGCAGGATCGATGATGGCCCAGCCCACAGTGCCCATGACAGCAGCCCCAGCACTTCCCAACAGGCAGTGTCAAGGCTGCCTGAAGGCGCTTTGGCCGTCAACAGTCAAGCAGCACGGCCACGACGTCCATACAGGCCTCCATGGCTCTTCCACGGATCCACAACAGACAACCGCTCCCAGCCTGGGCCCATTCGTATGAGACATGTCCGGCAGCAACAACGCCAGGCCCAAAAACCCTATTGCCGGCCATGAAAAGCACAGCAAGACCAACTCTCGGCCAGCCCGTGGCCCCCATCCCCCTCACCCATCAAAGCAGAGTACAAATAAATGAAATGAAGTTTTTTTACGCAGGAGAACCCACACGTCTTTTCCAGTCATTTTCCTCGGCCTTTCTCCAGGCCACTGCTAGGGAAAGGGACTGGGATCTTCTTCCACAGTGTTGGCAGCACCCTCCCCCCTGCAGGCTGGCCCTCCCAGCCACTCAGCCCCACGGCCGTGCCCTTCAGGCCTTGCTGGCCCTCAGCAGCAGCTGTCAGTGTCCCTGCAGGGCAGCACTCGGCTCCTGTGGGCTGTTCACATTCCTGAGCCTGCCTGCACCCACAGCCTCTGCCCAGCATGCCTTGACCAGGCCTGTACGTCTTCCTCGGGTTAGCACCATTTCAAGACCTGTTAAAGGCACCAGCACTGGCTGCCCTTGACTGGGAAATGCCCTGGGGCAGCCCCTGGCTGGCAGTGCTGGGCCTGCTGTCCTCAGCACTCATGGCTGGCAGACCATCGATCCTGTGGTGTTTTGACAGCAGGCTGCAGGATGTCCGTGCTCCTCTGTAGAAACCCGCTGCAATGCAGTTCAGCAGCTCCCACAGAGCACCCCACGCAGCACTGTGGGACTGTGGGACGGGCACTGCCCTGCTCCTGCTGCCCACACTGGTGCTGCTACAGGCCAGCTGACATTGGCCTTCTTGGCCACCTGGGAACATACCACACCATTTGCAGCTGCTGTCAACCACCACCCCCAGACCCTTTCCCATCTGTCAGCTTTCCAGGCGCAATTCCCCACATCCAGAGCGTGGCCTGACACTGCTGTGAGTGGGGGCTCAGTGCCTGGCAGGGCAGGGGCAGACACCAGGCTTGGGCAGGTCTCATGTCATTGGGGCTGGGAATGCTGATGGGACATCGAACACATCCTGGTCTGCAACACGCTTAGGATATTATCACTGTTGGACAAAGACTTGTGGGCTGGGACACTTCCATCAGATAAACAAATTGGAACCACACAAGTGATGAGAAGGCCACAGTGGCTCACAACCAGCTGCCCGATGTGTTGCCAGCCCGAGAGCAGCAGCACCAGCAGCAAGCTGCAGTTGTGCAGCTGAGCAGACATGGTGTCACGTGTCGGGTCTCTCTGGGGTCTGGGGGATCAGCTGTCCCACCTATTTCCCCTGCCAGCAGCTGCTGCCCCCAAGCTGCTTCCCTGGTGCTGGGCCTCAGGAGCAGGACAGGCCTCGGCACTGTGCACTCGATGTTGCAGTTCAGGTGGCAGTGGCCATAGCAGCAGAGCACTGAGAGGACTGGTGGACAGGCCTCCAGAAAACTGAGGTCTTATTCTCAACCCCTTGTTATGGCAAGTTCCAAGGTTCCTAGTGGTTCTTAGTTTACGTCTTTTAAGTTTATTAGTTCAGGAGTTCTCCATCCAGTTTTATGTATAAGTTCATGTTTATGTATTTCCCCTAGCTGCTTATGTATTAGTTCTGGAAACTTCTTTCTTCAATGCCCCACTGGTCTACTCATGTAATTCCCTCCCCTAAGTGATCTCCATTGATTATTCCCCTGTTATCCACTCCTCCTCCTCAGTCGATCCCCATTGGTTGTTTCCCTTTGTTCCACCCCCGTATAAAATGCTGTGCTTTCCCCTTTTTCCTGGTCTTTGTCCCTGGATCTTCCGCCGGCAATAAACCAGCTGGAACCTACACAGAGACCCCTCTGTCTCATCCTTTGCCTCTGCTGATGCTTTCACACCACCTTTGTTTGGGGCTCGCTCCTTGCAAAGGAGACAGCTTTCCCTCCTTGTTGCAGCCAACCTCTGCCTGTTGCAGTTGAAGCCAAGGACTGCAGCTGGATGCTGTGCTGCCTCAGGCAGCCCCAACAGTGTCACTCCAAGACCTGGGTGATTAAAGCAAGGAATCAAGGCATGAAAGGAATGAAGTGGGAGATAACAGCCCAGACCCCCTTTGGGCAAAGGAAGTACATTTTTTTTCTTGCTTCCCAGGTTTTGGAGAGAACACTAGCCTAGAAGGTGGGGCTGGAGGGAGCCCTGGAGTGACCTGCTGCACTGCCAGCACTTTCTTTCTGCTTTTGCAGAGCTTCTTCATCACTCCATGCAACCTCAGTGGCCTGTGCTTCCTTTTACTGAGCTATTCCAGATTTTCACATCCTCATTACTTTGTTCTTTAGATAAATACTGAGCACATCCCAGGTTTCTACAAAACTGAAAAAACACGTTCTCCAAAGATCCACACTTTAGCTGTGCCAAGAGAAGGGAGACCCTCAGGACTCTCTCAGGAGGCAGGCAAGGCAGGCACCAGTACTTCTCTAAGTGCTGGATTTCACCCCAGGCCTTGTTCTCCCTCTGTTCAGTAATTTTACCTTCATTTCTGGATTGAGATCTCAACTGCTCCAGGCACACTAGGGTTGCATAGGCAGAGTTGGCCCAACCATAATGAGACAAGGAAAGTTGTGCCACATGGGGAAGGAGGTCCCAGACACCACCATGGTTGTTAGCCCTTTTTTTTTTGTTTGTTTTACTTTACTTGCTATTGGTTTAGCATGTGACCACCCACCAGCCTGCTGAAGAACAGCATGGGCACAGGACTAGACTAAACCAAAATGTTCCTTCTCAAACCTATGTTGTGTGAATTACAAAGCAGTGACTTTCAGCTTGGAAAAAGCCACCCCCATGCATGTCTGAGCACCCTGCATGCCCTGGCCTCCCACCACGGTGCCTCCCCCTCCCCATGAGGGGTCTGAAAGCACAAGGGGCTCTCCCTCCCAGGGATAAAGGTCATTCAGGTTGCCTCATGACATGTCCCACCTGTGGACATGAACAGCAGTACCAGCCCTTAGCCCCATTACATGACCCCAATTCATCTCCACAGGGCCACAAAGAGCAAGGCCCTCCAAAACTATATTCATTAGCTCCTTCGCTAGCAAGAAGCAGCTGTGCTTGGAGAGGCCACTCTGTTGTCACCTGATGTCTTTAAAGATGCAGGTATGGTCTGCTCTGCACACAATGGCTGCACAGGAACACCCACCCCACTTGGCTTTAATCTTGTTTTCATTTTTGTGCTGTCCAAGGTTAACTTCAGAGCTGGGAACTGCAACCCCAGCTCCTTAGCTGAGACTGCACTGCATGCAAATACCAGTCTCTTTCTCACACTGCCTTTACCCTTGACGTGAAGGGAACTGTTCCTGTAGATGAGAGCGAGAGATCAAAGACTGTATCAGCAAGGCCATGGCTCTGTGTTTGTACAGCAACTACCTGGCATTTACTGCAGTCCAGACAATACAAAATGTCCTAATTACACGGCTCTGGTCCATGCACACACAGGAGCCTCCCCTAAAAAACAGTCAGCCTGGTGCAGGGGCACAAAGTCCACCACTATATTTTCATACTACAGCCTCATTTTCCCTGTCCTTTTTGATTTTTCCCTTACAATATTCTGCTATGTGTACAAGTTTGCAACCCTTCATGGGCATCAGGTGTCACTTACTCGGGGATTGCTTCATTGTGGCATTGCTTGGAGCCCAGAGGAGGAATTGTGGTCCTGTCATGCCAGGCAGCATAGGGCAGCCCCCCCCACCCCCGAGAGTAAGAGACACTCACTGCTGTCTCAAGAACTTCCAGTCCATCAAATGTGGTGGCAGAAGAAAAGCAGGTGGATTATCCTTGTTCTGTACAAAGGGAAGGTGCTGTGCTCAGCAGCAGGGCAGTGGCATCTGTCCTGCAGGGAGCTGGGTGACTGTTCACAGGTCACAGCAGTTCCCCAAGCACCAGCTCCCCAGGAGTGACCTGGGACTGTCCACTAACACAACCTGAGGTTCATTAGCACAAGCCTCGGTGTGCCCTCGGGCAGAGGGGACACAGCATCAGCTTCCACAGTGTCCTCACTGGGCGACTTCGCAGTGGGAAAAGGTGCAAGATGGACGTGTGTGCTGGCTCCTCTTCAGAGGAGGCACCTCTGGTGGCCATTGGATTTGGCCTGCATCAGCCTGGAGGCAAAGAAGGCAAGAGGGGCCTCTGGTGTGAGTTCCAGCAAGTTTAATAGCACAAGGGTCCAGAGAGCAGAAAAGACCCCGAGGGGAACCGTGCAGAGTCTTTTATGGGGGGGCAGAACAAGGCAGGGAAAAGGGAAGTAACCAATGGGGTACAGTCAAAGGGGAGGATACAATTTGACCAGAACCAATGGGGAAAACAGGGAGGCGGGAGTCACAACAGGGAACCAATGAACAACCAAACAGCAAAGAACTTTCCAGAACGAGGGAGGTAACTTGTACCCCAGAACCACCCAAGGGGAGGCAACCTAGACTTCAGTGACATCCTCTGATCTGCCCTCCAACTCACTGTCTTGGGCGGGGGAATCCACACAGTGGATGGCCCTGGTTTGATTGGCATTCCATGGCCTCAGCCCAAGAGCGGGCTGAGCCACCCCAACAGTTCACCACTCCCTTCCCTCACCAGAGCAGCTGAAGAAGCATGAACTGCTCAGGGGAACTGTGCATTGACTGGTTAACACTGCCCCAACTCCTTAGGCCAGAGTAAGCAGCCAAAACTCAGTATTTGTTTTTTTTTTTTCTGAAGACAAAGTGGGAACAGAACTGGGTACTCCTCCAGTGGCTTCCTGTCCCTGCAAATGACATAACCCCAAATCAAGGATGCCTCTCAAACCACCTGCTCCAACAAGGCTCCCCACATACAAGGACAGTCTGTACAGTGACACATCTATAATGCAATACAACTAGGAATTTTCTGCTAAATATTTAGTCCTGACCAAAGTCCATGTATTAAACCACTGAAATACGGTATGTAAAAGCAGGGGTGGGGGGTTTCCTGCATCTGTACAGTTGCTGCTGCTGCCACCTCTGATGACAGAGCTGGCCAGTCCCTGTGAGACTAACCTTACCCTGGCTATTCAAAGAGAAGAGTTTTTATCCTCAGAGAAGGCAGGAGCTGCCACAGCACTGGTGGAAGAAGGTGTGGAGCACAGGATAATCACTGAAGCTTTCACCTGCTTTGTGATTTCCTCAGCTTTCCTGCCCCCATCGGGGGGGAAATTAATGATCCTGTTCTTTTCACACATTATTCAGAAATGCTTCCAAAACTCCAAGTACTTCGTATTTAATGATATCTGATTGTTGTTAAGGTGAAAAACTATTAACAGATACTGGAAAATGGATGTTCTTGTCCCAACAAAAGTGCATGTAAGGAAGCACTCCTGTGCATCTTCTCCCTCAGTGCTTTTAAGATGATTTCTGATGGCAAATTACGTGCAATCTCCCACCACATCCATGTGAGGCCAAGCTTCTTCAGCACAGCCCTAACTGCTAAAAACTTTCAAACACATTGACCAGGCATTGGCTATCTTGCCAACAAGAGCCAGATGGAATGTACACCGCTGTCATTCCTCCCAGGACAGCCCATTTGAGCCATGGTTTTATTCCCTACACCGAACTAGGCTCTAGCACAGCTCATCTGAGGGAGGGCAGCCTCAGTGTCTGCTGGACATACCTATGGCAGACAAGGCACAGGAGTGTTTACAGGGTAATTACTCCCCTTTGCTCTTCCAAATGACTGTGTTAGCTTGAGGATTAGGTCTCCCATGTGTCAGACCCGGGGAAGGTCTGCGAGTTCATCCAAGGTCCAGGCCTTTGTTTGGATTGCGCATTGTGCAAACGGTCAATACTCTTGAGGGGCTTTCTCTGCAGCCTGAGTTATAGCAGATTAATAGGATTTTATACAGGAATGAGTAGGAGTTGCTTTCTACCCATATTTGTTTGGACTAGTGCCGATAACAGCCTGGGGATTTTCCAGACAGCACAATCTCTGCTCAGATTTCTTCAAGCAAGCCCGAGCAGAGCAACAGAAAGCATCAACGGAAACAACAGAAGAGGATTCCTGATGGTCACCTCTTATCTGCACCACAATAACATTCAATATGTTGGGTTGCCTCAAGGATGATAATAAAAGCACAGCAACTTCAACTGGAAATTAAAAACAAAGGAAGGAGCATTCCAACCCATGGCCTAAGTCAGCTGCCCTCCCCCGAGCCCTGAGCAATCCGACTGCAAGGGCCCTGGTAACTCCCTCCTGCTCCCCCATGTTTGACAGGCAAGGCAGTAAGGTTGGACTTGATCTTACAGGTCTTTTCCAACCTTAGTAATTCCATGAAATCTTACCACTTTTGAGCATTTGGTGGCCCTCAAGACCCCTTACAAGTGATGCTCAACACAGCAGCTTCGTGAGCTTCCCACCAGGGCACTACAAGGGATTTTTAATTGCTTCATAGTGCCAGTAACATTCTTTCCCGTGCCTACTTTTCCTGCTGCGGGAATGTTCAGCAGAACACCTCTTTTTACTGCACAAATACAGCAACTCCAACTGGTTAAGCCTCTCACTCAGGATGGAAGCACGACAGGGAGGCCCAGGGAAAGCAGTTCACAAGTTTAAAGGCCTATTTAAAATTTTGTCTCAAACCTCCACCTTCTCATTTGCTCTACTTCGGTGATGTGAGAAGGCAAGCCTCTTTTTTTCCCCCCTCTCAGCTGTCCCTACATCCATATCAGAATTGCTGGGCATTTGCCACACTAGAGGCACAGGAATTCTTCTAACAATCCCCCTTACACAAGATTAGCCACAGAAGTGCACAGCACAACTTATGCGCTGAGACAGCACCCAGAGCTGAGAGTGAAGCTTATGTCACACCTCGGTATTAGTAAAGCCCAAAAGCAAGTCCCCAGGAGTTCCCGAACTCCAAAAACTCTCCACCCAGCAGCAGATTCTCAGTTTAAAGCCGAGCTTCTGGCTCCACCTGCTGCCAGAAGGGTGGAAAACATGAAGAAGCAGCTGTAGACAAAACAAAACAAAAAAATTGACAAGAACAAAGAAATAACTAAGGCCTGCTTTTCTGCTTAACTCATCCGCCAACGTTGTTGTTCAAAGACAAACAAAACAGATTGCTTAATCATGGAAAACTCTTAACAGGTTCAAGATGTGCAGCTCTTTACCCGGTCATGACTACCAGGCACATGGGTCCTATTAAAAATTACCAAAATACATTACTTAAGTTTAGAAAATATTGTTTGATGACACAAATTCATGGGGTTTGCAGCTGAAAAGAACCCAGGTCAAGGACAATGTCATAAGCATGGTTCCTAAGATTGCCAGCAGGAAAGGGCAAAAAAAGGAATCCCTGCATTCAATGTTTTCCCATCTCCCTCTGTTCACTGTGTGGTTCTTGCCTCTTAGTGTTTCACACGGTGCCCTTAAATCTTGGTTTACATTTACCCACAAACAGTGTAATCTTTTCTTTTTATGCCAATATATATATTTAATGATTTCATGCCAAAACTCACGCACTTTTCCCTTGACAAAGTGCACAGGTGCCAGCACAATTGGGCATTATTTCCACAAACAAAGCTCCCAGTGAAGCCAAAGGCTGCCCTGGGTGCCCCAGGAAGGCTGGTTTGCCTCTGGGGTGCTTGGATTACCTCCATGTGTTTGCACAGCACTGAAGGCAGGGTCACTATTCATTTAAAAAAGCATTTCATACACCTGATTTAAAGAAACATCAGAAGCTACTTCACAAAAATATGTGAGAATGATACGATGGAGATAGATTAAGCCTGTACAGCCAAATTCTCACAGCAATATTCTGCAGATACATATTTGTGCTTTTAAAAAGCTTTATTGCTGTATAGGTCTTGCTAAAGAAACCTAAGCCCTCTGGATAGGCCATACAGAGCTCTTTCAAGTGCCATTTTAAAAATATTTTCAATTACAGCAGCAGAAAGTAATGTCATTTCCACACTTGCATCTCCAGCTAATGCAAACTTAAAAAAAAAACATACTGGGAAGGTACAGGAAAGGCATTCTCTGAGCTTGCACTTCTCACTTCTTCACCTCCTACAAAGTTATGATCCAAAACCCAAACTCATTTTATGAGACGTCTTATGTATTTTCTTTGCACATTTCAGCATGTGTATTACACTAATTTGTAGATTATTTTCAGTTTGGCCTCCTTCAAATTAAACTTTGCTGAGCACCAGCCTTTGGCTGAGCTACCTCCACTTGAGCAATCAGTGGAACAAGTACAAACCCCAGAGCACTGGATTTCTGGCACCCAGCAGGTAAAGGCACTTTAGTTGTCTACATTTTTTGGGAATAAAAGCCTTGAAGAATTTTTCTAAGGCTAATTAAGATCCCAGACAACAAAAGCACAGACAGGTTTTACAAGCACATTAGTTATACAAGCAGCTATATTTGAGTTTGAGAGGTTTAAGCGGTGTCACTGACAACTAGCCAAATCCCAGTTTAGCACTGCCAGAAGACACAAAAACCACTTTCCATGATAAAGCAACCCCCCAAAACAGACACAACATTCCAAAGGCAGACGAGCTTTGATACCCTATCATTTTGTCACAGAAGAAAAAGAGGCACTTTCACATTCCCTTTGGCCATCCAGCTCCTCCTCCTAACTCACAGACAGCTGCCAACACGGTTTTTATTGTTTCTCAAGTGGAGGTTAGCTAGTGACAGCCTCTGCGTCTGGGAAGAGAAGTCCTGGCTATCTGTCTTCACTTCTGAAATAATACATGTAATTTTGTACTTGTTCTGGCATTGAACTGTAATAAACTAAACAATGAAAACCCTCTGTCTGCTCTAGCTCTGGTTCCAGACACACACCCTGGTCCTTGCTTAGTTAAGAGAGCCAGAGAGCTTTCAAATTGAAACAGAAAACTCAATTACCCCATCATTAAATAAGGGCAATTTAGGATGACTTGTCTTGGGAAAAGCTATACACACGCTGATTTTCATAAGCTTGCCAAAAAAATTGGACTCATGAAGCAACTAAAAGATAAATTAAAAGCTCAGATTCAGCAATGGTGTGCTAGAGAACGAGAAAGATTCTCAAGTTCTGAAAAGTCTTGGCCTATTAAATCTGCAACCAAAAAGTGGGTAGGGTAAGATCTGAGCTCAAACTGATCATCAGCAGCCAGAGAAATAATCTCAGAGAATGCAGAATCAGTAGACCAAAGCACAGAATTTTATATGCAATTCTTGTTTATTCAACAAAAAACAAGGGGAACAGCTTCAAAGCTATTCTTCAAAACAGTTTGCACAAAAAAACCCTCCACAATACTGGGCATTAACTACAGGACAGCACCCAAACCACGTGAACTTCTCTGGCTGTTCCGAGCATTAGTGAGGGCACAGGGCAGCAGGGAATTGCAGAACAGCAAGGGCTCTACAAAACACCACCTCTCGGGGGAAAAAAAAAAAAGAACTTTGATCAGAAAAGGAGTAAGGACTGGAACAAGAACAACCACAAACTTTAGGTACATAAAGGGCTGTTGCACAGAAGAAAATAACCTGTTCTCTGTGGCCTGAGCAGCACTACAGTGGCAACACGACACACACGTGGCAGGAAACTTGTTAACAGCGAGGAGAGGTGTTGGGGTCCCTCCCCCGCCATGCAGCCCTGAGGGAGGCACGGGGTTTCCCTGCCCCTGCTCAGCCTCGTTCCCCATTGGTTGGTTTGTGTTCCCCTGCGCGGGCAAAGCAGCTCGGGCCCCGACTGTAAGAGTCCCTCAGCAGAGCCCGGCCATGCGGCTGGGGAAATAAACATCTCTGAAACATCTAGCAAGAATCCGTCCGTATATATTTCCTTTCCACGGGCCTCCTGGTTTGATATAGGCGTGTTGCAGTATCCCCACTGCAACATAATGGTGGAGAATGCGGGCAGAATGATCCCCGATCCCTAAGCGACTTTGTGTGAGTAAACCCTGGAAACTTTGGATTCCTCTTCTTGGTTTTGTTTTGCTATTCCATATCTAAACTATGGAGGAACCGTGGGAAGACTCTTGGCTTTCAGAGCCGCATATGGACATTTATCTTAAACTTAAAATGATTCTTGAACAATGATTTGTAAATTTTAGCTTGATTCAAGCTCAGAAAGAACTGAAACACTTCCTGGCATGGTTGTTTAAGAATTTTTTTCTATGTTTCTTGGGATCTAATTCTTACCAAGAGCTTTTGGAAGACCGTTTGGACCCAGTTAATATTTGAGTAAAAATATATGCCGATGGAAGAATATTTTCGTGAATATTATTTAATAACCGAGACTGTTGAGCAATGTCAGCTGTGTCCTGGTGAAGCGAAGCCTGGCTCAGGGACCATGCGGCCTCGGCCACGTGCACCGAGCGCTCTGCGAGCAGCAGCGAGACGGTTCCCGTGCGCGGGCGGAGCCACGCGGGCCGCAGTGTCGGTGGCGGAGCGAGGCGCGGCAGGAGCGGCGGGACCCAGCAGTGCCCGCCCGGCCCCGCGCAGCGCGTGGTGGAGCGAGCCCCGTGAGCGCCCGAACGAGAGGGGCGGCGCGCGGGCGGCGGCTGGCGGCAGAGCGGAGCTGTGCCCAGCCGAAACGCGTGCTGGAGCAGGGCACGGGGGGGTCATCGCTCGGGGGCCTGGCCGAGATGCAGCGCCTGGCAGTGGCAACGCAGCTGAGAGCAGAGGAGGCGACGCACGGAGAACGGAGCGGCGCGGCCCGGCCCGGCCCGCGCGGCCCCGAACGCGACCCTGGGAAAAGCGCGCCGATAATTCCAACACGGGAGCGACCGAAAGAGAGAGCAAAGACACAGCGAGACAGAAAACAGCAGCCACTCGGAAAAAGGAAAAGACCATAGTAGCTAAGATCTTAGGGACAGTGAAATGGTATAATGTTAAACAAAACTATGGTTTTATAACAAGATGTGATAACCAGCAAGACATATTCGTGCATAGAACTGCTATTAAAAAGAATAACCCTGAAAAATGCATCCCAAGCTTGGGAGATGGAGAGGTGGTGGAATTCAAAATCATACAAGGTAGAAAAGGGTTACAAGCATCGCAGGTCACTGGGCCTGATGGTGTTCCTGTAAAAGGCAGTATATATGCAAAAAATCGTAGTCATGTTAGACAATATCTCCCTTGTAAACCCCCCCTACAGTCTCCCTTTCCTAATCCCACCTTTCCCTTTTACCCTATGTCCTATTACCCCCAGTGTATTCCCAATCCGTTTTTTCATCCATGGTTTCCCTCACAAACCCCTGCCTTTGCCAATTGTTTCCCCAAAAATCCCTTTCCGATGCCGATGGGGGGATGAAAAGGGGGAGGAAAGAAATTAAGCCCTCTCCTGCCTCAGTTTCCCCACAGGCATGTCCAGAGAGTTCTGTCTCCCTTCTGTCAGCCCTAAGATGTTCCGCAGAATCTGTTTGGACATTTAAAGACTCAGGAGGGTGGCTTGTTTTGTTTTGAAACAGTTCTTGTTATGTTTATCCAATTGTCTTCATTCTCCTTTTATTAAAATAAAACGGGTGAGATGTTGGGGTCCCTCCCCCGCCATGCAGCCCTGAGGGAGGCACGGGGTTTCCCTGCCCCTGCTCAGCCTCGTTCCCCATTGGTTGGTTTGTGTTCCCCTGCGCGGGCAAAGCAGCTCGGGCCCCGACTGTAACAGTCCCTCGGCAGAGCCCGGCCATGCGGCTGGGGAAATAAACATCTCTGAAACATCTAGCAAGAATCCGTCCGTATATATTTCCTTTCCACGGGCCTCCTGGTTTGATATAGGCGTGTTGCAGTATCCCCACTGCAACAGAGAGGGAAGCAGTAAAACAGACTGGAATCTTCTGCTCTCCAGTCCTTTTCGGCGATTAAGCAGTGACAAAGCTGTGGTAGAGGAACAGACCTGAGCATGTCCTTCATCCTTGCCAGCCCTATTACTCTAGGAAAGTAAACTTCTGTGCTGCCAAGAGTTGTGGGGGTTTACCTTTTCAGTCTCTGAAAGGACCCCAGCAAGTGCTGTTTACCCCGTGGTTTCTCTCAGGTATTTCCCTCCTTCCCATCAGGTTACACAAGCACAGCTTTTAAAGATGTCAAACTTCCTCGGCAACACCTTCCTGCATTTTTTTCCTTATTCCTAAAGTGTGGAAAATCACTCTGCCAAAGGCCAGTGTCCACAAGGGAAACGGGAGAGCCCCTGCAGAAATCGACTCTATTCGATTATAAAGGCACCGCCCCGTGCCACCCCCGATGGAGTTTCTGGAGTGTTCCGAAGGCGCAGTTTCCTTTTATTCCAAACTCCCGACCCCAAGTGCCCTCCTCCTTTCCCCATTGGCTGCGGTGCCAGGCGGGCACAGCCTTCCCGATCCGCCTACCCCATATGCCCCCTGCAACATGTTCCCCACGCCCATTCCTCCGGCATCCACTTACAGGGTCTGTGCCTGAAGGCTGCCACCCCCATTCCTCCAGACCCCCATAGGTTCCTGCAGGTTATCCAGGCGTTTGTAAGGACTCACGCAGCCATTTCTCTTATCCCTAAGGATAACAATCCCACTGCCATATTACCCCTTAGTCCTTGCAATAAGGACTGACTTTTCCAAGTGGGAATCAGTCTTACTTCACCAACAGGTGACACATCTTCCTGTCTCACCCAAAGCAAGGAAGGGGAAATGTTCTGTCACCCCAACCAGCACACTGGGTCATTTCATGAACTAAGGTGCCTTCCAAATCCCAAAGGATTGTTTACCACTTCACAGTATGAGCATGTGACTGTATTTAAGCCCTATGCTCAGCAAAAGGAACATTTTGCACTGCGTGATTAATCAGGGTTTAGTTCAGCTAAAACCAGCTAAGAAAAATAAAGAACTTCAAGTTTCTATGAGGTTTGCTCTTTTTGAAGACTCAGAGTATTTCCATTGCACGTGAACATACTTTTTTTTAATGCAAAGCATGTTTTAATATAAACATCCAGATGATAGAAAGTTTTGTAACAGTAAAAACAGATCTGTATGCTCAGATCTGTTTTACAGGATTGCAAAGCCAAACACCAAGGCCACGCTTGAAAACAGCATCTCTTGTCATACAATCAAAATGTTGTACACACAGAACACAGCTCAATGCTTCTCGAGTTCGCCAGCATAACACCCAGTTTGTCAAACCTTCAGCATTAAAATTTTTTTCAAGCTGCACGTGAAAAACACAAACTCACCCACCATGATAAGTGCTTCCATTCTACAGACATCTTGCTGAGGGGCAAAAATTGCCAAATGCCATGTTTTGGAGAGTGATATGAGAGTGCAAGGCAACCTAATATATATATATAAATCACACTTTAAACTTTGACCAACACTTAAAACAATTAAGCAGATTTCTATAGGTATCTCCCCTCAAATATTCTGACTGAGCTGTTCAGTAAGTACAGAACTTTATTTCCAAGTATTCCAAGACTGGAAAGTCTTCAAAATCATTCTGTATTTTCTACAGAGCCATTATAATTTAAAGATACAGCTATGTTTTAATAGTCAAGTCCTCTTAGATAAAAGGAATGAGAGATGCTTGCTTGAAGAGCAGGCCTTCATCATACACATTTCAACACACCCCCTTGGAGCAGTCAGCAGCCAGACTGTAAGAGCCATGTTTTCAGAAAGACAGGATGGTCTTGTGAATGATTTCAATGGACTCTCTGATCTCATCCTCCTTGATCACAAGTGGTGGAGCCAGGCGGATGATGTCGCCGTGCGTGGGCTTGGCCAGGAGCCCGTTATCGCGGAGCCGCAGACACACCTTCCAGGCATCGTAGTCTGCAACGGGAGGGAGGGAAAACAACAACAGGACTTTGAGGACATTTGCAGCACAGCAGAAGAGGTGTCACACCTGCAGCACGTGGTGCTGTTTGCCAGCTGGCAGAGACATGATGCAGGGTGTTCACAAAGGGAGAGGTCACTCAGCTCCCCGGAATCTGCACTGAGTGACACTGCTCCAAAGCTGCCCTTTGCCTCACAGGTTTGCCTCAGCACACAGAGTTCTGCTCCTGCACAGCTCCGTGCTTGTCTAGCACTCAGCTAGACTCCAAAATAAATCTAAAAATGGGAACCATGCAAAGAGGATGTAAGCAGACATGTGGACAGGACTTCAGACAAGGTCATATTTATGTAACCTGGATTTCAGCATATCATCTTGGAAAATGACACCATCTTCCTGCACCACTTTATCCCTTGATCAAGTACCTTGATATTCAGATTTCTGATATAATTCAAGGTGTTAATCCCTAGAAACTTGTTCTCTATCATTAACTTTTTTCTTCTTTGTACTCTCCTGTATTCCCTGTTCTCTTCTAACTCTCCTGGAGACAACTAAGCCAATGCTTCCATAATCTGTCAGGAACTGGTGTTCCATATGTGGACAATGTTTTCCAATGAGGAGAGACAAAGGTGTTTGTTGAGAGGCAGATTAGCCATCAGGTTTCAGCATTATCAAATCATAAAAGAGTTCAATAATTTAAAAACGATTGTTCAGCCTTTCTTAGTTAAACCCCCCCCATATTTTTAATGGCACACAGTAACTTAAATCAGTTTTCAGTGGGTACTACAGTACTATAGCCATGACCTGAACATAAACATCGTGTCTATATGCCACCCCCCACCTACAATTTAAATTGAAAAATACTTTTCCATGCTGTGATTGTGCAGTTGATTTTATTTCCTCACCTTTGGTTTCCCGAATTACGATTGCATTTAAGAGCCCTTTTCCTCTTACAGCAGTTACAATATTAGATGGAGTCTTCATGAGTTCGTTTCTTAGCAGATTACCCATTATTTCTGCATTTTTGGCTAGATTTTCCTCTTCAATTACCTAAAGAGAAGTCAGATCTACAGTCAGTTGAAGGGCACTGCATTTCTTTTATGTTCCATGGGGAAGGGGTGGATAATGACACTGAACCTGCTGAGACACAAAAGCTGCTGCAGCCACAATGTCCCTGCACAGGCTGCATGTCCCAGCAGGTTGGTATTGAGCCTTTACTCATTCATGTTTACAAGAAACAATAATCTCTTTGAAATTTTATTCTAAATTGACTGCTCTCTGTTTGCTGTTATTTACAACTAAACAGTAAACCTCTGAAGTCTCTTAGTCTTTCCAAGTCTGTGTATTGGGTAGTGATGAGGTTTTCTGTGTGACCTGCATCAAGGTAGTCAATTAAGCAAGTACAAAATAATTGAACTGCACCTTCTGGACAGGACATTTTAGTTTCTGTTTGTAAGCTTGAGAACAGGTATGGATCTCAGAGCAGCAGCTTCTGCTGATACAGTAAAATAACCCAATTTCAAAATGTCTTCATGAAATTAGTGAAGGTATTTGACCAAACTTACATAATTGCCTTGAAACTTCCCCTAGATAAATTTTATTTTGATATTTAAGACATTAAGACCATAAGAACATAGGAATTGAGACACATTTCCAATAAAAAAATTTAGAATCTGTTTTATGATCTATAGATAATCGCTACCAATTTTCCATTCTTATTTAAAGCGAGATTTCTACTCGTAGCATGAAAAATAATACTATTTACTTCAGCAAAGATCATGACTCCCTTTTGAATTTGGATTCCAGATCTTTATCCCCACACACAAACCTCTAGTGCTGCCATTGCCACACGGCAAGCTAATGGATTTCCACCGTATGTGGATCCGTGTTCACCAGGTTTAATGGTCAGCATAACTTCATCATCACACAGCACTGCTGAGACCTAAAATGGGAAGGTCAGCAAATTCACATATTTAGAACAGTAAACTTTAATATCTCTGAAGCAAACTTTCCCTCAGAACTCAGGAAAGGATCATTTTCAGCCTATGGTGATAAATTACATTTACATTCCCAGCTCTGTATACAGGGAATAGCAGATCTGACAGTCCATAATTAATTCCTTAAATACACTTAGTTATAGTGGTAATACAACTTTTAACCACAGCTGAGGGGCATTTCTCCAAACTGAATATTATTTCAAGAGTTTAAGCTTCAATACTTGCTTTAACAACTCAGAAATCCCTTCAGTTGGCCAAAATAGTTCAAGGCATTGTAATTTCCAGCCTAATCAGCAGGAATTTAAGTCACTCCAAGAGGATAAAATCAGCCATGCAGGCATGCCAAACAAATGAAATAATGCCAGTTGTTTAGCTATGAAGGCAGTATCAGGTATTCCATTATTTTGTCTCTCTCACAGGCTGGACTGTCTGGTCATAAATCATAGCTAATGTTGCAAACAACAATTTCTAAGTATGACAAGCATCAGATTTACTGTTCTTCCAACTGGCACATTTTCATTGTTAATGACTAAAAAAAAAAAACAAACCAAGATTATTCAACAAATGTTTGAGTCATTTGATATTATTTTAAATTATTAGTATTTCTTTGGTACTCACAGGGTATAAGCCACCAGAAAGGGCCTTTCCAAGAAGAATTATGTCAGGTCTCACATTTTCATGGTCAACAGCCAGCATTTTCCCTGTTCTGGCTAAACCAGTTTGTATTTCATCAGCAATAAACAGAACCTTTAAAGAGAAGAAGAAAAATCTTCTAAAAAACAAAGTAAAATCCAAACAGAACAGAGAATTCCTTTCACTCCTAACCCAGTTCCAACAATACAATTTTTTTTTGAGGTATCACAGCAATAATGAAGACAACTTTATTAATAATATGTCAGTGTCTTCCTCTGAAGGTATGAAAAAAATTATGAATAGCATTTACAAATTAAGAATCTGAGTTCTGTTGGAACAGAGACCACTGATTTTTAAATCAGAGATCACTGATAACCATTTTCTTCAGTGTTTCATTATGTGACCCATTATTGTTACTGATTCTTGGTAGCAGTTATGCACTTCAGCAACAAAGGTCCTGGATAGCCCTGGTAATTGGCTTTGGACCCAAGGAACTTATAATGTGGAAAAGAAATTAAAAGTCAAATTAACCTAAAATAAATGCGGTTGAAGAGCATTCATTAGAAACTTAAATCAATGCCAATAGTAAAAAATAGTGAAAAATGTGCACTGCTAAGAAGTAATTTTTAGTAAGGAAACACAAGAAGTATCCCTGCATTATTCCACTGAAAGAAAGGGAAATTATTAAATAGCATATAAACTTCTATACCTTGTATAGAAGGGTGACCTTATAAGGTACACCAGTAAACACAGTATGTAATGTTAAACGTTTCATGTTACAGTGAATTCCTCACATTGTGTTTTGTGCAGAGCTCCCTCACTCCTGTGAGGTAGCCTTTGTCAGGAACAATCACACCTGCTTCCCCTTGAATTGGCTCCACCATGAAAGCTGCCACGTTGGGGTCTTGAAGGGCTCGCTGCAACATTGGACATAGGGAGAGGAAAGAGAGAAAGAAACTCAGGTCAAATATAGAAAATACATATAGCAGAACCTGATTCTAGCCCTGGTGTTCTTCCTCAAAGGAAGAGAAGAGCATTCCTGTCAGGCAGCTCTCCCCGAGTGCCACTTCAGTTCTAACACTGTGTCACTGACTGCAGTGTAAAATCAGCTGCTGTGCTTGCTTGGGAAGGTACAAACCTTGCAAAGTGCAAACCCAGACAAGCAGTTTATCAGATCAGTTCATAAATCACCTCAGAAATACCCTCAGTTTCGTATTACCCCATACAAGACAAACAATTGCTCAAGTCTTCCCTTAAACAAAAAAAGAATGGAGCCCCTCTAGAACAATTTTACCTTAAAGCAAAGTCCACAGGTACATTCCTGCACTACCAAGTTCAAAAAGATTTAGAAGTCCACGAGGCACAAGAGATTTAATGATTCCCAGCATGAATCTACTACAGCTTTTCTCAGCATTGCCCCATGAGCAGAATTCCAGCTCTAAAGAAGGCATTAAATACTTGCAGGCCCTTCACCATGGGAAGCCTGATGCAGGTTCAAACCTGAACAAGCTTTTCCACACTGCAGCTATAACCCACTGAGAGACCTTTGCTTCCCCTAACCCAACTCCAAGGAGAAAAGCAGCTCTGTCCTATAATCTCTCAATATCCAAAACCCACTCACTTGTATGAAGCAGACCTAACAGGTACAGAGGTTTTTACTCACAGAAATGATGTACCTAATCAAGGTCACCCCCCACCCCCAACAGCTTGACAGGATTAATCTCAGAGAACACAGGGAAATACAGAATCAGTGGCATTTCAGGAGCTTGTGAAACAGCAGCCTGGCATGGTTTTAAGGATGCTGTGAAACTGAAAATAAAATTCACTGCAACTGCAGTGAATTCTAGTCGTAGAATCACAGGATGGTTTGGGTGGGAAGGGACCTTAAAGCTCATCCCATCCCACTTCTTGCCATGGGCAGGGGCATTTCCACTAGACCAGGTTGCTAGGAAATTAAACAGATCATGTGGTTTTCCGCTCATGTCCTAAAGCAAAACTGAAAATCAAAACCAAAGCAGAATTTACCCACATTCCAATTCATAATTATAACACACACATTCCTTGTATATGTCTACTCACAGATACCTTAATGTCAAAGCAAGGGTTTCAAAGAATAAACTTCTGATTTTCCTTGCTACTTACCAAAAAGACATTGCAAAATGATTTCTTACAAGAGAACAAGAAGTTGTCAAATACCTCAAGAGCTGGTAGATCGTTGTATGGGATCAGTTCAAACCCTGGCATGAAGGGCCCAAAGCCATCGTAGCTGGATGGGTCAGTAGAACTGGAGATGGCAGACATTGTCCTGCCCCAGAAGTTGCCAGCTGGAAAAAAAAGGGAGGAATTGTTTCAAAACTGACCAAGAGCCAGAACACTTTAAAGGACATCACACGTCCCATTTGGTGATGCATTTTAAGAGTTATCTAACAACGTATCAGCATCCTTCTCTTAATTGTTAGTATTTTGTATTGATGCCATAAATACACTCTGTTGCTATATCAAAAGACAAAAGAAAATTATATTCCAAGACCTGACAATTATACAAAATAATTTCCTTAAGTTTTGTTAGTAGTCTGAAAAATCAAAAAAAAAAATCAGGTAACATCATTTTAATGACAATGTTCAGCTTTAATGCAATTATTACTTATAAAATGTAGGGGGAAAAATAAACACCATTAATAATTTAAGTCCTAAAATCAAAGCTGCCATTAAGCCTAAATCAGAAAATACAATTCTGTGCACTTCAAAGTTCCAGAGGAACCCACTTATATATGTAAAAATATTGTGATTTGCACTATTTTAATCAGAAACATCAGTTAAAATGTCCATTACCAAGAAAATCACATCTTCATTTTAATATTTCAGTTAAACCAAGAGACTCCCACTAATCAGTAATAAGGTTCTAGTAAGACTAAGGAAGATGAAGGGTTCAGTGCCTTCACAGTTCACTATCCAACACAGAGTCTGTGTCAAGTTCTCTAAACTGATATTCAAAGTAATTTCTTAGTTATCCAAAAGAGCTTTTTTCTGCCAAAATGGGGAGCACATCCACTTTATCAAAATGAGAAAACATTTACTAAAAGTTAATTGTCTGAAGAGCAAAATTAAATATATAGAGAAGAGAAAGAAGGAGAAATGTTTGTTCAAAGAATTCCCAGAAGAAATGAAAAAAAAAAAACAAAACAAAAAACAATCTCTATTCAATCCCAGAAACCATAAAGCAAAATTCAAGTATGCATTGCAATTTATAAATGCTGCCTAATGACATTTATGGCTACTATATGTACGAAAAGTTAAAAACAGTATCTGCAGCTGTAGCAACTACAAAAAAAAAGTCAGTATTTAAATAGTAAGCTTTCTTCTGGAAGGTTTTATAAAATACAGAACCATTAAACGAAATTAGCATTGACGAAACTGCTTTATCTATAACCAAAAAATACTAAATATAAGTTGGTTTTTTTTAATTGTATATAGGTTTTTAAAATTTTTCTATTTAACAAATCCCAATAGTCTCTTCAGGAGCAGGTAACTTCTCCCTGTTACAGAGCCAAGCAGGGCAGGCAGGTAAAGGAAGGAAATATCCCAAAAGAGAATCTACTTTAGCAACATTGCTTTTACTTTCATTATATCAAGACTCCAATGTTAATGCCAATTTCTGGAAGACTTGGAGAATGCAGAACAAAAGCCCTGGCAGGTGAAGCCAAGAGGGCAGCTTAACCCTATTGCACAATCTAGAAGAAGAGTGGCCGAGGTTTGAGGAATTAATCTACAAAAAAGTTCTGTAAGAAACCAGTCAGAAATTAAAAGTACTGCACTTTAAGAGATTAAAAGAGCATGGAGGACTGGATGTGCTTTCCATGTGACTTCAGGCTGCCTCCCAACAATCCAGTGTCCAGATCCTCAAGACCTCAATTCATAACGCACACTCTACATACCTGCAAAAATGATTTTAGCTTTGTATTTTGGAACTCCTTTCACAGTGTAGGCCCATTTCCGAGCCAGTTTACAGGCAGTTTCTCCAGCTTCCACTCCTAAAACATAAAGCAGCACCATTATCACTCTTGCACATGAAACAGGCCATCAATGCAGCAGAAAATGTTATACAACCATTGAATTTCAGAGACAAGAACTAAAATGGAAATAAAATATTTCTTTACCTGTGTTCATTGGAAGAACTTTGTTATAATTGAACATTTTGGTGACGAGCTCCTCATATTCCCCAAGGACATCGTTGTAGAATGCCCTGGATGTCAGGGCCAGTTTTTCAGACTGGGCTTTCAGAGCATCCACGATCTTTGGGTGACAGTGGCCTTGGTTGACTGCACTGTAAGCACTTAGAAAGTCAAAATACTTCCTGCCTTCAACATCCCACACGTAAACACCTGGGAAAACAAACCTGTGGTCAGTACACAGAATAAAGATGACACAGGACAAAAAAGGCTCCTTAAACATAATCAAAGACCAGAGTAAATTTAAATTAAGTGATAATACATGAACAGCCAACAAGGACTTAAGATAGGTTCCAATGCACCTTTTCATGTTCACATTAAAACTCTCCACAGAAAGTAACAGAAGAAATTAAGTTGCTTGAAATTTTTCTTGCTGAGTTATTCTGAAGATTATCAAGACTTAGGCCTCTGTTTAGATAAATCATTTTAGAGACACCACAATTTTTTCAGGTGCCCTTATGCATAATGATTCTGCTTTCTAATCAACAGTTAGCTGTCTTTGTTTCATCAATGATCTCAACCCCACCACAAAAAAAAAAGTTTAGAAATCAATCAGGTCAAAATCATTCTGCCATGATCTCATTACACTTACACAGACACACCCCACCTACAACCTCCAGGAAAAACCTAAATAAAATACCTTTTCCTCTTTCCAGAGCAACAGGCAGTGGGTGATAGTTGTGGGCACCATATTTTGCCTCACGCTCAAAGATGAAATCAGACGAGGGAGGCCCCTGAATGGTTTTTTTAGGAGCAACTGAGGTGGCAGAGCTCAGCGAGGAATGAAGGCCTCGGCAGAGAACAGCAAGGCTCTGGGAGCGGGGTAGCTTGGAAAGCATGATGAACTTCAGGAATTCTGATACAGATCTGGAGGGAAAAAAATAAAGAGAGTTAATAATTAGCACTAAGAACACTTCAGAAGCAACGTCTGACACGACTGAAGTGGTTTTACTGCCAGGATTACAGGTTCCTCAACTATTTTGCAATTCGGCCAAAAAGCTTATATGAAGTATAAATTAAAGGGGAATTAACTTCAAACAAGTTGTTTTTTTCTATTCCAAAGTACACTTACAGAAAGAAAAAGAAAACTAAACTGTGTGACTCAGCAAGTCTATGAATCAGTTACATCATTTTTCCTGCAAGTGTCCCTTTTTCGCTGCGCCCTGAATTCCAAGGTACTTATATAAACTACAGTAAGAAAGTTAAGTTCATCAAACTTCTTGTTCTATTGAAATGTCCATTTTATACCAGATTGCCATCAGACAAATCATGTCACAAAATCAGAAAGCAAATAATACAACACCGAGAAGAAGCACCCGACACAAATCACGTTTAGCTGACACTATTAACAAATTTGATGAAAAGATTAGTTTTAACTGATCTCTGCTTTAAGAAGCAAAATTTGTGACTTATAAATTGTATTCTGGATTGTAAAATGTTGCCACCTACCCATAAAGCACTCGCTGATGGTACCATTTTTAAGACCATCATTCTGTTCGGCCTGGAAAAGAGGAGGCTCCAGGGAGACCTCAAAGCCTCTTCCAGTGCCTAAAGGGGCTCCAGGAGAGCTGGAGAGGGAATTTGGACAAGGGGTGGAGGGACAGGACAAGGGGGAATGGATTCACACTGACACAAGGCAGGGTTAGATGGGATATTGGGAAGAAATTCTCCCCTGTGAGGGTGCTGAGGCCCTGGCACAGGGTGCCCAGAGCAGCTGGGGCTGCCCCTGGGTCCCTGGAAGTGCCCAGAGCCAGGCTGGACAGGGCTTGGAGCAGCCTGGGATAGTGGAAGGTGTTCCCTGCCCATGGCAGGGGTGGGACTGGATGAGCTTTAAGGTCCCTTCCAGCCCCAACCATTCTGGGATTCTACGATCAAAAAACAGATGGAAAGTAAGGGTGTGTCAGATATTCATGATCATTAGAGCACTCTGTATTTTCCCAGCAATTCCCCCTGAATACATAACCTTGTATTGTCACCATCTAGGGATAACCTGAGGGTAGGATTTCATGAGGCAAACGCACTTTGATTTCTTCTCCATGCCTGCACCTCAGTCAATTTAAAGACACATCCCAGAGAAGGGGAAGTGAGTTGGCACTTTAAAAGCTGTTTGAGGAAGCTCCTCTCACAGCAGGGAACAGCAGAGAGCCAAGAGTTCTCAAAGCTCAGTTTTCTGGTCTCACAGAACATGACACTTACAAACTGGCAGACAGTTTGATCCCAAGAGGAGGATCACAGATCACAACACGTACTCTGCTTATCAAATGCAGCCTCCTCTGTAACACACTCCACAGCAGACTGAAGAGCTGAGCAGCCTGGACACTGCTATACCACCTAACAGAAGCAGATTGCAAAACCTAACCAAAAGATAGCTATGAAATACCAACAGGAGGATGCAAGGATGGCTTACACAAGGGTGCTGTTATTTCAGGCTGCTTGCTGAGACAGAAGTATTAAGTCATGGATTTATCCCTACTTTACTTTGGAAAAGATCTGCACCCTGAAGGTGTTGCCTTGAACAGAGAGGCATTTCTTTCAGCAGACTCCTCAGGTATTACTTTGCTGCTCCACATTCTAACCAAAGCCAAAAGACTGTTTTCTCTGTCTACCAAAATCCAAAGAAGAGTCAATATTCTCTATTACAGCAAGAGATGAATGCTGCACAGCTCTGGGCATGTTTCCAGCTGTTAAAGATTAGCCCTCTGTGTTAACACTTTTCAAGATTGTTATTCAAGGATTTCGCAAACAAAAAAACAAATAATTCTCTGTGCAAGAAAAAAAAAATCTGACCACTCAGTATTTCAACCTGCTTAACTCCTAAAATGTAATTGGTCTGTGACATCCTGGCCCCTGGCAGAGCAGAGCAGCTAATCCTATCACAAGCTTCTATATTTTGGAGATTTTCCAGACATTCCTGAAATGAAAGGTACAAAGAAGTTAAACTCTCATCTGCCCTGTACCTTTCTGCATGAAGAATCACAGATCCCCAGTTTGAGGTTCTTGTTTTACTTCTTTCAGGTTGGAAAATATTAATCAGATTTTTTTTAAAGGGCTTTTTCCTCCCCTAAGGGAATTGCCCTGCAAACTGTGCTAGTGAGGCTACATCACTTTAGCCAAGGTGTGGAAGACTACATGGAGAAGAGCTGAGTAAAGCTGAGAATTACAGATTAATCTGGAGTTAAAAGAAGGGGGAAAATTTGGGTTTGATGATCAGCAACACAAGGTGAACAGAAATTTCAGAAAGGGGAGGGGCACAATAAGGAAAAAACCCCAAGCAAACAAAATGAAATAAAATCAAACTCATTACAAACTGTGAGGAAGAGAAATATGAATGTGCACTGCAGCAGGCAGTACTGGAATCAGAAGCCAGGGAATTACAGCAACTGGAAGAGGTCTTGCATCAGAACAGAAAAACCACTCAAAACACAACTATAAAACACTTGAACAGCTCTGCTCAGCTTTTGAGCAAGATTATCCAGACAGAAGCCTGCAGACTGCACAAGTAACTTGAATACTATGTATCTGACACTGAAAGACACCCCAAGGTAAATGGGGGATATTGTCAAACACATGAAAACACTCAGGTTCATGTGGATAGAGCAGAGAATCGCACTGCAGCCTCTACCAGCTGAATCGAAGGAGTGAACGCTCGAGGGGAGAAGCAGGAGGACATCAGTGTGGACAGGCCAAGCTACCTGTGCAGACCAGCACCACAGCACAACAGCTCAGGGCCCAGGCTGGCAGGCAAGAACTGCAGAGTCCCAGAACCACTGAGGTTCGAAAAGACCTCTGCTATCATCGAGTCCAAGCTGTACCCGATGCCCACCTTGTCACCAGCCCAGAGTGACATGTCCAGTCCTTCCTTGGACAGCTCCAGGGATGGGGACTCCACCACCTCCCTGGACAGCCCCTTCCAAACTCAAATCACCCTTTCTGTGAAGAAATTCCTCCTGATGTCCAATCTGAACCTCCCCTGGCACAGCTTGAGGCCGTTTCCTCTCGCCCTGTCTTTGTTACCTGAAGGCAGAGCCCAATCCCTACCCGGCTACAGCCTCCTTTCCGGGAGCTGTAGAGAGGGAGAAGGTCCCCTCTGAGCCTTCTCTTCTCCAGCAAAACAAGAAAAAAACAAGGAAAAGCAATAAACCCAGGGGTCAAATACCAGATCCCCCCCGCCATCCCCCCACCAAGGCGACGGCCAAAGACACTGCAGAGGCAAGGATGTGGCATCGCGAAGCGGGGCTGACACAGGCACAGAGGAGGGACGGGCTGTCACCTCCCCCGCCCCCCGCACAGTGACAGCACTCCCGGGGCCTTGCCCACGGGGCCGGCTACAGCCTCCCCGGCCGCGGGACAGAAGCAGGGCACGACGGCCCAGCGAGAAGCAGGAATGGCCCCCGAGGGCGGGACGGGCCGTACCTGGTGCTGCTGGAGGTGCCGGAGGTGCTGCCGCTGCCGGGGCCCGCGGATAAGAGGCGGATGCGGCCGCGGGCCACTGTCACCGCTCCTCGCCCCGCCCCCGCCCGCCTGACGGCGCGGGAACCGCGGCTGCCGATTGGCTCTCGCGGCTGATTGGCAGCCACCGCCCCCGCGCGGCGGCACCGCCCCTTGGCGCGAGGGCTCCCCATTGGCGGGCGCGCGCGAGCCGGGGCCCTGCCCGTCCGCGTCCCTCAGGGGCGGCCCCGCGGGCCCCGCCCGCCGCTCCCCCCGGCCCTCAGAGCGGGGGCTCCGGCCCTTGGGCGGGTTCGTGCCGGCGCCCGCTCTCTCACCGCCTTCCCCCGTCCCTCACACCGGCTGCTCCGTCCCTCAGACCGGGGGCTCCGCTGCCCTCTGCCGAATTAGCCTAGGCAACAGTCTTTGCGGTCACAGAACCCCCCACACACCCTGGCGGGATGAACCCCCCCCGGCTCCACCCCACTGTCCTCCCGCCGCTGTCACCGCTCAGCCGCACCTCGGGGAAGTCACTGTAGAAAAGGGCGAGCACTGACAAAAAACTGAGAGGAATTGGAAAGACATTTCCGGGAATGCGGAGTGTGTGGGGTGGTGGTGGTAACTCCGCTGGCGGCTGCAGGTTCCCCGGGGATGTGATGACAAGTGCTCCCTGTGTGCCCAGCCCTGACCTTTAGCTTCACAAAAGATGTACATGAGCTTTTTCCCGATCTTTTTTTTTCATATGGCTAACAGAAAACATTTCAAAATAACAGCCAGGGATACACTAAGGTCGCTAAGGAGTTTCTCACGGAGCCCCTGTGCCGGGTGTTTTTGCCTACACGTACCAATCTCCCCCCCAGTCCGCCACGGTCCATCCAGCGAACCCGTGCCCTGCCCTTGTCCACATGGAAGGGCATTGATGGAACCCCGATCTTCAGGCTCAGCTGCTTTGGAAGAAAAGGGGGGAATGTGAGGGGAGTGAGGTCCAGGAGCACCCAGTGTGCTCTGACCAGGAGCTTTGAGCTGGGACCAGCAGGTGAGCAGGGACAGGCTGGAACGAGCCAGCGCAACCCTGACCTTTCCTCGAGCTAAATTACACCTGGAGAGTGTTTTGTAACCAGAAGTTTGGGACGTTCAAGTGGAACTGCGAGGTGTGTTTCATAAATACGTGCTGGTTTTGTCCAAAAGAATCACAGACGGGTTTTGGTTGGAGGGAACATTAAAGCCCATCCATGCCAACCCCTGCCAGGTATAGCAGGGACACCTTCCACTATCCCAGGCTGCTCCAAGCCCCATCCAGCCTGGCCTTGGAGACTTCCAGGGATGCAGGGGCAGCCACAGCTGCTCTGAGTAACTTGTGCCAGGGCCTCACCACCCTCACAGCCAAGAATTCCTTCCCAATATTCCATCTATCCATGCCCTCTGGTGGTGTGAATCCATTCCCCCTTGTCCTGTCCCTCCATGCCTTTGTCCACAGTCTCTCTCCAGCTCTCTTGGAGCCCCTTTAGGCATTGGGAGGGGTTCTGAGGTCTCTCTGAAGCCTTCTCTTCTCCAGGCTGAACAATTCCAATTCTCTCATTTACTAATAGGAAAGGTGTTTCATCCTTGTAATAATCACTGTGGCCTCCTCTGGGCTTGCTCCAGCACTCCAGATTGGATCTCACAAGACCAGACTACAGAAGAAAACAAATAATATTTCACTTTTTATTGTACCCACCTCACTAGGGGGAAAAAAAAAAAAAAAAAGGCAAAACAACCCAAAAAAACCAAACCACAAAACCCCTCAGTCTTAGCAGTGATGACTTCTGGGTGTCTCATGCTCTTTGTCCGTAAATCGCCCTGACAAATTTATCAATGCTGGAAAAGAATTTATTTTTTCCACAAAGAAAACATGATATCCCACTTGACACACAGAGAATTTGCATATCTTCCCCTCACTAAAGCGAGCCATTTGAAAATATTCCCAAATCTTGTCATATCTTGGATGTCAGGGAGCAGCACCGCTTACGCCTTTAGAGAACAACGCCCTCGGAGGAAATTTTCCCAATGTGCAGTCAGCTTGATGCAGTGAGGGCTGGGAGGAGAACAGATGATGTTGAGCACTTTATAAACATGCAGAGAGCTCAATTTGTTAATATATTTGTGTCTCCTACTAGCCCAATTCTGCCAGCAAATAGTGCCCTACATCTGCTGCCAAAGATGAGTTCATAAAGCACCAAAAGGTTGTGCCTTGGGTGCTAAATTACAAAACGCATTTCAGAGTCATGACTGCTGAATGAATACACAATGGTACTGTGCCCAGTTTCTTAAGTACAGGGGCAGTTATTATCTGGGAGCAATTGAAACCCCTTTATTTCTAGTTGAAGTTATGATTTATTTGTGAAAAGCCTAACATTTTAAGGCTGAGAATAACCAGTGACCTCTCTGCTTTGAGTATTACACGTTGTCCCAGCTCATTCTGCCCCTCTACTCTGCTCTGGTGAGATCCCACCTGGAGTTCTGCATCCAGCTCTGGGGTCCCAGCACAGGAAGGACAAGGAGCTGCTGGAGTGAGTTCAGAGGAGGCACCAGGTTGATCAGAGGGATGGAGCAGCTCTGCTGTGAGGAAAGGCTGGGAGAATTGGGATTGTTCATCGTGGAAAAGAGAAGTTTTGAGGTGACCTAATTGAGGCCTTCCAGTACTTGAAGGAGCCTTCAAGAAAAATGGAGAGACTTTGGAGAAGGGCCTGGAGTAACAGGACAAGAGAATGGCTTTCCACTGACAGAGAGTAGGTTTAGACTGGATATTAGGAAGAAATTCCTCCCTGTGAGGGTGGTGGGGCCCTGGCACAGGGTGCCCAGAGAAGCTGTGGCTGCCCCTGGATCCCTGGCAGTGCCCAAGGCCAGGTTGGACAGGGCTTGGAGCAGCCTGGGACAGTGGAAGGTGTCCCTGCCCATGGCAGGGGAGTTTGGAATGGGATGATCTTTAATGTCCCTTCCAGCCCAAGCCATGATTCTACAATCTCTGGTGTAAGGAAAAAAATGCATAATTTTGTTAGTTGCATACTCACATTTCTTAAATAGCCTTATAGGACATGGTTCAGGATTTGCAATCCATGAGATCAATGGGATTTTCCCAGATAAGAAACGTAGGTTTAAGTTTGGATTGTTTTTTACTTTGGCATTTCATTATCATGGCAGATCTCTTATCTGTTAGCTCAAGTCATGCTAATGATGCCTTCTACCTATTTAGCCACAAAAATAACATGCTGGGAGCTACATCCCTTTCATCTTCCATAGACTCAACTCAAGAGCTGCCTTTTACCTGCCTTTAAATGCTATTATTCTTAAGGTCACCTCCAACTTGGTTAAGATTCATCCAGCCTTGTTCTTTTCAGAATAAGCAGAAGAATATAGAAAGAACAAAGCTTGTCCAAAAGATTAAGTAGCACCTGTCATATAAGGGAAATACACATCTGAAAATGTAAAGAATGCAAACTAAAGGCAACCAAGATCAATTGAAGTGCTGAATCTCGGGTTCAGCTCTACCTCATGGAGCTGGAGGAAAACTGCCCCAAGAGGCAATTTCAGAAGCCAGACATGCAGGAAAACAGCAGATCCCTGTCTGGAAGGCAGAGATTCAAAAACAAGTAAATAAACAAACAAGCAACCCACAAGCAAGAAAGGGCTTGCTTGCTTTTGGATTCTGTAAGGTCTGAAAGAAGAAGATACAGCCATAATATGGAATGCACAGACATTATAAGTAAATGTATTTTTTAAAGCTGATACAGACTGTTTCTGAGATGGAAAAGTATAAATATGAAATAACTCGCAAAGTGGAATCTGGTTAATCAAGACCTGAGAGTGCCTTCAAAGTTCTGTTTAATGTAAGCCTGATGAGTTTTATATAGGACCAGCATCATGGCTCACTTTACTTCCTCCTTTGTTTTTGGTACTTATTATCAAGACATAGAAAATATCCTCTTTTCTTCTTTAAATGCTATCAAGTTGGAATTTTAAACCATTCACATTGTGCTCAGTAGCAGCTATTACTGTAGATCTTGAAGGACTATCTCTCAGCTAGATATAGTCTTCCATGTAAATGAAAAAGGGAAAGCAGAAGCTTGATGTGTACTATTTAGTTACCTGTGGATACCTAAAAGATTCCACATGACAGTAACCAAACTATGGAAAGGAGAATACATGAAATGTTCACATTTTACAGTAATTTGCCCTGCAGAACAAAAGAAAACTCTGACCTACTTGAAGAAAGAGGGTTATTATATTCATTCTGCTAATCCAGAAAATACAATTTGACATGTAAGTAAACCATAAAGTTATAAGAAGGAACAAGTTAAGTCATGCCAGTTGTTAGGAGTAATTCCACAGCTCTGTCTCTGGCAGAAATGCTCATTGAAGTCGTTGGGAATTAAGCATGTGAAGAGACTGAGGAATTGCATCCCACTTATTGTGGTTATTTAGAGGTAGAGTAAATAAAAGGGAATTGTATGTTGGTTTGGCTGCACAAGCTCAGTGTGTGCCAGGGATTCACATGCTGCTCGTGGGAGCAGCACAAGCACTGGCAGGATTGCAGGACCCTCACTCGAGTTAAACAGTCTCAGGAATGCTGCAGGAAATGTCCAGAGTTCTTTAAGAGCTGATGTTTTGCCCCATGGCACCAGTGTTCAATTCTTCAGTGGCATGAGGCAGTTCCTCACCCCAGAGCACAGGCTGGATGTGGAGTTCACCCAAGCCAGGAGGTCCAAGTTCATCATTACCTAAAACCAGCACACATCTACAGAGCTGGCACAAGGACAGTCCCACCTCTCTTCCCACCTGTAGCAAAGCCACAGAGATAGGCTTCACCCTTTCTCCTCCTGTTGAAACTCTGCTGCCACTCAGCAAAAATGAGAAATAGGCACTTTTCTGAGTCAAAGGCAGGTTTGAAGGCAAACCTCGCAGTTAACATTGCCCTGGGGAGCTCAACCTTCAGTCCCAGTCTGACAATGAAAGATAGAAAGCTACTGGAAAGTGACCAAAGGAAGCTACCAAGATGGTGAAGGGTCTGGACGGGAAACCATACAAGTGGCAGCTGAGGTCACTTGGTTTGTTCAGTCTGGAGAAGAAGAGACTGAGGGGAGACCTCAGAGCACCCTACAGCTTCCTCATGAGGGGCAGAGGACAAGCAGCACTGATCCCTGCTCTATGTAACGAGGGACAGGAACAAGGGAATGACTGGGGCTGCGTCAGGGGAGGTTTACACTGGATATTAGGAAAAGAGAGTGGTCAGGCCTTAAACAGGCTCCTCAGAGCAGTGGTCAGAGCCCCCAGGCTGAAATGAGCTCCAGGAGTGTTTGGACAATGCTCTCAGACACAGGGTGGGATTATTGGATTGTTCATAGTGCCTTATATAGAAAAATGGCTTGCCATGGCCCATGATTGTGTTATTCTGGTTATTTACTGACAGTAGAACTCTACATTAAGACATTTCTTGCAGGACAAGAAACGTTAGTCTTTCCTGCAGCAGGGCTAGAATATTTCACAGTGCAGTGTGTCAGAACAGTGCAGCAACAAATTGTAATGTGTGCAAAGCAGATCTGCCTCTCAAGTCCACTTAGACATTTCTCTTTTAGCTCGTATCTTTCAAGATAGTTTGGCAAAGCATAGCACAGCCCCCTCAAAATAATGCTGTTTTATTGGATGGGTGTTAGTTAACCCAGCTTAAAGCACCACAAACAACCCTGAGAGCTGATGTTCTTTTTGCAATATAAACCTTGAGCTATAGTTCGTACTCATCCTCCCTGATTTGTCTGTTGGCTTATTGTACAAAGATTTCCATTATACTTTGTTAGATGACAGCATAGATAACTGAATTATAGAATCAAAGGGGTTTAAATTGCTGTCTCCTCTCTTAAGCTTTGTTCCCCATGTTTGAACTTACACTGTTATTTTCCTTTGCAGCTCAACAATACCTACATCCAGAGCCTTCCACAAATGAGGTGAGACATTTTATTTCCATGTGAAACCCAAAGGTAAATTATAAGCTCTTTCATTTCTTGAACTTGTAGTTAATTAAATAAAAGAGCCTTTCTACACATATTTCTTCTGAGTATCACATTCCTTGGGCGTCATACTGCCAAGAAGACACGACTTGGAGAGAGCTTGGGAAAAACAACTTTTTTTAGCTTCCCAAGACAGATTAAAAGAGCTTTATTACTGGCATTTTCTAGCATAAAACTCAGAAATGTTAAAATAAAAAAATCCAAAGAAAATTGGAGTGAGATTTGATTTAAATTTCAGGCTTTCAAGTGCCTTGTATGTGATCTTGCTTCTTCCTTGTACAAATTTATTTTGATTTGGATCCTGAGGACCTGGTGCTTCCTAAATTCCAGTCTTCTTTCTTGGATTTTATCAGGACAATGATTTCTGGAAAAACTCCTTTACATGTTCTCCTGACTTTGAAAATCTGACCCAGATGGCAGCTCTGAGAGCACACAGAAAATGAACATAAATACATCTAACTGGGTAATAAGAATAAATACCTTGTCAATTTGGTTAATCTCAGGATTGAGCACTGAACATCTGGATATGCTTTATCTCAGGAGCTGGGAAACTTCTCAAAATTCCAGCATGACACATCCCACTGGCCCTGCTGTTGCAGAGTTTGACATTGCTGCAGCCAGGATTGCCAGCCTTGCTAAATGTTGAGCACTCAGCTCTGACCTCAGGGCTGCTGTGGTCAGACACTGGACAAGTTACATAATGCCTGCACCAGGTCAGGTTTTAATCTGCCATCACTGAGGTGAAAGATCAGCAAGGTGACCTATTGCATCACATGCCACTTCTCATTACCCCAGGATGATGTGCTGGCACTCCTGCACTTCCCCAGTCAGGACTTCATGTTATCCTTAGATTTTTCTAGAATATTAGATAATTCAGAAAATGAAAGGTTTTCTTGATATATCTTAGGACAAAGGAATTTGCTTTCTATCCATTGTTTCAAGACAATTTCTTTCATCATAATTGTTTTCAAAACCATACAGCTTGAGATATGGAAATATGGAAAGCATATTGCCAAAAGGAAGGAATCTTCAGGAAGACCTTGACAGAAATTACCTACTCTTAAACTATTAAGTGCCTGTTCCATAGAAGGGACAAATAAACTAGTAAAGAATTGAATCCATTCTTTGCTCTCTGCAGCTTGCCTATCAGAGTTCCCTGCCCATGACAGGGGATTTGGAACTAGATGATCTTTAAGGTCCTTTCCCACACAAACTGTTCTAGGATTCATTAGTTGCTCTTCTGGAGCAATCTCAGTGAACTGCAGCATTTCTTGAATTCACCAATACTTGTGGCTTGCTGGGTAATTCCATGGAAGGGACTGGATGATAAGGAAAGCTGTCAATCCACAGCTACCCACAAACACCACGGGAGGTACTGCATGTTGGGACATCATCACAGAACTGACCTCACCTGAGAGGACAAGGTTTCAACTCACCTGACTCTCAGTTTGTTGTGTCAGGTTCTTAGAGACCCACAGATACAAAACCTGACATCCTTTAAGGTTCCCATTTTGCAAAGTTTATGTAATTTCATATATTCTCTTTTTTTTTAAATAAATGTTTAATGCATTGTTCTTTAAACAACAGCAGTTGTTTATGATCAAAGCTACTATAATAAATCAGCATGTGTAGAAAGGAGTAAAATCTTTTATTTTTATTGATCTTGTACATAGATCTGGTACTACTCAGTGTTTCCAGTGTGTCAGAGGCTGCTCAGTGGAAAAGCACAAATCTTGAACACTGCTAAAATCCCTCTGCAGTGTTACAGCGTGCCTAAGCCCCATGGAATGCCACATTTTTAATTACAGTTTTCCTGTGGCATTACACAGAACACAGAAAAAGACATGATCAACTTGAGAAAGAAGATAACTTGGAAACTCTTCCGTGTTTGAAGGGGAAAATCTAAGAGAAATGGAGTTTAATATTTGTGCTACAGTAGAAAGCAGTGGTGGTGTTGCTACAGGCTACATGAATCACAGCCACCACAGAACAGCTCCTGTGAACACCACGGTGAGGATGCCAGCTGAGAGCATAACACAAACCTGTAACAAGCAGCTCATAAATTAGCTGTACATCATTATCTTCCCAGAAACTTTTACTGAGTGCACTACCAGAAAGGGGGCCCACAATGTGAGTTTGCCATGACAACAAAGTGCTGTAAAGATTTGAGCAAGGTGACTTCAGCTGATACAGGGTCATACTGGAAAACAAAAACAGTGTTCAGGCCTAGGGCTGCAAGAACATTATTATCAATTTTTCTTCAGGAGGATCTCACCCACCAAATATTTTGCAAGACATCTTGTCTGCCTGTGAGTTGTAAAGCTGCTGAAAATCAGACTTTGATCTCATTCCTAAGAGGTATTTAGGACCACAGCAACACTTCTCATTCATTCCTGAGTCACCTGACCACTTGGTGGGCTCATGGATGGCCAAAAGGACACCTGCCAGAGGTCCCTGCCATGTACTTCTCAACCTCTGCTGCCACCAGGAGGTGAGACTCACATGCTCCACTGTGACCAGAAAAATCAGTGGTCACCTCTCTTATGAAGGAACAGTTCCGCCGGAAGCAGGAAGAGTAGGAGACCTCTGAGTTCTCTCTGCTCCTTGTCTTGGCTCATCTCTGGCTCTCTCTCTATGGTCCTTTTTGACTTCAGTGAGGAAAAATCCACAGGTGGAAAACAGGGGAGTCTGTTCTCACCTCAAGAACCTGTGTGGAGGTAGCACATATCTTATTATAGATGTTCTAATAATAATGAGAGAGAGAATAAGGGAGAGATTGCTAGGAAGGAATAGACTTTCGTTTAATTTTCCAGTCATGTATTACACAACAAATCACATTGATTTCCTTCAAGAAAAATGCTTGGTCACTCACCTGTCAATAAATACATTTTATCTTTAGTTCCTCAATGTATTTAATTTTTCATTGTATTCTTCTAACTTTGCAAACCCAACTGCACAAATTGTTGTGAGTATTTCTTCTTAAGTACAGATCTGAAAGTCTGATTCAATTGACATTTTTAACATTTCCCTGTGATGTCACAGTGTGCCTCCATGTACTTGTTTCATTATCAGGTTAAATGAAGTTGGTTTCCAAAGTGATTTTGCAGTTCTTGGACTCAGAATTGGCAGTAGTTTGGGCAGTTTGACACCCAGCTGCTACTGCCTGCTCACTGCAGACACTGTCAGGTGCCTAATCACAGAATTGCTTGGGTTGGAAGGGGTCTTAAAGATCAAGTTCCAGCTCCCTGCCATGGGCAGAGACAACACCCACTAGATCAGGTTGCCCAGGAATGAGGGAAGCTCCTAACTTTCCTGTTCTCTCTGGATCATTTGAATTCAAAGGTCTTTTAATTTAATATAGATGCATTTTTTGCTTTTTACACATAGGACTTACATGTGATTCCCTTTAACATCTATATTCAGCTGTGAGTAAAGTCAATTTCTGTCTATGCCTGAAAATATTGCACAAATCTTTATTCAGAATTGTTAGAGATAATGGATACTCAGTGGGGCATTTCCAGAAGTGTTACCAGTGCAAATGGCCTCATCCATTCAACACAATGTTTGACAGCAAGTGCTGTTCCCAGGACTGCTTGGAACCTCAGCTGGAATAAGTTCCCAGTCACCACATCCCTAACAAGAATCACCTACCCAAGCAGCCCCCACTCAACAAAGCAGGGAGGGAAGGGTCTGTCCGAAGGGCTTGGAAGCATTTAGCCAGGAAAGCTTTGGTGGCCCAAGATCAGAGCCACAAAATCTGCATTCCCATTGGTTTGCATCCCCCTTCCAATGCTATGCAGAGGTGCAAGTCATGCAAAGTGGGAACCATGACTGCTAGATTCTTTGAAAATAACCATAACACATTTTTTGGGAATCTGGGCTAGAAGTGACTAAACAGAGTGATAGGAAAATAGAAAGGCTAGAGCATCTTGCATAGGAACGAAATTTCCTGTACGGTTAATGCAGTTTTGGCAAAGGCAAAATTGCTGGCAATGCAGAGACTTGAAAGATTTATGAACAGCAAAAAACACATCTTAAAAGAAGAGACAATTTATACTATTTATTTTGACTTGTAACATTTCCTGGGTTTTTTGGTATGATTTACACTTCTTAAAGAAAAGAAGTAACCATATGACCATACCAGGGCACAAGCCTGTCTTTTAGCAGGGATCTCAGGACACTGTGGGTAACCAACCGTATCATGCTCTGGGAACCTCTTAGAGTGACAGCAAAGTGATATCAAGACCTCTTTTTTGTATGGACATTGATGACAATCACAAGTAGGAGGCTACAAATAGTCAAGAGGATTTAGGTCTAGTTAGTCCTAACTTGAGGCAGAGAAAATAGACTAGACCAGCCTACAGGAATGCCTTTCCCTTCCTGCAGAGCTTGAGCTCTTAACTGCCCACAGGTGGACAGAAATGGACACACAGTTTGTCAGCAGTGGGGGGACCTGATGGCTCAGACTCCAGGGACTGCTGATTGCCCGGCTAGAAAGGAAGGCAGCTCTGGATGCACCCCAAGCAGCTGAAATGACCCCGTCTTTTGTAACTCTAACTTAAATTAAGGTTAAAAAGTTACTTTTAATTAACCTGCAAGTAAACAAATTCATACAGCAGTTATGACTTCCAAACCCGTGACCTGAGGTGAACTTTGTATTCTGTTAATAGCTCTGCAAATCACTGAGAAGACACTGGGTTCCTCCTCTCAGTGTGGAAAGACAACCTCAGGTCATTTCAGCTGGCCCAGGCTTGCTCTTGATCCCTGCAAAGCTGGAAGTCAGGAGGGTGATTTTTGCAAGAGAGGCTTGTCCCATCAATCATCTCCTCACAGCCAGCCTGGAGGAGATGAGGTATCACCCACAGTCACTGACATGCAACACAGGGACCATCAAGATCCACACCAGGTAGGCAGATAGTCCACGAAGCAGACAGTGCTTCATCCAGGGACAATTAAAAACAATTAAACAGGGAATAATTTAAAAACTCTTTTTATTTAGACCAACACAAGAGCTAGATAGGATTTATGAACTACGTTTTTTGGTTGGAGAGCCAATGTGTACTTTAAAGCATTGTCAGAGACCAAGAGGATACAGTCTGGAATACTGTGTTGTAATAATTTGTAAAACTGCATGAAACAGATTTTTTTAAACCAATTACTTCCCGTCTGTTCAGGGACAGATGAGCCCCCAGCTAAAATTCCTTTTCATTCCAGTGCTTGTAACGATGAAGATGAAATGTGATTTTTTCCTTCTAACAAATGCTCCAAAAAGCAAAACCAGAAAAAGCGTGTGTTTCTCTGTTAGGGAAAATAGGTCTCAGCATGCTGGAAATTCTGTGTTTTACTTACTTTCTACCACAAATGCCCCATTTTTAAAGAAATGAATAATGTAATAATTTTCTATGATTTATGTTTTCTTTTCTGCCTCATTTGGCACTAATGCTGTGTTATTACAAGAACAACTGTTCTCTGCAAAAAGAATGATCTTTAGACTTCTTATCCAAAACCTGTGAAGTCACTGGGAATGAACTGCAGAGAAAGGAAGAGAGGCCATGGACATGAGCAGCAGTTGAACTCTTTCCCACTGACCAGGCAGATTTCCTTCTTGTCTCTTGATGACACGGAGCTGCATTTTCCTGCACCTTCCCAAACAAAAGCTCTCCTCCAGGTAGGGTGCCAAGAACACGACTGGCAGTTTTCAGAAACGATAATGAAACGTGGGTCAAACAGGGCTCAGTAGAGTCCCATGAGCACAGTCAGAGCCTGGGGACGTCTTCACTGGCGAGCATCCCTGGGATTCGACACGGCCGCCTGCACCCTCATCAGCATCAGGATCACTGCAGTGCTAACGAGTGCCACAGCTCCCGAGCCCTCGAGGCTTCAGACATGTGCTGGCAAGCCGAACAGCAACGAGGAGCATCTTAACAATGAACTTGGAGAAGAATCTGCAGGGAATTAGTGTCAGGCGTGTGTAAGAGGGTTACTTTTCCCATCTCCAACACCTATAATTACATCTCAAATGTGCTAATAAAATCCAGTGGTTACAGTGGGATTTTTTTTTCTCTGTCAAAGTTAAGCATGCTGCCGTGACGCCTAGGAAAAATCAACTTTCTTACACTTCTACTCGCCATGCAAGCAGCAGAAGCGATGACGGTGTTCCCCGCTGGATCAGAAGGGCTGAGGTGCGCTCCTGGCTCCCGGGGACTGCCCCGGCCCTGCCGCCTCAGAGGTGCGGGGCGTAGAAGGGACCGAGGTACGCGGGGCTCAGGAAGGGAGCGACGGGGCCAGCGCCCAGCGGGAAGGGGGCGGCCGGCGGCACCAGCACGTTGGCGGCGGCGTAGGAAGGGAAAGTCTGGAAGGGCAGAGCGGCGGGGCCCGGCGGGCTGGGGCTGCCGCCGCCCGCCGCCGCCGCGGGGGATGCTGCGGGGGCCGCCCCGTCGGCGCCCGGGTGCTGCTTCTTCCACTTGGTGCGGCGGTTCTGGAACCAGATCTTCACCTGCGTCTCGGTGAGGCTGAGGGACAGCGCCAGGCTGAGGCGCTCGCAGACCGACAGGTACCGCGTGGCTCGGAACTTGTTCTCCAGGGCCACCAGCTGCTCGTAGGTGAAGGCGGTGCGCGCCCGCCGCGGCTTCCCGCAGCCCGGCTCTGCCCTCCGCCGCCGGGCGCTCCGCGGCGAGCCCGGCTCCTCCGGCCCGGGCGGGCTCCCGGTGCCGGTCCCGTCCCCGCTCGGGTCCTCCTCGTCGCGCTCCTGCCCCGCGTCCTCGGCGCCGCTCTCCGGCGGGGCGTGCACATCTAGGTGAGATCGCGGGGCTTGTCAGGGGGATAGCGCACTCTCCTCCCGGCCCCCCTCCGAACCCCGCGCTTCTGCTCCCACATCCCTCCCTCCCCCCAACATAAGAACAATCATTACAAATAAAATAAAATAAAGGGGAGAAAAATTCCGCCCGTCGTGCCAGAGACCCCCCCCCCGCGTCCCCTGCTGTGCCACCGCATCCGCGGCGGGGAGGGGGGGAGCCGTCGATATGGATTTCTTACCAATTAAAAAAGAAGTTATTAAAGTCCCCTTCTGAAGCGAAATAAATCCCCTCCCCCCCTCCCCATCCCTGCGCTAATGGAGTTTCAGATTTGCGAGGGCCAGATCGATAGATGTCATCTATTAAAGGTAAGTTTTAATCGAACAATATTAGGATCAGGCCGGGGGAAGGAGGTTTGAAGTGGGCACCTGCAAGCTGCGGGCAGGAGATAGGCGGGAGTCGGTAATAGGATATCGATCACCGGGAGCTAAGGCATCCTCCGGTGGGGACGGGCTGAGCAATTACCCAGCCGGCCGGCCCGCGGGCCGGGGCAGCCGACCGCTGAGGCCCCGGGGAAAGGAGCGCCCGGGGGCCGCCCTTGCTGGGGGAAAAACCCCGTGCGGTGCCTCGCTAAGAGCCGTCCGGCGCCGGGATGGGACGGCGGCGCGCCCTGATGTGCGCCCTCCTGCTCGGGCGGCAGAGGATGCTCCGCACTCCAGGAGCAGGGCAGAGCACACGGATATCGAGAACTTTTCCCTTTGCATCATTAAAATCCAGTTCCAGCCCCCCTTCCCTCGCCTCTGCGGGACCCCACGCGGGGAGCGCGTCCCGCCGGGCGCGGGGCCGGGGGTCCCCGTCTGCCGGAGCCTCCACCTGCGCGCCCCCGCCAGCGCCGGCCGGAGAAACTCGAGCGCGTTCCTACCATGTGCCTCTAGTTTATTCCTTCCGCTGCCGGGAGCAGCAGCGTCCTTTCCTACTTCAACTCTTCCCAAACTTTTCTCCCGCTCGCCCGAGCGGGGGGCGCTGCCCCAGCTCCCCGCGGCCGGTTCGCGTCTTCTGCTGAATTTCTGGGGATCCAGGATGTCTAAGATGGAGAAGGAGATTTTATGATGGATGGGGGCCGCCTTGGCCCCGCGGTCCGGGCATTCCGGCATCCCACCCCACCCTCCGCGCTTCCCGGAGACCTGCTGGCTCCCAGCGCGGAGCCGGCGGAGCGCAGCGCCGGGCGCGGAGCCGGGCCGCTCCCGAGCCGCACGCTCGGCGCTGGCGGCGCGGAGTGAGCGGCGGGGAGGAGGGTCGGCCGGGGAGGCGGAGGGGCCGGCGGCGGGGTGGGGGCAGAGGAGGGGGCAGCGCAGCCATTGGCACGCCGCCCCCGCGCCCCCTCCCCGCCGTGCTGGCTCCGCGGGGGCGCAGCGGGCGCCTCCCTCCATCCCAGCCTCCCGGCGACGGGGCTTTCCCGTTACCTGCCCCGGGCTGGGGGGGAAACGCGCAGAGAGGTGGGCCGGGGGCGGCCAGGAGCAGCTGGCACCAGAGCCGAGTCCTCCGCCGGAGCAGAGACGCGGCAGCACCGACGGCCGCTGGTGTCCCCCGGGGCCCGGAGAGCCACCGACTGCACCTGTCCCCTCGCCCTCTGCTGAGCCACCTGCAGCTCCCCCGCTCTGTGCGGGTCCAGCGGGGTGAGCCCTGTGTTCAGAGGCACCCAGGGTGGAGGGATGGCTCCTGCATCCCTCTGCTGCACTGGGCAGGATCCAAGCTCCAGGCGCTCCCTGTGCCAGCAGCCACTGTTTGAGATGTGAAGCTACTGCCTGGTCCTCAGGGAGAAACGAGCAGCTTTTTGTTTGGGAACAGCTTGGAATCAGTGTGGTTCAGACTCTGGGCCAAACTCCTGCAACTCACCCGTGGTGTTCACACTATTCCCAGTTAGTAGGAAGGGAAACTGAGGCCTGCCTGTGCTGGAGGAGCTTCTGTCCCCTGAGCAAACCCCTGAGCAACCCTCCCTGTCCTGGGGGGAAACACTCTGTTGCCTGTTCATACCTATAACTGGGACAGGGTAGGTGACAGCAGGCCAAGCCTGCCCACTGTGTGCCAGCCCCGTGACCACTTCTAGCCAGCCCTGCTTATTGAAAATGTGTTTGCAGTGTATTTTGGCACATCTGTATCTGTTCAGGGGATGCTTTTCCCTCTCCTTAGCAGTTCAGCATTTGGCAGTGCCACAAATCATTAGATAGATTAGGGAAAGGCACCCTTCAGCCAGGGCGGGCAGCCCTCAATAGGAATTCGCTACTCCCCCTGCTTCTATTCCTATGGAACAATGCAGAGCACAGCCCTCCTTCTCTTCACAGCTGTCTAAGCCTCAGCAGAATTGGGCTCACAAATAATTCTTGGCATAGGCCTTAAGATAAGGGGAGAGCAAGAAGAGGAGATGATGATGATGTGCAAGGGAGATGTGATTGAAATTGTATTAATTATCCAAGAGCCCATTTGGCACCGGCCTCTGGGGTAGACTACCACAAGAATGTAGAAGAGAAGGGAGCTCTGGCCTGAGGACTTCACACACACAGGCTAAAGGTGGCTAAAGCTTGGTTTTGGGGATGCAGGAAGTGGTGAACTAGGAAAAAAATCTGGTATGTGTGAGACTATAAATACTTCCGTTTGAGTTGTTGAGTCTGTGGGAGCTGAGAAGGCAAATTGCAGCACTGAGATTAATCTGTGAGCTAGCAGACATCTTCAAATATCATCAGCTTCACATGTGTATGCACACAACCTGCAAACATACATGCATGTGGAAAGGCACACACTCGCGGATTAGTTCCAGCACTCTGAAGTTGGTCCGTTTCCCAGCTCAGGCATTAAAATTCAGCCCAAGTGCTGTCTTTAAATTGCTTTGATGCTAGGTGGGTTTCAACCCTGACCTGTCCTGACGGCAAGTGATGGCTGTAACAAGCTATGGATCAATATTCATAGCGGGTGTCCTGGACTGATAACACTATCCAAGACAATGTTCACTATCGCTGCAGACAGCTGAGATATTGTGCCATTAGTAATGTTGTTTTAAATAACCTGATCCATTTCTGAGTCTATTTAATGAATTTCACAGTTTAGATATTATCTTTAGGGAGAAGCCAGAGGCTATTCCAGAAGCGGTGATGCAAATCAATGCTGCCAAGGCTCCTCTGCTTTTCTTAAAACAAAATGGACTATAATTCCACCACAGCTCCTTACACGTTCTGGCAGTCGTGGTGTGCTATTGATGGCATTAGCGAGGAGAATATATTTGGGGGAAAAAAATACTATCTGTAAAGCTGGAACACAGCTGATAAAATCTTATCTGTGTTTGTAAAATTCTTTATATGATGAGTCAGTGGAGGGGTTTTTTTCTTGGTTGTCATATGGATCATAGGATGCTTTGGGTCGGGAGGAACGTTAAAGATCGTCTAATCCCACTCCACTGCCATAGGCTGGGATACAACCCGCTAAAGCAGGTTGCTCCACACCCAGCTTGGCCTTGAACGCTCCCAGGGATGGGGCAGCCGCGGTTTCTCCGTGCTTTTCCCCCTGCCCCGGGCGTTCGAAGCGGATCGCATTCCCGGGGCTGCGGGGCGGAGCGGAGGCCGGGACTGCATTTCCCGGCAGCGCCGGGCGCGGAGCGGGGCGGGCGGAGCGGCGCGGCCATGGCGGGCTGGGGCTGGGCCCGGGCCGTGCGGGGGCTGCTGCTCGATGTCAGCGGGGTCCTCTACGACAGCGGTGCCGACGGCGGCGTCCCCATCGCCGGCTCGGCCGAGGCCGTGCGCAGGTGGGTGGGTGGGAGGCGGCCGGGGGGACCCGCGGAGACGGGGAGTCCCCAAAGCGCGGCGTGGGCTTGGGGCTGCACCGAAGGGCAGCTCCTAAAGGTGGTTGGAGTCCAGTCCCCGCTGTGCTGTGTAAGGCCCGGACAGGAAACGGGAGCTTTTGGGGGTTAGCTTGGTGCCTTTTAGGGTTATTTAGGCGAAGGGAGCCCGCAGACCCTGGGCTGATGGGGAGAAGAGGCCGGGGCGGTGCAGGAGGCGCACGGCGCGGGGTTCTGTGTTTGCTGCTGTCACCGCATGTGTGGCAGGAGCTGGCAGTGGGTGAGAGATCTGGCACCATCCCCTGGTAATCGTTTATTAAATATTACCCACACAGACACGGAGCTTCTGTAAATCGATTAACTTTTCTGTCAAATTAGCTGGGACTTCTTGCAGGGAATTTGCGACTCAAAAATGGAGAATGTCTGAGCTGGGGTTAATGATTGCCCAGCTTGGAAGTGACTCAAAAGCAACGCGTGGTCTTGGTTAGCTACTCCCAGTGCCCACAGGTGGGGAAGTCCTTCACTTTTAGCTGGGTGATGCTGTGCAGGTAGCACAAGCTAAGTAACTTTAACTTAACTAACTTTGATTAATTAGGTTGACTCAGCAGCGTGTCTGTGTTGGCCTTGCTTGACCAGAGGAGCAGGATGGGGCCAGGGAAGAGCAGTGGCCGCAGGGAGAACTTTGTTTAAAGACGAGTATTGATTGTGTGAATTTCTGGAAGAGCCTTTTGGCTGTGTGTGGTGTTTCACTCACACACTGCAGAAAATCCAGATCTGTTTCACGTGGCAAGTGTGGGATGGGGCTTGGAGCAACCTGGGATAGCAGAAGGTGTTTGTGCCCATTTCAGGGCATTGGAACTGTAGTGTTCCTTCCAACCCAAACCTTTCTGCGATTCTGTGCTGCTGCATGTACCCCACTTAAAATGTTTTAAATGTCTAAATTCTGATCCCGTGTGAAATACTGACAGTGCTGCTTGGTGAGCACCTCTGCAGCTTCTGTCCTCTGGGGTCACTCAGCACAGACTTGGGACAAGTGCACTATTGGGCAGGAAAATACGCAGGAAGAAATACTGAAACCAGTAAAACTAATCATAATGGGTTAGTTAAATATGTGCCTAAGTGTTGGTGGAACCACCATGGAAAGGCAGAACTGGAGATGATCCAACTGAAGTGGTAATAACAGAACTCTGCTGCTTGGGGGTTTTTTGTTTGTTTGGGTTTTTTGTGTTTGGGTTTTTTTTGCATAATTGTGTCTTTGTTCATATTTCTTGGTACACATGTAGGAGGCACAGGAGGTGTTATCAGGTGGATCAGAGTTCCCAGTGCTGTCAGAGAGCAATATTTGAAGTAAGTTTAAGGCTTACTGAGGCTCTTGGCCAGTTTGTGGTGCTCAGCTGGCCAGGGGAAGCTGCGGATGCCAGGACAGCCAAGGGGAGAGCAGCATTCCAAGGGAATTCAGTGAAACTAGGCAGAGGGAAAAGTTGTTTCTATTGAAATCCTGGTTCTTTCAAGGGATTGTGCATGTGCAGAGCACAGCCTGGGACAGCCCAGATCATAGCCAAGGCCTCCAGGCATGGCCAAACCAAGCATAAATAACAACAACTGCATTATTGCTGTCAGAGATCAGATCGTTCCTTTAAAAACCAGGACATATTCAATAATACCTGTATTGTGGATCACCAGATGCTTTTGACATTGGTTTTTTTGCTTCTAGATTTTAAACTTCATTTTCTGCCGGGTTGCAAGCTTTTATTTAATAACCTTTGTCACTGCATTTGCTGAAACCTCCTGCATGGAGGCCACATAAACTGCAGTCTAACTTACAGTAGCATCAGAAATATGCTGATGAAACAACAGTAAAACTCTGGCCTTGGGCTAAATGTAGGAAATTATGAGCTTTCTCTGGAAGTCCTGGAAATGTCTAAGCCCTTTTTAGTCACAGGAAGCCCTTGGCAGCTAATCTGACCTGGCTGTCTGTGTGGAAGGAGGGGCTGTAGGGGTCTTTGAGGAGAGTTTGGAGATGCAATCCAGCATCTGTCTCTGGAATGCTGTGCAGGAGAGGCTGATCTCATTTGGGCAGGATTTGGTGAGCAGTGGAGAAGCAGTGGTCGTAGCTGTGGGAACTGGGGACAACAGAATGGAAAAGTGCCAGGAAGGGAAAACAACCCCACCAAACCACTTTGTTCAGGTCATTCAATGTAAGTGGTGAAGAATAATCATTTTCCTTGGGTAAAGTCAAGTAGGCTTATTTATCTGCCTATTAGGTTAGTAATTGTTCTGGCTCACACCATTTAAAATCTTTATTGACTCATTATCCTATTGCCAGTTGGTCATTAATATTTGTGTCTGCATCACAGTACAGCTGGGTGATTTCAAGCAGACGGATCAAAGCTAAAAGGAGCTCTTTTTTAATTAATTCCTTTTTTTTTTAATCAATTGAAGAGTCATGATTGCATATAGAAAGGAATTTTATAACTAATTCAAATTGCTACGGTCCTCTGCTAAAAAAGCTGTCTAACATCTTTTAGTGCATATGTATGTCCAACAGAAATCTTAAACACCATTTTGATAACTCATAGTACAGATAAGGACTCTTACAACATGACAGCTGACCTCTTATTTTCAGACTGTCTTGCTACATCATCTCCCCCATTACAGCAATTAACTTAGTGTAACAACATATAGTACACTCCAATAAAAATGATAAGTAAACATACTAATTTGTCAGTGGTTTCATGTGACTGAAGCCATTCTGACCTCTTAAAACTACATTTGCTGCATTATTTCTCTTTTTTTCAGCCGAATTCTGCTGTGCAGTTATTTGAGTTGGTGTTTGAGAGAGCAGCAATGTAATTTCTGCCAGCAGAATTTGGCCTGGTTTCTCTTTGTGATGGCTGCAGAGGGGTGCTTCCCTCTTGTTTGTTTGTTTTTAGCTAACGTTACAGTCAGATGGAGCAGAAACATGGCCAGAGAAGCTGATGGACACTGCAACACCCTGAGCAAGGTGACATTTGGTAACTTCCCAGTGCTGTAGAGACCCTCCTGAGAAAGGAGGTTGGTATAGTTGGTATAACCTGTGGTGAAATGCTAAGTGTAACAGCTGGGAATGCTTTATTTATTGCTGATGTGCCTGCAGCCCTGATAAATCCTACCTGTGAAATACTGTAGGACCCAGTGCGCTCTGAGAGGGGGTTGGTGGGTTGGAGGCTGAGAACGTGAACTACAGGAGTGTTTGTTGAGCAGAGCTTATCCTGTGCCCAAGGGATGAGGTGAATCTGGATCCTTGCTACTCATCCAGGCTGTGGCAGCCAGGCACCCATGTGCCAAAGGGTATTGACACCCCTGGTTTAACCCAGGAGCCAGGAATGTCTCTAAATTCTCCAGGGACTATTGTTGTTATCTTTATGTGGGGATTTTAGAGCAGTGGGTGGCTAAAAAAAAAATCCAAAAGCGGCTCGATAATATATCCTTTTAAACTTTTAAGACATGATATTTATTGATTATTTAATTTACTGTGGCATATCTTTGAAAAAGTTTAGTAAACTCCACCCATCTCTTCCCAGCGCGTGCAGTTCACTGGCAGATGCTTTGGAGCAGATCTGAAAGCCCATGGACAAGATCAGAAAGGCCATCGGTGACTTAAAGGCTTCTCCTGGAGCCAGCCCTAACAGAGCCTCAGTGCCGTGCTGTTATTGTCTTAATCGATTTACACAGCATTGACACGAGGTGAGCTAGTTGCTTTTTATCTTACAAATAGCAGGGAGCTGGTCCCTTACAAGACAGAAGGTGGTTAAACATCCATAAAAGATGCTCAGGCTGTGCTCTGGCATTTGCATTTACAGCTGTGTGCTGATAGTGTGTCCATTAGCATATCCATATGAAAAGCACACAGTGGCTGGACGTTTACAACATCCTGTTGTTGGGCTGGGATAGTGCATCTGTTAGCACAGCTTTGTACAGAGCCCTTGAAAAGGGCAGCGGAAATCTGGGGAGCAGGGAGGCTGGGGAGCAGCTGGACAGTCCTGTTAAAATAAAATACCTGGAGAGTCTAACAAGGAGAAGATTGTGAGGAGAACAAGCGGAACTGGGACTGTAAAACAATTCAGGGCGTGGGGGTTCAGTCGAGTTGGGAGCTCACAAAGAGCCCTTTGGAAGTGTGTGTGCCACAAGGAGTAGGAAATCTTTGTTGTCACAGCAGATAGTGTGGCTTAGCACAGGCTGTGCAGATGTTCAGAGTTCCAAGGCTTGCTGTGCCTTCAGAACATGTGATAGTAAAGGAGTTGTTCCTCCTAGAAAGAGACCTTCAAGTAAACTATACAGACTCTTGTGTAAATATCTGTTCATTTGTTTTTTGTACTTGACTCTCTTTGTGCTTTCTACCCAAAGGAACCCAGTGACCCAGGTGTCACTGCCCTCCTGAAGCAGCAGAGACACAAAAAATGAAGCTCTTCTCTATTGTCATGTAGCTGTTCCCTGGCAGAGCCAGAAAGGGACCCAGGAACTGATCCTCAGTGGGTGCAGAGTTGTCTCAGCTCCACTCCAGTTTGTAACATTAGCTGTGGTCTCAGTGTGCTGAGAGCAGTGTGTGTTCCTAGCCCATATTTGCTTTCCTAATTAGCAGCGTTCATTATTTCTTTAAAAAGATCTGTGTCCCTGAAGTTGTGGGTGCTCACCTGCTATCTGCACAAATTGCAGGAGTAAGTGCTTGCATTTTTGGAGTTTGCACATCATTAACCTTTAGGGTCTCAGAAATAGAATTCCTTCTTTACAAACAGGTGCTGTTTGTGTACAAAGTGAGAATTCAACCCTGTCAAAGATAACTTGGTTTTGAATGAATTTTTAATGGAGTTTTAAAAATTAAATATTTTAATTTTTAATTAGCAGCTTCATAGAATCATGCAATAGTCTGGGTTGGAAGCAACCTTAAAGATCATGTAGTTTCAACCCCCTGCCACAGGCAGAGACCCCTCTTTTTGCACAGAATGAAAGCTGTTGGAGTATCATTCACTATGTTGTCCATAAAAAGATTTTGCTTAATGCAAATAAATATATTCCGGACTGGTTCATGCTAACTGAATCCCCAAAGATCTGATTTTTCCTTTGGCAGCTCCCAAAGTGGAGATTTACCAGCTATTTAAGGTCTACCAGAGTTTACTTATTGAACCACTTGCAGTGTGGTTAAAGTCTTTTAGGTGTAATACATTAAGCTGATTTGGTAATCTGCAGCCTTGAATGCATCTTGTAACTGAACTTAATGGACCAGAGAGATTTTTCTTATATTCTGCTTTGTGCTTCCTTTCTATAGATTCCCTTCAAAAGCATGTGTTATTTTTATTAAATACTGAATTCTCGATTTCTCTGTTGTGGCATATTGTTGCCTGCAGATCTGTTGTCCTCCCTGCTCTTCAGGGAGGTGGACTATGATTTATGGTGCCAGATAATTTGGGCAGTAATTCTGGTATCCAGCTGTATTTGATGGCCTTTGCAGAGAATTCATGACAGCACAGACTTTGTGTTTGTTTTAGTGTGCAACTTCCAGGATTTCTTTCTACCTCTGAAAAATTCAACATTATCAAAATGCCTAAATAAAAGTGCTGGTGGGTTTTTAAAGTTTGCCTTCAGCTACAATTTAGTGATTTTTTTTTCCCAGTTTTTGCTGTTAAACACTGTCTCAGAGTGATGCTTCCAGAGTCTTTACTTTTATAACTGTACCCTTCCTTATGTCACCCTTCCCACCCTTAAGTAACATTGGCCTCTTCTTGTGGCTCCTTCATGTGTGCCTATTAATCTGCTTTTATTCATGTGCAAAGGTAATGCCCTCCTATTTTTTAATCCCTTTTGCAATCCCTCCTTTGGATTGCCTCCAAATTATCCCCTTCTATATTTAGAGAGAGGTGAGCCATATGGGTCTGGAGAGGAAATTGTGCTCGGGAGATAGCAGATGTAGAGATGAGTTTCAGGCACAGGAATGCAAGAGGGATTGGGGCCAAAAAGTGCCATGTGTAAGGATTTGTCAGGGCAGCCTTGCTACGTGGAGCAGAAAGTTGGATCACCAGAGAACCAGGGCTTTAATGAGCCTGGCTGTACTCAGGACCAATGACAGGACAGCAGTGAAGGGAAACACCAGAGATCAGGGGACAAAAGTGGCATCAGAGACGTGATAGTAAGATTTAAGCAGTTTGGATGTGCTGTGATGGCAGAAATCAGAGGAACGGGAAGTTTTGGGCACTGGGGTAGAGAACGAACAACCTGGAGTTTTATCTGCAGTCCTCTGGTTGCATTGAACCCACTGAGTTAAAAACAGCAGGGAATTCAGTGTTTCCATGGAATTAGGAGAGGCTTGTGCCGTGTAAAGATGGGCAAAGGCTCTTATGGCCTCCCTCAGGCTTCTGAAATAATGACTTTGCCACTGGAATGGCAGGATTACAGATTTGCAGAGAAAAGATAGCACATGATTGCCACAGAATACACTTTTTAAGCAGAGCAAATTTACTGTCCCCCCACCAGGCATTTCCACAGCTGGACCCCAGAAGGGGTTATTGCTCTGAGCCAGTGCTGAGCCAGAAAACCCTTTTGCATCCTCAGGTGTGTGTGATGCTCCCAGGGAGGTAGGTTCTCCTGGGAAAAGCCTGCAAGATCAGGAAGTGTTTAGATGTTTTACCTGGAGCACCAGCACCCTGGCCCTTGCAGAGGGCACTAATATTAGCCCTGCCCAGGTGGGAGGATGGTGTTGCTGCACAAGTCCTGCTTTTACTTTGTGGTTTGGTTGCAGGTGCTGTTGATTCCCTGTGTTCCAGACAAAGTATTAGAGTGCTGACAGGTTTACACTGAAGCACACTGGTATTTGTCCACTGATGCCAAAGAGTCAAATAGCAAAAGTGTTCAACATGCTTTCTTTGAAATTAAAACTCCAAAGCACTCTGAAAAACCAAAAGCAGGATAAAAAACCAATTCTGGAAATCTCATGTAGCTCATTTCAAACCCCTTTGAAGTTGATGTTGGACAGTCTCCAAGCTCAGGCTTGTTGCCTCTTCCAGGGTTTTGCTTTCTGTCCCACTGCCCATCTGCACAGGACCTCTGGCTGTGGGCAGGGCTTTCCCCCTGCTCCTGTCTTAGGAAGAACCTTCACTGCAAAAGACAGTGGGGAAAGATGGGAAATCTGAAGTTTAGCCTTATACCTTTTCCTTAGTCTCTTCAGCCATGTGCAGGATAATGTGAATTTAAGGAGTGATGGTTCCCAGCCCAGATTCCAGGACCATTGCTTTTCCTACGGGTGTCACAACCTTTACATCATCTGAAAGAACAGGTTTTGTGTTTTATGTGCCCAAAGGCTGCCCATAAAGGTTGGCAAGGGCAGTTGGCTAAGTCTGCACAAGGTCAGTGAGGATGTCTAATAATTGTCCTAACACTTTACCTGTTATGGAACAATAATGAGAGTTTTTTCATTATTTTCGGGTGAGTGAGCCTGGCAGATGCTGACAGCCAGCAGATGTGTAAAGTTCGAGGTGATTTGTAAGGGACCGGCTCATCTGACGCATGGTAATTGCATTGTGGGACATTGTCACTCAGCCCCGTGTCCTGCTCCAGCAGAACGAGGTAAAGGTCAGTTCAAAGAGCTGCTGAGGCATCAGGGGCAGCTCAGGGCTGAAATTAAACCCCTCACATCCACCTCTCCCCTGGGCAGGTGCTCACGGCATGCCTGGAGCCAGGTGGGTGCCCTGGGTGGAGATTTAGGGATCATTTGGGTGACCAGGTGGTTGTTTGGCTCTGGAGTGGGCTTAAATCCCTCTTCTGGTAAGGCTGGTGTGGTAGCTCAGTGCTCATTTGTCCACTTTTAATTGGGGGCTTGGAAGTTTCTTTTTGTGACTTTTTCCTTCAGTGCCTGTGTGCTGTGGCAGCTCCCTGGCAGAGCAGGCGCTGGCAGCACAGCCTGTGTGACACACAGCTGGAGGGGACACTGAGCCTTCCATCTGCTCCCTGCTGCTCTGCCTGCTCTGCCAGCCCCTCCAAGAAGGGCTCTGAGAAGTTTCTTTTGCCACTTTAGCTGAGTTTGGCATTTGTCACACCCTGGAAGGTCAGAAGCTGCTCTCCCCTCATGCAGGTTAAATCAAGCTCATCGAGCTCCCCTGTTCCTGCTTGTGGGCATTAGGAGTGGTATGAGCAGTGATGTTGGAAATTGAGTGGATTTGTCTGATGCTGAGCCTGCTGATGGCCCCAAACAGGGAGGGAGAGGCAGCTTTGGGATGTCCACAGCTACCTGGACCATGCTGGGTCCCTGCACAGTGCTGCCTGTCCGTGTGCTCGCCTTGTGCTCTAATCAGGATCGATTCCTGGTGCTTATGGAGTTCAAGTGGGATCTTTAGCACGGCCTCGATGTGTGGGAGTCAGCTGAAGGCCTGATTGCATGGCTTGCCTGGGTGTGCCTGTGCTTCTGTAACAGACCTGCTGATAAATCTGTAATACGCTGGAGATCTCGATAAAACGTGTGTCGTGTATTTCATCTCCTGCTGCCCCATTCTTCTGTACTTGCAGGTACCTAATCCCTTGCTCTTTATCTTATAGGACATCACATTACAAATCTTGTTCTTTATTCTTCTCCTGACATCCCCACACTTGCCAGCAGTGGAAATCGGAGTACATTGCTTTGCTGGGAGTGTGAGCAGTTAGTTCAGAGGCTAGAGGTTTCCCTTGAAGCTTTGCAGCCCTGGAGACTGACTGAGCAAAGCATCTCACCTGGCAGACACAGACCTTCAAGCCACCTCTTTTAGTTTCTCCTGGTACAAAACCTGCCTGATCAGGGAAACCGAGGGGAAGGTTTGCTATAAACGTGATTGGAGCCAAGTTTTCCCCCACTTAGAGCTGTTGGTAAAAGCTCTCCCTAATTGTTTAAGTTCTGATTTAATAGTTGTTTGCTGGCCTGCAGGCTCAGGTCACCATCCCTGTGCTGAGCATCCAGGGGTGGATTCATCCCAGTGTGTGTCTGTGTGTAATCCTGAATGTGCAGGTGAGTGTGCCTGTTCTGTGCAAGGATTGGGCAGGGAGTTTACAGGGGGTCTTTTTAGAGATGCTAATTGGGAAGGAAAAGGTGGCTTTTCATCAGAAAGATATTTTTAGAGAAATAAGTATTGTCTAGAGTTTTTGTGGATTTTTCTTTCATTTAGTGTTCCGGGATGTTTTTGGAAGTCCTCTTCATGTGTCACCAGGTGACTCCCATTTTCTGTCCAGCTTGGCCTAACTCACTGTAGACCTGATCCTAAACATTTTCTGAGCTCATTTGTTGGGATGGTAATTGCTGGTGGCCACAAAGGCATGAAGTGTCCAGACTCCTCCTGCTTTGGTCAGTCCTTTCAGAAATGTCAGTCTGGTTTTCATTGAAAATGCTGAGAAAGAAGTGAAGTTTGTAATACAGGAAAACTGAATCTATGCTTTCACCAAGCTGACCTGTGAGGGTGCTGGTTTGTCTGTTGGTGCTGTCCCTGGATTCATTATTTTGACCTTTAGGAAGAGAAAAAGTAGATTCTAATTCAACAAATGCCTACTTCCAGGCAGTTGTGAATCATGGGATTTTTTTTTCCCCTGAGAGTGTGCAGAGAGGCTTTGCATTTAGAATAATTTTTTTTTTAACCATGGCACACTCTGTTAAAGTTTGTTGTGTCTCCAAATTACACTGCTTTGCTTTTTAACTCCAGCTGAAACCGTGTCTCGAATAACAGATGTGGAATATTGTCATCCCACTGTCACACCAATTGTTCATTGTTCTGAGAAGGTCACATCATAATTCATTAACAATAATTATTCCCTGGGTACACCCTGCACTTCTTCACTCAATTGCTTCATTAACTTGAGAGTGAATCTCACATTCGGTGCTCCAATCAATGAAGATATATTTATAATGTACAAGTGGATGCTATTAGTTACAATATATTAACTGCCTAATTTAAAATAGAAAAGCTATCTTTATGAAGGGCAATTAACCACTAAGTGTAATTGATAATTCACATATCTATGATTAGGAAAGACAAATAATAAGAAAGAAATGAATCACCAGCATTATTAAAGAAGACACTGGCATGCAGTTTTAATGAGCAGAAGGGGCTCTCTGGGTCAGGACTGGATTTCCAAGAATCCTTTGATGGAAAGTTCATCATCAGATCTGTTGTCTCAAAGTGGTTTTGGTGTTTGCACCAACCAATTGAGATCATCTTCCCTACAAAATGGACCCAACATGTATTGTAGTCTTCAGAAGCAATGCAGGGAATTCCTGAAGAGAAGAGTCTTTTTTCTTTTTAATACAAAGAAGAGTCATAATATTTTTATAAGAATTTAGAAGCCTAGTTCCAGACTTACCTAGGTATCTGAACTGCATGAGCTCAGATCCTCAAAGGTAATTATGCACAAATTCACATGAATACTGACAAAAAGTAGGCATTTTCACATATTAGAGGAGCTGAGTGACAGTCCCTTAGGCAAATGTGTATTTCTTTTAATTGTGGTACATTTTCAGTGTTTCTGATTTTCTGTGGCGACTTTGAAACACATTGGGTCTCCAAACAGCTGACAGCTCATCCTTGGGGATGAGGCTTTTTGAGGACATCCACAGCAGGTCAGGAAACAGAGCTGCTCAGAGGCAGAGGACTTGCAGGGGATTCACGGAATCACAGGATGGTTTGGGTTGGAAGGGACATTAAAGCTCATCCCATTCCAGCCCCTGCCGTGGGCAGGGACACCTTCCACTATCCCAGGTTGCTCAAAGCCTTGTCCTGCCTGGCCTTGTACACTTAGGGAATGGGGCAACAGCACAACTTTTGCAGAGTACTGACCCACAGGAACCATGTCCTTGTTTCTGGACACTCGTGGCCATGTTTTCGTCCCCTGAGAAGCCATTTACCTGTAAACATTTACTAATGAATCCCATGAAGTGCCAGATTTTTTCAGAATTACCCACCAAGTAACAGCACAGGGGTTTTGTGAGAGATTTAATGATAAGTGTAAGGGGATCCACCCCAGTGTTGATAAAACATCATTGATCTACCTGGCAGCTGCAGTGCCCAGAGTCAGGATTTCAGGTACATCTGGTTGCAGCAAAGGATCCTGCTGCTGGTTTGGAATATCTTCACCTTTTTCGCAGAACTGACACTCTCATCCCATTTTTCTTTGTCTCCTTAACCCCTCTGCTGCTGTTCCTCCACAGGATCAAAGCCTCTGGGCTGAAGCTGCAGCTCTGCACCAACGAAACCCAAGCCACCCGGGAGAATTTCGTGAGGAAGCTGCGGGCCATGGGCTTCGACGTCTCGGTGGCCGAAGTGACCGCGCCCGCGCCGGCCGCCTGTCACCTCCTGAAGGAGCGTGGCCTGAGGCCACACCTGCTGGTGCACGATGGTGGGACAGCACTGCAGGGACACAGGGAGGGAGGGAGGGAGGGGAAATGCTCTGTTTTCCCCTTTGCTTTAGGATGGATGAATAGGTGTCTGAAGAGCGCTTGATTCAGAGCAGGATTTATTTATTTATTCATATATCGACATGAGTGAAGGGAAACACGAATCTGGGGAAATGCCATCGCTTCCATGGGATCTGCAATGGTGAGGGATTTGTGATTTTGGGGTTTTTTCCTCCTTCTGTAGATCTTATCCCTGAGTTTGCTGAGATTGATAAGACAAACCCAAATTGCGTGGTTCTTGGAGATGCAGCAGAAAACTTCACCTATGCAAACCTTAATAAGGCTTTCCAACTTCTGATTGAGATGGAGAAGCCTGTTTTGATTTCCCTTGGAAAAGGGTGAGTTAAGCTCTGTCTGTCTGAAGTCTCTGCATTTTTTAATAATATCTTTAATGAAGGTCAAAAAACAGTGTGGGCACTCACAGTACCAACTTTTCAGTTTTTAATCTGTATGCCTGTGCTGAGAGCCTGATCTGATCAGGAACTGTCAACGAAGAGGACTTTTGTTGCTTTAAGAGAGCCTCAAAACCTCATAAGAATGGAGAGTTTGGGTTTTGGTGTGTGACCCCCAAGTGAGTGAGTATTTAGTATCTCAGAGGTGAGAACTGTTGGTTTAACTGCTGCCTGTAGCCACATGTTCCTCTCTGAACTGAATATAAATGATTTTTCATAGTGAAAGAAACAGATTTCAAGCAGGAAGTTATTAATTCCTGTGCTGAATAATGACAAATCCCAACAGCCTCCAAGGAGTTACTCTTATCTGTTGCGTGATGCATGGGTTTAAAGGAGACTGTGCATATTTATCTTGGGGAAAGTGCAGTGACAACTTTGCTCAGTGGTTCAATAGACTGTAATGGGCATGAAAACCCTTCCTAGTTTGTGGGTTATTGATCCAGCAGGGGAGAACTTATCAGTGGGAAGGAGCAGTTAAATTCATTGTGTTGCCTTACCTGACACTCATGCTCTAATCCTCCAACAGGGCTGAAAAATCCTTACTGTTTCTCAGAAGGATGAGGAGAAAAAGTTGAGCCAACAGGAGAATGGCTAATGTACATAAAATAATCAAATTTTGTGTTGTGTAATACCATATTTCAAAGCTAAATATAGAATCAGCCTTTGTTTAGGAACTGCATTGTGATCAATGCAAAAATGCCTTTGTACCCTGTGCATATAAAAGTATTTGGTCATTCATTAATATAAACAGCTCTTTTTTGTTACTTTTATGAAATACTATTTTTCATTAAAGAAAATAAAGATTTTGGGATATTCAGAGCTCAGTTTTCACCAAGAGCACATTGTTTTTTAATGGCTGATCATTGAGGTAACGTGAATACAAGTTCTCTGGTGAGTTCTTCAACTCAAAGGAGGGAGATTATAAATTGTGAGAATTGTTCTCCTGCCTGGAGAAGCCTCATTGATGCAAAGGGCCACGTACAAAACCCAGCTTCATTTTTAACCTGCAGAACCAGCACGACTGGGTGGACCTTAGCAAGGTGCCTGCCTTGGGCCAGCAGGTTGGTTTTGGGAGAAGTTTTAGTTCATTCCATAGAAAACAAAAGTGTCAGAGTCACTGAAGCAGAGTGCCCTGCTCCTGGAAATGGAATGATTTACATTTAGCATCTGTTTTGGGCTGAGAGTGGGAATTGGCTTTGTAATTTCTTCTGTCATGCCACTGTCAGAAAATTAAGCTGTTTACGCCAGACTATAGAAGGTTAATGGCTGTTCTAGCAAAGGTCAAGTGGTCATTTTAAAGGAAGGCTGTGCTGAATAATCGAAAATGGCAGAAGGATAAGGCATAAAATCTTAGCTGACTGCTCATCCTACCTTTTTTCCCTGTCGTGTGGAAACCTGTCTTTGCTCTGCTCAGAGCTTGGAAGACCTGTGTGAATGTGAATTGCTATTCCAGAAAAACTCTCTGAAGATACCTTCTAATTCCATGAGCTTCATGGCAACGGGAGCATTTTTAGAAGGAACAAAATTCAGGTTGGAGGGCTTTCTTAGCCCTGATAAACAGGCTTTCCTTGTGTTGGGGGCTGAGGCAGCAGTGATGATCCTGTTTGAGGTCTCCTTGCAGACACAATGAAGGATCACAGCTGCTGGTTGGTGCCAGCCCTCATCTTTTAGCTGCCAGGGGGTCTCTGTCACTGTGCAATAAAATGCAGCCCAGTCCATCCTGGTCTAAGCACACTGAAATCCCTTTGAACCACTGAAGTTGTTCCCAGATGGGTTTCTGGTCTGGGATCCTTCCCCTGAGCGTTGCATGGTCCTGAGCCTGTCCTTTCCTTAACTCCTGGTGTTAAACCAAGGCCTGGGATTTTCTGATTACTTGACTTTTTATGCAGCCATATGGACACCTATAAAGGCCCAGAAATAATAAAATGTGGTTTCTTTGTCTTTAACTGCCAGCGTTTTCATTTCATGGGAACTTTATCACTTTCATTTCCAGACGCTACTATAAAGAAACCGATGGTCTGAAACTTGATGTTGGAGCATATATGAAGGCATTAGAGGTATTTTATAGCTTGAATTATGCTTACTCGCCCTGTGCACCTTGTTAAAAGAGCAACTGGGATAAATATGGGTCATCTTCTGTAACTACTCACCTTGGTGGGGGGAGTTTCCACACATTGAAACTCATTTGCTGCGTTCTAAAGATGGGTGGATTCATTTATTTTCTGCCTTTGTTCCTTTTTTGGTTTAAATTTGTTTTATTTAAAACGTGAACTTTTTCCATTGTGGTGCCTTTATTGCAAGTGAGGCCCTTGAAAGGAGAAATCAGAGAAGAGAAAAGTGGAATATTGTGTGCAAGATACCCAGGAAAACCTGCAGGTCCATGTTATCTGTTAAGCTCTTCCTTGTCTAGGAACAAGCCAGAAACAATTTTTTTCAGCATAGCACTGATGTTTAGTTGCAGGAAAATGTAACTTCTAAAATCTCCTTTTTCAAATGTAACTTCTCAAAACCTAGATTTGAAACTCGGTTTTTCACTTGAATCATTAAAATTATATCAGGTGGTTGAAGAAATCCTGTAAATCTTTTAGGGCCCTCCAGTGCATTTGATAGTTTTATATAAAGGATATTTGCTGTAAGAGTGATGCTCTTAACAAAATGAGCAGTACTGGAACTGAGATTACTCAGTGATGGAGAACGTGAAAGATTTGTACCTTGAGGTGTTTCAAGAGCATTTTCTCCCCTGCCAGAGAACTTCAAAACCCTTCTATTATCCAAATTCTCTGATATTTACCTTCACCTGCTAATCCATTGTGTTACTTAAGGGCAAAAATCCATAATCACAAAGGTTTTATAACTGGAGTTACAGAGTTGAACAAATCCTTTTCTGATCAGTGTTTTTTGTGTTTCTCTCTTTTTTTTTCCCCCAGTATGCTTGTGATATCCAAGCTGAGGTTGTGGGGAAACCAGCAAAAAGGTTTTTTGAGTCAGCCCTGGCAGAGCTGGGAGTTCCACCGGAGCAGGTAAGGTTGAGGTGCCGTGACCACGGGCTGTGCTGTGTGTTTCTGCTCACTGGTGCTTTTTCCTGCTTTGCTGTAACTTTGAAAAGTTACAAAAGAGGCTGAAGGAGAATGTGACCAGGACTTAATGCCTGGCAGAGGCAACAGAGGTGCCCCAGTGTCTGGCAGTCTGCTTGGAGGCTGCAGGGTGGTGGGATTGATCCCAAAATGTCATTTATTTCCTGTGCTGTCACACAGACTGCCTTTTTTTTTTTTTTAATAAAAGGGGGGGGCAGAAGTAAAATATTTTGTAATTTTGGTGAATGGGAAGCACTGACTGACCCCAAACCTTCTCCTATATTCCTGTCTTTCCAGAAACATACTGAATGTGTCGTGCTTCCTCAGTACAGCCCATTTTTCCCCCTCTCTGTAGTTGTTCCCAGCTCCTCTTTATTGATTTGTTGTTCTGTCACACAGCACATAAGGATGGGTATGAGAAGACTCACAAACAGCAGTGAATTACAACACAATAATTCCATCAGGGGGGTTTGGGTGACATTATAAACAACAGGAGCAAAGTTTGGGTGGCTTGTAGGTCCCTGGAGCCTGGAGATGAAATTATAGCCCTGTAATTCAGAGTGTGCTTGGGTTTTGCTTTATTACAGAGTGGGGAGATGGAAAAGACCTAGTGGGCCATCTAATCCATCTCTTTCCCCATGCAGGAATGTTCCCTGCTCCGTGGTTATTAATGTTTTGTCCAGAGTAGTTTTCAGAGAGCTGAACAACTGTCAGTACCCTGGGGGTGATGTTCAGCCCAGTGGGTTTTGTGGGAAGGCAGCTTTTCCTGAGATTTATCAGGATATTTCCCTTCTAAACTGCATCTCCTTATTTCTAGTTTTACTCTAGTTAACAGCCAAAATGCCTTCCTGGATATTTTCTCCATCCAGTTATCTCCAGACTTGTTATCATTGCAGGAGTTGTTTTTTACTTAAACTGTGTGGTTTAGCTCTGCTGCTTCCCTTCATTCAGTCCCCCTGCTTTCTTCTGTACTCCCTTCAGTCTCTCCATATCTTCCCAGGAACAAGATAGCCCAGTCTGGACTATCCCTGGAATATCCCAGGTGCAGCCACAGCAGTCATTCAATCCATTCATCCAACCAGCAAACCCCAAAATCCTTTTCAGACTCAGAGTAGCATTGGAAGAAAAACTATCTGGAGAAAAAAAAAGAACAAAAAAACCCACAAGCCACAGAGCTCAGCCCTTGGATACCTTGTGTAAATCACACAAATACAGGTTTGTGTGTCCTCTCAGAGTTGATTGGGGTGCAGGAGTAGGAGGGAAGGTGTTACTGCTGAGTTTTTCCCTTTTCCATAGGCAGGGAGGTGCAGTTTTCCTCAGACACTTTTTCCCAGCTCAGGGACTGCCAGGACCACTGAGGGAAGGCACCATTACAGGGATGCAACACCAGAACTCCTGTCTCTAAATCCTTGCCCCAGGAAACAAATCTGATGGAATGCATCACCAGGCTGGCAAAAATGGTCCCATAGGATGAGCCCCAGTGGGTGCTTCCCATCAGCTTCAGGAGGATTTGTTTTGGGTACAGAAAAGCAGCAATAGTCCCCAGGAGAGATAGTTTACCCATTCTCTGCTTTTGCCATGGTGCTACTAGTGCCTAACTTTGTATTTTGTCAGAGTTTTGGCTCTTTTTTCATGTAGTTTCTAATATGGGTATAGTATTTTATATTCAGAGAGATTGGAGATGAAGGGAGTGTGTGCCAAACCAGGAGGAATGCAGCAGACATCACTGGATAATGGCACCAGTCACTCCATGCTTTCCACCATGGAAAAAATAATCCCCACTGCTGGAGTTAAAGCCTGCATCATGATTTACACACGTGTAGGAGGAACAAATTACAGCCAAGCAAACTGCCTTAATTCTGACATCTTTTCCTAACTTTTGAGTGCTTGACCTTGCAACTTTAGTGTACTTTTGGAGAAGGATTTGCAGGTTGGTTTAGTTCGTGGTACCCAGTAATAAAACCTCAGTATATTCACTTCAGTAAGTTCCTGTAATGCACTGCATTACATTTTAATCTGCATTTGTAGTGACATGACAGGGGCTGGTTTTACTTGCCTTTGCTTTTACAAAATGTTTATTCCAATAATTTATTCCACCTGTGGAATGCATTTAATCCATGCCATCATTAAACCATTTTAGATGAGCTGTACTTTTGAAAACGTATTACAATTTTCTTTCACTTGGCTTTTAATGAAAAATACCTTTTTAATAAAGCTGTCTCACCACAGTAATTTGAGACAGTGGCAATTCTGAAATTCCTCAAGCTGCTTTAATCAATAAAGTTATCAGCAGTCGTTTCCCTTGATAACTGCTTCTTACTGGGACCCTGACTTTGCCTTCTGCTGCTGAGATGTTTTCAGCCTGCACTTAGAATAAGAGGAACTCCCCAAAGTCCAATTTTCATTTTAACCTTTCCTCAATGGCCTAGAAATAACAGATTGCCAGTATTACTTTAATAGATTGGAAATTTAAACCTCTTAGAGGTAACCAGACCTATCTGACAGTTCAGTACTATGACAAAGAATAACACATCTTAAAGGTTACTGAAATGCCTAATTCATGTGTTTTAAGGCAGCTGTAACAGTGGATGATTTTTACAGCTTTACAATAAAACCTAAATAATGTTAAGGTTCTGGTAGTTTTATATAATCATAAAAAGTTCTCTCTGTAGCAAATTATCCTGTTTTAATGGGAGTTATGGCAGGTCGTGCTGGAGTCCATAAACTACTGGTAGTTCAGCAATTCCCATTCCTGCCACCTGCAAGTCTCAGGTGGGAGTTAGTGGTGCATGAGAGCAGAGGGAGGTCACCTGGGGGTGGCACAGGGGACCTGCTCCTGTGCCAATGTCCCCTCCTTGCTCACCAGCCACAACGGGGCAAGATCTTCCATCCCAAAATAAAAGTGGCCAAGGGAAGTTTCAAGCTTCAGTCCAGCTGAAAGCTCAGTGAGAGCTGTCTGGCCCTGCACCTTTGGAGTTCTAAGATAGAAACAAGATTAAAATTAGCAGTAATGTGGGATCCTGAAGCCTGGGGGATTATTCCTTGGGCTAAGGAGAACAGGGAGAAAAGTAAATCTGTTGTACTTCTTGTGTAAAGGGGCTTAATACATTAATCAAGGTTTGGTGTATAAGCTTTATTTCTTTATAGTCCTGGCACATTTAGCTTGATTAAAGTTATTAAATCTATAGCAAAAAATCTGTTTAGGCATAAATATGTCTGACTCTGGAAGCATTCTCTGTGCTAGATATTCTGGTGGAGTTAGCACACTGCCTTCTGTGCATCTCTCTGTTTGCATCCTCCATGGGCTCCAGCCTCCAAAACATCTGAGCTTGTCCTGGTAAACACTGCCCTGCAACACAAGCAGGGCTGGGCAAATCAGGGTGTTCTCATCCTTCTCCCTCCTTCATTTCCTTACTCTGTGATTCCTTTTCCGATCAGACATTTTTCTGTGATCAGTTAATGAATGCTGAAACTCTGCAGACAGAAACTACCTGAGGTTCCCCCTCAGCGCCCCAAGAGCATCTCTAAAGATTTATTAGTTTTGGCTGCTCACCTCGCTTCAGCTCTGGGTCTGTGGCACAGGCAGCACCAGTGGCATTGCTGACTGTGGGGATTATATTTTGCCTTCCCACCCCTAAATTCTTGGAGGTCGTGTTCATCTTCTGTGTTCTCACTGCCCCTCTGGGCTGAGTCTGATGGGGACCCTTTGAGAACAGGGTTTTCCCTTAGCTTTGGCACATGTGCTTTATTTACTGTGTGTGTACAACCACACACCACCTCTCACCAGCTCAAGGAAATAGAAATTACACCCATCCTCATTCTTTGATGATTTGTCTTAAAACCCAGAGAGACTCACTCCATTTTTCCCCTTCTTTTTAGTTAATTTGTAGCCAATCTAAAAAAGAAACTTCTGCAGAAGGCTTGAGCAGATTAATGGTGTGTGATCCCTGTGTAAAATGTGAACACAAATGAAGATCTTTTAATTCCTGCTTTCAGTGGGTATGTGACCTTTCAGTTTTATATCTTTCTCTCTCTTCTTACCATATTGCAGTCAGAGAGGAAGTTAAACCCAGGTTTGACAGGTAGAGTTTTTTTATTTCCCTTGACAGCACACCTTTTGACCTCTATCTTCTTGCCAATGATTTTTTAAATCCTAAATGATTTGGGAATAATTGCTCCTCCTTTAGTGATTATTGCCCTTCACCGATAGTAAATCTGTGAAATCCCTGGGGGCTGGAGCACATTTCTGTATGCGTGTGCCACAAGCTGGCCTGGACAGGCATCGCTGCTCAGCTGCAGCTGCACCTCCAGAGCCACCAGTCTTGCAGGAAAACTTCCCTGGATGGGGTAAAATACAGTCCTGGTGAGCAGGAGAGTGCTTAGTGGGCTGCCCTGCTCTGCCCTTTCCCCTGGTCAGGGGAAATTCTTTTTAGGGTTATGAGGACACAGGACTGAAATTGTCTTTGCTTCAGAAATCTCATCCCGAATGTCAGGATTCGGGCTGAGCAAGGGCAGGCAGGTGGTGCAGCTCTGTTGCCTCTCACCCTCAGGGAGGTGGTGGAAGGAATTTTGGAAGAAAAGGGGGTTATAATCTCTTAAAGCCAATGGTTGACAATGATTAAATATCCTGGAGCAGCTTGGGGGGAACTGGTAATGGTGGTTGGCTGGGGGTGGTGTTGCCAGGTTCTCTGTATACAACAGTGGGATGATTCTCTTTTCCTTATCCACATTTACATGCTTTATTTAATAATTACTTAAATGTAACCCATCATTTTCTCCCCATTTCATGCTGGATTGCTGGTTTGGAAGAGTAGTAAGGAAAGGTGAACTATGTACAGGAGGAGCTGTCCCAGATCTACACGTTTGTAGCTCAGTTTGGTCTATGAATTCTCTCAGAAAATGTAGGTCTTTCCTGAGATCTCCTTTACATGCTCAGTAATATGTGGGAGAAGATCCTGTTGCAATTAGAAAATTCATAAAAATAGCTCTGGAGGTTTAGTATTTTTATTCTTCCTCAGTATGTGTTTAGCCCTGCCCAGCAGATCAGAGCTGGGGGAGGGATGGAAATTCCGGCAGGAATGTCTGGAGTTGGAAGGTGCTGTGGTTGTGAAAGCCAGGCAGTTAAATTTATGAAGCAAAAGGCTGATTCATCAAGATGAAAATCAAATAGTTAAAGATGCAGCTAATTTTGTTTTAGGTAAAATTCAACTTTGATACGAAAGGTGCAAAAATCTCATTGATAAACCACATTGCAGACTTTCAGATCTGTGCTTCCCCAGTTTTAGGTGCTGCCTCTGTTCTCTGCAGAATAATCCAGGACACCTTTGGGAGGTGTAAAGCTGATTTTTTTGATCATTAATGGAAAATCACTGTTTTGTGCATATACTGGGTTTTGTTGAAACTACAAAATGGCATCCCCCAAGCATTTTAAGTTTGGAGAATAAAATAAATGTGGTAGTTTGTGATGCAGGTTGATAAGCACTTGAAATTTTGTAGATGTGATTGTCAACAGAAAGGACCCCTTGGCTGATACATTCTGATTTAATAAATATCTTTATCAGAGGCAGGAAGGTGCTTTGTGCACTCTGTTTTTATCAAACACCAGACAAATCTTAGCACAACCAGTTACTTCTTTGGTAATCTACTCGCTTTTGTTTATTAATATTTGCATGTACTTAAGCTGATGGTAACACAAACCATGCTAGGCCTGTACACATCGCGTCATATTATGCAAACATGAAGAAATTCCATTTTACAGTGACTTCCCAAATTTCTGTATCAACCTGAGAACAGGTTGGGATCAAGCTCTCAGTGATTACAAGCTTAAGCTTTTGACTAGCCTGTAGAACACCAGATTTAAGAAGCTAAGCTTAATTTAAGCTGCTTGGAGCGTAGCAGGAACAGATTGTTAGGAACAGAAGAAGCCTAACTTCATCAAACTCACCATTTTCTTTGAACTGTGCCCAAAATCCCTTTGATTTCTGTGATTGATTACAAATTGTGCAGGTGTGTGCTGTGCCAGTATATTGCTGGAGGAGCTCTGGCATGAATTACCCTCAAGGTAGGATGACTTTTAATCAATACGATGACAATATTATCTTGTTTAATTTGTCCGATGGCAGCATTAAACCTCAAATCAAGCTGTTTGTTGTGTCAGGGGAGGGTGACAAATGGCAGAAATGAACTTTTCCTGTATTTCACTGCCCTGACAGGCCATCATGATCGGGGATGACATCGTGAGTGATGTTGGGGGAGCCCAGCAGTGCGGGATGAGAGCGCTGCAGGTGCGGACCGGCAAGTACAGGTCAGTGCCCACCCTGCACATCCAAACCAGAGCCACAAGGCCAGGTTTTTTCCATGCCTTTTCCAGATCCTTTCCCCTTGGTGTCAATGTAGGCTTGCATTTATTGTCTGCCCAACCACCTCCTCGTGCAGCAGAGGCTTGGGTGGATGGTGATACTTTCTTTTGGGAAAACACTGTGTGAAAGTGGCAGGAAGGGGAAGACAAGAGTGTCTTTGATCTTTTGAAGAAATATTTTCTGCCAAATTACTGCTGTATTTTTTTTTCATCACAGCACATAGAACTGGTGTATTTCCTGGGGTTTGCTTATTTTTTTTCCTGCTGCTGCATGAAAGCGTTGTACACTTGATATAAGACTTGGGTGAAGCCTGTGGCAGGGTTAGGGTTATAAAATTAGACTGTTGACTCAGCCATCCCTGGGGGTCATCTCTCACAGCTTTAGGAAGGGCTCCATATGTCTGCTCTTCCCTCCAGACACATATTCAGCACTGAGGGGTCTGAAACACGAGAGCTGCTTCCCCAGCTCTCACAAGAGTGCAGGATCCTGCAGGGTTGCTCATCTCTCCAGGCGGCCCTGCAAACCCTTCCCTTGCAGGTGTCCCCATGATCCTGAGCTCTCACTGAGCTGTCACAAGTCCAGCTGCTGGGGAGGGCCCCGAGTGCACCTCTAACCAGGCAGTGACCCAGTGCTGAGCAGGTGCCTGGGCCAGGTTAGGTTTGAGGGCAGCTCAAGGTGACTCCAAATGCAGTGCAGACATCTGTCCCTCTGTTTGACATCCTGATCCCAACGCCCAGAATCTCCTTTTAACCATCTCCTCTCATCCTTAACTGTGCCTCCTTGTAGTATGGTTCAGCCACACCCTTTGTCATCTGACATCATTTGTATTTTCACAGTTTTTTTCACTTTCAAATATGGAGACTGTAAAAGAGGGATGCTCCTTTGGGGAGAGATACAGCACATGAGAGTCATGCTTGCCATAAACTGTCTAAAAAGTTATTTTGTTCATTTTCAAGTCAAGCTCCTCGGTTTTCTTTTTTAGTTTGTGTAAGGTGATAAAATAATACCCAGTGCCTTAATTCTAATGGACCAGTAAGTGATGGTTTCTGAGGAAAAAAAGTCAGGTACCAGGGTATTGTATTTTCTATAATTTTAAGATAGTACATCTAAAAATCACATATGTATCTGAATAAAGCTTGGAAAATCTCAAATATTAAAGAAGTAATTGTATAGTTTGTGCTTTTGGGATTATTTGTATCTAATCTTTGTAGTCTCAGGAGCTAGACTGGATGATCCCTTCCAACTCAGGACTTTCTGTGATTCTAATCCCCTTAGTTTCCTAATGGAGGAAATAAAGACTCAGTGGTTGATTTTACTCTGATATTAATGGGGTCACTTGGCAAATCCACATTTCGTTGCCACACAGATACAGGTGCCAGTGAAGAAGGTATCTTTGGACACAAAGGTGAATTAGATCTTTGCTACTGACCAGAGCTCTCCTGTTCCATACTTTGCCCATCATAAAGTATGCCCCAGGTGATGTCACAGCCACGCTGTTCAAGCAGCTGACATCAACTCTGTGTACACACACACATAATTATATATAATCATATGCTAGAAAAACATTTTCTTGTATCAAGTCTGAGTCATGATTTCACAGCTGAAGGGGAGTCACCAGCTGTTCTAGATGGGGAACAAAGATTGTTTTCCACTGTTGTGTTTCCTGTTTCACTGTGTGGTTGGTGTTTTCTCAACTCGTGTGTATTGCAGAGCAGTGAAATACAGATGAGTGTCTCTCTCAATTCCCCCATGTGGTGCCAGGCCTGCTGTCAACTGGGAGTAAAATGAAATAACTCCTGTTTGCCAGGAGAGGTCAGAGGTGTATCTATATTTTTAAGAGTGGCTTATTTAGTACACTTAGAAAATCAAGACACACAGTGAGGAGAGACAGAAAAAAACCCAAGTGATTGGCAGGATAAATTAAAAATAAATAAAATGTGGTTATTTGGTGGTGGGGTTAGTTTAAAGTCTGATACATAAGATCATATATAGGTCCTGTCTTCCCCTTTAGTCCTTGCTGACACAGAGCTCTGTGCTGCACCCGAGCACCTCTGGATGGCATCGTTGGCTCGTGCACGTCACTGCCAGCCACAGCCTGGGGCTTCCCCACCAGCTAAGGCTGTTTGTCCAAAAGTGCTCTAAAGCACAGAGGTGTTGTGGGTTTGCTGGGCTGTGGAGCGCTGGTGTTGTGGGATTGCCACAGGTTTCAGTAACAGAACCACAGAATGGTTTGGGTTGGAAGGGACCCTGTTGTCTCCCTCCATCCTCACCCAAAGGCTGTCCCTGGCTGGCAGGCATTGTCACCTCCAGTGCACAGGTGTGCTTGGGGCAGCTCTCCTGATTTCAGGGCTCAGTGCAGTTTCCATGAACATTTTAGGAAAAGGCTCTTCCCCCAGAGGGTGCTGGGCACTGCCCAGGCTCCCCAGGGAATGGGCACAGCCCCGAGGCTGCCAGAGCTCCAGGAGCATTTGGACAGCGCTGCCAGGGACAGGATGGGATTGTCAGGGTGTCTGTGCAGGGATAGGAGCTGGACTGGATGATCCTTGTGGGTCACTTCCAGCTCAGGATACTCTGTGATTCTACAGTTCTGTGGGTTTTGAGGTCTGCTGCCCACCCAGTGCCATCCCAGGTTATGCAGGGATATGCCCTGGCACTGCCCCCTCCCCAGGCTCTCACCCTCCTGACCTCTGCAAAGTCTTCTCCACTGCTGGCTACCCTCAGGGTGAGATTGAAAATGTGGGTTAAGCTGCTGCAAAAACGTTCAGTTTTGCACCACCTTGCATGGAGTCCTGCAAGTTGGCTCCTTTCTCTTGCTTCTCTTGGATCCTTAAAGTTAATTAAAATCTGTGCAGCCTGTTTGCTTTAATATGACACACTTTGGCTGTTCCTCCTCAGTTTCAAGTGTTGAACTCTTCTTTCTCAGTAGCCAAAGCAGGCATAGCATAGATGAGTCCA